>NC_042616.1:584857627-585457627 GCF_901001135.1 Rhinatrema bivittatum | reverse complement strand
CCGACCCTTTAAAACTAATCCCTTAGCTTCCCCCACCTTCCTGACCCCCCCCAAAATCTTTTACAGGTACCTGGTGGTCCAGTGGGGGTCCCTGGAGCGATCTTCCGCTCCCGAGCCGTCGGCTGCCACTAATCAAAATGGCGCCGATGGCCCTTTGCCCTTACCATGTGACAGGGTATCCGTGCCATTGGCCGGACCCTGTCACATGGTAGGAGCACTGGATGGCCAGCGCCATCTTGTGCTCCTACCATGTGACAGGGGCTGACCAATGGCACTGGTAGCCCCTGTGACATAGTAAGGGCAAAGACTATCGGCGCCATTTTGAATACTGGCAGCCGATGGTCCGAGTGCAGTAGGTCGCTCCCGGACCCCCGCTGGACCTTTGGCAAGTCTTGTGGGGGTCAAGAGGGTCCCCCAAGACTTGCCAAAAGTCCCTGGTGGTCCAGCGGGGGTCCGGGAGCGATCTCCTGCACTCGGGCCATCGGCAGCCGATAAACAAAACCGCGATCGGGCCCAATGAAAAAAAACCCAAATGTGAATCGGAACCGGAATCTGAACTGATTCCGGTTCCGATTCACATCTCTAATAATTTTACTATTGCTATGGATGGCAAGTAAGTAATAAAAAACAAAATCTAAGCTGGTCAGTGGGGTTTTAAGGGTTGGTGTTCACAGAGGGAAAGGGAGACTAGTAAACTAGAGGGGTTGGGAAATCCTATCCCTTAACTGGGTGAACTGGGAATGAACTGGAAAAATATCTATGACATTTGTGTGCACATGCATGTCTATTTAAAATTGTGCATACATGTACACGCATCCAGCCTATTTTATACAATGTGCACATATATGCATGGATGTTGTAAAATGGAAGTGTCTCTGGGCATGAGCCAGCAAATGCGCGCTTATGTGGGTCCATGCACCCATTTGAAAGTTACCAGCTTACATTTTTTGTTTTTAAAAGTATGTGCATAAGTTAACATGTGTAAGTTACACCCTGTTTGGAGCAGGTGTAACTCTGTGTTGCGGTCCCGGTCGCGACCGGGGCCTTACCTTCTCTTCTTCCCCGGTCCCGGCAGCGCAAACATTAGCGGCATCCCCATGGAGGCCACTGCGGGAACGCCCTTCCTCTAGGCGCGCGCATGCGCGGGAGGGGCACTGAAATAGCCCGCTTCCCACCACGTGACGCTCCGCCCCTTCTGCTGACGTCAGACGCCGGGGGGAATTTAACCCCGGTGCCTGCACTCACTCAGGGCCTTGCAACCGGGTCCCTCCTTGGTCCCTAGTTGCTCCTGGCCCCGAGGTGTGCCTGCTTCAGAGTCTGCCTTCCAGTTACAGAGTCTGCCTGCCTGCTTCAGAATCTCCCTGCTTGCCTGCCTCCGTACCTGCCTGCTTGCCTGCTCTGTTGCCCGCTTGCTCCAGTGGCCGGGCCCCTACGGGCTCCTCCCGGGGGGGGGGGCTCCGGTCCTTGCCACAGTTCCTGCCTGGTTCCAGTTCCGAGTCTTGCTTCAGTTCCTGCCTGGTTCTGGCTCCGGTCCTTGCCACAGTTCCTGCCTGGTTCCAGTTCCGAGTCTTGCTTCAGTTCCTGCCTGGTTCCAGCTTCGGTCCTTGCCACAGTTCCTGCCTGGTTCCAGTTCTGAGTCTTGCTTCAGTACCTGCCTGGTTCCAGTTCCGAGTCTTGCCACAGTTGCTGTCCGGTTCCAGCTCCAGCCCGCTTCAGTTCCTGCCTGAGTCCAGATCCCTGCCTGCCAGCTCCAGTTCCAGCTTCCGTGATCTCCTAAGTCCCAGCGGCTGGGCTCCTACGGGCTCCTCCCGGGGGTGTACCGGCTTCCAGGGTGAAGCTCACCTCCAGCTCCTGCCTGGTATCTGCCTCCCGACCTGTCAATCACTAGAGACTATAGTACACCTCTCCCCAGTCTCTCACAGGTCGGCCCAAGGGTCCACTAAACAGCTCATTTCACAACAACTCTGTGCAAAGCAATTACCGGACGATTTTCAAAGCAAACATGCACATAAGTTTGCTTTGAAAATATGCACTAAAGACTCCTAGTACAATAATGTACATGCAGACTTTACTGCTATGTAGAGCTTTATAAAATTACCCTTTAAGGGCTTTGGCAGGTAAATTTGCAACCATTAAACTATTGCCAACTATTAAACCTTTGGAATACCAAATATTGACAAAGCATGTTTAGAAATAAATACGAATACAAACTACATGGTTTGTATTCGTATTTAGGTTTACTTTATAGAGGTAAAAAAAAAAATCTATGTATCTCATTTGGACAAGAGACTTTATTTATTTATTTATTTCATCCAAACACTAGGAAACCTCAATTTCTACATAATACGTAATGAAAATCCATTAGTTTTGTCCTCTAGGCTTTTGCAGGTTTTCAGAAATAAAATGATTTCAAAGTGAGAATAACTGAAGCCATTAAGAAAGCACTCAGTTCATGCCTTTTCTTTTCTTTTGACAGCTATCACAAGAACATTAGGACATTAGGACTAAACTGTTTCTGGTGTTTCCAGTGAAGCCAAAAAAAAAAACACATGACACTTGACGGTATAAAAGATTCCCAGTTAGGAACCAAACACACAACAGAACAAAGGACATAAGCCTGTAAAGTCTCTGAACTGCAGGAAATTTGGAGAGATTTGGCCTGTGACTTTTTCTTTTTCTCTCATGGTGCAAGGGTATGTGTTGCTATCATTAACATTAGTTTGTGTCCATAATTTTTGACACCTACTAATTATTTTATATAGTAAATAATGTATATTTAATGACTAGCAATAGGCTGCTTAAAAATAGATCTAAGTCACGTTAGTATCTGCGAAAAGGATCAAATCCAGCATCCAAATAAAACAGCGTAAAGTGTTCCCAGATACGACGCTTAAACCAGTGACCGAACTGTACCTGGATGAAGTCTGAGCGCTTAAAAAGAGCTTTTCATTCTTTTTTTTTAAGTGCTTTTTTTTTTCTGCCTATAACATATCATTAATACTATTTTAGAAAGTCAATATCATCCATTCCTTTCAGCTCCCAAATGACATCCACACCCCCACACCCACCTTACAAAAAAATCCCCTTCCTACACTCTACAACCAGCCTGACATGTGAGCAAAACACTGAAACATGAAAGTGCCTTATTGCCTTCCGAAACCTCAAGCTCTTAAAAGGAGATGACGAACTATTTCAGGGGTCTAAACGCCGCCTTGCGCTGTGAGACTAAAAAGCAATTGAGAAGAAACTTTCCCCGGCAACCTCACTTTACTCTTTCTTTACTCTCCCACGCCCAGCCAAGCCATACAGGAAAGCAAGATCGCCTGGACTTACGGGTGAACATTAAAGGAGGCGGCTGGCAGGAGCTCATGGCAGCAGCAGCAGCGAGTTGGCCCCGCTGACCAGCCGCGTTGTGCTTTGCTGCCCTGACTGCTCCTCCTCCCGCCCGCTGCAGGCACTGCTTGCTCCTTCCTCAGGCACTTCCAGCACAGCAGGACTGTGTCCTGGGCAGGGGAACAGGCCGCCCTCGGCACAGGAGAGGAGGGCTGGTGGGGGTGCGGGGGGGGGGGGGGGGTGGGGGTGCGGCGGTGAGAGTACCTTACCTGGAGCAAACACCATGATCTACGAGAGTCCGGATGCAAAAGCGTGAGCCGGGGGAACGCAGGCACCGGCAAGGGCGCAGGAGAGGAGGCAAGAACGGGACCGAGCTGCTTGCAGGACCCTGGACAGCTCCCGACCGCGGCGAGGGATCCCCGGCTGCAGCTCTCGCTCTCTGACTCCGTCCAGAATGCAATGCTGCTGCTCCTGCTGCTGCTGCTCCCGCTGCTGCTAGAGGACCTAGGCTCAAAACTCTCCTCTTCCCTGCCAGCCTCATGCTAAATAAATGATCAGAACGACTCATTACCCCGGCTTCTACCAGAGAAGAGAGAAGGACGGTAGAAGAAGAAACAAAACGGTGATTGCAGATCCTCCCGGCAGGAGGATTGTTAATTGCTCCTAATTAACAGCTAGGCTGGTTGTAACCTGACATTCAAGGGTTTTCCATCTCTTGCAGTCTAAAATACTTGTTAATGGACTTGGGCTATAGAGCACATCATTATTATTGTACTTTAACTGCAGAAACTAGTGTCAACTGCCTCTGCTTAATTATTTAATTTTAAAAAAAAAAAGTCCAAACACATTCCCTTTTTATCCTACTTTCCGGAGAGAAGCACGTGCATTCAAGACCGCCTGCAGGTGGGGGAGGGGAACCACAAACCGGGCCAATCACCCCGGTAGCCTCACTGATGGAACAAAACTCCTGCCGATACTCTCCTCTCTCTTCCTCCTCCTCCTCCTCCCCCGCTAGAGACTCTGTTTGCGGGGCACTATCACCCCATATCTGAGGGGTAGAGGAAGGGGAAGGAATGACACACCACCACCACCACCACCATCTCTTCATCCACTGGGGGTGGGGAGGGGCACCACTTGGACTTATTTGCCAGGTCCCCAGCTTTTCTAAGAGTGTATGTGTGTATCTGTATCTGCCCTCATCCCCTCCCCTTGCCCCTAACCACCCCAAAAAATAACTTTTTTTTGTTTGATCTATTACACCACATTTTCAGGAGATGTAAGGAGATGCAAGGAGATTCTGATAGGGCTTTTTTTCGTGGAAAGGAGGGGGGGGGGGCATGTAAAATGTAAACAAGTACATCCCTAAAAGTAGGCTCCTTTAGTTCTGTGAGGAACTACCTATTTCCTTTAGAGAGCATTTTCCATTGCATTAGTCACCAACTACAATACTTGCAGGCCAATGCAAGACCGTGCGCTACGCTTAGCACACAGCTCAACACATGATTGGATGCATGTTTTGAATGCGCGTCCATAACCCCTGATGCAAAATGGGGGTTAGTGTGTCCAAAATGTGCATCAATTGAGTGCATAGCTAACAGTGCTTATCACATGTAAATTCATGTTGATGAGGCTATTAGCTGTTACCCCGATGCAAAAAAAATTTTTTTTTTTACTCTCAAAACTTAACATCTGCCCCGGAGCAGGTGTTATTCTTGAGGAGCCCCAAAAGCTTACAGAAAAGCAGAAAATACTGCTTTTCTGTAGTTCCTCTGACTTAATATCATGGTAATATTAAGACGGAGGAACCGAAAAAGAAGAACCATAAACAAAATTAAAAAATTAAAATAAATGAACACCTTAATGTTAACAAATGTGGCACAAACAATCATGTGACCCTTATACAAATAAGTATTGATAAGTTAAACATGGATCAATTGCAGACTGTGCACTCCTATGGCGAGAGTGCTAATACATTTGTTGTCAACACTTAGCCATCATGGCACAATTACTTTCACACAGACCTAAGTATGTTACAACAATAATGAACACAAAAACTGTTTAAACATGAGATATGCTTTACCTTGACAAATACAATGACAATGTTGGAAAGTACAAAAAATGAGTAGCCAGTGTATTATCCAAAAAGTGCGTGCAATAAATCAAAAAACAAATAGGTAAGGTGTTATTCCTGGGTATGGTGTCAATTGCCCCGACAAGGCCCTTGTTTCAGCAAAAGCGGCTTCCTCAGGGGAGAACCCCTGGTATAAAGAACACCCAATGATCTTTGGTAGGCTTCTCATCTAAACCAAGAGTATATGGGCTAAAGTGCCAATTGATTCGTTAATTGCTGATGAATTGGCTCATATTACTAGACTTTTGTAGAAGTTTCAAACATAAAGTGAGTAGAAAGGTCACTCAACATCAAGTGGCCAATTAGTGTGCAGGGAAAACAGAAGCAGACTTAACTCAACACACTGAAGGTATGCGACAGTCAGGCAAGGAGAAACGTGCATCTCAATAAAAATCCACTATGTCTGAAAACGCGGGCAGACCCTCTCTTCAGGATGCCTCACGATAAGGATCATGATTGAAAATGTATTTACCCTGGCTAATCCTTTCTCTCACTGTGCATTCTCACCGGCAGGTGCCTCTTTATTGATTCATGCCAGTGAGTACGCACAGCGGTATTATAAGAGTCACATGATTGTTTGTTTGTGCCACATTTGTTAACATTAAGGTGTTCATTTATTTATTTGTGAATGATTAATAAAGATTTCTGTTTTATTAATACCATATCAACAATACTAGTGCTCTTTTGTCCATGCCTTTGGAATGTTTTTCTGCATTTATAGATATATATATATATATATATATATATATAAAAGCATGTGAGGACAGAGTTAAAGTTCTAACCATATATGCCCTAGAGGAAATAGAAATACAGGATAGGGGAGATATGATAGAAACATTTAAATACCTCTAAGGTTTCCATGCAGAGAAGGTGAGCCTCTTTCAAGGAAAAGGAGGCTCTAGAATGAAGGGTCCTGGGATGAGGGTGAAAGGAGTTAGACTCAGGAGTAATCTAAGGAAATATTTCATTCCAGAGAGGGTAGTGAAGGCGGTGGAGATAAGGACAGTATTTGAAATCAAGAAAGCATGAGATAAACACAAAGGGCCATATTTTAAGAATTACGCGCTGGCATAGATTTGTGCGCGCAACCCGCATCTATAGATATAGATGAGCAGAAAAACATTACATGTATGCCCTTGCACATTGATTTCCAAAGCTGTATACACTTTGACCTCATGAAATAAAATGACTGTTTGGTAGATGAACTGATAATTGTATGTGACACCTCAATGTATTGTAGACCACTTTTCATTGTATTGCCTTTCCTAAAAGATGCCATATTCTTTTTAGCGATATAGCACACATCAAAAAAGCAACATAGAAACATGATGGCAGAAAAATACCATTATGGTCTATCTAGTTTGTCATCCACGGTAATTGTTTAGTTTTACACTCCCGACTAGGGATGTGAATCGTGTCCTCGATCGTCTTAATGATCGATTTCGGCTGGGAGGGGGAGGGAATCGTATTGTTGCCGTTTGGGGGGGTAAAATATCGTGAAAAATCGTTAAAAATCGTGAAAAATCGAAAAATCGAAAAACCGGCACATTAAAACCCCCTAAAACCCACCCCCGACCCTTTAAATTAAATCCCCCACCCTCCCGAACCCCCCCCCCCCCCAAATAACTTAAATAACCTGCGGGTCCAGCGGCGGTCCGGAACGGCAGCGGTCCGGAACGGGCTCCTGCTCTGAATCTTGTCGTCTTCAGCCGGCGCCATTTTCCAAAATGGCGCCGAAAAATGGCGGCGGCCATAGACGAAAAAGATTGGACGGCAGGAGGTCCTTCCGGACCCCCGCTGGACTTTTGGCAAGTCTCGTGGGGGGCAGGAGGCCCCCCACAAGCTGGCCAAAAGTTCCTGGAGGTCCAGCGGGGGTCAGGGAGCGATTTCCCGCCGCGAATCGTTTTTGTACGGAAAATGGCGCCGGCAGGAGATCGACTGCAGGAGGTCGTTCAGCGAGGCGCCGGAACCCTCGCTGAACGACCTCCTGCAGTCGATCTCCTGCCGGCGCCATTTTCCGTACGAAAACGATTTGCGGCGGGAAATCGCTCCCTGACCCCCGCTGGACCTCCAGGAACTTTTGGCCAGCTTGTGGGGGGCCTCCTGACCCCCATGAGACTTGCCAAAAGTCCAGCGGGGGTCCGGAAGGACCTCCTGCCGTCCAATCTTTTTCGTCTATGGCCGCCGCCATTTTTCGGCGCCATTTTGGAAAATGGCGCCGGCTGAAGACGACAAGATTCAGAGCAGGAGCCCGTTCCGGACCGCTGCCGTTCCGGACCGCCGCTGGACCCACAGGTTATTTAAGTTATTTGGGGGGGGGGTTCGGGAGGGTGGGGGATTTAATTTAAAGGGTCGGGGGTGGGTTTTAGGGGGTTTTAGTGTGCCGGCTCACGATTCTAACGATTTATAACGATAAATCGTTAGAATCTGTATTGTATTGTGTTCCATAACGGTTTAAGACGATATTAAAATTATCGGACGATAATTTTAATCGTCCTAAAACGATTCACATCCCTACTCCCGACCACTGCCTCAGAAATCCTGTGTTTATCCCTTGCTTTCTTGATTTCAAATACTGTCCTTGTCTCCACCCACTACCCTCTCTGTATAAAAATATCTCCTTAGATTACTCCTGAGCACTGTGCCACTTGCAATCATTTTCTAACAAACTACTTGCACAACAGGCTTCTTTGAATGATTTACAGCGTACATTATCATATGTCCACAGGTTTCCAAATGAAATAGCTCCATGAACTTCTGTCAGATATCTCCTAAAGTGATATATTTCAAAGACACTTGGAATCAAAAATAGCAACATAGAAGCATGATGGCAGAAAAAGACCATCATGGTCTGTCTAGTTTGTCCATCCACAGAAATTGTTCAGCTTTACAATCCCTACCACTGCCTCAGAGATCCTTTGGGGCGGATTTTAAAAGGGTTACGCGCGTAATATACGCGCGTAACCCTTTAAAACCCACTCCTGCGTGCACCGAGCCTATTTTGCATAGGCCCGATGACATGCGCAAGCCCCGGGGCTTGAAAAAAGGGGTGGGGAGTGGGAGGGCAGAGCAGTCTGGGGGAGGGGCGGGGGCAGGGTGGGGGCAGGACCGAGGTGACTGTGCCGGGGGATCGCGCGCTGGCATTCGGCCGGCGCGCAAAACCTACGCCTGCCCGGAGGCAGGAATAAATAAAAAAAATAAAGGTAGGAGGGGATTTAGGTAGGGCTGGGGGGTGGGTTAGATAGGGGAAGGGAGGGGAAGGTGGGGAAGGTGGGGAGTGTGAAATAAAAGTTCCCTCCGAGGCCGCTCTAATTTCGAAATTGGAGTGGCCTCGGAGGAAATGGGGAAAGCCATCAGGGCTCCCCTATGGGCCCCCCTTGCGCACGCCGACCCCGGACTTTATAACATGCGCGCACACATGTTATAAAATTGGGCATAGATTTGTGCGTGCTGGGTTGTGCACACGAATCTATGCCTGATTTGTGTTTATCTCATGCTTTCTTGATTTCCAATACTGTCCTTATCTCCAACGCCTTCACTACCCTCTCTGGAATGAAATATTTCCTTAGATTCCTCCTAACTCCTTTCACCCTCATCCCAGGACCCTTCATTCTAGAGCCTCCTTTTCCTTGAAAGAGGCTCACCTTCTCTGCATGGAAACCTTAGAGGTATTTAAATGTTTCTATCATATCTCCCCTATCCTGTATTTCCTCTAGGGCATACATGGTTTTGGTTAGAACTTTAAGTCTGTCCTCACATGCTTTAAAAAAAACACCACTGACCATTTTAGTAGTCATCCTCTGGACCAACTCCAACTGATTAAACATGCAGTCTCCAGAAGTGTATAGTATTCCAAAGAAGGACTCACCAGGGAACACTGTATTCACTACAGTTCTGCAGCCCATATAGTTGAAATTTCCTTTCATATTAGCAAATTGTCACTGCCTCTCTGGAATTTAATATTTGCAGTCATTCCCTTGGCTTTGCACACATACTTAAATATGTATTTAATAGACTTTGCAGAACTGCAAATCTTAACATTAATGTGGGTATTGCATTTTTACTAATTTATGCAGTGTATAGAACAATCCATCTATTATCATTCCCATTTTCATTCATAACAAGAATAGAACACAAAGGCATAGAAAAACCATACAGCCCATCCGGTCTGCCCATCCACACCTTCTACTTAGCTTTGTAATCCTTGCCTCTTCCTCAGAGATCTTCTGTGGTTATACCATGCTTTCTTGAACTTCAACACTATCCTTGTGTCTACCATCTCTATTGGGAGGCTGCTCCATGTGCAAAACATCTTCTCTGTAAAGAAAACATTTCTTAGATTATTCCTGATTTTACCTTTTTCACCCTCATTCCATGACCCATTGTTCTAAAGTCTCCTTTCTGTTGAAAGAAACCTGCCTTCTATGCATTTAATCCTTGAAGGTATTTAAATGTATATCTAATATCTATACATAGTAATATAGTAATGACAACAGAAAAAGACCAAATTGTCAATGTAGTCTACCCAGAAAGTTTCTTATGTCCAGGATATCCCAATATTTCTGTTAAGGGTAGTAACTGTCACTCCATACTGTTACATTAGGCTGGTTGTGGGACAGTCCCACGACTAGCCACACTCACTCCAAGATGTCAGTGCTTGCAAAGGACACCGCTGACCAACTCCATTGGCATGGTCGCCACCAGCTTCCCATCTCTTGCAAGCTATGCTGCACTCTAGGCATGTGTGCGTGCAACATATCAGGTCATATGGGCCCCATGGTAGGAAAGCAATCCTCAGGCATCTCCAGATGATGTCATGCAGTTGGGTATTTCAACCCAGCAGCGACACCAATAGTTTATCTCAGCAATGGGTCTCCTGCCTTCACAGTACATGTTGCCAGCATTCTTGTTTGCATCGTCTCACCCACCCTGGCTTGCCTTGTCTGTCCAGCCTCCCCTGTCTAGTCTAGTCCTCTTTGCCTTGCTCCTATTTTTTCCTCAGACTGACTACCTGGATTGACCTTTACCTGGACATCAGCTATGCTTCACTTGCTGCCTGCTATTCACATTTGCCTGGATCTTGACTATTTTCATTTGCCACCTGACTCTGACCCCTTGCCTGGACCTGGACCTCATTGCTTGCTGTCTGCCCTGATTCCTGGCCTGTCTCTGGTGTCTCGCTTGGACTCTCTTCATACTCTGTAGGACCTCCGCCTAAGTCCTGTTGGTCCCCAGGACCTGTGGGGAAAAGGGGTTGATAAAGGTGAATCTCTCAACCAGTTCCATTCCAGGGAACACACACCAGCTGTAGGCATGGGCCTAGGGGCTTCACTCTTGAGGCTGTGTCAATAACACCACAGCACTAAGGGTCCACTTCTCTTACAGATTGATGAGGCCATGCCCTTCAGGCCATTCCAGGACTGGCCCAATGCATCCAAAGGCAGCAAGGCATCCTGGGTCAGGTTACCAGTGTACTTGAGAAACTAACTGTCAGGATGGACATCTTGCAGCCTTCATCTTCTGTGCCAGCTCTGCCTCCCATGGCTCTGAGACCTCCTCTGCAGTTGCCACCTTCTCCCCATTACCATGTGGACCTGAAGGAGTGCAGGGACTTCCTTAATGTGCAGGATGCATTTTGAGCTCCAGTCACCCTTATTTCCTGTGGAGAATGCCATGGTGACTTATATCCTTTCTCTTTTGGGTGGTACAATTCTTACCTGGGCCTCCTCACTGTGGGCTTGAGAGGACCCTGTGCTCCAGGACTTACACAAGTTCCTTTGCCAGTTTTGCCTTCTCTTCGACAAACCAGGCCATGCTTCCTTCATGGTGGTGGAGCTCCTCTGCATCCGGCAAGGCACACGTACCATCAGATAATATGCAATTCAGTCCTCATCCTTGCAATGGAGCTACAGTGGGGAGAAGATAGCCTTACGGCTATTTTCTGGCAGGGATTGTCAGGGTGGATTAAAGACGAACTGGCTGGTCATGATATTCCATCCACCTTTGATGCCTTAGTCGATCTGGCCAATGGGGCAAGGATCTTCACCAAGCTGGACCTACTGATACTGTATAATCTCATATACATATGGGAGGGAGATGAGTGGAAGAGGGCATTTAATAAGAGGAATAGCCACTATGAATATTTAGTCATGCCATTTGGATGTTGTAATGACTCTGTGATATTGCAGAACATGATAAATGAGATCTTCCAAGACCTTCTGTACTCCCACGTGGTAGTATACCTTGACGATAATCTTATATTCTCCCGATCACTGAATCAACACCAGAAGTACTTCAAGGATCTTGTCTGAGACATTCCAATCCCACTCAGCCCTTCGTCATGGAGATAGATGCCTCTACCCAAGGGTAGGGGCTTTCCTCGACCAACACAACAACCAAGATACTCTCCTACCATGCTTCTTATTCTCCAAGAAGTTCATAATGGCGGAGAAAAATTATACGATAAGAGATCAGGAGCTTCTCACCATGAAACTGGCACCATCTTCTAGAAGGAGCCAGGTATCTAATCACTATCTACACATCACAAAAATCTGGAGTACTTGCAACAGGCGCAGTACCTCAACCCATAACAGGCCAGATGGTGGCTGTTTTTCAACCGCTTTAACTTTGTGCTTCACTATCAACCCATGGAGAAAAACCAGCAAGCAGATGCTCTCTCACATTCTTTCCAGACTGAGGATATCTTAGAGCCCCCGTGCTACATTATAGATCCAGCTAGGATAATCGCCACTTCAGCAACACCAGTCCCGGTCGGGAACACAGAAGTGCCCAAGCAAATCCATGAAAAGTTACTGAAATGGGCCCATGACTCTTGTATGGCAGGACATTCTGGGATCGCTTGAACCCTAGAACACCTTCTCTGATACTATTGCTGACCTCAGGCAAAGACAGATGTAAAACATTACATAGTCCTGTCCTACCTCTGCCCTACAAGAGCTCACATGCTTTTTCACTATGGCAGTCAAGTTTGACACAAAATCACTGCAAATGACACATAGATCCAAGGAAATCAATATAACTTCTGCAGCAGGGTGAAGTGCCAGATATTTCATTGTATTCTCACTGTTGCAATCAAGCCAAAATACTTCGCTACAAGAATCACATCAATCCCAATATGGCTTTTTCAGGGAAAATAAAATTATCTAGGCAAAGTCTCTTGCAGTGGCATCACGAAGCTTGTCAGAGCTGCCTCGCTCACACCCTTCTCGTGCCTCTCTCGTGCAACAGTGAAAATACAATGTAATATTTTGTATTTCACCCTGCTGCAGACGTTATATTGATTTCCTTGGATTTATGTGACATTTGCAGCAATTTTGTGTCAAACTTGCCTTTTTGACCGCCATCGTGAAAAGCATTGTAACATTGAGATTTTTACCCTGAGGAGGAAGTTATATGGAATTCCCTGTTTTTGAAAATCAATACTTCAAAGGAAACCATATGGAGATGTGAAGAAGAGTATGGCAAACTATGTTAAAAATTATATGGTGAACGATGAAACGTGAGCCCACTGATTCAGGAGAACAATAATCTTTAATAACAGTTGAGCTTTATTTTTTCTGCTGCTTTTTAAGACTGCTTTTTGATTTGAAAAACGTGTCTGAACTATATTTTCTTTAAGTAGTTTTTTTGAGGGGTGAAATTAGCTGTTTTTTAAGGGTATTTTCTATATATATTTTGCACAGGATGAATATGATGTGTAGATATGTGAGGTGAGTGGTTTGAATGTGAGTTTGATTGTGGTGTATACCTCTTGTGATTGGTGTAAAATTTTAGCTTGTTATTGTAGTTCTATATAAGTTTTTGAAAAAATAATTTTGTATATTTTCATAATATATTCATATAGATCGAATTTGATAATAAAATTTGATATATTTATGTAAACAGAATTTTTCATATAGATCAAATTTGATAATAAAATTTGATATATTTATGTAAACACAATTTTTTGTTATACTCTACCTTACTTTTTCCCTTTGGGGAATTATTTTTATTAGATCTTTATTTGTAATAGCTACACCCTCCTGTCTTATAAAATGTACAACAATGTTGGGAAAAGGGATGTACTGATTAGCCTGCCCAGAGAATAGCACTACATAGTGAGCAGAGAAGGAGGGCAAAGGATTGTTGGGAGACCATTTAAGGAAGAAAAAGCACAATTTGGCTGGCTCTGACTGTGTGTGTTTGTGGGGGAGGGGGGGGGGGTGGACGGCCAGGAGTTGGAACCAGGAGCCAGGAAGTGAGGCATTCATTTGGCAGCCCTTTAATTAGTTCTTCTCTAATTATTGAAAGGAAGAGACAGATGTCTGTACTCTGAGGAAACAAAGAGACAGATAGCTGTTCTTGCTTCATGTAAAATCCAAACAAGGGACAGAGGAGCCAGGAGTTGAGAGACTGAGAGACTTCCTTTCCAGAGATATCCAGGCCCAGGAGCACATGGCTGGATCACCCTCCTTAGAGATGGTTAGGTAATCTAAATTTTGTACAAAGAGTATCATAGAAGAGGAGGGAGAAGGTTTATTTCCTTCTTTTTATCACAAATTCAGAATCTCATCTTAACTGTATCAGCCTTTCAGCTGAAGTCAAGCATAAACAATTGCTGGCAGGTACTGGGAAAGAAAAACTGGTGGGCCATGGTCTTTCTGTAAGCAACTGAAACCAGGCCAGTTTTCTGTTTAGCACTAAATAAACCATTTGGGGAAGCTCCCCAGGAGAGAGAGACCTTTCACACACACAGTGCTCATCTATTCGGTTTGTCATCTAGCCAAGCCCTCTATAAAGGGACTTCTTCATTTTCTTGATTGTTTTTCCCACACAATTTTGTTTTTGGGACAGGGTGTCCCCTTTACAAACTGGTGTTAGTTCTGAGTGATGTTTTCTTCACTACTTTCCCCTCCCCTTTCTCTATTAGTGTTCCTTATTGTTTTTACTATCCATATAAGTATGTTGGTTGTCCTGGGATCAGATTGGACAGGCATGTCCATAGATTCTGGAACCTTGTGATGATACCTGGAGAGAATAAGAGGATTTAGCAAAGAGACGTGCAACACATTATGAATGCGCACAGAGGATGGAAGATGTAGCCGGTAAGCCGCCAAGCCCACTCTCTCTGCAACACGAAATGGACCACAATATTTTGGAGCTAATCTTCAAGAAGGCACCCAAAGATGAATATTCTTGGTACTGAGCCAGACCTGATTGCCAGGAAGAAAGACCGGAGCCGGCTGGCGTTGTCGGTCTGCCCACTTCTTGGCTGTGTTGGCTGCTTTGGAGAGCTTATTTTGGATAGAGGCCCAGAGAGTATGCAGCTGTTGTGCAGAGAGTTGAACAACTGGAGAGGAACTAGACATGGGCAAAGGCAGTGGTGGCTTGAGTTGCTTGCCAAATAGTGTAAGAAAGGGTGACCTCCCCGTAACCGAATGGGTATGAATATTGTAGGAGAATTCAGCCCATGGAAGCAGGCTCACCCAATTATCTTGTCTTTCATTGGCGAATGTGCGGAGAAATGTCTTCAGGGAACGATTGGTGCGTTAAGTTTGCCCATTACTCTGGGGATGAAAGGCCGTAGACAAATTAAGTTGTACGTCACACTTTTTACACAATGCTCTCCAGTAGTGGGCGGTGAACTGGGGTCCCCGATCAGATACTATATCTTGCTGGAGGCCGTGGATCCGGAAGATATGTTGCACGAAGAGCTGGGCTAGTTCTGGTGCTGATGGTAACTTCGGGAGTGGAACAAAGTGAGCCATCTTGGAGAAACGATCCACAGTTACCCAGATGACTGTGTTCCCCTCAGAAGCAGGCAGATCCACCACAAAGTCTCTGGCGATGTGTGTCCATGGTTCTACAGGTATGGGCAAAGGTTGCAGCAACCCCCATGGTCTCCCAATTCGCGACTTCTGCTTAGCGCAGGTGGCACATGAAGTGACATAGGCATGAACATCTTGTCTTATGGTGGGCCACCAGTAGTAGCAATTTACCAAATCAAGTGTTCTCTCATGACCCGCATGGCCACCTGTACAGGACTCATGAGCCCAATCTAGAACTCTCCTTCTAGAACGTCGAGGAACCACAGTTCTCCCCTGTGGACTCACCAACGTACTGGACAGATTAATCTTCGCAGGATCTAGAATATATTGGGGACGTTCCCCCTCCTCCTCTAACTCTGCAGTACGAGATAAGGCATCTGCTCGCACATTCTTGGATGTGGGCTGATAGCGAAGCATGAAATTAAAGCGATTGAAGAAAAGAGACCAACAAGCTTGCCTGGGGTTCAAGCGTTGTGCTTGACACAAGAAATCCAAGTTCTTGTGGTCCGTGTAGACAGTGATAGGGTGCGCCGTCCCCTCCAGCTGTGTCTCCATTCTTTGAAGGCCAGCTTGATTGCTAGGAGTTCTTTATCTCCAATGCTGTAGTTACATTCAGCTGCATAGAATTTCTTAGAGAAGAATGAGCATGGTAATAGTCCTCCCGAGCTGGTGCTTTGGCTAAGTACGGCCCCTACAGCTATGTTGGAAGCGGGAAAAGGGGATCTGGGTGATGTAGACATACATCCAGCAAGATGGCCTTCTTGAGATCTTCGAAGGCTAGACAGGCCGCCTCTGGCCATTCCACAGCATCGGCCCCTTTTCTCGTGAGAGCAGTGAGTGGCGCTACCAAGAGAGAGTAGTGCGGAATGGAGTGTCTGTAAAAGTTCGCAAAGCCGAGAAAATGCTGTAAGGCTTTTAACCCTCTAGGGCAAGGCCAATCTCTTATAGCTGCCACTTTCTCAGGGTCAATCTGAAACCCAGTTGCAGATAGAATATAACCCAAGAAGGGAAGGCTCTCTTGCTCAAAGACGCATTTCACCAGTTTTGCATACAAGTGGTTGTCTCTGAGGATCCGCAAAACTTGTCTTACATGCTGGCGATGCGACTCTAGATCCCGGGAGTAAATTAATACATCATCCAAATATACGTTGACAGACGAATGTAACAGATCACGAAGAACTTCATTAGATGCTGGAAGACTGCTGGAGCATTGCACAATCCAAACGGCATGACGAGGTATTCATAATGCCCGTCCCTGGTATTAGAGGCAGTCTTCCACTCATCACCGGGGCGAATCCGGACCAAGTTATAAGCACCCCGCAAATCTAACTTGGTGAGGATCCTGGCTCCTTGCAACCTGTCTAAGATTTCAGGAATCAATGGAACGGGATAGCGATCCCGCTTAGTGATGGCATTAAGGCCTCTATAGTCGATGCATGGCCTCAGAGACCCATCCTTTTTCCCCACAAAGAAGAAGCCCGCCCCTGAAGGTGATTTGGAGGGTCTGATGAATCCTCTGGCCAGGTTTTCAGCAATGTACTCCGACATAGCACGTGTCTCAGGCAGGGATAAAGGATACACCCTCCCACAGGGTGGTATGGTTCCAGGTAAAAGTTCTATGGCACAGTCGAATGGACGATGTTGCGGTAGAATCTCTGCCTTCATTTTGGAAAATATATCCACAAAGTCCACGTAGGGTGCCGGAAGTGCAATGGAAGCATGCACAAGGGATATGCTAGGTGCGCACAGGACCTTGAGGCAATTGGTAAAAAAAAGAGGGACTCCACTCTGCAATCTGTAACATGTCCCAGTGGATGACTGGACAATGCTGCTGTAACCATGGTAATCCCAGTACCATGGAATGAACAGCCTTTTCCAAGATCAGCAACAAAATCTCTTCTGAATGCAGGACTCTGGTGCTTAGAGTGATAGGAACAATGGAGAAGGAGATACTTCCTGGGAGAAGTGTTCCTCGGATGGAGGTAATCCACAAAGGAGGTTCTCATGGGAGGATGGGAATTTGTAGCTGTTGAACGAGGTCTGCCAGGATAAAGTTCCCACCTGCCCCAGAGTCAATGAAGGTGAGGGTCTCAAAAGAACCACCAGGGTATTCTAAAGTAATAGGTACCATACATTGAGGAGCAGATTTGACACAGCCTAGGAGCAGCTCCCCAAGGCATCCTAGGCTCTGGTGTTTTCCGGGCCCTCCTTACATTGGGCTAAAAAGTGGCCCTTATTGCCGCAGTAGAGACATAAACCCAAGGTTCGGCGTCATCGTCTCTCCTCCGCAGACAGTGGAGTGCGCCCCAACTGCATGGGCTCCTCCATGGACCCCTCGGAGTGCACTGCTCCTTGGCCAGACGCCAAAGTCATAGGTCTAGAAGACACAGGTGCTAGCGGCATGGCGTGCCGAATTGGACGACCTTCCTTAGCTCTCTGTTGCAAGTGGCGATCTATTCGCCCAGCCAAGTCTATGAGCCCATTGATGTCATCCAGGATGTCGCGGGCTGCCAATTCATCTTTAATACGTGCCGACAGACCTTCTAGAAACACACCTTGAAGACTATCCTCCTGCCACCCAACTTCAAGGGTGAGGGTACGGAACTCAATAGCATAATCTGCTAACGAGCGGGACCCTTGTCTTAGTTGCAGTAGCTCCGATGTGGCTGTGGATAAGCATGCGGGTTCATCAAAGGCCTGTTTAAAACTGGTTACGAACAGTGGCAGGCTGTTCAGCAGAGGATCATTTCGATCCCACATGGGTGAGGCCCAAGTCAACACCTTTCATCAAGCAAGGACAGGATGTACGCTACCTTCACGGAATCGGTGGGAAACTGATTGGGAAGCAGGGAGAACTGGATGTAACATTGGTTCAAGAACCCACGGCAAGTCTTGGCCTCCCCGGAGTAGTGAGAAGGTGCGGGTAGCTGAGAGGGTGGGAAGTGGAACCTGAGGAGGTTATGGAGGCGTGGCATCCAATCGATTCGCCAAACGTTCCACAGTAGCCGCAAGTACATCCAGGCAATGTTGCTGCTGCTGCAGGTGTTGAGCCATTCTGGGGATAGCCTGGAGGCTGGATAAGTCCGCCGAGTCTATGGCCTTGCAAATTGTTGCGAGCGTAGCGGTGGACCCTTGGGTCGGCCTAGCAGAGTGAGATGGTAGAAGAGGAAGAGTACTCCGCTGTGAAGAGGTAGGCCGGGAGGCGGTGACAAACTGGATGTGGAGCTGAATTCTTCACCCTGGAAGCCTGAGGACCCCCCCAGGAGGAGCCCGTGAGGTCCCGAGCCGCTGGGACTTAGGCGAAGGCAGAGGCGGACAGATAAGACAGACCAACATCGGGGCAGGCGGCAGACACAAGAGTCAGAGACAGGCAGGAGTCAAGAACCAGAGAAGCAAGCCGAAGAAGAACTGAAGCTGAAGATCCGGGACTGGAATGAAACGACATCAGGAATGGAAGCCAGCAGAGATCCAGGCAAGGAAGCGTCAGAGCGCTGCAAACAAAATCCAGCAAGGAACCTCGTTGCAAGGCAATTTGAATCAGTCAGACACTGTTCTTAAATACTTGCCGGCGTCTGATGTCACTCCAGAGGACGGCCCACAGTCTGGCGAGAAAAGCCCTTTAAATTGTCCCTCCTTGCGTGTGTGCCTAGGAGGGGAGGGCCAAGTTCCGAGGCTCGGTGGCGTCTCCCTCGTGGAGACAGGCTGAGCAGGCCCGAACAGCAGCGGGCCCCGCCGTCGTTGTGCAGAGACAGGGAGAGAGAGCTTGAGCCCCGAAGCCCTTAGTTGGAGCCCCGGCGGTGAAGGTAAGGGCTCGGCCACGAGTCTCGCGACCGAGAACGCAACACCAACACATGATAAGCTCATAGGGGCAGGAACCTGGTTTATAGCACAAAAAAAAATGAGCGGTCTAGCTGTCAAGTGGTATGCGCATAGGTTGCTATTTTATAAGAGATTTACGTGACTACATTAGGAAATTTATTTGCACAATTTTACACCTGATAATTATCTAGTGCAATTGATATCAGACATCTATTGTCTACTATTTTTGGGTGGAAGGTTTGGGTGAACTGGGGGAGTTCAGAGTTTACTAGGAGGGTCACAGTGAACTGGAGACAGACTGGGTGAACTGGCGGAGGTATTGGCAAACTGGAGATTTCAAGTATGTGCACATATTTTAAAGTACTTCCATGTAAAAATCAGGGTTTTACACATACATATTACATTTTTTTTCACATAAAATATACATGCATATGTTTATAAAATAGGTAAAGTATGTGCTTTCTATGCATTGTAAATATTTGAGTGTACTGAAACAGACATGCAAATTGAAGCATACATTTGTACTATCAAAGTTGAAACATTACCAGATGATTACACCGTCTGTCCTTGATCAATTTCTGCTACCAGGTTGCAGCTATAGCCGGACATATCAAGGACAGATGGTGTAATCATCTGGTAATGTTTGCCCCTGAAGAAGCACAACAGAAACACGAGCCGTGTCGGGCTTTAACCAGTTTGATACCGGGAGCTGTACCAGCCCTGCTACACTAGTTTATTTATTGCACTGCCTGGACACCACGAATATAACATTGTTAAGAACTTTAAAAAAAAACCCTTGCAGAGTAACCAATGATTATAAACCATCGGGTGATTGACCTATGCACCACCTTTGTGTAAATGGCAAGTCGGGCCACACAGAGAGAGCCCGCCATTAATTAATATGAGGTTATCTCTGCAAGTTAAAATATAAGACTACATAGGAGCAGCTAGTCTACGTTGCTTTTGGAAATATGATACTGTTTTGAATTTAATGCACTTGTGTACATCATACTTATATACAGTTTGTATCTATCATCTTAGAATGGGATGCGGCAGCTGAGAATGTCAGGCCATAGAAGTTATGGTTGGAGGAAGACAGTATTAATCAGGATATATTAAGCCTCAGTAGATATGATTGGAGCAAGGCATGCTGCAGTTTGAAATGTCAGGCCATGGTGATCATGGTTGCAGCAAGACATGCTTACGCAGGTTACATCAGACCACAGTGGTTATGGTGTAGCATGCTATGCTGCAGCTGGAAGTGTCAGGCCACAGTGGCCATGGTTGCAGCAAGACAGCCTTATGCAGGATACATCAGACCACAGTGGTTATGGATGGAGCAAGGCTTGCTTCAGCTGGAAGTGTCAGGCCACAGTGATTATGACTGGAGTAAGGCATGTTGCAGTTGGAAGTGTCAGGCCACAGTGGCCATGGTTGCAGCAAGACAGCCTTATGCAGGATCCGTCAGGCCTGAGTGGATATGGTGGAGCATGGGATGCTGCAGTTGGAAGTGTCAGACCAAAGTGCTCATGGTTGCAGCAAGACAGACTTAGGCAGACTTTGTTAGGCCTCAGTGGTAGTGTTTGGAGCAAAGGTGGCAGAGAAAGTCAGTGGAGACATGCCTCAGTAGAGGTGTTTGGTAAATGCCACCACATGAGGTATGACTCTACCAACTTCCCCTGCCTACTTTGGGGTGAAGCAATCAGAGGAAGTCTGTGGAGTATACCTCAGTCTTGGTGTTTGGTCAAAAGGAGCAGAGAAATTCTGTGGACTCATGCCTCAGTGGTGGTGTTTGTCTTACACTCCTCAGCTGGACCCGCGAGCAGGCACGTACCTCCATGGTACGGGGCCGCCGACACGTTTCTCACGCGGCTGGAGCCACACTGTTGCATCTCACATGGCCCGGAGGCTGCCGACCCGATCTCTATGCAGCTGGAGCTGCCGCTGACGTCCTCTCCATCTTCGCGGCCCAAAGGCCGCAATCCCCAGACTTGCCTGGTGGCTGGAGCCGTTCTTGGTGCCTCTTCAGCGGCAGGACGCCGCCGTCTTCATCGGGGCCTGCTCCTCGGCCCAGCTACTGCTCTCCAGCGACGCAGCAGTAGCATGGCCACTGTCCATGGTCCTGCCCACTTCTCCTAAGGGGCAGGGCCACATCTCTTCTGAAGATTTAAAAGGCCAGCACTTCTGGCCCCACCTGAACTCCTCCCTGGGCATCTTCCTTCTTCAGCCCTATAAAAGGGCTCTGCAGTCAGTCTGTCCTTGCCTTCGCAAGGGGTTAGTCCTCCCCGGGGCAGATTGGTCTATGGGGGGATCGGGCATCCCCCGGTTGGCCAGTCGCTCTAGTCACGTGGTCTGCCGAGCGTGGCTGTGACAGAGCCGCGTTCAGCAGACCACGTGGTATCTCCGGGGCTGGCCGGGCGGCAAATCCTTGGGCCGGTCATCAGCGGGAATCCGCCCCTGGTCCTCCCTAGGACTTCTCGTCTTCACTCCTGTTGGCATTCCTTGTTTTTCATAGGATCCCTCGTTGTTTGTTCCTGGTCTCCGTGATGAAGTCCTGATGTCCATGTTCCAGTCTTGTTATTCTGTGATCTGGTTCTGATGTTCCATGTTCCGTGATCCAGTCCTGATGTTCCGTGATCCAGTCCTGATGTTCTGGATGTTCTGTCATCCTGAACCCCTGGTTCCTTGTCCATCTTTCCTGGCATGCCACCGTCATGCTCCTTCACCTTGTGGCACAGGCCTGCCTCCTTGTCCGCAGCACAAGTCTCCGGAGGGTCATCCTTCCCTACAGCCAAGTCTTGTCTTGGTCCTTGTTACGACTGCTGCTCAGATTTAGTGGAACCACAGTTGGAGACCGCTTACCTTAGGAGACGGGAGCCGGAACTGGAGAATGACAGCGAAATCCGAAAGACAGTCCTGGTCAGGGCAGGCAGCAGGCAATCAGAACCAAAGCAGATAATCCAACAGGCAGGCGGCAAGCAGGGTAATCCAGTAGACAGTCCAGGTCAGGGCAGGCAATCAGGAACCAAAGCAGATAATCCAACAGGCAGGCGGCAAGCAGGGTAATCCAGTAGACAGTCCAGGTCAGGGCAGGCAGCAGGCAAACAGGAACCAAAGCAGATAATCCAACAGGCAGGCGGCAAGCAGGGTAATCCAGTAGACAGTCCAGGTCAGGGCAGGCAGCAGGCAAACAGGAACCAAAGCAGATAATCCAACAGGCAGGCGGCAAGCAGGGTAATCCAGTAGACAGTCCAGGTCAGGGCAGGCAGCAGGCAAACAGGAACCAAAGCAGATAATCCAACAGGCAGGCGGCAAACAGGGAATTCCAGAAGACAGTCCAGGTCAGATCAGACGGAACACAGCAGAATCCAAAAGCGAGCACTCAGAAAACACTCGTGGCCGAAGCAGAGAGCAAAGGAAAAAGCTCTCCTTAAATAGCCCGGGTTCCCGCACAAACTGCTCCACCGTCGGCGTCTGACGTCATGGGGGCGTGTCTTGGCTCCGAATCCCGCGGGACCTGAGTGCCGACGTCAACGCGGAAACCCTGCCGACGCCGCCGGAGGGAACGCCCCGATGGGCACGGGACCGTGCTGCCGACGTTGCCGAGCCAGCCCTACCACCATCGAGCCCAGAAACGCCGTTTCCCGCGCGGGTCCCCGCTGGTAAGTTCGCGGCAGCGGTAACAGTACCCCCCCTGCAAGGCCCCCCTCCCCTCCTCCCAGGTCCAGGTTTGGAGGGAAAATGAAGATGAAACCGTTGAAGTAGACGAGGAGCCTGTATGTTATAGGAAGGCTCCCACGTATTTTCCTCGGGCCCAAAGTTTTTCCAAGAGATTAGATATTGAAGTTGCCCTCTAAGGCGCCTGGAATCCAGGATCTCCCGTACTTCATATTGGTTGTCATCGGGCACTACCGGAACAGTAGTCCTCCGCCGCCCCTGGGGCCAGGATAGGATGGCAGGTTTAAGTAACGATATATGGAATGCATTATGGATCCGCAAGGAGGGCGGTAAACATAAACGATACGTGACTGGATTGATCTGTTGTTTGACAGGAAAGGGCCCAATGAAGCGAGGAGCAAATTTAGCGGAAGGCAACCGCAAGCGAAGGTGGCGGGTGCTTAACCAGACAAGATCTCCCCCTTGGAGACGAGGAGCCGGACTCCGACGTTTATCCGCCTGAACCTTCATGGCGGAGGCGTGTTTGACCAGCAAAGCTCGGGTCTCAGTCCACAATGTAGCCATGGAGGCAACCGTGGCATTAACCGCAGGACAATTAGAGGAGGCACTGATGGGCAACGGAAGATGCGGATGCCTGCCAAAGACCAAGAAAAAAGGAGATCTACCGGTGGCCTGATGTACATGATTGTTATGGGACATCTCAGCCCAAACCAGTAGGGAAGCCCAATCATCATGTCGTTGGTTGACATAGGCTCGAAGAAAAGTCTTTATGGATTGATTCGTCCGTTCAGTAAGTCCATTGGACTGCGGATGGTAAGCAGAGGAGAATTCAAGTTTGACCCGTAGGAGCTTGCAGAGATTAGTCCAGAACTGAGCCGTAAATTGCACCCCTCTATCGGAAACAATGCTAAGCGGAAGCCCATGGAGACGAAAAACGTGATGCAGAAAGAGATGTGCTAGGTCAGAAGCAGAAGGCAACCCCGGCAGGGGAATGAAATGCGCCATCCGGGAGAAACGATCCACCACCACCCAGATAACGGTATTACCGTTGGAAGGCGGGAGATCTGTGATAAAGTCGGTGGCAATATGCGTCCAGGGAGAAGTGGGAATGGGAAGCGGCTGCAACAATCCAAGGGGTCTTCTCCGTGGCGTTTTCTGGGCCGCACAGACGGAACAAGAGTCCACATAGTTCTTGACATCCTTCTCCCATCTCGGCCACCAATAATGTCTGGAGAGAAGTTCCTTGGTACGAGACACCCTGGGGTGGCCCGCTAGCTGAGCATCATGGGACCAACGAAGTACCTTCAACCGTAAGCACTTGGGAACGACGGTTCGCCCTATCGGAACCGTGAAGGTGGCAGCCAGCTGGATGTGTGCCGGATCAATGATGTATCGAGGGGGATCCGGAGTATCCTCACGATCAAAGCTTCGGGAGAGAGCGTCAGCCCTCACATTCTTCGGAGCGGGCCGGAAATGCAGAATAAAGTGAAACCTGCTAAAAAAAAGTGCCCATCGGGCCTGTCGTGGATTCAATCTCTGGGCTGTCGCCAAATATTCAAGATTTTTATGATCAGTATAAACTGTAACGATATGTCGAGCGCCTTCCAGGAGGTGGCGCCACTCTTCAAAGGCCAATTTGATAGCTAAAAGTTCTCGGTCACCAATGGTGTAATTCCTCTCCGCGGGCGTAAATTTCTTGGAAAAGAAGGCACATGTCACCCATTGATCCTCCTCCGACCTCTGTAGAAGAACCGCCCCTACACCTACAGCGGAGGCATCCACCTCGAGAGTAAAAGGTTTGGTGGGATCGGGCCGTCGGAGACAGAGATCCTTGGTGAATTCCTCTTTCAAGCGGTGAAAAGCCAATACCGCCTCCTCCGGCCAGGTCTGTATGGATGCACCCTTTTTAGTGAGCGCCGTGAGAGGTGCCACTAAGGAAGAGAAATTGGAAATAAACTGTCTATAGTAATTGGAGAATCCCAAAAATCTCTGTAAGGCTTTTAACCCTACAGGCTGGGGCCAATGTAGGATGGCGGTGAGTTTGTCAGGATCCATAGATAATCCCTTGTTGGAAATAATATACCCGAGAAATGGTAATTGGTGTTTGTGAAATACACACTTCTCCAACTTGGCGAACAAGTGGTGTTCTCGGAGACGTTGTAAAACTTGGCGAACATGAAGCAGATGTTGTGGCAGGGTATGCGAAAAAATCAATATATCATCCAGGTAGACAATGACATGCAAATAGAGGATATCACGAAAAATGTCGTTTATCATGTCCTGAAATACCGCAGGGGCATTACACAGTCCAAAGGGCATAACCCGGTATTCATAATGACCATCGTGGGTATTGAAGGCGGTCTTCCACTCATCACCCTCTCGAATTCTAATCAAATTGTAAGCCCCCCGTAAATCCAATTTAGTAAAAATTTGTGCTCCCTTGATCCGGTCAAATAATTCGGAGATAAGAGGAATTGGGTATCTGTTCTTGCGGGTGATATGATTAAGTCCACGGTAGTCGATGCAAGGTCTTAAAGACCCATCCTTCTTCTTGACAAAAAAGAAACCCGCTCCCGCGGGAGATGTGGAGGGTCGGATAAAACCTCGAGCTAAATTTTCTTCAATGTACTGATGTAAAGCTGCGGATTCAGGCTCTGAGAGGGTGTAAATCCGTCCTTTAGGTGGAGTTTTCCCGGGAAGAAGTTCAATAGCGCAATCATACGGTCTGTGGGGAGGTAAGGATTCCGCATGTTGTTTACTAAAAACATCTTCAAAGTCCTCATAAGGAGCAGGAATGCCAGAAGAGAGTTGCGTGGAGTGAAGGGAAATCCGCGGAAGACCCGCAATACAGTTCTGGAAACAGAATGGACTCCAAGCCGTGAGATGTAAGGAGGCCCAATCAAGGTGAGGCTGATGAAGCCGCAGCCAAGGCAAACCCAAAATGATCTGATTGATGGAAGAGGGAAGGACATATAGCTGAATGCGTTCCTGGTGGAGGAGACCAGTACTGAGCTGCAGAGGTTTGGTGATACAAGAAATACGCATTCCTACGGATTGTCCGGACACCGAAGTAACAGAAAGAGGAATGGGCAAAGGGTCTACCGGAATGCGATATCTCTGAACCAGATGTTCCTGAATAAAATTACCAGCCGCCCCTGAATCTATGAAGGCTTGGCAGTGCAAAACTTCCTCGTCCAGCCAAATCGTTGTAGGCAATAAGAGTTGATGAGAGGGAATGGTGGGACCCAGGGAGGCCTCTCCTACCCGTCCTAGGTCCGGAAGTTTCCCGACTTGTTGGGGCATTTATTGATGAAATGACCTGCTCCCGCACAATATAAGCAGAGGTTCCGTGCTCTTCTACGATTCCGTTCCTCTGGAGTCAGCCGGAATCTATCGATTTGCATCGGTTCCTCCGTATCCCCCGATGCCTGGGCGGTCTGTGGAAGGACCATGGGTTGTTGAAAAGTAGGTGCCAGACGAAAATTCCTTCGTGTAGCGGCTCGCTCTCGTATCCTCTCTTGAAAACGTAAATCCAGTCGGATGGCTAGTCGGATTAATTCTTCTAAGGTCTCCGGAGGATCTCTGCCGGCCAATTGATCCTTTATATTCTCTGCAAGACCTTGTCGAAAGATGGCCGTAAGACTATCCTGGCCCCAAGCGAGTTCTGCTGCTAAGGTTCGGAACTGGATGGCGTATTCTCCTACCGATCGTGACCCCTGCCTGATCTGGAGCAGATCATTCGCTGCTGAGGTAGAGCGTCCTGGCTCATCGAAGATAAGGCGAAATTCTTTAAGGAATCGATCCAGGGTATTGAGAATAGGATCATCTCTCTCCCATAAAGGGGAGGCCCATGCCAGAGCTGGTCCCTCCAATAAGGACAGGATGAAGGTAGTCTTAGTCTTATCATTAGGAAAAGAAGTGGGTTGCAACGAAAAATGCATTCGGCATTGATTGATGAAGCCTCTGCATAAGGCTGCCGTTCCATTAAAACGAGGTGGAGGAGGTACTCTGATAGGAGAAGGGGTAACCACCGTGCTAGTTACTGGCCCAGTCGGAATATGGGCGAGGGCGTCCATACGAGCGACCAAACGATCCAATACCCCTGTTACTTGGTCCAAAACTCCTTGTTGTTGTTGTATTTTGTTAGCCATGCCAGGAATGGCTTGTAATGCGGTCAAATCAACTGGTTCCATGGCTTCGGCCAACTGTTACGACTGCTGCTCAGATTTAGTGGAACCACAGTTGGAGACCGCTTACCTTAGGAGACGGGAGCCGGAACTGGAGAATGACAGCGAAATCCGAAAGACAGTCCTGGTCAGGGCAGGCAGCAGGCAATCAGAACCAAAGCAGATAATCCAACAGGCAGGCGGCAAGCAGGGTAATCCAGTAGACAGTCCAGGTCAGGGCAGGCAATCAGGAACCAAAGCAGATAATCCAACAGGCAGGCGGCAAGCAGGGTAATCCAGTAGACAGTCCAGGTCAGGGCAGGCAGCAGGCAAACAGGAACCAAAGCAGATAATCCAACAGGCAGGCGGCAAGCAGGGTAATCCAGTAGACAGTCCAGGTCAGGGCAGGCAGCAGGCAAACAGGAACCAAAGCAGATAATCCAACAGGCAGGCGGCAAGCAGGGTAATCCAGTAGACAGTCCAGGTCAGGGCAGGCAGCAGGCAAACAGGAACCAAAGCAGATAATCCAACAGGCAGGCGGCAAACAGGGAATTCCAGAAGACAGTCCAGGTCAGATCAGACGGAACACAGCAGAATCCAAAAGCGAGCACTCAGAAAACACTCGTGGCCGAAGCAGAGAGCAAAGGAAAAAGCTCTCCTTAAATAGCCCGGGTTCCCGCGCAAACTGCTCCACCGTCGGCGTCTGACGTCATGGGGGCGTGTCTTGGCTCCGAATCCCGCGGGACCTGAGTGCCGACGTCAACGCGGAAACCCTGCCGACGCCGCCGGAGGGAACGCCCCGATGGGCACGGGACCGTGCTGCCGACGTTGCCGAGCCAGCCCTACCGCCATCGAGCCCAGAAACGCCGTTTCCCGCGCGGGTCCCCGCTGGTAAGTTCGCGGCAGCGGTAACAGTCCTGTTCCCTGAGGCTCATTCCGGCCCTCGGATTACATTGTGGCTGCTCCATCCATGATCAAGACTCTGCCAGAACCTGCTCCGCTCCAGTGTGGTCCATGACTAACCATGGGCGGCTGTGTAGGGCGTGCACCGGTGCAGGCCTCTACTGAATCTTCAACATGTTCCAGTTTCAACGTCCACATCTACTCCTGGAGTCTGCTTCGCGTTCAAGCGTGGTCCATGACTAGTCCCGTGGATCTGTCCTGTGGTGGGCTGAGGAGGGTGCGCTGCATCATAGCCTCAACCTAGTCCTCGATCCTGAACCTTGATCCTGAACTTCCTTGTTTTGAGTCCTCATCTGAGTTTCCACTTTCCAAGTTCTTCATCTGAGTCTCCATGTTCCAGAGTCTTCGTCTGCCCTTGCCTCCTGTCTGACCTGCCGCCTTTGCTGTTCCCAGCGGCAGGTTCAAAAGGGCTTTGAGTAGTCAGAGGACCACTCAGAGACCAACCTTGCATGGTTGGCCTCACTGAGGCTGTGCAGGTCAGCAGGGGCCTGGTTTCCTGGTCTCAGCCCAGGCTCGGACATGTCTTGCCTGCCTTGGTACCGCCCTGGAGTTCTCTGGGGTCATGCCATGGCCCAAGTGCACATAATCCCCTTGGGAATGGGACCATTCTCCTAACACTCCCTAACAGTTTGAGGAAAAGAAGGTAGAGGAACTCTGTGGAGTCAGATATAGCATTTAGGAAAAAGGAGGCTGTGGAGTTTTGCCTCAGTGATGGCATTTGGGGACAAAGAGAGAAGAGGAACTCTGTGGACTCATGCCTCAGATGTGGTGTTTGGGGAAAAGAAGGCAGAGGAACTCTGTGAAGTCATGACTTGGTTGTGGTTCTTGGGGGTAAGCAGATAGAGAAAATCAGTAGAGTTATGTCCCGGTGGTGCGGCCCTCGCGGGGACGCTGCTGAACAGGCCGCGAACTAGGCCAACGAAAGCGGGAACAGGTCCAGGAACACGGAGGTAAGGGTCTGGTCGCGGTGCTCATGGCCAGAACCGCAACATCAACACCATCAATGGGGCCACACATCCGTAGTCACACTGCTGCTGCTGCCCAGGCAGAGATTCCAGATCGAGGGCCACACCACCCTGAAAGCTGAGTCCTGCTGTGTCCCCAACACCATCAGTTTGGTCACACATATCCTGCTTCCTCCTGCTACATCTCCTAAACCATCACTGAGGCCAACATGCACTGACATCTTCTGCCTACCTAGCCACTAGCAACATCGCTGCATCCAAAATGCCTGCCTAGCACTTAGCAACATCACTGGGGCCAACATGCACTGACATAAAATGTACTGACACCTTCTGACTGCCTAGCCTTTAGCAACATTAATGGGGATAACATGCACTGATACCCTCTGCCTACTTTGTCCTGTTTACCATCACTGGCCTCTGACTAATCCTTCTACCTCCTTACTGGTCCCCATCAACAACACTGGATCCTGTCACATCCTGCTCCTCCTGTTATGTCCCCAATAGCAACACAGATGTGGTACTAATCCCGCTGCCTCCCATCATGTCCCAAGGTCAACACTGGGGTCTGGCTCAGCCTGTTTCTCTTGACTTGTCTCCATTAAGAAACCTGGTGCCTGTCATACCTGCTGCCTCCTTGCTTGTCCCCATGATCCATACTGGGGTCTGACTCAGATTACTTCCTCTTGACTTGTCCTCAACAAGACAACAGGGGCCTGTCACATCCTACTACCTCCTGACTTCTCCCCATCAATACAAATGTGGCCTGTCACACTCTGCTGCCTCCTGACTTCAACAAAACTGGGGCCTGTTATATCCTGCTGCATTCTGTCATGTCCCCAAAGACAATACTGAGACCTGACTCAGCTTGCTTCCTCTTAACCTATCTCCATCAAGAAACCTGAGGCTTGTCATACCCTGCTATCTCCCAACTTGTCCCCAGCAATCTTGCTACCTACTATCACGTCCCCAACAACAACACTGGGGCTTCACTTCTCCTGCTTCCTCTTTATACATCCCCAATAACAAAGTGGGATCTGAATCAGCCTGCTTCCTTCTTACATGTCTCAAACAACAACACTGGGGCTTCACTCCTCCTGCTTCATCCTTACATGTCCCCAAAAACAACAGTGAGATCTGACTCTGATTGCTTTCTTCTTACATTTTCCCTCCTTACACAACCCCAACAACAACAGTGGGGCTTTCTGCCTCCTACTTCCTCCTTACACATCCCCCAACAACAACAATGAAACCTGACTCAGCCTGTTTCCTCCTTACACATCCCAAGCAATAACACTGGGGTTTCATTCTTCCTGCTTCCTCTTTACTCATCTCCAGGAACAACAGTAGGACCTGATTCAGCCTGCTTCCTCATGGAACGTCCCCAACAACAACACTGCAATTTTACTCCTCCTGTTTCTGCCTTACACAACCCCAACAACAATATTGGGTCCTGACTTTACAGGGCTCTGGCAGCACATCCAGCAGCAGCAGCCTTCCATTGCCATATCCCAATTCCAACAACACAAGAGTCTAGCAACACATCCAGCAGCAACCTTCCACTGCCATACCCCATCACCACCACGAGGTTTGTTACATCAGAGTACAGTTTGTACATTTAGAGTACAGGAACCGAAGAACAAATGGATTACAATGGGCTCTGGTAGAATAAGACTTGTGATGTGGAGACACCCACTCTCTCAAGTGACACAAGTACAAAATGCCTTCTCTGTATTAGATAATGAGATAATGAAGAAACTCCAGCAATGGAGACTGACATGGTATTTGAAAGGAAAGAAGAAACCCAATGCATGCAGAAATTCCATAATACAACCAATAACCATAAGAAAAAGCTCATTGTCCTGGGTGACTCAGTCATCAGAGGCACTAATTTGGGAAGTCTTTTCGAGGGAAACACTACAGTTAAAAGCCTTCCAGGATCATCAGCTGGTAGAAATGCTATTCAGATAGTCAATGCAATCAAAGGAAAGTAAGGACTCTGAAGCTGATATTATCATCCATCTAGGAAGCAATGACCTTGCTAGAAACAACATCCAAGCAGTACAGAGAGATTTACAGACTCTGGTGAAGCAGATTAGTCACAGACTATTGCTTTTTCTGAAGTGTTACCTGTTCATGGAAAGGGGAAAGAGAGCCTAATCCATATAGATAACTTCAAAGCATGGCTCAAAACTTGGTGTAAGAAAGTTTTGGATATATTGGCTGGGGCCATGTATGGAACAGTAAAAGACTCTCTGTCAAAGATGGCTTACATCTGTCTGAGGCAGGAAAAAAGATCCTAAGTGATAAATTCAAATCCTATGCCATAAAGCATTTAAACTAGCAGACTGGGGAAATTGGAATGTCAATCTCCAAATCTCAAAGAAATGGGTGAAGGGGATAACAAAAGTCAGCTGAATAAGGCACAAAAGAAGTCCAAGAAGAGCAATAACCTGAAGGAGAGAAGCTGGAAAGTTATGAGCACAAACGCTTGTACTCTGGGCAATAAAATCCCAGACCTGCAGGCTCTAAAAGTGGAAGCGGATCTGGACCTCATTGCTGTTAGAGAAACATGGTTTACAGAATCACATGACTGGGATACAGCCATCCCTGGCTATTACTTATTAAGGAAGTACAGAGAGGACAGGAAAGGAGGAGGAGCAGCACTTTATGTAAGAAGCAATATCCAAGCAATTGAAATGCAAGGGACATAGGGTAGGGAAGAAGCATTATGGGCTAGCCTAAAAAAAGATGATGATGTTTCCATTTACATTGGTGTGGTCTATAGGCCTCCAATTCAGACAGAAGAGCTAGAGAGAGATTTGATCGAAGACATTGAAAAGATGGGAAAGAAGAGAGAAATGTTGATCATTGGAGATTTTAATCTACCGGATGTAGACTGGAGTATGCTTTCTGCAGAATCTATGAGAAGTAGAGAGATAATGGATGCCCTCCAAGGGGCTATGCTGTTGCAGTCTGACACTGCAGGCAAGGTAGTGGACCCTTGGGCCGGCCCACCTAGGATGACAGGGTAGGCCTGGAGGCGGAGCCACAGGCTGGTGGTGTTCACCCGGGAACCAGGAGCCCCCCAGGAGGAGCCCGTAGGGTCCTGGAACCTTGGGACGTGGGGAATAGGCTCAATGTCAGTGGCAGGAATGGCCTAGGCCGGAACTGTAGTATAGGAAGTCCAAAGGTATTAGATAGTCCGAGGACCGGCTGTACAGGCCGGGGGCCAGCTGATGACAGGACAGCGGGCGGCAGCGGGAACTGTAGCTAACCGGATACTGAGGCAGAGTCTGTAGTAAGCTGGAACTGAAGCAGGCTGAAGACTGGAATGGAATCTGTAGCAGGCTGTGGACTGAGCAGGCTGTAGACTGGAATGGAGTCTGTAGCAGGCTGTGGACTGAAGCAGGCTGTAGACTGGAATGGAGTCTGTAGCAGGCTGTGGACTGAAGCAAGGTCGAGAACAAGCCGGGGTCGGAGGCAGGCAGCAGACAGAAGCAAAGTCGGGAACGAACCAAGGTCAGAGGCAGGCAGCAGGCTGAAGCGAGTCAAAAGCAGTCCAAGAGTCAAGGCAGGAACGAAGAACAGATGAAGCGCAACTCAGAACTACTAGGCAGTAGTGAACCTCGTTGCAAGGCAAAGAGAAGGAGTCTGGCACCGGTTATATCGGCCTTAGGGCGTGACGTCATCAGCGCAGGCGGGGCCAGACTTCCGGGAGCTGTGCGCACAAATTGGGCGTCCTTGCACGCGCGCGAGGCAGCAGAGAGACGGGCAAGCAATGGCGGCCGCCACGTGGAGCAGGCAGCGCCGCCGGGGTCCCAGCCACACGGAACGCAGCGTTTCCAGCGGCAGAGGTAGGCCCCGTTCAGTCCTAGCGAAGGGGAAGCGGCGGAGACCGCTTCCCCTTCGCTACAAATAGTAATGGTTCCCAAGAGGAATGGTGTAATCCTGGACCTAGTGCTCACAAATGGGGATAATGTCTATAATGTCTGGTCAGGTTGCCCACCTGAGCACAAATGATTATCAGACAGTATGGTTTGATATTGTGAATAAGATACAAAGAAGTCACACGAAGACCCGAGTTTTGAATTTCAAATATACGGACTTTGACAAAATGGGGATGTACCTGGAGGAAGAACTAGAAAACTGGGAGAAAATGGGCAAGGTGGAACAACAGTGGGCTATATCAAAAGGAGCTATTGCAAAGGCAACATATCTATATCTTAGAAAAGTAAACAAAAGTTCAAGGGAAAAGAAACCAATTTGGTTCTCAAAGGAGGTGGCTGCAAAAATAAAGTAAAAAAGATCAGCATTCAGGAAGTCTAAATGATCCCAAAAAGAGGAACACAGGGAACAATACCTGGTGAAAATGAGGGAGACGAAAAAGAAATCAGAAAAGCAAAAGGTCAAGCAGGCCTTGGACTTAACCTCTGCCTACCATGATCAGTCAAACAGTCAGACGGAGAGGATGAATAGGACGCTGAAACAATTTCTGCGATCTTATGTCAACTCTAGACAGAATGACTGGGCTGAATTACTGCTTTGGGCAGAATTTGCCATCAATTCACATCCTGCTTCTTCAACGGGGTCTTCCCCTTTCCAGCTTGTCTACAATCATTACCTCTGCTGCCAATTCCATTGTCAGTAGCCTCTCCTGCTGCCCAGGCTACCGCAGCAGAATTATCCCAACTCGGAGACAGACGAAGGAGCTCCTCCTTAAAGCAGGACAAAAGGCAAAGAGAACCTATGATGCTCATCATCAAAAAGCACCCCAGTTTCAGCCAGGAGACAAGGTTTGGTTAAACACCAAGTACCTCCAACTGAAGCTTCCTTCTGCAAGATTTGCTCCTCGCTTTGTGGGACCTTTTGCCATCCTTCGGCGATTAGGAAATCTAACATACAGTCTAAAACTGCCTCCATCAATGAAGATAAACAATGCATTTCATGTATCTCTACTAAAGCCAGTGATACTCTCTGAGTTCTCCAGGAAAGAACCAGAGCCTACCAGCCTGGATACAGAAGATGACATTGAATATGCCGTAGATGACATGGGAGTACCTCATCTCTTGGGAGAACGATGGCCCAGAGGAAAACTCCTGGGAACCACTGGCCAATATTACAGACAAGGAGATCATACGTCAATTCCACCTGGCACACCCACCCAAGCCCAGACCACCTGGAAGAAGTCTTGGAGAGGGCCCTTTGAAGGGGGGTACTGTTGCATCCGTCGTTTGCAGACGGCTGTGACCGCTCTGCCTTACCTCTTTTTCTCCCCTTTCACTCTCTTTGGGCAAGATGGCTGCCTCTGGTGCAGAGTGCCGAGGGCCTCGGCGATTCCAAACCAGCATGGACGTCCCCATCCGGCATGCTCACTCCCGTGGCTTCCTAGAGTGCAAGCGCGCACATCTCCTAAGCTCAAATACATGTCATGGCGGGAACCTCGGGGGCGGCCCCACCGTATGACGTCAGTACCTCCGGGTAGGGATGTGAATCGTTTTAGGACGATTAAAATTATCGTCCGATAATTTTAATATCGTCTTAAACCGTTATGGAACACAATACAATAGAGATTCTAACGATTTATCGTTATAAATCGTTAGAATCGTGAGCCAGCACACTAAAACCCCCTAAAACCCACCCCCGACCCTTTAAATTAAATCCCCCACCCTCCCGAACCCCCCCCAAATGAGTTAAATAACCTGCGGGTCCAGCGGCGGTCCGGAACGGCAGCGGTCCGGAACGGGCTCCTGCTCCTGAATCTTGTTGCCTTCAGCCGGCGCCATTTTCCAAAATGGCGCCGAAAAATGGCGGCGGCCATAGACGAACACGATTGGACGGCAGGAGGTCCTTCCGGACCCCCGCTGGACTTTTGGCAAGTCTCGTGGGGGTCAGGAGGCCCCCCACAAGCTGGCCAAAAGTTCCTGGAGGTCCAGCGGGGGTCAGGGAGCGATTTCCCGCCGCGAATCGTTTTCGTACGGAAAATGGCGCCGGCAGGAGATCGACTGCAGGAGGTTGTTCAGCGAGGCGCCGGAACCCTCGCTGAACGACCTCCTGCAGTCGATCTCCTGCCGGCGCCATTTTCCGTACGAAAACGATTCGCGGCGGGAAATCGCTCCCTGACCCCCGCTGGACCTCCAGGAACTTTTGGCCAGCTTGTGGGGGGCCTCCTGACCCCCACGAGACTTGCCAAAAGTCCAGCGGGGGTCCGGAAGGACCTCCTGCCGTCCAATCGTGTTCGTCTATGGCCGCCGCCATTTTTCGGCGCCATTTTGGAAAATGGCGCCGGCTGAAGACAACAAGATTCAGGAGCAGGAGCCCGTTCCGGACCGCTGCCGTTCCGGACCGCCGCTGGACCCGCAGGTTATTTAACTCATTTGGGGGGGGTTCGGGAGGGTGGGGGATTTAATTTAAAGGGTCGGGGGTGGGTTTTAGGGGGTTTTAATGTGCCGGTTTTGCGATTTTTAGATTTTTAGATTTTTCACGATTTTTCACGATATTTTACCCCCACAAACGGCAACAATACGATTCCCTCCCCCTCCCAACCGAAATCGATCGTTAAGACGATCGAGGACACGATTCACATCCCTACCTCCGGGTATATCTAGCCTCCACCTCCACTACCACCTTGAGTTAGCAAAGACTTCGCGTCATTACTCTGACTGCTCTAAGCTGCACGCTTAGATGCCGCTTTCACTCTAAGGGCCTCGCTCCAGTAAGAAGCTCTAGACATCCGCTCCTCGGGGGGGACTCTTGCTTCCAAATTCCCTTCAGGGTTCCTCACTAACTAAGACAATTGCTCCTCAGGAGTCTTTCTCTCTATTCTACATTTCAGGATATTGGACCATTGGGTACTCACTCCTCGAGGGCCTATCTACCTTTACACCAGGAAGACGCCTTCATTCTATGAGTGCCTCTACGATCCGGCGCACCAACTCCACCCACCAGCCGTGGCGTTACCCACACTGCGGACTCCCGCCTATCGTGAACATCTGGGTGAGACTATACTTCTGACCCTGTTGAGCGTACTGGCACTTCGTGAATTAGTGCCTTACCTTCCTGCTTTCACCATCTATCTACAGCAGTACAATAAAGACTCTATCCATACTGTGTCTGCTATCTGTGTCAGCCTATCGCAGTGGTTCCCCACGGGGCTCCTGCCTGTGGGCGGAGTCATCTCCATTGTGACCGAGGGTCCACAGTGCCACAAACACAACACTGGAGAGTGGACAATTTGAGTGTCCCCCCAGACCTACCTCTACACAAAATTTGGTGGAGCTAGGTCCAGCCATTCCAAAGTTAGAAGGAAGACACACACACATAAAATCACAAACTACAACACACACATATTGTATTATCAATTGATAAGCCTCTATTCCTTTTCAACCAAATTAAAAGGGAATAGCTAGCAATAAAAAGGGCATTAGAAAGCCTTCAAAATATTATAATAGGTAACATATTCATGCCCTCCAACACTGACTGAACTGGATAAAAGATATCAATGATTATGTTACTAAATGCTATTTATAACTGCAATCATATCCTTTAATAGTATGGCACCAAGCAGGTAAAGATCATGCAAATGCTGACATTGTGTCCAGAGGGGAAGTAGGCTTTTGCAGAATACAAGATAAGATAGAAGGTGAGTGAACACTATACAAGGTTAGTAATAAGCATGAAAAGAAGAGCCCTCAGGGGAATCTAACTTTCAAACATGCTGGCAAAGGCCAATTTAAATATGATGCGTTTTGGGGGGTGACATTCTGGGAATCTCTGGGAATAGGGCAGGTGCAACCAGGCAATCCCAGCACGTGTTTAGGAATTTAAATTAACGGACTGAAAAAAACAGAGAAAGAGCTAATAGCTTGTGAGTCCGAGCTGAGACTGAGGAGTAAAGAATGCTGGGTGTATTCTAAACATAGCTATTGCAAAAGCTGAAAAACAATTTTGCCAAAAAGATAACGTTTGACTGGCTATCAGAATGTTAGAAATAAATAAAATACATTTCCAGAAAATGGAACCAAAAATGTTGGCTAGGAAACTGGTGTACTAAATATCTACGAGCACAGAAAACTGAGCATATTGGAAGCCACTTAATGCTAATTCTAAGAACTGCTTAGCAAATGTCTGTAGAAAACTTAAGCTATACATGAGGAAGGCCAATGCATATTTACAGAGTTTGGAACTTGTATGTTTAAGTCTCTATTTGTGTTGTTATGTTTAAATCAAAGTGCAAGCTTGCACATTGAAATCTCAGTCTTTGCTGAAAAGCCTCCATTTTGACTTCTTCAGCTGGGGGATGGAGGGAGAAGGGGCGGGGATGTTTTATTCCCTCCAGTGGTTGCTTGGTGGAAGACACCCACCTTTATCTCACCATTTCATCTGCCTCCTCTGTATCTTTTTGTCTTTCTAATTGCTTCATGGATGTAGTCACACTTTCTCCTCTTGAATTCATCCAGAACTTAGGTTCTCTTTTTTTTTTTACCCTCATGTGCATTTGTTGCCCTCCTCTTCAATTTCTTTCTATTGATTCCATACCCCTTTCTTTTCATCCCGCCTTCCCTCCTTTCTAATCTGTGCACCTTTCTCAGTTATCAGCTCTACAATATTTGGAAAGTGTGCTCCACTTTCAAAGCCCGTTTCGCCTTAAGTAAGAACACAAGAATTGCCTTGCTGGGTCAAACCAAGATTCATCTAGCCCAGCACCCATCCAGTGATATCACAAGTACCTGGCAGTTCCCATAAAGCAAGTCAAATTCCTGTTACTCACTCCCAGGGACAGCAATAGCTTTCTTTAGTCTACCTGGCTAGCAATGTTTTATGGACTTTTTCTCCAGGAACTTGCCTAAACCTCTTTTTTTTAACCCCACTGTGCTAGTCACATCTTCTGGCAACAGATTCCAAAGCTTGATAGTACGCTGAGCGAAATAGTACCTCATGCTCTCTTCCCATTTCATTTGAACTATTGCAAAAGTGTGCTTGCTGGTCTCTCCCCCCTCCCCGACTTGGTCTCTCATCCACAACAGATCTTACAAAATTCTCTGCAGCTCATTTTCTGTTCCAACAGCTCCGTTATTTCCATGCCTCTCCTTGTCTTGCTTCTCTGCATTGGCTCCCTGTGAAGTATTGTTTTCATTTCAGAATTCCTGTGTCCACCTTTTAATGCATCAGTGGTCTTATTCCCACCTTTCTCTCTGCTCTGATTTCTTGCTATGCTCCTTCAGGTTCTCTCCATTTTTCTAATCACACACTTGTTGCTCTGTGCATCATTCACACTTCTTTTCACTATTTGTCCCTTTTCTTTAAAACAACCTTCTTCCTGATATCCAAGGCATACCATTATTACCTGTATTCAGAATTCAACTTAAAACCCACAGAAATAGCCGTTTTGAAAATTGTGTGACTGATGTGTGCATAACATCAGGCACATACACACTGTAGGAGTGATTTTCAAAACGATTTAGTGCATAAAATATGTTTATGCATGTAAATAGCTTTTTACAAAATATAGCAGAGTTGTGCCCACAAACGTATGTGTGTACTTTTATGTGCACCAAAAATAGGCATTCTGGGAGGTGGGCTTTGGATTTACATGTCTACTTCTGATTTTTAAAAGTATGCATGTAGGGGGGAACCAAGATTGCATCGTCTGACAGATGCGTGTCCGAGCTCCCATGATTTCCTCATTTTCCTCTCGATTTCATAAGAACATAAGAAAATGCCATACTGGGTCAGACCAAGGGTCCATCAAGCCCAGCATCCTGTTTCCAACAGTGGCCAATCCAGGCCATAAGAACCTGGCAATTACCCAAAAACTAAGTCTATTCCATGTTACCATTGCTAATGGCAGTGGCTATTCTCTAAGTGAACTTATAAGCAGGTAATGGACTTCTCCTCCAAGAACTTATCCAATCCTTTTTTAAACACAGCTATACTAACTGCACTAACCACATCCTCTGGCAACAAATTCCAGAGTTTAATTGTGCGTTGAGTAAAAAAGAACTTTCTCTGATTAGTTTTAAATGTGCCCCATGCTAACTTCATGGAGTGCCCCCTAGTCTTTCTACTATCTGAAAGAGTAAATAACCGATTCACATCTACCCGTTCTAGACCTCTCATGATTTTAAACACCTCTATCATATCCCCCCTCAGTCATCTCTTCTCCAAGCTGAAAAGTCCTAACCTCTTTAGTCATTCCTCATAGGGGAGCTGTTCCATTCCCCTTATCATTTTGGTAGCCCTTCTCTGTACCTTCTCCATCACAATTATATCTTTTTTGAGATGCGGCGACCAGAATTGTACACAGTATTCAAGGTGCGGTCTCACCATGGTCTCACCATGGAGCGATACAGAGGCATTATGACATTTTCCGTTTTATTCACCATTCCCTTTCTAATAATTCCCAACATTCTGTTTGCCTATTACAAAATTGTTTCTTGCTGATATGGGGAAAAAGAAAAGGGTTGTTAGGAAGGGGAAGCTACCCTCCTTCAGATTACCATGCCGAAACACGTGCTTACCTCCCACTTCACCAGCGGCAAAACTGGAGCGGTCAGATCTTTAGTGGCTGAAGTGTCACTCAGCCCCAACTGTCAATCTACATCGCAGCCTCCTGACAGTGCTGCCTTTCCAGTGGAGGGATATGCTGAAGAACACTGAGAAGTCTAGTGCTTCTGCAGCATCATTGGGCAGCATCTCCCTCCTTCAGCTGGCAAGGAATAGGCGGCTGAGTGAGCTGGGAGAGGATCATCGCACCAGGGAGCAGCAGGAGTACCAAGGCAGTTTGGGCGCAGTTAACTTCATTAAGAAGCCCCGAAGTAAGCTCTGGGACAGGTTTGCAGGATATTATTGATGCTATCTCTGGTCTTAAGGCTAGAACTAAGGGGGGTCATTTATTAAAGTGCTATATGGCGTTTTCGCATGCGTTAAGCACCTTTAATGCATGCGAAAGCACCTTTAATGCATGGTGCGATGCAAATCAGAAAACGGGGAGGAGTTTGGGGCAGGATTTGGCTTTAACTACACCTTTTTAGTGCACTTTGCGATGTTTATACCTTTATATGAGGCCCACCTAGTAACTCTAGGTGAGGTTTAGGTATTAGTGTAGGGGTTAGGAGCCACTTTGACATTCAAAGTGAGACATACGAACAGAACAGTGCTCTCTTGTGAAGTTTTGATGACCTTCAGAGTCAGGAAACTCACCCAAAGATGAGATTTGTGCAATGTTCTCTCAACCTAGCTTGATGTCAGAGTGGCCCCTAACCCCTACACTAATACCTAAACTTCACTTCAAGTAACTAGGTGGGCCTCATATAGAGGTATAAATACCTACCTAGTATGAGGGCATTATGGCTAGGTGCTCTCTCTCTCTCTCTTTCCCTCCCAGTGGTTGTAGGTAGGAAATATAACAATTCTGGCACACAGTGCAAAAATGTTATCGCAATTTGCAGTAATACCTATGCAAAGTGCTAAGATGGCTCACTTTGTGATAAACAGCCTATTATCATAAAACACACCCCTTTTCCTATCGCATGTAATATTTAGTGCATTTTGATAAATGCAGGCCTAAGTTTGAGAAACCTGCTCATGATGGCCATGGAGAAATCAGTTTCCTCTCCTGTGTTTTTGACTATTGATTTACATTCTAAATTTCATTCTCAAGAACAGTCTATCTCAGTTTGGGAAAATAGGTTTTCTGATGTGAAAATTTGTGTTGCTCAATTCATAGAATTTCAGAGTAACATAATTAAGGATCTATCTTCCTTTTCAAGGAGGACTGAAAACATGGATAATTCTCTCATCTTTCAATCTGTCTGTACTTAACTTTCCTTATGTGCCTCTCACTTCACCCTCCAAGCTTTTTAAGTCTTACTTAAAGGAGGTTCTGTAAATTCTAGAAGCTATATTACCTCCTTATGGAAAAATGTATTATTAGCCTATTTCCCAGAAAGCCATTGAAGGTGACTTGCCAGATGTTTCCATTTATCAAATTTCTTGGAGAATTCTGTAGAAGAAAATTTGGCTAGAGCTACATTACTTGTGACTTTTTTTTTTTTTTTTTGCAAGATCTTAACAATATTTTTCATCTCTATTTCCGTCACAAGGATGTTCTGTTAAAAGAACAAAAAATGTGGATGTTCCCTGATTTTGATAAAGCAACGCAGGAACGTAGGACGAAGTTCCTGATTATGAGACCAGAGGTGTTGGCCTTGGGGGCTTCTTGTGTTGTTCAACATTCCTGAAAATGTGCTATAATTCTCGATGCTACTAGATTTTTTTATGCTAGATAACAAAATAAATTTTACATATAACATAAATAACTTAATAGTAAAAATTATATCCCAGTTGTGGGAATCTTGGCAGATTCTGACAACTTTTACTGGATCAGCTAAACATTACCTAAAATATTGTGCAAAAGCTTTTGAAACTAAATAGATCCTTTCTACAGATGTCAGATCAGACGTTCATATCTGAAGACAGGACCCACATTGTTTCAATAGCTCACATGAAATATTTATCCCATAAAGGCTATTACAGCCTGTCAGGATTAGTTTACCCCAGACACCAAATCTTCCATGCCAAAACAACATTAACTCCCAGGACTCAAACAACAATAAACCTACCCAGGAAAAAGCAGCACTGCATATATTACCCTAGTCCTTAGAAGGCCAATACATATCCTATTGAAAACAGAATAAGCTAGACTGCTATAGACCCCTATACTAAAATTCCTCACTATGATCACACATGAAGAACAAAGATAAATTCTTACCAATACAGAGGGAACCACAAATTAGAAACAGAAACATGCAAACAAAAACTAAACTGGAAATCCCAAGATGCCAAACTCTGCAGGGCAACAGTAAAATAATAAAACACACACCACTTCTCCTCAACACTGCTGCTTCCTGACACTACTTCTGTCCTCTCCAGATGCTTCCAATCCTAGCCCTGGACCAGGGCTAAAGGTCCCTCTGTCTCTCACCTCAGAAAATCTCCCACCCTCCAGCCAGCTCATCTGACTGCCCCTCCCCACCACTACTGTCCTCTACCCCTCTCCTCCACAATCCTCTCGACCTCTTTCCTCCACCCTATCGCTCTGACCCCTTGACCATCCCCTTGACCCTGCTCTCTCCTCATTCCTGAGCCCACCTTTCCTAGGTTCCCTATCCTCCATCCACCATTCCCCTGACCATCTTACTAACATCCTCTTGTTCACTCTCTTCCTCACTGCCCTGCTCCTGTCATGCCCTCTCTCCCTGCACGACAACACAAAGGGCAATTTTAAGTACCACTCCCTATATCACTATCATCAACATAGAAAAATTAGAGAGACAACAAATTCCATCACATCAATGTTGTATTTATTTATATAGAAAACCCCACAAAACCCTACATAGACAATTTTAAATCTAGGCTAGCACATTCATACTCACACACCACAATAAAATATCGCATGAAGGCTGAGATGTTCATAAACCAAATTTTTAGTCATAAATATGATTATACATTTAATACATCCTCAATAATGCAAACATATATTTATTAATGAATGTACATAAAATTGTTGCTTCATTAATTTATTTTCAACAAGAATCCATTATTCAACGAGTCCGACAAAAGATATCTTCGTTTCGCCTCACTGTTTAGAGGCTTCCTCAGGGACTGTATTTATAACTTTTTACTTGCAGTCATGCACTACAAAAAATCATAATGTCGTTAGAAACATTCTAACGCACTTGGCTCATGCATAATCTTCAATCAATTATCAATATAGTGTTTCCCAACAATATTCAAAAACCTCATTAATAATTCATAAAAAGTGTGGGCTTTGATTTGGTTGTATAGGTGAGGTTGATTGTGTACAGAATGTGTTCTGAATTTAGAGTGGTGGTGTAGGGTGAGTCGAGTCAGGAAGGTAAGTGAGCTTTGTGGGGCCGGGCCAGTGTAGAAGTTTGTTCATAATATGAATTATTAATGAGGTTTTTGAATATTGTTGGGAAACACTATATTGATAATTGATTGAAGATTATGCATGAGCCAAGTGAGTTAGAATGTTTCTAACGACATTATGATTTTTTGTAGTGCATGACTGCAAGTAAAAAGTTATAAATACAGTCCCTGAGGAAGCCTCTAAACAGTGAGGCGAAACGAAGATATCTTTCGTCGGACTCGTTGAATAATGGATTCTTGTTGAAAATAAATTAATGAAGCAACAATTTTATGTACATTCATTAATAAATATATGTTTGCATTATTGAGGATGTATTAAATGTATAATCATATTTATGACTAAAAATTTGGTTTATGAACATCTCAAACTTCATGCAATATTTTATTGTGGTGTGTGAGTATGAATGTGCTAGCTTAGTTTTAAAATTGTCTATGTAGGGTTTTGTGGGGTTTTCTATATAAATAAATACAACATTGATGTGATGGAATTTGTTGTCTCTCTCCCTGCACAGCAGCAGGAGCATTTTTAGCACTCCCATTCCCCCGCCTCCTCCTGACTCCCTCTTCCTTACCGGTAACAGCTCTCTCCTTTGGACTGGCCAACCCAGTGGGGACACAATGATGGCTGCGGGAGCCAGGAGTGAAAGAAGCAGTACCCTGTCCTCTAATCTGACAGTAGCAAACAGGGGCAGGGATGGTGGCAAATATAGCAGGAGGTAGGCAGTCGCAGTAGCAAATGGAGCAGGAGACAGGCAGTAGCGGAAGATTAGATAAAAGCATTATACAGAAATATAGATTAGTCAGATCAGACAGATCTATTAGACTAGAGAGTATAGATAGACTAATTTATTTATTTATTTATTTATTAGCTTTTATATACCGATCTTCTTGCATTGGATACAAATCAAACTGGTTTACATTGAAACAATAAACTTGCCTGTGAGCATTACATAGAACAAAGAAACATCTAAAAAACTTTGAGTAAAATAGTATGAAAGTTAAATAACAACATAAACAATTTGAATTACATAGCAATAAAGTTAAAATAAGCCATCAATCACATTAATCAGTTTGGGCTAGGTAGCAGTAAGGGTGAGCGGAAGATAGATGAGGTGCCAAAGGGCTTGAAGAGGAAGAAAAGACATGAAAAAGCAAGACCAGAGGGTATCTGTGGCCCTTATCGAGGGGTAAAGGGTGTTTAGAGACTATGAGAGCGAATTTGAGAGCGAAATTATAACATGCCATACTTGCAAGGAGAATTAGAAAGGATATGTTAAGACTATGGTGAGAATGTATTGGCTAACATGCGGGTTCTGGAAACGCTAGGCTGAATAACCATGTTTTGAGTTTTTTCTTGAAGGAAATTGGGCAGGGGTCTTGTCGGAGGTCTGGTGGGAGAGAGTTCCATTGAGTAGGACCTGCTGTGGAAAGGGCCCTATTCCTTAGAGAGGTTTTAGCTTGGGGGACAAAAAGAGTGCCTTGGTATGCTCTTCTAATCAGTCTGGTGGAGTTGTTAGTATGAAACTGGAAGGTGAGATCAATTGGGGCTAGGTTGTGTAAGGTTTTGTGCATGATGGTTAGGACTTTGTAGAGAATTCTATATTTGATGGGGAGCCAGTGGAGGTTGTAGAGGATGGGCGTGATGTGGTCCCTCTTTTTTGAGTTCGTCAAGATCCTGGCGGCTGAGTTCTGTAACATCTGTAGTGGCTTAATGGTGACAGCAGGGAGCCCGAGCAGCAATGAGTTACAGTAATCAACTTTGGTGAGGATGACTGATTGCAGAACCAGGCGGAAGTCATATGAGTGCAGAAGGGGTTTTAGCTTTTTAAGAACTTGTAATTTGAAGAAGCACTCCTTAGTCATCTTGTTTACAAATCTTTTGAGGTTCAGGTGGTTGTCCAGGAGCACGCCTAGATCTCTTACATAAGACGTGTTTTTGAGGTTGTCCAGAATTGTTGAGGGGGAGTTCGGGATGGAGTGGCTGTCTTCCTGTGGCTGACCCTCTGGGAGAATGGCTGTCTCTCTAGTAAAGAGGCTGTCTTCCTGGGAGATGATGAGGAATTCGGTCTTGTCTTTGTTGATGATTAGGTTAAGCTTAGAGAGGAGTGAGCTGATTTCCTGGAAGCAACTGTCCCAGAAGTTTAGGGATTTTTGTAGAGACTCCTTAATCGGGATGAGAATTTGAACATCAACCTCGTATATGTAATGCTTGATTTTCAGCTTGGTAAGGAGGAGGCAAAGAGGAAGAAGATATATGTTGAAGAGGGTTGGTGAGAGGGAAGAGTCTTGAGGGACTCCCAGGTTAGAGCTGATTGGGTGTGATTCTTTGTTATTGATTTTTACCTTGAATGATCTATTGCTGAGGAATGAATGGAACCAGGCGAGAGCGGTACCAGAGATACCAATGTCAATGAGCCAGTCTAGAAGGATTGAATGGTTGACCGTATCAAAGGCTGCAGAAAGATCAAGGAGAATGAGTAGGTGAAGTTGTCTTTTGTCCATGCTCAAGATGATGGAGTCCATGAGAGAGATCAGAAGGGATTCCGTGTTTAGGGATTTACGAAATCCATATTGTGATGGTGCCAGGATTTTGTGTTCCTCCAGGTATTCTGTGAGTTGTTTATTAACTATTTTCTCCATAATCTTGGCAATGATGGGAAGGTTGGCTATGGGGCGGAAGTTAGCTGGGTCTGATTTTGACAAATTGGGTTTTTTTAAGGAGAGGTTTCAAGATGGCCTGCTTTAGCGAATCGTAAACTAGTCCTTTGGTTAACGAATAGTTGATGATTTCTGCGATGGGTTTCGCAATGGTCTTTGGTATTGAAATGAGGAGGTTCGATGGGATGGTGTCTAGTGGATGGGATGAGGGTTTGAGTTTCTTTAGAATATTTTCAACTTCGAGTGATGAGGTAGTCTCGAAGGATTCTAACTTTGCGACGTGTTGAGATAGTGAGGCCATCGAAAGGGGGATAGGGGGGTTGGGAGTGGCTAATGGTCTGGTGAGATTGATAATTTTGTTCTCAAAGAAGGTGGCCAGTTCTGTAGCTTTGATGAGAGCTTGGTCGTCAGGAATGGACGGTGGGGAGGATTTGGTGAGAGCAGAGATGTAGATGAAAAGAGCTTTGGTGTTGAAGATGAAATGGTGAATTTTTTTAGCGAAGAAGTCTTTCTTTGTTTTGAAGATGGTGTTCCTTTACTTGTTGAGGGTGGATTTGTAGCTTGCTTGAGTCATGGGATAAGGATTTCTGCGCCAAATATGTTCTTTCTTTCTGAGGTCTAGTTTGATAGCCTTCAGTTCGGGTGTGAGCCAAGGTTTTCTGTTGTCCTGGGCCTTGTGAAGCACCTTGGTGGTAAGGGGGCAGGTTCGGTCTGCAACTTTGTTGGTGATAGAAAGCCATGAAGTGATGGCTGTGTTCGTATCTGAGAGGTCGAGCTGTGGCAGTTCCTTGGCAAGATGTTTAATTAGGACGTCTGAAGAGCAGGGTTTCCTGAAATGAACTGTGGTTTTAGGGAAGGAAGGGGGAAGGGTGTCTGCTGTCTTGAGGACCGTGGTGATGATTTGATGATCCGACCAGGGTACAGGTGTGCATGTTGGGGAGGATGAGAGAGAAATGCCTTCGTTCACGAATATCAGGTCCAGAGTATGGCCTGCTTTGTGAGTTGGGTTGTTAATGATCTGTTTGAAGCCCATGTGCCGAAGCGATGATAGGAGAGTTTCACAGTTGGTGGAGCTTATGGCCGAGTCTATATGTAGGTTGAAGTCTCCCATTATTAATGCAGGGGAGTCATAGTTGATGTGTTTGGCAATGTATTCTATGAGTGTAGATGGGTCAGTTTCGAGATTTCCAGGAGGAGAGTAGATAAGGCATATTGGAGCTGTTTGGATTTGAAATACGCACATTCTAGGTTAGAAATTAGATTTGATTGTTGAAGGGTTATCTTTAGGCCTTTCTTAGCTGCAAGAAGAAGTCCGCCTCCTCTTTTTTTAGGTCTGGGGATCGAGAATATGTCATAGATTTGTGTGCGAAGTTGATTTAAAAGTACAGAGTCCGTGGGTTTTAACCATGTTTCTGTGATAGCACAGATGTCTGGATTGGCTTCTGAGAGATTATCATTAAGAATGTGGGATTTTTTAGAGAGGGATTGGGCATTGAAAAGGGTCAAGGTGAATAGTGAGAGGCCTAGAAGTTGTGTGACCGGTGAGAGAATGATAGGGATTAGCCTCTTCTGCTGGATGGTGTGAAACGGAGGAGGTTTCTCTTTATTTCTGAGGTGTTTGATGATGATGGGGATGGTAAAGGAGTGCATTTTTAAGTGGGCAGTGAGCTGGGGGTTAATAAGCCTGGAAAAAGGTTTCTGGGGTAGTCAGAGGAAGAGGGAGAGAAGGGGAAGCTGAGATAGCTAGGAGAGTGGCTGCGCTACGGGGCTGCATGAAGGGGCACACAAAGGGGCAGGCCCCTTTGTCGCGCACCCTCAGCGCGTGATGCCTGGCGCGCGGTGCCGGAAAGAAGCTGGATTTAAAGCCCCTCTTGTGCTGCTGTTGATTGGTTGGCGGAGGGAGCCGCCGCGATTGGCTGGAGCCCGGAGGGCCGGCTCTAGGGCCTGAAGAGTGTCTCAGAGTGAGCGGCCACGGAGGAAACACGTAGAGCAACACATCCATCGGCCACGGCACCACCAGCGCGTCTACTCCTTCCGCTGACGTCTCCCGTCGGCGAGCAAAAAACCGGGAAGCTTTCGCATTCTTGAACGTAGCCATCAGGTCTACCGCTGGTGTGCCCCACCGATCGCAGATGAGTAGGAATGCTTCTCCCGCAAGCTCCCACTCTCCGGGATCCAACCAATGGCGACTGAGAAAATCCGCCTGGACATTTTCTACACCGGCTATGTGGGAGGCCGCAATACTGCTCAGGTGGGCCTCCGCCCATATCATCAACGACCGAGCTTCGGCCGCCACCAGCTGACTCTTGGTTCCCCCCTGCCGATTGATGTAGGCTACCGTGGTCGCATTGTCCGACAGAATCCTGACCGACCGACCGCGGATGAGCGAGAGGAACCTCAACAGAGCTAGCCACACCGCTCGAGTTTCCAACCGATTGATGGACCATGACGCCTCCCGAGCCGACCATGTTCCCTGAACTGCCTGCCCGAGACAGATCGCTCCCTAACCGAGCAGGCTGGCGTCCGTGGTAACCAACGAAACCCCTCGACTCAAGTTGGCCTGGCAGAGCCACCACGGCAAGCTGTCTCTGGCATCCTGGGTCAATGGCAAGCTGAGGAAATATTCCTCCGAGACGGGGCGCCAGCGGGAGAGCAACGCTGACTGCAAGGGACGCATATGAGCGAACGCCCATGGAACTAACTCTAGCGTGGAGTTCATAGAGCCCAATACCTGTAAATAATCCCATACTACTGGTACTGGCTTGCGTAACAACCTTTGGATCTGAGCTTGCAACTTTACTATTCGATCCTGTGTGAGTGACACCGTGCCTTGACACGTGTCGAACAAAGCTCCCAAATATTCCAGGGATTGAGACGGCACCAGATGGCTCTTGGCTACATTGACCACCCAACCCAGCGAGCGTAATAGGTGTAGAACTCGCTGGACCGCCAGATGACAAAGTTCTCTCGACTTGGCCCGAATCAGCCAATCGTCCAAGTATGGATGCACCAACAGCCCCTCTTCGCGGAGTCTCGCTGCCACCACCACCATAATCTTGGTGAACGTGCGCGGAGCCGTTGCCAGGCCAAAGGGCAACGCCTGAAACTGGTAATGTTGCCCCATTACCGCAAACCGGAGAAACCGTTGGTGCTCCTGCCGAATGCCAATGTGAAGGTACGCCTCCGTGAGATCCAGAGAGGCCAGAAACTCCCCCTTTCTCACCGACGCGATTACGGACCGTAAGGTTTCCATCCGAAAACGCGGTACCCTTAGACACTTGTTGACACTCTTCAGATCGAGAATGGGACGAAACGTTCCCTCCTTCTTGGGTACTACAAAATAAATGGAATAACAGCCCTGCCGGAGCTCGCCGGGGGGAACCGGCACTATGGCCCCGAGATCGCGCAGCCGAGCCAGAGTCGCCTGCACCGCTCGACGTTTTTCTGAAAAAACGCAAGGGGACACCAGGAAGCACTGAGGCGGGCGGTGCGAAAAATCTAACAAGTAGCTGTGTCTTATCACCTCTAATACCCACTGATCCGACGTGATTCTGGTCCATTCCTCGTAAAACTGGCTTAACCTGCCACCAATCTTGGGAACGGGGGAATGGACAGGCCTCACATCATTGTGCTGGCTTACCGCCCTGCGCAGTCTGACCGGCTCCCGGACGGCCGAAACGGCGCCCACGAAAGGACTGAGAATACGATTGTTGGCGGGTAGCTCCGTGACGGAACGAAGAGTTCGATCCCCGAGTCGACCGTGGTCTACGACCACCACGAAAACGAGGACGAGAAGCTGGGGCCCCCCCGGTAATGGTGTCTATCCTCCGGGAGACGGTGTACCTTATTCTCCCCCAAGGATTCAATTAGGTCCTCCAACTCCTTGCCAAACAGCAACTTCCCCTTAAAGGAAAGGGAGCCCAACCTAGCCTTGGAGGTGCCATCCGCTGCCCAATGGCGGAGCCATAGCAGTCGCCGCGCCGCCACCGCGGAGACCATAGTCCTTGCGGAAGTGCGCAGGAGATCATAAAACGCATCCGCACTATAGGCGATGACCGCTTCTAACCGACTTGCCTGCCTCACCTCGTCCAAGGACAGGGACTCATTGGCCAAAAGCTGCTGTGCCCAGCGAAGACCTGCTCTCAACGAAAAATTACTACAGATCGCAGCACGGATCCCCAACGCCGAAACTTCAAAGATACTCTTTAGTTGAACTTCCAACTTCCTATCCTGTATATCCTTAAGTGCCGTACCTCCCGTCACCGGGATGGTGGTCTTTTTCGTTACCGCTGCCACCGCTGAATCAATCCTTGGTAGGCGCAAAAGCTCCAGCACGTCCTCCGGCAGTGGATATAACTTATCCATGGCTTTTGCTACTTTTAGGCCCAAATCCGGAGTATCCCACTCCTTAAAAAGTAAATCCGAGGCCGAAAAGTGCAACGGGAAAGCCGAAGATGACCCCCGGAGCCCCAGGACGACCGGATCCGTCTGTCAAAGACGAGACTCAACCTGGGGAAGTGGAATTCCCAGCTCCCCCAGGATCTCCGGAATGAGGGGTCCTAACTCATCCTTATGGAATAACCTGACTACCTTCGGATCATCCCCCTCTGCTCCATGGGGTGCCCCGGAACCTTTAGTCCCCGGCTCTCCATCCCCCTCAACCCCCCTCGGGGGCTGGGATGGAAACTCCGGATCCTCCGCCGGCTCTTCTAGCTCCTCCGACGAGGAGGAGCTAGAAGAGCCGACGAGGAAGAGCCGACGAGGAGGAGCTAGAAGAGCCAGACCCCTCCGCCCCCCGGGATCGAAGGGGTCTGGCTTGAGCCGGCCCCCCATCCCCCGGCCCGGGCTTCGGTACTTTCTCCGCCGGAGCCCCAGTCTCAGGGGCAGGGGTCCCCTGCATCCTTTTTCTGGCTAGGTGCCGAGCTTTAAAAGCCTTATGCATAAGCAATATGAACTGTGAGTTAAAGGAGGAGTCCGATGACCCCTCCTCGTCACCCCCTTCCCCAAGAGAATCCTCACTAGGTGCCCTAGGCCCTGCCGGCCTGTCCCCCCCCCCGCAGGCCCCTGCTGGGGGGACAAACGTGGCGGGTCCACAAAATCCCTGTTGCCTCGCAGGCCCGCGCTTATCTCGGCTGTCCGCGTTGAGAAAATGGCCGCCGTTCCCGCCGAAAACGCGGTCAAAATGGCGGCCGCCCCCGGCGGTTCTGAAGACGACCGCTCAGAAAAAGCAGAAACCGCGGAGGACGACCCAGCGTGCGGCTGTCTACCCCTCCGGATCCCTGAAGCCGACGCCGATCCCCCCTCTCCGCCGCCCATGCATCCGGAACACAGGCTGTCTCGCGACAGCCGCGCTTCCGCGGACCCGCAGGCCCTGCAAGCAGCCTGCCTGGGCATGAAGACGCCGCGGAGCGGGAAGGGAGCCCGAAGACTAAAATAAAATTTCCCCGGATCGCCGAGCCCCAGTCACCGCGAGGAAGTAAGGCAACCTGAACAGCACACACACACAAAGCAAAAAACAGTTACTCTTTTTTTTTTTTTTTAAACTTTACCTCGGATCCGGAGCCGGCTGGGGGGAGTGAGCCGGGACCCCCGGTATCACCCCCAGGCCTGTCAGTGCCGGTACATGGGGCTCCCCCACTCCTCGGCAGCCTCTACCAGGGGGAACAGTCCCTTCAGGACCCTACCTTCCCCTGGGAGGCGGGGACTGGGACCAGCAGGCAAGCCTCTGCGGTCCTTCCCCTTCAGCAAACACAACACCTACCTGCTAGGTCAAAATTTCTCTCTTTCTCTTTTTTTTTTTTAAACACCTAAAACTTAGGCCCTAAACAGACTGTAGGTTTTGCACCCTCTCCATCTGCTAGGAGACAGAAGAATACTGCCAGACTGTAGGTGGCACCAGCCTAGATATAGGCGGAGTTTTTGTTTATAAACTTCTGTCTCCATCTGCTAGAGGGGGGGGCAAAACCCAGGAGTCTGGACTGATCCTGGTACGTACAGGGAACAGCGCTTAACATGAGTGCACAGACTACAAGGCCCAAGTGTGCGCCCAGAAAGGGAGCGCACCATTGAAAACACAGCTAGACACACATGTCGGACCAAGCCTGTAGAGGGCAGCCTTAGTAAGCACACAAAAAGCCTACTACGCGGCACACAGCAAAAAGCCTTGGTGCTGGGCCTAGTCTAAGAAGGCTGCTCAATGTGCCAGGCTGCCAACGTTCCTCGACCTCCCATGGAGCGGAACGAACATCGGACCGGCGTGCTGAGCCTGGAGACCGGGGAAGGAGGAAGTCCTTCCTTCTAAATCCCTGTAAGTCTCTGTATATCTTTTTTTTAAACACCTAACCGGAACTCAGCTCTGCCTGGCTGAGCACAGAGACGGTTTCCAGCTGCGGGGGGAGCAAATGTCACCACCACATCTGGCTTCCTGCACCTGCTGCCTTTCAGCTGCTCAAGCAGCCAAGTCCATGCTGACTGAAAACAGCCAATCGACAAAGGGACTATGGAAATCACAAGAATTCTCAACTAAGGGAGGGATCAAGTGGTATCACCACAGGAGAGTGAGGTGAATTTATTTGCTGAATTTTCCTTTTCTTTAAAATAAAGCAATCCCCAGTGGGGAGATGCACATCCACCATCTACTGGAGACAGAGAATACTGGCGGGCTGAGGTCGCTGCAGGGGTATGTATACTGTGACAACAGCTTGCTTTGTCTCCATTTGCTGGTGGAGGTGCATAACCCACTTGTTCTGGATTCTGACTGGACGCTGAGAAACCTAAACTTTTTTATTTTACTACTTATCTGCAGTCCATAGCAGCAGCAATTTACGCGGTCATCGGATCCCGGTATGCGCTTGTGCGCAACTCGGACTTAAGGGCGCTGTCCCGGCCCCCCCCCATTCTTCGCCCATGCCCTGCCCAGACCCCACCCCCGGCAAAATCCTTTCCAATGCGTGTAGCAGGAGATATGCACGGCCTGTATGCTTCCCAGTCACGAGCGTATCTCTCGGATTTGCTGCATGTAGGGCTTTTAAAATTCAGCCTTAAATCGCTAACTTTGAAACAGCCGCATGGGCCCACTTATGCACTTTTGCCAGCTCGCACCAAGGCACATGGCTATTTTATAACATATGCACATCTATGTGCACATGGAATAAAATAGGCTGAACACGCACACATGTGGGCTCAATTGTATAAGGACACGTGCATGTGCGTGCAAATGCCGCATCTATCACGTAAGTGGGGGAATTTTATAAGGGACACACACCAACGCCATAGGTAGTTTTCCCAGTTCATCCAGTTAAGGGATAGGACTTCCCGACCCTAATTCAATAGTCTCCCTTTCCCCGTTAGCCCCAACCTGTAAAACCCCACTGACTAGCCTGGATTTATTTTATTGCTTACATACCATCCATAGCAGTATTAAAGTTAAGCGGATGGGGACCCCGGTGTGCACCTGTGTGCGCAAGTATGTTCACGCAGGATCTCTTGATTTTTCCCTGACATGCCCTTGCCCAGCCCAGCCAACATCCACACCCCGCCCCTTTAAAAAAATGTTGACTTGTTTGAATAGCGGGAGATACATGCATATACGGGCGGCTTATAAAATCCGCTCAACACGCGCCGGCCCAACATGTGAGCATATCTCTTGGCTTTGACATGCACCAGACTTTTAAAATTCACCTTTAAGGAAGTAATTTTCAAAGGAGTTAAGGGCCTGATTTTCAAAAGCATTTAAATGCTTAAAACTGGGTTTTACATGTGTAAATGCACTTAACGCCTGTAAGCGGGCTTTTGAAAATTGTTAAAATATATGCCATTGAATTGACAATAAGATTTACTTGCATAAGTGCACTTTACTTGTTGAAATCTATTGTAGCAATTTTTGAGACCCCTCTATATACAAAGACGATAATTTTCAAACCAGTGCGCATGCACACATTTGAGTGCATACGTCAACCCGTGCCTAGATACGCAGCTATGTAATAACATATGTGCGCATTATGGGGTAGATTTTCAGAGCCCTGCTCGCCTAAATCCGCCCAAAACCGGGCGGATTTCGGCGAGCAGGGCCCTGCGCGCCGGGAAGCCTATTTTACATAGGCCTCCCGGCGCGCGCAGAGCCCCGGGACTCGCGTAAGTCCCGGGGTTCTCGGAGGGGGGCGTGTCGGGGGCGTGTCGGGGGGCGGGCCCGGTCGTCGCGGCGTTCCGGGGGCGTGTCGGCAGCGTTTTGGGGGCGGGTACGGGGCGTGGCTACGGCCCGGGGGCGTGGCCGCGCGCTCCGTACCCGCCCCCAGGTCGCGGCCCGGCGCGCAGCAGGCCCGCTGGCGCGCGGGGGATTTACGTCTCCCTCCGGGAGGCGTAAATCCCCCGACAAAGGTAAGGGGGGGGTGTAGACAGGGCCGGGGGGGTGGGTTAGGTAGGGGAAGGGAGGGAAAGGTGAGGGGAGGGCAAAGGAAAGTTCCCTCCAAGGCCGCTCCGATTTCGGAGCGGCCTTGGAGGGAACGGGGGGAGGCAGCGCGGCTCGGCGCGCGCAGGCTATACGAAATCGATAGCCTTGCGCGCGCCGATCCAGGATTTTAGTGGATACGCGCGGCTCCGCGCGTATCTACTAAAATCCAGCGTACTTTTGTTTGCGCCTGGAGCGCAAACAAAAGTAGGCTGTTCGCGCTCGTCTGAAAATCTACCCCTATGCATGCATGTTATAAAATAGCCTGGCCATGTGCACGTGTGCCAAATTTTAAGTAAGCGCATGCATGTGCTCACAAATTCTGCTTCTAGCAAGTAAATAATCGGGGGATTTTAAAAGGGGCATGCGCCGACACCATTTCCAGTTTTACCAGTTCATCCCCAGTTCTGAGATAAGTCCTCCCCCCCCTCCCCCGTTTGATAGCCTTCATTCCCTCATTAGCCCCAACCCTTAAAACCTCGCAGATCTGCCTATTATCTTTAATTTTTTCTTACACAGTATCAAAAGAAGTAAAGTTACGCGGCAAGCAAATTCGGCATGCACTAGGGCACATAAGTATCTACGCGCACATCTCAGGCTCTTTCCAGAAATATTCATGCCCCACCTAGTCCACATCCACATCCCGCCTCTTTTAGAAAACCTTCGAGATGTGTGCACTGCAAGATATACATGTATATCTCGGCGACTTTTAAAATCAGCTCGGCGTACGTGAGCCCATCTTTTTCACGCATCTCCTGATTGATGCGTGCGCCAGGCTTTTAAAATTCATCTCTCAAAGTGCACTTACACGTATAAAACCTATGTACAATTCAATGGCATATACTGTAGCAATTTTCAAAAGCCCACTTACACAAATAGGGGCAGATTTTCAAACACTTACGCGCGTAAGGGAGTTACACTCGCCGGACCTATTTTCAAAAGGCCTGGTGGCACGTGTAAAGCCCTGGGGCTTTTCTGAATGGGCGGGCCGGGGGCAGGGCGTGGCAGGCAATCCGGGCATGCCGGGAGGCGTGGCCTCTGGCAGGCATAACCGAAAACAAAGGTACGGAGGGGGTTTCGGGCTGGGGGGCAGGACAGGTAGGGGAAGGGAGGGAAGGTGGGTGGGGGGAGAGAATGGGGAAAGCCAGCTGTCTCCCCGAGGGCTCGGTGCGCGCAAGGTGCACTAGTGTGCACCCCCTTGCATGCGCCGACCCGATTTTATAAGATGCTCGCGGCTGCGTGCCGATGTTATAAAATCAGGCGTACATTTGTGCATGCTGGGTAGCACGCACAAATTTACGCCGCGCGCGTACGTTTTAAAATATGCCCCATAAAGTACATTTACACGAGTCAAACCCAGATTTAAGCATGTTAATTCTTTTGAAAATTATCCCCAAAGCGCATAAATTGGCTTTTGAAAATTGCTACAGTATATGCTATTACATTCATGTATCCTTTTGAAAAAGGTGAAGTTTATATCACTCTTTATTGAGCTAGCAGCTGTGTATTGGAATGATTCTGGAGTAATCTCCACTTTCCTAGTCAAATGACTATATATAGGGTAGGAAAGGCAAAGTAAAAAAAAAAATGCTGGTAGGATTTACTTAGTGAAAAAGAAAGACTGAACTCAAATTCAAAACTTGATAAGGTTCACTAATAAAACATCAGTTTCTTTTTCTATTTTGTGGGTTACAAATTTATTGCAAGATCTCATGTAGATTCACTCACCAGGTCTTTTATTATTTTAAATAAAAAGTGTGCATCGATGCTAATGCTTCTTAAAAAATTGTATTTCAGCAGTTCTGCTAATCATATGGTTCAAGAGTAACATAAATCAATAGCTAGGAATATGTACACAAATTCCTACAATATTTATGACTAAAACTTGATTTGAAACTGTCCCTAGTTTTTAGGCTTCATACAAAAATTAAAATCAAATTCATCAGCTCATAGGAGGTAATTTTCAAAAGGAGTTACATGCGTAAAAGTAGCATATGGCATAGCAATTTTCAAAGTCCATTTACGCACGTAAAACCTTTTGAAAATTCAGCTCTATGGAGTGAATTTTCAAAGGAGTTATGCATGTAAAAGTAGCAATTTTCAAAAAGCCAATGTACGTGCATAAAGTCCTTTTCAAAATTACCTCCCAAGGTTTTAATAAATCATTTTAAATAACAGCAAGTGGATAAAGTTCATACACCTTGGCACTCATGAAACAAAACTCTTAATCCCAACAAAATAATTTTCATTAATGTTTTAAAATGGCTAGTTAAAGCAGCAGCACCAAGAGATTTTCTTTTTAATAATTTACTTGGTAGTAAGGTCAAATAAAATTAAGTTTCTTTCTTTCTTATTTGAATCTCATTCCATATTATAAATATCTAAAATTTTAAAAAGATCCTCCTACTTAATTCCCCACCTCTGTTATGAGTCTATAGTAAACTAGAGTCTTGCAATTACCATCCTAGGACTGTACAGCCAAAGTATAAGTACAGCATACATGGCATTATTGTGACCTCATGGTAGTCTATAGCTAAAAACAGAGGACAAGGTCATAACAAAACATACACTCCATTTATTCCAAATACTATATATGTAAAAACATAAGAATTAAGGGGAACAGAGCAAAAACCAGTCAAATTCATATTTTAATGAGAGCAGGTAGTACCGCTACTTTAAGAACGGCTGTAGGACTCTTTGCAGTATATATCAACACTGCTGTCTGGACACGTGATTTGACAAACCATCATCAAATGTAACTTCTTAAGTTACATGGCAATGTCTGATGGATAAAGTTTGCTATTTGGGTTCTTAATTGCAAGCTATAGTTTCCAGCTGTTGCTCGGCTTCAGCTGCCATGGCTGCTGCCTGCAACTGTTCTGTTTCACTCTGGATGGCACTGCTGGGGACTTGCTTACGTTCACTGTGCATGTTATTCTCATGTCGCTTCAGGTCAGAGGCTTTAGCAAACGCCTTAGTACAAGATGTGCAGACAAATGGCTTTTCTCCCCTGTGCCTCCTTTCATGGTCTTTGAGGTGGGACTTGTGTTTGAAGGCCTTGTCACACATGTGGCAGGCAAATGGTCTTTCATTGCTGTGAACTCTTTCATGCTTTTTCAGATCAGGTGCGCGAATAAAAGACTTTCCACACACCTCACAGCTGTAGGGCTTGTAGCCTGTGTGGATTTTCAGATGCTCTTTTAGGTGTGCCTGCGTGGTGAAGGCTTTAGTGCACATTTCACAGACAAATGGTCTATCTGCTGTATGGAGTTTTTCATGCTTCCTCAATCGTCCTTCATCGGTAAATGTCTTACCGCATGCTTGACAGGCAAACTGTTCTCTGCTGTGACCATAAAGCAAATACTCAAACTTCATATCATTGGTTGCAGTGGTCCACCCGGGTGTCTGCTCATCTTTGACCTCACTTATGCTATCGTTAAACGTTAGAGCTTGAGGAGTCTGCGATCCCATGTCCTTTGGTTCAGTAGTTTCTATTGCTTCCACTTCCTGCCCGTAGCAGTTTACCTTGCGGACTTCTTCACTTCCAAGTTCTTTCAGAATAGCTTCTTGAACCCTTAGCGTTGCGGTCGGTGATTTCTCTTCTTCCTGACTAGGTGGGGTTCCCTCCACTGTATCATCTGATGGACTATCATCCTGATCACCAATTTCTTCCACTTCATCATCTTGGGTGTCATTGGGCTCACCATCTGGACGACTGATCTTCAGACTCGTTCCATAGGAATACTTACTCTTTGGCTGGGTACTGTTTTCTTCTGGGCTAGAGACATCACGTTTCTGGGAGCAGAGTTTATCCAGAAAACGGATTCCAAGAATCTGACCTGATGACATCATCAAGTTGACATCGTCTTTCTTCACTGCAATCTTTGCAGTGTACATGTAATTCAAAACTTCTTCAAATATATCAGAGCGAAGAAAATCAATTTCTATAACTGAAGAGCTATCCACTTCCAATTTCTTGAAAAGTTTTTTGAAGTAAGTACTACAAGCGGCAAGCACACACCGATGTGCTCTGAACTTTACATCTTCTACTACAATAGCTATATCGCAAAATTCTCCTGCGAGTCGCTGTTCATTTAGTGTTTTCAAAAACACAGTTTTGTGGTCATCATCATTGTATTTTAGTGTTTCAGACATACTGATGAAAAAATCCTAAGAAGGGAAAAAAATGGAATAAAAATAAAAAAGTTTTATTAATGATCATTTAATAAGATATTCAGTCAAAACACAGATCTATTTCAGAACCTCTGGCAAAAACGTAGCAATAAGAATTTTTAATGATAAAAAAAGTTAATAGCATTTTCAGCACAATCTCTTTAGAGTTTTTGTAGACTACTCAGCAGCAATACGTTGCATTGCATTTGGTGCACCATCTACTCAGGTATGCTAGAAAGTGTCTTCTGTTGGCTTCAGCTGGGGAACAAGGAGCAACATATCAGAAGAAACCTATTCCTTCAGCTCATAGATGCGGGGAGGGAAATGACCTTAGGTGACACAGAATGACTTGACCGTGTGCTCCCATTTTCATAGCTTGCATTAATCCAACATTCCGCACCAGGTTCAAGACACATACAAAGGCATAGGTACTTCCCTACTAAGGGATGGCTTGCATAGATGATGAAGGGATATAGGGAAAAGATGATGAAGGGATATAGGGAAAAGAGAGACAGATGTTTAGCATTAATTATTACTATGAATTAACAGAATACTTCAATTACAATATAGAAGAATTTTTTCAAAATGCATTTTCTTTATATCTATAAGTGATCTGTAAAAATGTTAGAAGTTTTGCAGAATTACAGAAACATTTTATAGCCATCAAAAGTTACATTTTCAAAGGCTCATTCGGGCTCTACAAGCGTAAAAACGGGTTACGCAGATAGAATGGCGTAATCCAACTGAATTTTCAGCTGCACACACTTTTAGCCATATTAGAAAGGGCATTTTGGGGCATGGAATTTGGTTAGGAAAGAAAATTACCTGCATACATTTGGGGGGTAATTTTATAATATCGCTCAAAAGTTAACCAGCAAATACACAAATAAGTTACACTAATTTTCAAAACAGACAAGTGCATAAATCCGCTTTGAAAATTATCCCACCAAATCTACCGGCAAATGTTACACCTGCTAAAATGTCCACATAAATTTCCTGTGGAAATCCAATTCCACTCCCGGGAACGCCTCTGCTCAATCCAGGTAAATTTACCCACGAACAAGACGAATATATCACCTGCATATCGGGCAGGCAATTTTATAAGAAGCCATTTTTGTGCATAAAATACTGTTCTACCCATGGAAAAGCCTTTGAAAATTAAGCAGTCATTCTCATAACCAGCCATGACTTAGGAATCTTGTACAGTATCACAGGAAACAATCTGCAAAGCTGAGGCATACATGTTTCAGTTTCCAGGCATTCAGTCCTTTCTATATCAGTTGCTATGTAAAGATAATTACAGGTAAATTTCTAATATAGTGCCTAGCTGACAAATTATATGGGTACATTTCATTCTGCACAAACCAAGCTGATCTTCACATACAAAGTACTGCACAGTTTGCGTATGAAGATCGATTTATTAGAGAGATAAAATGTACAAGTGTGTACCTTAAGTCATTGCCAGTGATGATATAAGCTAAGCATGTTGGCTGAGCTTATACTTTTTTTTTTAAAAAAGAGGTTTTGCCTGCTCTGAAACAATACATGTATTCTTTTGGGCTGACTCCTTTTCGTGCACATTATCAATGACAGTCAAGTATCATGAATGAGCCTGACCTAAAATGGAAGAAAGCATAATTTAAGGCAGAAGTTCTCAACCCCAGTCCTCAAGGACTACAACCAGGACTGGTTTTCAGGATGCCCACAATAAATATGTATCAAATGTATTTGCATACACTTGACCCACGAACCAGGTTTACTGGCATACTTTTAGTTACTCTGAAAACCAGACCTGTTTGCAGCACTTAAAAGCCAGAGTTTGAGAACCCCTATTTAAGAGGTGATCAAAACAGATTAGCAACGGAAGGGAAATGCCAGGAACAACCATGCAGAGGTCCAATGAGGAGGCTCTCACACAGTAAAACAAAAAGTGGGGTAACTCCTTTTTAAAACTTTTGCTTTGAGCATGAAATAAGGGATCCTTCTGAAAAGTATAAAAATGGTTCACCGCACATATGCTATCATATTTTGGTTAAGAATAAAAATATTAATTTGCTATTTTAATACTAGATAGGTTATTTTAAACACACTAAGTAATATGGTTATATTGTCTTTCAAACAAAAAACTAGGAATTCTGCTTCCTTGTGACTCAAGTAAGTAGTGCTGGAAAAATCCCCGGTGCCAGGTTGTCCAAAATTCGGACCTTGGCACTCAATGGAAGAGAGGCTGGCATGGCCTGGGCCAGAGACAGAGAGAGAGAGGAAGCAACTGCCACCAAGAAGAGCGCCTGGAGGGAGGGGATGCAGGAAGGAGAGAGCGTATGTTCAGGGGAGAGTAGAGGAATTAGAGGAAGGGTCCATAGATAGAAGAGAAGGGGGAGAAGAGGACATGGAGAAGAGGAAAAAAGAGCAAAGCAAAGCAAAAATAAAGGAAAAGGTCGAAAAAAGAAAAAAATACCATGGATCAAAAAATAAAGCACAAAATAGCCGAAAAAAGGGGGTGGAAAAAGCAAACTTCTCTTCCTCCTAAATTTCTTGGCTGGCGTCTAAGTTTATAGAGGTAGATATTCAAACGTCAAGATATTCAAAAGCCACGTTTTGGTATATCCAGCTAGATTTTCTCCTGCTAAAATCTAGCTGGATAAAAAACAAGGTGTTCCGGGGCCTAACTGGGAACAGCTACACATCCAGCCAACTTATAGGGTCATTCTTTATTGTGCGACGTGCCGGTAATCGCGGCGGTATTATCTAAATTAGGGGAAGGGGAGGAGTGTGGGCGGGGTTTGGGCGGAGTTATCTCCCGACAGCGCTGCGAGCGATAATGCTTTTCACATTATCGCCGGCAGCACTGTGGGAGCTGGCAACACTGGGGGGGGGCGATAGCGTGCGGTGTGGTCGCACCGCGGCGGGCAAAACCGCACTGCCGCGATGCGGCCGGCTGCCCACTATCACGCCCCGCCTCTTTTTTTTTTTCACAACACAACATTCTGCTTTAAATACAGCAGAATGATGAAGCGAGGGGTTACCCGGATTAAGTTGTGATATCCAAGCTTACCTGGCTGAGGGATTGAGCAGGTCTAAAGTTAGCCAGTTATTTTATCCGGCTAACTTTATCCGGCACAGCCGCACCACTGAATATCCTGGCTAATAAGTGAATACTGAAAGCCCTGCATGCACCAAAAACAGGAGATACGTGCACAAGTTGGGCCGGTGCCTAGCGGATTTTAAAAGTCGCCCATGTACGCGCGCAAATGAAAAGTTCCGAAAAAGGGGCGGGGCATGGACATGGTCTGGGAGGGGCATGAGCATCTTGGGGCCTGGCCAAGAAATGTGCATGTAAATAATTACACGTCCTTGCGTACGCCGGGGTCCCCCTGCCTCGTAAATGTATTTCTGCTAGGGATGGCATGGAAGTATTAAAGAAAAAAAAAATCTAGGCTAGTCAGCGCAGTTTTAAGGGTTGGGGCTAACAGGGGGGAAAGATGGCTATTAAATTAGGGGAATTTGGAAGACCTATCCCTTAACTGGATGAACTGGGAATGAACTGGGAAAAATGGTGAATGACGCTGACACGCGTTCCTTATAAAAATGTTCACACTTACATGGTAGAAGTGGCATTTGCACTCACATGCGCGCGTCCACTTAAAATTGTGCGCAAATGTATGCGCGTCCAGGCTGTTTTATAATGTGCGCATATAAACGCGATTATTATAAAATGGACGCGTCTCTGGGCGCAAGCCGGCAAACGTGCATGCATGCAAAGGCGCGCGGGCGCACATTTACAGCCTCATAGCCAAAAACGCTTCTATTTTATAACATGCCTGTGCATACGTGCGTACAATTTTAAATGGATTCGCGCATCTGCGCTCAAATGCCACTTCTACTGCGTAAGCGGGGAAATGTTATAAGGGATGCGCGCTGACGCCATTCGCCATTTTCCCAGTTCGTTCCCAGTTCACCCAGTTAAGGGATAGGCCTTTCAAAACCCCCCTCCCAATTTAATAGCCACCCTTTCTCCCTGTTAGCCCCGACCCTTAAAACCCCATTAAAACCCCACTAACTAGCCTAGATTATTTTGTTTTAATACTTACACGCCATCCATACCAGAAGTAAATTCACGCAGCAGGGGACCCCAGGCGCACACACGGATGTGCAAGTATTGACACGCACCTTTCTTGGCTGGACCCCGGCATGCCCATATTACACCCTGTCCCCTTTTTTGGAAAGTTTCATTTGTGCGCGTAGCGGGAGGGGGCTTTTGAAAGCCGCTCAACGTGTGCCAGCCCAACTTGTGCACGTACCTCCTGGTTTTGGGACACACGGGGATTTTAAAATCCTCTTATAAGTTAGCCATACATGGGCTTTCTCCCATTCTGTGTCTATGGGAAAAATGCTTAGTAAATGAGGCCCTTACCTAGATGACTTTGTCCAAATATGCACCCCATAGATATTTTTCCACCACTTCCATTAACCAATAACTGCCTTCCACTTTCAGTATACAGTCCACTCTGCATAGTATAGACTACATACCTCCCAAAGATTATTTCAGAACAGGAACTTAATCTAACATGATAAATGAACTAGAATTGTAAATGTGCAGAGCCAAAATGTCATTGGGGATTTTGTTAGATTTATTTTAGTCAATTAAAAGTATTCTTAATATTTGTGAAAAGTGCCAGACTTATGAGGTAGCAATGAAAAATTAAATTCCCCGGTCATCCACAGGACAAGACTGGCAATGAAGGCGGAAGCTTCCTCGCACCGCCGCACTCCACCATTTCCTCAGCGCTGCTGTGCAAGGATCATCTCTATGAGTAAGGACATCATCTGACATATACATACAATCATTCCGTTTTTCGCTGACAGCTATACGGCTAAGCTTCCAATCGGGGTGGCAATTTTAATGCCAGAATGCCCATCCACTGCAAAATGGCTTCTCCTCACTGTTTTTCTTTTTCTCACAGAAATCACTGACCAGCTTCAGGAAAACTCTGAATCATCAGCATAGTGATAAAGGCCACATATAACTTGGCAGGCCATCTAGACAACCAATCTCTGAAACTCATTTTTAAAACTAGATGTGGCATTTTTAAGGGACAAGGTGACACCTTGTGGTGAAAGCTTGCGATGACATGTCAGGAACCGCCATGTACACATCACACTGTTATCTTCGTGGGCCTCATTTTATCCAGCTTTAACCGAGTAGTAATAAGAAAGTATTGTAACTGAAATTATAAAACAGTTTTAAGGACCTACTTGTGCAGTTCCAGTAGCTTAGGACTTGTGTCATCTCAAAAGCTCATGTATCACAATATATTTTATCCTGGTCCCTTAGAACATACCACATCCTACTACCAACTGAATATAATACAGAAAACGTCTGAAAATATTAAAGGTCTTGTTAGTAATTGTTTTAGAAGCTTACTTTTAAGTTTCATGGAAATTAATTTTAAGTATATGAAAATATATTGGTAGCACACAGAAAATGATTGAATTAGCACAAATTTGAAACTTGTGAACAGTAGTGCTACTGTACCTGTGAGGAAAGAGGAATAGCCTAGTGGTTAGAGCAGTGGACTATAAAGCAGGAGACCAGGGTTTGAGTCCTGCTGTCACTCCTTGTGACCTTGGGCAAGTCACTTTACCCTCCATTGCCTCAGGTACAAAAACTTAGATTGTAAGCCCTCCGGGGATAGAGAAATACCTACAGTACCTGAATTGATTGAGATCGAATGTCGAATGTCAGTATATAAAAATAATAAATAAGATAAATAAATTATGAAGGTTTATGAAAGATGTGTGAATGACACAGTAAGACTAAAGTCTAAACAACTGACTCTAATACTCACAAGTTTCAAACGTGCTAATTCAATCAATTTTCTATATCTACAGATTTATTAAGGTCATGATTTTATAAAGGACTTCAAATCTGTGAAAATCAAACAGTTAATAGGCATCTGTGAGTGGGTATCCTTTATAATATTTACATGAACTAGCAAATCTCTACAGTTAACTGCAGAGATCTTTTTAGCTGTGGAAGAACAAGAGTCATCTCTGTCCAGTCATGTAAAAGCAGATGTCAAGTATGCTAAATCTTCTACCTACTACACTGAATTTTAATTCAACACACTAAATTAACAGAGGTAAAAAGACTGGTCCTTCCTAAAAAACTTAGTTCAGGGATGACCAACTCCGGTCCTCAGGAGCCACAAACAGACCAGGTTTTCTGGATATCCACAATGAATATGCATGAGAGAGATTTGCATGCAATGCCAAATAAATCTATTTCATGCATATTCATTGTGGATATCCTGAAAACCTGGCCTGTCTGTGACTGTCAAGGACAGGAGTTGGCCACCCCTGGCCTAGTTCAACTGCACAACTAACAAATGAAGCAGAAAACATCAAATAGCATACTGTACCATGAACGGAAGCAATGTTCTTAATGACTGATCACCAAACTGTTGATGAAGGCAGACTAACCTCTATGCGAGGAATTCGGAACCTAAAAGATAAAACAAGCTGTATAGTATTTTGCATCCTCAAAAATAAAGACCATCAATTAATGCCAACTACAGAAAAGAGATCAAGTAATGTTTGTGGTATTGCAATAGAAAGGGAAAGTGGGCCTTGGGGCTCTCTCAGTTTCCAAATCCAGTTTGAAAAGAAATCTTCTGTTTGTCTGCCTCCCTAATGTGGATCAGATTATAGGCTCCACATAAATTCAAATTTGTGAAAATCTGTGCAATGGCATTCAAACAACTTATTAATGAGGGGGAGGGAAGACCTGTTTTGGATAGTAATTGCATTCAATGTCCTATAATTTACATATGGGCATAAGAATCCATCTTTTGGGGGGAAAAATAAGATAGGAGTTCCTACTAGTGACATTGAGAGCCAAATTAATCCTTTGTCCAAGTTCTCTTTCAAGTATTGCTGTAAGGTTTTACATTCTGGTTCTGAAAGGGAGTATATTCTTTTGAGTGGGATTTCTGTTCCTGTCCGAAGTTTGATCAGCAGTCAGCTGCCATTTTACAGAATATTTTTCTGAACTCTTTATACTTTTTGGAAGTCATATGCATCCAGTCTATTGTTGGGCTGTGACATTCTAGACCAGGGAATGAAGAGCCAGGATTGGGTCAAAGCAGATTATTTATTGTTGGTTCTGTATAGAATTTATGAGTAGTACATCCCAATCAAGGTTTTCTGGACTAGAGGCTAGTGGAACCCATATATGCTATCTACTGAGATCATTTTAGCACTTCCTGCTATTGTGCAAATTTCATATCAATAAAATAGGCAGAAGCTCAGGAGTCAATCACCATTGTTGTCTTTAAATTTCAATTCTCCCATGTAAGAGAGACTGGAATCAGTAGGAATGGAGTGACTGGTCCTAATATATGAAGAGTGTCTTTGATCTAACATCCCAGCCAAAGGCCCACAACTGGAATTGAAATGACTCATTTCCCAGTAGATGGGGTTTCTAATTGTACAGTCTTTTGGGTTATTTTACTTGTTGATGCCCTGCTTACCCGCAATACATACTGGGTCAGACCAAGGGTCCATCAAGCCCAGCATCCTGTTTCCAACAGTGGCCAATCCAGGCCATAAGAACCTGGTAAGTACCCGAAAACTAAGTATATCCCTTGCTACTGTTGCTAGTAATAGCAGTGGCTTTTTTTCTGTCAACTTAATTAATAGCAGGTAATGGACTTCTCATCCAAGAACTTAACCAATCCTTTTTTAAACAAAGCTACACTAACTGCACTAACCACATCCTCTGGCAACAAATTCCAGAGTTTAATTGTTTTCTGTGGTTGAGAGATATTGACTTGCCCCTCAATGATCATGGTTGTTAGTGAGGGTGCATAAGGTTTTGCATGAGAAAGCTAACTCTCTAGATCCCCAAGGAAACTCGAGTTTCCTCTCATGGTTATGTTCTCCAAAGAGCCAGTCAGCATTAATGCAAAGAATGATTAATGAAAGTCTGTCGGGCAGCTAGAAGCACCAGTTCATCTTAATTCACCCAAAGTGGAATAGGATGTGGCCCTGGTTCATAAAACCTCATATTTTTTTCTGGTTCCCGTTGAATATGTCTAGGTTCTGGCCCTGAGGCCAAGTTCTCTGTGGGCCATGTTTGAGGTCCATATGGCATTTATCTGCTGTTGCAAGTGAAGTATATGGTCCTACATAGTTTGGACCATGGTGACTAATTATTTTTGCATCTCAGACTGTCAGGTCACTGCCTCCATCAGGGCAATTGCCAAAGTTTCAACTGGCATAACTGTCAGAATCTGGTTGGACCATGGGTAAAACTGATCAGAATGTGCAAGGGTATCTCCAGAGTCTGCAGCAAGCCCTTCAAAAGGAAAGTAGAAGATAGCATAAATCCAGGAAGCCAGGAATAAGCCAGGGCACAGAAGTTCTGGAGAAAGCAACCCATTGAGGATTGGTTTTCCAGAGTTGTCTTAAAATCCGACTACAGATTGGGGTGTTTCTACTGCTCCATCAATCGGGAACTTCTGCCTTCTTGGCTGCCATAGGGTAAGCATAAAGATTGCTTCAATCCTCAATCATCCTGTAGCTCTTGCAAACATTTCTGGTCTCTTTCCTCCAGAGACATTGGTTTGAAACACATTGCATTCTGACAACTAATTGTGGGATTTTTGACACTCTGCTCAAAAACAGACCCCTAAATCAGATGAATCCAAATGAATTATGAACCACTGCTGCTAAACATTTAGCCAGATTCTTTCCTGCTCACCAATGTTCTCTATAAACTCCATCTTCTGTAATTTGAATATCAGCTTTTCGCTGGATAATGTAGCAAATGCTTTAGCAAAAGCAAGATAAACCAAATTACTTATATTTTGTACATCAGGTTTGCTTCTAACATTAAAAAAAAAAAAGTCACCCTGTAACCATTTACTTTTCATGACACCGTCCCACATTTTTCCTAGGGGAAAAAAAACCAGGCTAACAGGCATGGCAGCAGTCAAAAAGGCAACTAATGTTTCAGAAATTATTCTAAAAGGAATGGAGAATAAAACAGACAATAGCATAATACCTCTATATTGATGCATGGTGCTACCGCACCTTGGGGCGGATTTTAAAAGGAGCGCGAATAGCCTACTTTTGTTTGCGCTCCAGGCGCAAACAAAAGTACGCTGGATTTTAGTAGATACGCGCGGAGCCGCGCGTATCTGCTAAAAACCTGGATCGGCGCGCGCAAGGCTATGGATTTTGTATAGCCGGCGCGCGCCGAGCCGCGCAGCCTACCCCCGTTCCCTCCAAGGCCGCTCCGAAATCGGAGCGGCCTCGGAGGGAACTTTCCTTTGCCCTCCCCTCACCTTCCCCTCCCTTCCCCTACCTAACCCACCCGCCCGGCCCTGTCTAAACCCCCCTCTTACCTTTGTCGGGGGATTTACGCCTCCCGGAGGGACGCGACCTGGGGGCGGGTCCGGAGGGCGCGGCCACGCCCCCGGGCCCGCCCCCGGAACGCTCCCGACACGCCCCGAAAACGCCGCACGGTTCGGGCCTGCCCCCCGAAACGCCCCCTCCGAAAACCCCGGGACTTACGCGAGTCCCGGGGCTCTGCGCGCGCCAGTAGGCCTATGTAAAATAGGCCTACCGGCGCGCAGGGCCCTGCTCGCGTAAATCCGCCCGGTTTTGGGCGGATTTACGCGAGCAGGGCTCTGAAAATCCGCCCCCTTGAGTATTGTGTGCAGTTCTGGTCACCCCATCTCAATAAAGATACAGCAGAACTAGAAAAGGTACAGAGAAGGGCATGGAACAGCTCTCCAGTGAGGAAAGGTTAAACAGGTTAGGACTCTTCAGCTTGCAAAAGACACGACTGAGAAGGGGATATTGATAGAGGATTATAAAATCATGAGTCACGTAGATCACGTAAATAGGAAATGGTTATTTACACTTTCAAATAGTACTAAGACTAGAGGACACTTCATGAAACTAATCGGAATAAGTATTTTTTTACTCAGTTCACAATCAAGCTGTGGAATTTTTTGCAAGAGCATGTGTTCAAAGCTTCTAGCATAGTGGATTTTAACTGAGGTTTGGACAAGCTCCCAAAAAACTCCATAAACAGTTATTAGCCAAGTAGATTTGGAAAAGCCAACATTTATCCCTGGGAGCGAGCCAGAAAGAATGGATCTACTCTTTGGGATCTGTCAGATTAGTCAAAGACAGGATGCTGAGCAGCTGGGCTTGATGGACTTTTGGCCTGCCTCAGCATGGCATTTCTTATGTCTACAGCCGATTGGTTTGAATTTAGGTCCCTTGTTAAATATGGGGGACTAGATGTACCTGACAAAACCACCCAAACTTAACTATTTCCTAAAACATTGTGTAATATTGTGTAGCCCGCTAGTTCATTGTTAGGGCAAAACTGGAATAGGGAACACACTCAGTCCCAAGGCTTAGTCCCAGTTCTCTTGCACCAGTCTCTTCAACCCCAAGGTGTGGCTTCTCTTGATGAGGGTGGGAGAGCGACAGGCTTAACCTCCCGGCCCAAGGTGTAATAGCGGGAAAAATTCTCTCTCTGCTCATACTCTCTCCCACAGGTGTACTCACTCTTCTGATTCCTTGCTTTAGGGCACCTCTGATACTTAAAAGAAGATGCTGGACACTCTGGTGAGGTATTCAACCATAATTTATTGCAACCAAAAACACTTAAAAGTACAATTTCCAACAAAAATTATCCAATTTACCTTCTCATCAAAATAAACAGTCCAAAGGTATTGCTTTCTCTTATTAGCTAAGTCAGTGTTACTTTGATGGCAGACACTAGGGAAAAACCCAACACACCCCTGAGTGATAAAATGTGGGCTCCTAGAGGGAACCGGGATCTCCTATTTAAGAACACAAAATTTGCCATACTGAGTCAGATCAAAGATCCATCAAGTCCAATATTCTGTTTCCAACAGTGGCCAATCCAGGTCATAAGTACCTAGCAGGATCCCAAGGGCTAGATAGATTCCAAGCAGCTTCTCCCAAGAATAATCGGTGGATATCTGCAACTCCACCTTAATAATGGTTTATGGACTTTTCATCCAGGAACTTGTCCAAACCTGTTTTAAACGCAGCTACACGAATAGTTTTCACCACATTTATTTATAAATGTATAGCCTGCTTATCTACAATACCAAGCAGGTTTCAATTTACATACACTATTAATAAAAGCAAAATAAAAAAAAATAATTGTTAAATACATCAGAAAAAGTCTTGACAAAAAAAAAAAATAAAACAAATAATAAATAACAACAACATAAAAAAAATAGGTGACTCAGAAAAAGAACCATGCATCCAACTCATGATAAAAACCATGACTCCTTAATCAAAAACTAATGTAAATAAATGTGCCTCATTCTCTGGCAACGAGTAAAAAAAATATTTTCTCGTATTAGTTTAAAATATATCACGTAGTAACTTCATTTTGTGTCCTTTAATCTTCAAACTTTTTTGAAAGAATAAACAACCGGTTAACATTTACTTGTTCCTCTATCATATCTTTGATGTCAAAAGCTTGAACTTCTAAGTGCAGTGTTTTCCAACCTTTCATACCAACCTCCATAGAGCAGATAATGCAGACATGGAGAGGAGTCATATGGACAAAAAGAGATCTAGGGACGCTCTGAAATCCCCACCAGTCTCTCTTCCAAATGTTAGAACAAAGGGAGACGCAAGTGCAAGAGAAGGGAGAAGCTGGTGTGGCGCAGGCAGCCAGCTCATTTAGGTACCTTGGCTGCCTCGTGTGTCTGCCAAAGCTGCTGATCCCAATATACTCAAGAGTAAGTCGTGTCCAGTGCTCACTGCACACACTCCCAGTGTAGGGATAAGAGCGTTTGGAAGGACTCAAAAGATAATGAGCGTGCTGCCTAAAGCAAATCCCAGCTATCCGTGCCCCCTGCATGCTGCCCATTAATTACCACCCTCCGGGGCTCAGGCTGTAGCTAGGATGAGGAGGCTTTTATGATTACACATGATGTCAGAAAGGTGTTCCTACTAGTCTAAGAGCCACCACTGGTGACTCTTGTTGCTGCAAGGTGATGACAGCAGAGCCCAGGTGCTCATCTGGATCTGAGTATCAGGCAGTGGTGACTTTTCTGTGGCACACCTGATCTGGCCTGAAAGCACACTGGTTGGGAAACAAACACTGTTCTGTGGTAGAAAGTCCCAAAAGTGTTAATAAAAAAAAAAAATCCCAAATCTTTCCTCCTTGTCAGAGGGCAGGAACTGGTGGCAAAAATTCCTCTCCTCCCCCCCAAAAAAAAAAAAAAAAAAAGAACAAAATGATCTACAAAAATACTTCTCTCCATCTCTTGCCAGGTCACTGCTGTCCCTCCTTGGCTGAATGGAAGAAATCACTGCACCTTATCCTTTCCCCAGGCAGGGATGACAATCCTTCTGGGACAGGATCAGGCTCCCAAAAAAGCAAAAATCTCTGAAAAAAAAAAAACCAAACAAGCAGCTCTCTAAAAACTCCTCTTCTCACTCTTCCGAGACAATCCCTTCCAGACCTGGAGAAACTGGCCAGGGTAGAGTCTCTTCTCCTGGATCATCCTAAGGGCCTCGAAATAGAAACCACTGCTACTAGCGCCCTCCTGCAAATTTCAACTCAAGAAAACCACACCTCTCCTCCTGCAGGCAAACCTCTGTAGAGATGCTCCAGGGATGGTCTGCAAACTACAACTTCCTAGCCTAGGGCTTTAGTTCAGGACAATTTAGTTTATGAGGGACCTAGAGGATCCTTACACTTGCTATCACTTCACTTTCATCTAGCCTGCCCCTCAGAAGCACCAGTTCTCCAAAACCACAAAACCTGGAAATGTTTAGCCTGCAACATTTTTCTAGTTGCAAAAAAAAAAGAGAGAGAGAGAGAATGAGACATCAACTCATTTCTGCAGATTTCTGCTTTGAGGATAACACCAACAATGTTGTCTTCTTCATCCATAAAGTCTCCTTTGTTATCATTTTGTCAGTAAAGCACCTTTTGGGATTGTTTTTTTCTTTGTAATAATACTTCTTTCATCATTAATTTTAGCATGTTTTATTACTCTCTTCCACTCACTGAGTTACAGTTTTGCAAGACTTTCTCTGTCCCTAACCCTTTCATTACGCAGCACAACCTTTTTCTGATATTTCCTTGGCTTTTATTTTTTTTATTAAGCCACATGCAATTGACCTTTGTGTTCCTGCATTTCCCTGGAATATACATATTTGGACAACAAGTTGGCATAAACTTTGCTGAGGTTTTCTTCAAAGGGACTTTTGTGGGTAAAACGGTGCTTTACACAAAGAAGTGGCCTTTTTGCAGTATTGCCTGCTGATATGCAGACCAACTTACATTTTTGTGTCATGTGAACATAAACATAGAAAATGTCAACAGAAAAAGATCCAGTTGGTCCATCCAGCCTGCCCAGCAAGGATGTTTTTTGGTTTTTTTTTTAGGGTAGAAATTGTCACTCCATGCAAGTTACCTCCATGACTTCTTCTAAGGGTAACTGCCACTCCCTGAAGGTTACCCCCATGTCTTCTGTTAAGAGTAGTAACTGCTACTCTGGTTTGCGCATAAGTATACCAGGACTCGGTAGAGGTGTTTCTTGGGAATGGAGTTAAGGACAGGGTTTGAATGTATGTACATATTTAGTAAAATTTGACTGCCTGCGTGGAAAATTTCAGGAAAATGTGTGCATCAAACAGCAGGGATAGCTTGTGCGGGGTAGATTTGGTGAGATAATTTTCTGTGTGAATGCATGCATACAAGTTTACTTTGAAATCTGATGTCAACTATATGTATATTTGTAGCAAACATTATGTGGGGTGTTTGAAAAGTATACTCTAATAGCCCGGTTACCACTCCTGCCTTTTTTTCTGTTTGCGTTTTGACCTTACCATCTTCAACTTGAAAATGAAATCTGGCAGAATCTACAAATTTGAACCCCAAAATGAAAAAGGAACTTATGTTTGATAACTATAAACAATAAAATATACCATTACTGGGAATACCTTTCTTATCTATTATCCTGGGCGCTGAAAGCCAAACACTGCCAACTAGCTCACAACTCCTAATTAGTGGGAGGGGGAGGGGGGACGCGGAGAGAGAGCAGAATACTGCACTAGTCTATGCTCACTAGGGGGCGATAGTCCCTCCGATGATTCTGCTTGTCGGGGACGCGCGAACGTTGTTGTGCCTGAGATGGCGCATACACGTCAGACGCTATATATGTGCTTGTGAACGGTCTGGACTTGGTGCCCACTGCCAAGCGTTGCACGCAGCCAGCATGACTGATGTGTCCGTTTCGTACGATTTGTAAAAAGCTGTTAAAGGCAAATGTTTTCGTATTAACAAATGCCTTCCCTAAGTACCAGGGAGGGGAAAAAAAAAAAGCAAAGAATAAAAAAATAGATATTGGTACGGAGAAAAAGAAATTCAAACAAAGTGGGTCATAGCCTGAGATAAATGGATCAGCTAGAAGATGTCTAGGGAGCCCACTTTTGTTTTAAGGGTACTGGGTGTTTTCGTTTTGCAAATGACAGTGTCGCGCTTGATACGTTGGAAAAGGAGAAAAGGGAGGAGAGAGAGAGCGGCTCTGCGCCTAGGAGTGCTCGCGCGCCATCATTGTCCCCAGGAGCCTCGCGAGCGCACTCCTCGCGCTCTTTCCATTGTCCCCGGGAGCCTCGCGCGCAGCCGGCAGAGCAGGCACCAGCTCGGCTGCAGCGTTCACAGCCATAAACACGATCAGTCGTCCGTCACTCTCCTGCTTCTCGTCAGTCAGAAGAAAAAAAAAGTAATTGTTTTGTGCGTGTGGGTTTTTGTTGCTTTTTTTTAACAGTCACTCTCATTCACCTCGTCTCTCCACATATAAAAACAGCAGCCCTGGCTCGTGGTAGAAGCATCTTGGACATGAATGAAAAATCGTGTGCTGTTAATTCACCCTATCCGCAGCGGCATATACAGATAATCGGTGCAGGTAGCCCGAGCTGCTGCGAGCTCCCTTGCTTGCGGCAGCACGAGAGCGCGCGGAGCGACCGCCATCCCCCCTCACAGATCAGTGCACACCCCCAGCAAGTCTCATCACGGCTAGTATTGGGATTTCTTACCTCCAGTAACAATACAGTAAATAAATTTCGACCAGGATTTCCTGCAAGTGAACACGATCAAAACAAAGAAGATACATAAATAAATATGTATTTTATGTCGGCGGGGTGCGCGCCGCTGTGCACTTCTTTCTTGTAACCTCTTGCACGAGCGTTAGTAATTGTGCATGCGCTGTGGGGAAAGGGCGCGCTGCGCAAGCACGGAACTAACCGAGCAAGAGGAGGAGGGAGTGAGAAAGTAAGCCAGACGTTGTGGAAGAAGTTTGAAAGGGCACATACGCAGACACTATATGTGCTCGGGTTACAATATAGGTAATTAGTCTGTATTTTGAGGAGGAAAGGATGTAAAGTGCGTTCACACTTCTCAGTTGAAGTTGCGAAGGCTATGCGGATGCACATCGACTAGAAATGCAGCAACCCCACCTCTTCCCCCACCCTTGGCTTCCTCGCTGGGAGCATGCGCGTTCCTGCACCGCGTGACGTTTTGAAGAAACGGCCCGCGAACGGGAGATACTGGTGCGCAGCTCCGTATGCGCGTGCGCGGGAGGGAGGTGTCTATCTTGGCCTTAGATTTACCCCACAGAACTGGAGTGTGGCGTTCCACCGGGTACCGCTTCCTGAGATGTTTTGACTTTTGTAACGTTGATGTGCGCTTTTGTTTGTTAGTATTGGAAATACATTTCTGATCACTTCAGGAGATGCGCGTTTTTGTACTTTGCCTCCAGGGTTTTTCTTTCTGCAAGAAGACTCTCCGCTGCCAGTTTAGGATTGTTCTTCCGTAAGGCTTGCAAGTTTATTAACGAACCGACCATTGACAGTGGTCACTGGGGCTGTCTGCCTGAAATTGTAGATGCTGTACCCGCGAATGAGCGTTTGGTAAAGTCGTAACTGTTCGTGCACGTCCCCATTGGAGGAAAAGTTTTTGTTTTGTCTTTGGATCTTTTGGAGCACAATACGAAAAGAATTGTTGAAAGTCATACTTTATTTTTCACTTGGTTGCTACATCGCTGTGCCCTTCGCGAACTGTAGTGAGGCTAGCATCCAAATTCTCTGTGTGTGCGCGCGCGAGTGTGGCTGTGTTGGGGGAGCGGGGATGTTAGTGGAAAGAATTTGCATTTCTGGAACGCCATCGTTAAATTTCGCAGCGTTGGCACTTTTACATCGGGGGATCTTTTGAGGCAAAGCAGCCAAGGCAATCCCAGCTGGCGACGCTGGCTCCGCTACCAATGGGACAGGGCGCGGGCGCGAACCTGCTGTGAGAGGCGAAACGCGGGCCCGCGGAAGGAGATGCGCTCGCGCTCACTGACGAGCACGGCGCCCTTCGCACCCTTCTTGGCGCCTTCACTGTAGAACCTGTCAAGGCTCCGGCGGAGCAAGCGGGAGCGAGACGTACTAGCAATTCTAGGTTAAAGTTAAAAGTGGCGGCTGCTTAAAATACCTGCTTTTTTTTTTGTTTGGTGATGTGCAGGTTGATTGATTTAACCCAGTGGACAAAATGAACCCTGTCGCTAACTAAGCGGGCACGTTTTTAATCCGTTTCAGTAGACATATAGTCGAGAATGGGTCGAGATGTATTTGAAATTATGGTGAATTTTGTTTACTTCATCAGTAGTCAAAGGATGGCTCTAAAAGAAATAACAATTTTTAGGTATAGATTATTGCTACAGTCCTAACTTGTAGAATGATCAACTAATAAAAACATTGTCAGAAAATAATTACTATGATTATTAATGTATTACAATTTTTTTTTGTGGCACATTGTTGACCCTTTATACACACAGAATTCTAAAAGTAGAAAACTACGACCTCATGTCTATAAATCCATGCTGGCTCTTCCCTCCATTATCTCATGTTTATCCATATGTTTTGTAATCAGGTTCACTAGGCTGTAGTGGTTACCTTTAGAGCCTTTTTTGAAAATTGTTATATTGGCTGCACTTATGATAATATGGCAGATAAAGACCAAAATAGTCCATCAATCTGTTCTACCCAGCAAGTTTTTTAGGGTAGTTACCTCCAAGCCTTCTCTTACTTCAGTCCTTGGGTAAAGAGATTGCTTGGACTGATAACCTATAGTTTCCTAATTTGCAATTTCGTATTTACATCCCTTTAGAACCCTAGGGTGAATACCATCAGATACTGATTTACTATTTTATCAATACGCTCTAGCAAGATTCACTGCCTTAGCATTCAGGCAGGCCAATCCCCACCAGTAGGTTATGCACTTCTACCAGCCAATGGAGACAGAGTAAAAGCTGATGTCATGGATATACAGCCCTGCCCTGACATGAGCCTGCCAGTATTTTCTGTCTCCAGCAGATGGTGGACATGCATTTTCCTACTGGGGATTGCTTGTAGTATAAATAAATAAATAAAAATAAAGACACTTTCTGCAGAAAATGACGACTGGACTGCACCACTTGCCTCCTGAGGTGATGCCATGATGTCCCTCCCTCAGTTGAGTGCCTGGAGTGCAGTAGCCTTTTGTCAGGTGTGGACTTAAACAAAAGAGACAAATCGTGGTTGCAGGCCGACAGAGACTCAGTGGTGAAGGCTTTCGCCCCCCTCCCTTTGCAGCCGGAGACCCATTCCTGCCTTCAGCCAAGGAGGGCTGACATTGGGTTAAAAAAAAAAAAAAAGATAAAACTGAAGAAGATTTGGTAGTGAGGCTTTCCTTCCCTCTTTGTCTTACCAGGTCTTTCTTCTCGGCGTTGATGTTTGGCATCTTCCCGTTCACATCTCTGGGGATGTGTGGAGGCAGCGAAGGCTCAGTAGGGTGAGCAGCCTTTTGGCCAGGCTGTGCTATTCAAGTTTAATGTCTTGACAGTATGGTAGGCCACAGTGATTTCTTCGTATGTTTTTTTGTGGTGTGGGCCTGTGACTCCTGTTTGTGCATGAACTTATGCGGCTTGGAAGTGTGCATGTTTGGTCACGTCACTGAGCGCGTATTGTGCACACATGGTTAAATGAGTATTGTGCGTGTAGCTAGCTGCATGCAGCTTTTTGTCTGCACAGCTTTTGTGTATGTACCTGGCCATGTAGCTGTCCAGGTAACTGAACGCATGTCTCTGTGCGCATCTTCTGCGCATAGCTGAGTGCCTTCTTGAGCGCATATCGGACTGCAGTGAGTGGCAGCATAACACCAGCATCGGAGAAGTCCTTGCTTGGCCATTGTGCTCCTTGCCTTATAAAGTAGATATATCCAGAGTTTTTTGTTTTTTATACAAGCCTGTATCACCGCTTCCTGGATGCTTGAGGAACTTTGCTTCTATTACTGTTGCTGATGCTGAGGGGAGTGGGTTTGGAGGGAACCCTTCTTAGTTGATCCGTGGGCAGAGACATCTTCAGGAGAGGCTAAATGCAGGGATGTCAGGTTTCGGCCTATGGGCCTGGTATGGACCCATCCTTTTCCTGGGTGGAATTTTATTCAGTGACTTCTGCCTTTTCTGCAGGGACGGCCTTCTGAGATGGTAATACCTCCTAGGTCAGGATCGCATGCTCTGGGTCCCCACTTCTCTGCCACCGCATGTAAACGCTGTGGTGCAGTGCTTCCTGACAGTCTTTGCATGTCAGATTTAGAATCACATGGCCCTCTTCCAACTGTGAAGCTGCTTGAAGTGGCTGGCAGCGATTCTATAGGTGCGTAGACGAAGGACCACTTATTGGTCACCCTACATAAGTTGATTGGCCTTGAATGAAATGCTCCAGTCCCATCTTTAAAGAGGAGCGGGCCTTGGTGGGTTTATATCCTTTGGATTTGCAGGCAGGACAGCAGTTGCGATTCTTGAAGATCGATGCGCTGGTGTGTTCTGTAAACAAAAAAAGGAGGAACTGCTTCTAGAATATTCAAAGACAAAATTAGTCTTCCATCAAAAATGTGAATTTTGTTTAGACTTTTACATTTTCGGGCGGATTTTAAAAGCCCTGCTCGCGTAAATCCGGGCGGATTTACGCGAGCAGGGCCTTGTGCGCCGGCGCGCCTATTTTCCATAGGCTGCTGGCGCGCGCAGAACCCCGGGACGCGCGTAGGTCCCGGGGTTTTTGGAAGGGGGCGTGTCGGGGGCGGGGCCGAACGACGCAGTGTTTTGGGGGCGGGATGCGGCGTTTCGGGGGCGGGCCCGGGGGCGTGGTTTCGGGCCAGGGCGTTCCGGGGGCATGGCCACGCCCTCCGGAACCACCCCCGGGTCGGGTCTCGGCGCGCGTGGATTTACGTCCTTCTCCGGGAGGCGTAAATCCATGGATAAAGGTAGGGGGGGGGGTTTAGATAGGGCCGGGGGGGTGGGTTAGGTAGAGGAAGGGAGGGGAAGGTGAGGGGAGGGCGAAAGAGAGTTCCCTCCGAGGCCGCTCCGATTTCGGAGCGGCCTCAGAGGGAACGGAGGCAGGCTGCTCGGCGCGCGCCGGCTGCCTAAAATCGGCAGCCTTGCGCGCGCCGATCCAGGATTTTAGAGGATACGCGCGGCTATGCGCGTATCTTATAAAATCCAGCGTACTTTTGTTTGCGCCTGCTGCGCAGTTTTTAAAAATCTACCCCTTTTTGTGTATGCCGCATCAGAAAGCCAGTCAACGCATCCTTTGCACTGAAGAATCGTCCGGTCTACTAATCATTTGCGGCTTATGCAGCTTGACGATAGATTTTTATCAATGTCCTGACTCAAGATGATTAAATATTATAAACCCAAAGATGGTAAACACTCTAAACCCGACAGCGGCTGGTGTTTCGCTATGGGGTATAGCTTCCTCAGTGGTAGGTAAAGATATTTCTCATATTTCAAAAATATCTCTTATATTCGGACGCTGAGTCTCACAAAAGTTTACTGAAAGCGGGACAGAGCTTTTTTTTCGGTGTTCTGTTACAAAACATACTACCATTCAGGCAGAAGGAGGGGCAGCTCTAACAGTGGCTCAGGTTAGGAGGATTGCAGCTATCCTTTAACAAGCCTTGAGGCCGTGGCATTGACCTTGCAGATATCTTGTGGCAGATTGCCTCTTGTGGTTCCCTGGTGGCTAGAGCTGATCGGCATCTCTCTCAGGAGCCTGAGGGGTCTGGGCCGGATAGTAGAGCTGTAATGGAACAGCCTTCAGAACTTGCAGGCTGTGACCTTGTCTTCGCTGAGTTGCTTCAGTGAGATTGACTTGGCAGCTGCTGTAGCTACAAAATTGGTAGGAGGACATCATTTCTTAGTTCAGTCTCACAAGATTAAGAGTTCTCTTTTATTTCACAGTGATGTGGGGAAGTTGGGAAACTCGGGTCCCTCATTTGCCAGAGGATAAGAAATCAGCTTCATGTTCCTTTTGGGCACGTGGCCGCTCTAGATTACATGTGATTTTGTCCTCGGCTATGACAATGTGCACTATAATAAAAGCTAGCACTAGAAGAAAAAGCATAGTGAGTCTGACAAATAAAGCATTTGAAAAACAGTGTTCATTAAGATAGGCCAGATATGTTTGGAATAACTCCTTATGCCTCCCCCCTTCTGAAGCCCAACCTCAAAAGTCAGCTTGCAGTTGTAGGATTTTATATAAATCACAGAGAAACTGGAACCCCCCCTATCATATTTCTCCCATTACACAAGTAACAAGTTAGACAGATCACCCAAAACAAATTCATGCTGTTCTCAATCATTGTACTTGAAGCATTCACAACATTATCATTTTGAAATTTCACGGATCTTGTTCCTTCTTTCTGAAAAAAAGGAAGAATGGAATAGTTCATTCTTAATGTACCTAATATATATATAAGAAATATTAAACAATGTAGCGTTCAGTATGAAAATGCACACTGCCCAGAGAACACAGTCTACATATAAGCTGTATGAGAAGAGTTCTTCACTGAAATTAAAAACTGTGTACAGGTAGCCTGGAGTGTCACATAAATATATAACCTATGGTAAGATAACATATGGCAATTTCCATAGCAAGCTGCAAGACTATCAAGGATCTCTAAGCTAAAAGGAGCTGATTTTATCATTCCAAAGAGAAAATATTTTTTTTTCCCGTTTTCCCCCATCTGAAACCTTCATTAGGGTAATGTCTGTGCAATAATGCCTCACTTTTATATACCTTAGCCATTAATATCTTAGTGTTCATACAATCTTCCTACAAACATTTCAATATGAAAACTCATTTGAATGATCTCTGCCCAATGGCATTTATTATACATTAATAGGTCTTACTTTCATTTTGGAGTATCGGGTCTATTTATTTATTATTTATTTTGAATTTTTGTATACCGGCGTTCATGTACCAAGTACATATCACGTCGGTTTACATTAAAACGGAAGTTGCATAAGAGTATTACATGGAACAAGGGATAAAATGGAACTTGGGTTCAAGAAAATAATATCTGGGTTAAATACAAATTGCTAAAATAACATTCAAGAATAGCTTCATAATGATAATAACATCAGATAACAATAAATTAACAGATAATAGCAAACAAGCAAATAATAAATATTTATAAAAGAGCTCAGGGCGTACATTGAGCTGTCGTCAACTCTGGAAAGGAGCAGTAAAAAGACCAGACTGAGTGTGGGAGTGCTCTGGTCAGGGGCAGTAAAGGAAATTGGTTATGAGGGATAACAGGTGTCTAAGGCGGGTGAGGGAGAGCGGGTATACAAAAGAGGAGAGATGTTTATTTGGAGTGGTCAGGATATTTCAGGATCTAGCTTTTTTCTTCATAGATATTAACATCTCCAAGGATGGAGTAGAAGAACCATGTGCAGGCAGGCATATAACATGATCAATTAAGTGTACAAAATTTTATTGAGGTCAATGGGTCTTTTTCAGCTGTGAACTACTATGGCTATAACCCAGGTGATATGTGTTGGGGGATAACCCCCTCTTTCTTTTAGGTGTTGAAGTGTGCAGCAGTTTAAAAAAGTCTGTAGTTACTTTCCAGAAATATCTACATATCCTGAAGAAGGGATAGCATGCCCCTTGAAAGAAAAGAATTATGGAATATCTTGAATCAGGTGAATTATAGCAATGCTTCTCAACCATTGTGCCATCAGGTGTGCCATGGAAAAGTTACCACTGCCTGATGCTCAAGTCCCAATTAGCGCTCAAGTTTTGCTTTCAGCACTTAACAGCAACAAGAGAAACCAGCAGCAGCTCACAAATGTATGAGAGCTCCTTTCTGAACGCATGTGCAGTCTCATATTCCTTTCTTAGCTACAGCATGATCTTCAGAGGGTGGGAATTAATAGGCAGCATCCAGGACATAATCAGCCAGGCCCCACTTTATATTGCACACACACACAGCACCTTCCTCCTCCTCTTTCCACCTTCTGTCTCCTTTCAGGCTTTCCATTTTATTTATTATCCCCAGGCAGAGTGAGATGTGGAGAACATGCACTGAGCACCAGATGCAACTCACTGGGGTAGATTTTAAAAGCTTGTACATGGACAGGCATGCATGTTATAAAATAGGGGGTCGGCGCGCACAAGGGGGTGCACAATTGTGCACCTTGCGTGCGCCGAGCCACGCTGCCTTCCTCTGTTCCCTTCCCCCTAACCTAACTTTCCCACCCCTTCTCCTAACCTTTCCCCCCCCTTATCCCTACTCTAACCCCCCCCCCCCCCAAAACAAAAAATGTTTATCCTACCTTTTGCACCTGCCTCTGGACAGGCGCAAGTTGCGCACGCCGGCACACGATCCTCCGACACAGTGGCAATGGCCACTCTGTCTGAGGCCTCTGGCCCCACCCCTGCCCCTGGACTGCTCCTTTAGTAAAGCCCCGGGACTTAAGAACATAAGAAATTGCCATGCTGGGTTAGACCAAGGGTCCATCAAGCCCAGCATCCTGTTTCCAACAGAGGCCAAACCAGGCCACAAGAACCTGGCAATTACCCAAACACTAAGAAAATCCCATGCCACTGATGCAACTAATAGCAGTGGCTATTCCCTAAGTAAACTTGATTAATAGCCGTTAATGGACTTCTCCTCCAAGAACTTATCCAAACCTTTTTTGAACCCAGCTACACTAACTGCACTAACCACATCCTCTGGCAACAAATTCCAGAGCTTTATTGTACGTTGAGTGAAAACATTTTTTCTCCGATTAGTCTTAAATGTGCTACTTGCTAACTTCATGGAATGCCCCCTAGTCCTTCTATTATTCGAAAGTGTAAATAACCGAGTCACATCTACTCGTTCAAGACCTCTCATGATCTTAAAGACCTCTATCATATCCCCCCTCAGCCGTGTCTTCTCCAAGCTGAACAGCACTAACCTCTTCAGCCTTTCCTCATAGGGGAGCTGTTCCATCCCCTTTGTCATTTTGGTTGCCCTTCTCTGTACCTTCTCCATTGCAACCATATCTTTTTTGAGATGTGGTGACCAGAATTGTACACAGTATTCAAGGTGCGGTCTCACCATGGAGCAATATAGAGGCATTATGACATTTTCTGTTTTATTAACCATTCCCTTCCTAATAATTCATAACATTCTGTTTGCTTTTTTCACTGCTGCAGCACACTGAGCCGACAATTTTAAAGGATTATCCACTATGATGCCTAGATCTTTTTCCTGCGTGGTAGCTCCTAATATAGAACCTAACATCGTGTAACTACAGCAAGGGTTATTTTTCCCTATATGCAACACTTTGCACTTGTCCACATTAAATTTCATCTGCATTTGGATGCCCAATCTTCCAGTCTTGCAAGGTCCTCCTGTAATGTATCACAGTCTGCTTGTGATTTAACTACTCTGAATAATTTTGTATCATCCGCAGATTTGATAACCTCACTCGTCGTATTCCTTTCCAGATCATTTATATATATATATTGAAAAGCACCGGTCCAAGTACAGATCCCTGAGGCACTCCACTGTTTACCCTTTTCCACTGAGAAAATTGACCATTTAATCCTACTCTGTTTCCTGTCTTTTAACCAGTTTGTAATCCATGAAAGGACATCACCTCCTATCCCATGACTTTTTGGTTTTCGTAGAAGCCTCTCATGAGGGACTTTGGCAAATGCCTTCTGAAAATCCAAATACACTATATCTACCGGTTCACCTTTATCCACATGTTTATTAATCCCTTCAAAAAAAGAAGCAAATTTGTTAGGCAAGACTTCCCTTGATTAAATCCATGTTGATTGTGTTCCATTAAATCATGTCTTTCTATATGCTCTACGATTTTGATCTTGAGAATAGTTTCCACTATTTTACCCGGCACTGAAGTTAGGCTCACTGGTCTATAGTTACCTGGATCGCCCCTAGAGCTTTTTTTAAATATTGGGGTTACATTGGCCACCCTCCAGTCTTCAGGTACAATGGATGTTTTTAATGATAGGTTACAAATTTTAACTAATAGATCAGAAATTTCATTTTTGAGTTCCTTAAGTAGCCTAGGATGCATACCATCTGGTCCAGGTGATTTGCTACTCTTTAGTTTTTCAATCTGGCCTACTACATCTTCCAGGTTCACAGTGATTTCGTTCAGTTCATCTGCCTCATCACCCCTGAAAACCATCTCCGGAACTGGTATCGTCCCAAAATACTCATTAGTAAGTATGAAAGCAAATAATTCATTTAGTTTTTCTGCAATGGCCTTTTCCCTGTACATACCCGGATCAGTCCAGACCTTGGGTTGAGCCTCCTTTCCAGCAGGTGGAGACAGACTAAAACTGAAAGGATATCCTATATGAGGACAGAGCCTATCCTGTAACCTTTCAGTATTTGTCTGTCTCCAGCAGGTGCAGCAGTTCACCCTTCGGTCTCCTGATCTAGGCTAGTTAGCCTTCTTTTTCTTCCTTTCTTCTTGGATCAAGCAAGTACTTCTTCCTTAGGGATCTCGTTTGGTTTTTCTTCCTGTAAAAAAAAAAAATAAATAAAAAATAATTAGACACTAGACAGGGAGTTTAGCTTTTCTTTTGTGCAGGAGACGGTCCTGTCTCCTGGCTCTTGCCGGATACAGGGGGGCTTCGCCCCTTGTGCAGAGCATAGCTTGAGTCCTTAAGTGCTGTGGAGACCAAGCGTGGTGGTCCAGTGCTAATCTCCTCCCCCTCCCCCATTCTCGTGGCTGTGGGGACAGACGCTGGTGGTCCAGTGTTAGTCTCCCCCCTCTCCCCCATCCTTGCTGCGGTAGGGACTGAGGCTGGTGGTCCAGTGCTCGTCTCCCCCCCCCCCCCCCCCCGGCTGCCCAGGAAGCCTAGAGCTTCCTTGCTATGCTCAATCTGTGTTAAAAAAAAAAAAAAAAAATTAAAGTAGCGATTTCATTCTGATTTTTTAAATGGTACTTACTGGGGGATTGAACAGGCAGCCAGACAGGCAGGAGTCAGCAGGTTTTTCTCTTGTGCTTCACTCCTGCCGGCAGGCTGCCAATGAAATCTATTTTTAAATTTTTTTTCTTCAGAACGGCTTCTCATCCGCGGCTGGCAGCCTGCCTTCCTCTGTGAGCAGCCGTCGTCGTGATTTTTCGCACGAGGGGCTCTGCTCAACCTTCCTGCCGGGTGGGGAAGGCCCTCCTCGGCAGGACGGGCAAATTTAGCTCGGGGATCGTGTCCCCTCAGCATGGCCAGGCCGTTCCCAGGTCGGCAAAGCCCAGGAACGGCAGCCATCTTGAATTTTTCGGCAGCTCCGTTTTTGGAGCTGCCTGGGGTTGGGGGGCCAAATTTTTCAGAGCCCCCTCAATTTCAGCCCCACGGTCCCCCTGGATGGGATTCCTGACACCCTCCCCCCCCCTTCCCCCAGGAAATTCAGGGCCTGTTTTTTTTTTTTCTGTGGATTCCTCCTGCACAAATTTTGTTTATCTAACCGGCAGGAGGAGGAGATGGGTCCCCCCCCCTTGCCCCCCCATATTAAAAAAAAAATTTGTGTCCGTGCTACGTGTCGTTCGCTGGTTGCCCGGCCGCATTAGCCCCGGGATCGCTTTGCTGGGTGGGGGTGGTTCCAGGGGTGGCCCCCCCCCTCCCTGGGGGTCTCAGTTCTTCTGGATCCTGATCCCATGTCTCTTTTTGTGATTGCCCGCCCATCCCTGGAGGGTGCCATTCTCAGGGTCCTCTGCATATTTTTCAAAGGAGGAATTGGGGCTGGGAGGGGGAGGGGCCCTCCGCGGATACTACGGCCTCCTTGGAAAAAAGAGAAAAAGATTAATAGATACATTTATGGACCCGAGCCTGGCTGGACTCAGGGCTCCTGCAAGTAATTCCACCCCCTCCCCCGCGCAAGCTACTGCTCTTGCAGGCATGGGAGGCACCTGTAGCGAGACTCCAGGTGGGGAGTGCGTATATTTTAGATATGTTGAAAGCTCCCACTGCGCGGACAGGACCGTAAGCTCGAGGCATACATACCACACATTTTTTAAGTCCTAGCTCTGGGGGTCCATGCGGCGGTCTGCAACAGTCTCAGTCAGCGGGCAGGTCTCAGGTGGGTTCAACAAGTACTCGGCACCCAGGACCTCCCGTCTGCAGAGGCTGAACATTTGGAAGCCATTATCACTCATGGGGCTGCTGTGCTCTGCGACCTTCGCGTCCATGCAGAGGCGATGGCCTCTGTGGTGTCCGCCACACGACTCCTCTGGTCGTCAAATTGGATAGCCGATCTGTCCTTCCAGGCGTGGCTCGGCGAATTGTCCTTCAACGGTGAGTTGCTCTTTGGAGCGGACCTTGAGAAGCTTATTGGTTCCTCAGGGGAAGTCAAGGTTCCTATGCTCTGGCGGACCGTCCGAAACATTCACGCTCCCGTCCGCCTTCCGGGGATAGAGTCAGTATATGCCCCGCAGCTGAGGTAGCCCCTCTGGGGGTTATTCTTCTCGCTCTCAGTCCTGCTCACAGGTTTTTTAGCGGGCGTCGCTCCCTTCGCGAGGGCCATCCTCGCGCTCCGCCCCGGAACCTGCCCGGAAGTAAGTTTAGTGAACCCGTTCCTTGGTCCCTTGTCAGGGTGACCGTTTTTTCCACCTTTTTTCTTCCAGGAAAGGGTCAAGATCGCGGCGGTCTGGTGGGTCTCCGACATTGTCCGAACCCCCAACAAACTACAGAGTCAGGGCGCGGTGGCTTCCGTTCTAGTAAGGGAGCGCGGCCCTGGCCGGTATTTTACTTACTTAGTGGTGCCCGTGAAGGACTGACCTTCTCGGCCGATCTTAGCTCTCAAGGGGGTCCTCTGGGGCCTTCAGATCCTATTCTTCTGTATGAACACCATGCGAATGGTCATCGCGGCGGTTCGCCCTGCCTTCGCTCGTTCTGACAGCGGCGTGCCTTCGCTCGTTCTGACAGCGGCATGCTCCCATTTTCCGCTTCACTGCGATTGCCTGGGGTATCTTCGCTCCCTTGTCCTCACCAGGTTTTTCCACTTTCGGCTGCTGCCCTTCGGCCTCGTGCCTGCATCACACGTTTTTCCCGAGGTCCTGGTGGTGGTCCTTGTACGGGCCCAGTCGGTGGCTCTTGCCAATCTAACGGTGGATCGGGTATTAGCTCTCCTCGTGTTTCTCGGTTGGATATTGAATTCTTCCGTGGACAACCCTCAGCCCTCCCAGGACTTAGGGTTCCTGGGAGCCCACTTCCACATTCGCGTGGGGCGTGGCTACCCGCCGGTCGTTGGGTCCATGGTCTCCGCAATCGACCTCGTCCCCTGGGCATTTGCTCATATGCGACCGTCACAGAAAGCTTTGCTACCCCGTTGGCAGCTAGTGTTGTAATGGTTTCACATAGTCCTCCTGTTCTTGGATTCCTCCATTGCCGACTTGCAGTGGTGGCTCTCGCTTCCTCATCTTCTCCAGGGAATGCCTAACCAAGCTTCACAGTGGCCGATAGTAACCACGGACGCCAGTCTCTCGGCCTGGGGGGGCGGTCTGTCTATCCCAGTCTGTCCGGCGGATCTGGTCACCAATCCACTCTCGCTAGCACATCAATCGGTTGGAGACTCGGGCGATGCAATTGACTCTGCAGGAGTTTCTCCCCCTGATCCGCGGTAAAGGGGCTGTCCGAGGACTCCACCACCGTGGCTTACATCACTCGTCATGGAGGCACTCGCTATCCTCTGGTGGCCCGAGAAGCCAGCCATCTCTTCGCCTGGGCGGCCCGACACCTGGAGTGCCTGGCGGCCTTCCACATCGCAGGCAAGGAGCATGTTCAGGCCAATTTCCTCAGTCGTCAATCGCTCGATCTGGGGGAGTGGGAGCTCTCAGACGTGGCCATGGATCTGATTGTTTACAGGTGGGGTTCCCCCCGCCTGGCCCTCATGGCAACCTTGCACAATTCCAAGGCAAATCAATTCTTCAGCCGCTGGAGGGAGCACGGCTTGGATGCTCTGACTCTCCCTTGCCCCTCAGACATCCTTCGGTACGTGTTCCCCCCTTGGCCTCTGGTGGGACAGTTCTCAGTAGAATAGAGCTCCATTGGGGACCCTGGGTTCTGGTAGCACCCGAGTGGCCAAGCAGGCCGTGGTTCGCTGATCTCATCAACCTGGCGACAGATGGACCTCTTCGGTTAGGTTATCTCCTTCGCCTGCTTCAACAGTGGCCTGTGTTTTTCGACCAGCCGATCGCTTCTGTCTAGCGGCCTGGCTTTTGAACAGTGACGCCTGAGGCGTAAGGGCTATAAGGAAGAGGTCATCTCCACCCGACTGCGGGCCCGGAAACTGTCGACTTCCCTGGCTTAGGTGCGTATCTGGAAGGTTTTGAGTCTGGTTGTGTGGAGTCGGGTGTCTCAGCTCGCTCCGACCCGGTCTCGTTGGTGCTTTCTTTCCTTCAGAAGGGTCTTCCCAAGGTTTTTCCTTCAGTTCTCTGCACGTTCCAGTCTCCGCTGTCGGCTCTTTCCTGGGTCGGGTAGACGGTCAACCCTTAGGCCACCCGGACGTGTTTCGGTTTCTGAAGGGACTCAAACACCTACGTCCACCTTCTCGTTTCCCTTGTCCGTCGTGGAGTCTTATTCTGGTCCTCCGGGCCCTCTGTGCTGCCTCATTCGAACCTCTCCATCAGATTACGTTATAGGTTTTCACGCTCAAGGCAGTTTTTTTCTTATCTCTATCTCCTCCGCTCAGCGGGTCTCCGAGATCCAAGCGTTGTGCAGTCGGGAACCTTTCTTGCGCTTTTCCGATTCAGGGGTTTCCTCAAGACAGTTCCTTCTTTCTTGCCTAAGGTTATCTCTACCTTTCATGCCAACCAGTCGGTAGAGCTCACTGCGTTCTCCCCAGAGGAGATTGCGGGTACGGCTGGGGGCGATCTTCGTCAGCTGAATGTTAATTGAGTTCTACTTCAGTGTCTCCCAGTTACCAATGACTCTCTGGTCCCGGACCATATTTATGTTCTCTGGAGTGGTCCTAATCGGGATAAGCCGGCTTCTGAGACCACTCTCGCGCGGTGGTTGAAAGAGGCGATCTCAGCCTATCTCTGCCAAGTCGGGCGGTTCCCGAGGGTCTACAGGCTCATTTGCTACATTCTCAAGCTATTTCCTGGGCGGAGAGTCAATCGGTCTCTCCGCAGGGGATTGGCAGGGCTGCCACATGGACGTCCTTGCATGCTTTTGCTCGACACTACCGTCTGGATGTGCAAGCTCCGGTTTTTGGTTCCTTTGGACAACAAGTGCTTCGAGCGGGACTGTCTCGGTCCCACCCGGTATAGGGAAGCTTTGGTACATCCCAAGGTCTGGACTGATCCGGGTACATACAGGGAAAGGAAAATTAGTTCTTAACTGTTAATTTTCGTTCCTGTAGTACCACGGATCAGTCCAGACGCCCTTCCCTGTTTGTCTTTCTTTTCTGTCCTCTCAAAGCTTATTCTTGCAGATTCGCAAATTTTGATACTTCATCCTTTACAAGTTACTGTGCAATTACACCGGAAGCCTTGGTTGTACAAGTACCAAGTATATGCAAGAGCGGTTAGTCATACCATGTTTTCTTACATTGTGTTACAGTTGCTCCATTGAGCTTTATGGTTACTTGCTTGATCCTATTCTGGTTTTGTTGTTTTCTGCTTTGACAATGGTTATACTGAAGGGTTACAGGATAGGCTCTGTCCTCATATAGGATATCCTTTCAGTTTTAGTCTGTCTGCACCTGCTGGAAAGGAGACTCAACCCAAGGTTTGGACTGATCCGTGGTACTTCAGGAACGAAAATTAACAGGTAAGGACTAATTTTCCTATCTTCCTTAAGAGCCCCTTTAACCCCTCGGTCATCTAATGGTCCAACCGACTCCCTCACTGGTTTCTTGCTTTGGATATATTTTTAAAAGTTTTTATTATGAATTTTTGCCTATATGGCCAACTTCATTTCAAATTCTCTCTTCTCCTGTCTTATCAATGTTTTACACTTAACCATGCTTATGTTTTATCCTATTTTCTTCAGATGGATCCTTCCAATTTTTGAAGGATGTTTTTTTGGCTAAAATAGCCTCTTTCACTTCACCTTTTAACCATGACGGTAATAGTTTTGCCTTTCTTCCACCTTTCTTAATGCGTGGAATACATATGAACTGTGCCTCTAGGATTGTATTTTTAAACAATGTCCAAGCCTGTTGAACACTTTTAACCTTTGCAGCTGCACCTTTCAGTTTTTTTCTAACTATTTTCCTCATTTTATCAAAGTTTCCCGTTTGAAAATTTAGTGTTAGAGCTGCAGATTTACTTATTTTTCCCCTTCCAGTTATTAGTTTAAATTTGATCATGTTATGATCACTGTTGCCAAGTGGCCCCACCACCGTTACCTCTCTCACCAAATCCTGCGTTCCACTAAGAATTAAATCTAAAATAGCTCCCTCTCTTGTTGGTTCCTGAACCAATTGCTCCATGAAGCAGTCATTTATTACATCCAGGAACTTTATGTCTCTAGCAAGTCCTGATGTTACATTTACCCAGTCAATATTGGGGTAATTGAAATCTCACACTATAAACAGTTACGATCCAACACAACGAATGCAATTCTTCACTAGAAAGACGTCATGCAAATATGATTTTGCTTAATGTGCTGTTACTTATGGAGCCATCATAACACCTGCAGGCATACCAGCGTTTTTTGCTTAGAGGTTTTGCCACTTCAGGTCATGTTTAATCATTGGCTCAAGTCCTTTATTCTTCTACGTATTTTTTAAAATTTTTGTAAAATTCTGTATCGGGGTTGTATCTTCCTTAGAATGACTTTCAATGTCAATTACAGGTCAGTCCGACGCGCGTTTCACATCGCTGCATCAGGGACTGAGACACATACACTCCGCTTCAGTTTTTTTGACGGATGTAAATTGCCCCGTTACTCAGGCTTTTGTTTTCCAACCTTGCCGCCGTTTCCTCTTACCGGCGTCTGAGCTCAGACAATTTACATCCGTCAAAAAAACTGAAGCAGAGTGTATGTGTCTCAGTCCCTGATGCAGCGATGTGAAACGCGCGTCGGACTGACCTGTAATTGACATTGAAAGTCATTCTAAGGAAGATACAACCCCGATACAGAATTTTACAAAAATTTAAAAAATTTTAAAAAATACGTAGAAGAATAAAGGACTTGAGCCAATGATTAAACATGACCTGAAGTGGCAAAACCTGTAAGCAAAAAACGCTGGTATGCCTGCAGGTGTTATGATGGCTCCATAAGTAACAGCACATTAAGCAAAATCATATTTGCATGACGTCTTTCTAGTGGGTAATTGAAATCTCCCATTATTATTGCACTGCCAAATTGGTTAGCTTCCCTGATTTCTCTTAGCATTTCATCATCTGTCTGACCATTTTGTCCAGGTGGACAGCAGTATACTCCTATCACTATACTCTTACCCAACACACATGGGATTTCTACCAATATAGATTCTACAGAGCATTTAGTCTCTTGTATGATCTTTATCCTGTTGGACTCTATACCCTCCCGGACATAAAGTGCCACACCCCCGCCAAGTTGATCCTCAGTCCAGAGAATGGAATACAAAAAGGGCAACACTGAAGCTCTGGTATATTTTTGTAAAGACTGTTGCTCACATTTATTACATTGCACTACTTCCATAATTTCTATCCCTTTTGGAGTCAATTTTCAAAACCATGCAGATTATTGCAAAGTTCACAGGTACTTTCTCCCATGGACTTTAGCACTAGTTCTCAAAGTTAAAATACACATGAACTTTCCCTTTCCAAAATTGCCTAGGGAAAAAGTATCCGTAGAGATTTGCATCTGCTATTTCTGGGGATACTTTTTCTCTGAAAAACAATATACATAGTTTTGAAAATGCAAAGCTATGAGTTGTGTTGCCTCCCCAACCTAACTCCACCTCTTATCCCACCTAGTTTTCCCTTAGGTAAAGTAGGCATGTTGTCAGTCCCCCATGCATATTTTTACCACTGTTAAATGTGAACAATTTTCAGACAGTTTATTTATCCGGGTAAGTGGCTTTTGAAAATTTCCCTCTGCAATATATTAGGTGTCAATAAAAATGCGTGCAACACATTAAAAAAAGTTTTTTTTTTAATAATTCTTCTCTTGTAAATGATAGGAAATATTGACTTATAAATACCAGGTTGGAGTGCAAGGACCAGGTTACCTTAATGAGAAAGGTGACAGAAAGAGCTTACCAACTTCATTGAGAGGAGATTTTATAAGAAAACCAGGAGAGGAAGGGATGCATTTGCCAACCAGCAATAACAAAGAAATATTGAAATACAGCCAGGGAAAAGGGCCACCCCAGTCTCTATATAGAAAGAGTAGATTATAAAAGACAATTTGACAATTAAACAGTAATTGCAGGGCAATATTTATCGTTTGTTTTATGTAATTGTTATTAATATATAATGTTCTGTAAGTAAAAGATTGTCTAGTTTCTGTTTTCCTCAAAACTAATAGTTATGTAAATTCAGTTCTACTCCCTCTGGGTTATTATGTTAGAAACTGTATTAAACTATCATTAAGACAAAAGACAGTCTATTTTGAATTCCAGTCATGTCTTCATTCATTTACAGTAATCACTAGTCTAGTTTTCTAACACAGTAATCCACCAAAATCTCATTCACTGCTCTGTCATCCTGTAAAACGTCACTGTGAAGCTTCCTTCCTGTATTCTGAACTAGCATTCTAAATACTTCATAATAAGAACAGCAAATATTCTCAGAAAAATATAAATGATCTTTTAAACTATTTTTTCATGACAGCAATTTAAATCAAAACATTTTATATGCTGTCAGAGAAGATCATTTAGGGTGCTTATCTTTGAAAACTGTGTGGTGGATTTAGTTAGTGTCTGATGCTAATTATTTTTTATCCAGTTTAAAAATAAAGAGAGACAGCACCAGAAGTCTTGTGTTGTAAATCAAGTGTTGTGGAGTTATAAGTTATAGTGGGTAGCATGCCTCAGTGTGTCCACTGGGCAGACCTTTGGGTTGAACACCATAGAGAAATAAATCTGTGTTATAGTTTCAGAAAGAAAGAAAATCTATTGGAGCCCAGTTCGTGGGCTCCAATAGTGCATTTCTCACTGGACAAGCAGGAGGTCATGTACCATTCCAGAACATGCTCCCAGAATTCAGAAACACCTAGAAGTCTTTCCAAGCATAGGTAAGAGCTCCTGCACAGCTGCCGCTGCGCAAGTCTCCTCAGTCAATTTTCTCCCACTGAGGGGAAAGGACAACTGCTCCCTATCTCTGCCATTTGCTGAATTTTTGGATAATATTTTCTTTTCCCTGGTTGGTTAACTTTTTTCTTTTTTCCCAGTCTTATTTTTTGTGATTATTCTCTAAAAATAATATTTATTTATTTATTTATTTATTTATTTTTAATTTTTATATACCGAAGTTCTTGTAGGGACTACAAATCACTCCGGTTTACATAAAACAATGAACTGCCCAACAGAGAGCGGAGCTTTACATAGAACAGTAGAACATATGGAACAATATAACTAGATGACAATTTAACATAGTGATAAATAAATATTATAGTTTAACTGGTAATACTAGATGACAATTTAACTAGATGACAATTTAACATAGTGATAAAATAAATTATAGTTTAACTGGTAATACATAAAAATTATATTATTTAATATAAGCAGTATAACTATTTAATGTAGAATAAAGGCGTATTAACAGTGCCAAATATATATATAGAAATGAATTTTTTGAACTCAAAGATAGTTGTTCCGTTGCAGAGTCTTAAAAAAGGACTTGGTGTGGTGTCCATGATTAGGAGATACCTAATATATAGGATGTCTGTCCGTCAGAGTAGAATTAAGCGTCTGGGAAGGCTTGTTTGAAAAGAAAGGTCTTAAGTCTTTTTTTGAATTCTTGGTGACTAGTTTCTAATCTTAGATCTGGGGGAAGCGTGTTCCACTGGTGGGGGCCTGCTGAAGAAATCGCTCGTTTGCTCAATGAAGATTTTATTTGCGGAGCATGCAGTGTTCCTCTGTATGCGCTTCTGATTGGTCTGGAAGACGTGTGCGGTTGGAGTTGAGAGGTTAATGTGATGGGAGCTAGTTTGTTTGTCGCTTTGTGGATGATAGTGAGTACCTTATAGAGTATCCTTTGTTTAATGGGAAGCCAATGTAGATTACGAAGGATTGGGGTGATATGATCTTTTTTGTTAGTGCTTGTTAGTATTCTAGCCGCTGAATTCTGAACCATCTGTAATGATTTGATAGTGTTGGTGGGTATTCCTAGAAGCAGGGAGTTGCAATAGTCGAGCTTAGAAAGAATGATGGATTGTAGTACTAGCCTGAAGTCGGAGAAGTAAAGGAGGGGTTTAAGTTTTTTGAGGACTTGCAGTTTGTAAAAGCAGTCCTTTGTGGTATTATTTACAAACTTTTTTAGGTTTAGATGGTTGTCTAGCCATGCTCCAAGGTCTCTGACGTCAGGTGAGAACGTGATATTTGCGTTTGGTAGAGAGAGGCTGGAAGAGATTGTGAGTGGATCCTGGGAGACAATGAGCATTTCGGTTTTATTAGCATTCAATACTAAGTTGAGGCTTGAGAGTAAATTTTTAATAGGCTGAAGGCATTCGTTCCAGTAAGTGATCGTTTTTTGAAGGGATTCTGTAATCGGAAGAAGGATTTGTATGTCGTCTGCATAAAGGTAATGAGTAAGCTTGAGGTTTGAGAGTAGATGGCAGAGAGGGAGGAGGTAGATATTGAAGAGGGTGGGTGAAAGTGAGGATCCTTGCGGGACTCCTTGCTCAGTAAGGATTGGATGCGATTCTTTGTTGTTTATCCTTACTTTGTAGAATCTGTTGCTTAAGAAGGAATGAAACCATCTGAGCGCTGTGCCTTTGATCCCTATGTTGGCTAGTTGGTCTATTAGAGTAGAGTGTTTTACCGTATCAAAAGCAGCAGAAAGATCTAGAAGAACCAGCAGGTAGGATTGTTTTTTCTCCAGATTAACTAGTATTGTGTCCGTGAGAGATAGTAGGAGCGATTCGGTGTTTAGGCGTTTTCGGAAGCCATATTGAGCCGGGGATAGAATATTATGTTCTTCCAAAAAATCTGACAGTTGCTTGTTGACAATTTTTTCCATCAGTTTGGCGATGAGTGGTAAGTTTGCGATGGGTCTGAAATTAGCTGGGTCTGATGGGGAAGCGTTTGGTTTCTTTAGTAGTGGTTTCAGGATTGCTAATTTTAACTGGTTAGGAACTAAACCTTGAGAAAGGGATGTGTTGATAATTTCTGCAATTGGTTTTGAGATGGTGTTTGGTATGGCGATGAGGAGATTTGTTGGTAATGGGTCTGATGGGTGGGAGGAAGGTTTGAGTTTTTTGAGTGTGTTTTCAATCTCCAGTGAAGAAGTGAGCTCGAATGAATCCAGGCTTGTGTTTAGTTGTGGCAAGGCTGTGAGATGGTGTGTAAGGGTAAGGCTGTTGGATGTGATTGATTGTGTAAGGTTGGTGATTTTTGTCTTGAAGTAGTTGGCTAGTTCGTTTGCTTTGTTGAGAGCTTGGTGGTCTGGGATAGTAGGAGGAGATGGTTTAGTTAAAGAGGAGACGTACGAGAAGAGAGCCTTTGAGTCGAAAATGAAGTGGTGTATTTTTTTTGCATAGAATTCTTTCTTTGTTCTAAGGATGGTAGTCCTGTAGGTGTTGAGGAGGGATTTGTAGATGGCATGTGTTGAAGCGGTTGGGTTTTTTCTCCAGCATTGTTCTTTTTTTCTAAGAGATTGTTTTAGGGATTTAAGTTCGGGTGTAAACCAAGGTTTTCTATTGTCTAATGTAGGTTGTATAGTTTTGGTTGTGGTTGGGCAGATTTGATCTGCAATATTGTTGTTAATATTGATCCATGAGGTAGTTGCAGTTGTTGCGTCTGTGAGATCTAGTTGGTTTAATGCTTCGGACATCTTTTCGCTGAGTATGTCTGGGGAGCATGGTTTCCTGAAGTGGATAGTGGATTTGGTAGTGGTTTGAGGAGGTGGGATGTTGATCCTGAGGGTTGTTTGGATGACTCTGTGGTCTGACCATGGAACTGGTGAGCAAGTGGGGTTGGTATGAATGTTAAAGGGTTCGTTAATAAAGATGAGGTCCAGAGTGTGGCCAGCCTTGTGGGTAGGACTGTTGATAATTTGAGTAAAGCCCAAATGGTTGAGTGAGGAAAGGAGTGTTTGGCAGTTGATGGATTGTGGAGCAGCATCTACGTGTAAATTAAAGTCTCCGAGGATTATAGCAGGTTTGTCGGCGTTTATGTGTTTGGCTATAAGTTCAATCAGTAGAGAGGGATCTAATTCTAAGGTTCCTGGTGGTGCGTAGACTAAAGCTATTTGGATTTGTTCGGATTTAAAGAGGGAGAATTCTATTTTATTGGAGGAGTTGGTAAGTTGTAGGGTTATATTAAGTCCTTTTTTTGCTGCAAGGAGGAGTCCCCCACCTCTTTTTTTGGGTCTGGGGACAGAGAATAAGTCGTAAGATTGTATGGGCAGCTGCTTTGTGAGTACAGTATCTGTGTGTTTTAGCCATGTCTCTGTAATTGCACAGATATCTGGATTGACTTCTATGAGGTAGTCACTGAGGATGTCTATTTTTTTGGAGAGAGACTGAGCGTTGAATAGTGTTAAGGTAAACAGAGAGAGTCCTAGGAATTGTGTTATCGGTGAGATCATTATTGGTAAAAGTCTTTGTTGTCGTGCGATGTGCTGAATTATTATTATTATAAATAATAATAATTATTATATTAATTTTCTGTAACTCTTTTGACTAATCTTCACAGTGTCGAAAAAGAAACCCTTAAAGATCTGCACAAAATGCAAACATAAAATGTCAACCTTGAACTTCCATGAGCACTCGTATAGGGACTGCAGGAAAGGGAGAAGAATAGTTCAGAGGAACCACTACCTAAAAAGGGTTATGTCCCCCGTCCAGCAGATGGAGTCAGAACAAACTTCGAGGGATGTCACCAGTATAAGCCAGTGCTCCCTCTGCTGGAGCTCAGTATCTTTCTGACTCCAGCAGATGAGAGTGGGGAACCTGTAGTTTTCCCAGGCTGACAGGGCTTTAGGGTTTACTCTCCTTTTTCTGTCACTTTCTTCTGGTATTGGATCAAGTTTGTTAACTTTTAAAGTTTAAAAAAAAAAAAAAAAAAAAGCAAATTGCTCAAATTTTAGGGAGGCGTGGCTTAGGGCTTTCGGTCTCCTCTTGTTGTAGTTTCTCCTTTTTCCTGCCGGGGTAAGTGTTACCTTCTTTTATTGTTTGCAGGGTTTTCTCTTGGTTTTTCTTTTGCAGCGCAGGTGCCTCGTGGATGCCGGTGGTGCCGGCCTCTCCACGACTCCGTTCGTCCCGCGGCCCCGAAGCACGTTTTTTTCTTCGGATCGCTGCGGTGGGGAGGGCGTTTTCCCGTGATCAGGGATCCTCCCGGCGGGCAGTGCAGGCCGTTTTCGGCCCCCCGCAGCACATTTCTTGCGCTCTGGGCCCCCCCCCCCCCCCCGTGGTTTTGGCGACCTCTCCTCCGGCGTTTTGTCATGCCGCGGCCGTCCCGTTGTTCGGCCTGCGGCGAGCCGGGCTCAGGAATCTCACGAGAGGGGATCTGTGCGAGGTGCCTTCCCGGCGGGGAGGGCACCTCGCAGCTGGCCAGCACTTTTTCATTTCTCACCTCCTCACAACCCGGGAGGCGTGGGCCGGCCATGTCGCCGCCATTGGTGGGAACGGCGGCCATTTTACAGCTGCAGCAAGTTGCTGCCCCGGTCTCAGCGCAGGAGCGGAGGGACTTTCGGGAGGTCTCTCCTCCGAATTTGTCCCCGGAGGGGGGAGTGTCCATCCAGGAGCCCTCGGAGGTTCCTCTCTCAGGCCCCCCTCCCAGCTTGCCACGCTTCTCACCAGAGTTTATTCTCTTAATGCACAGCGCTTATCTCCAGGGTCTGGAGACCCCCGGAGGCCCTCCCCCGGGCCCCCCACCTGCCAAGACTCCCAGGGTCTCCCTGACTTCCTCCGCGGCCCCCCCCCCCCCGACTTGGTGGGTTCGGTGGCAGGGGCACCGGGATTGCTTCCTCGTACCCGGACTGCGCTGGAGGCCACAGGAGCGGCTGCACCCTCCGGGGGTGCTTCCCCGGACCCACCAGACCATGCGCAGTCTGATCTACCAGCCGAAGGGGACAACCCACTCGCGCTTCGGATCTTTCAGAGGGAAGAACTGAATGACCTGATTCCGCAGATTCTTCTGGAACTGGATCTGGATCCCCCACCCGAGCCTCCGGCCCCAGTTGCTCCAAAAGTCGCCACTTCGTCCAAGAAGGGGGATCCGGTCCTCGCCGCCCTGCGCCCTAGGCCCAGGGCGTTCCCCATCCATGATTCCTTCCTGCAGCTGCTCACCAGGGAGTGGGAAACTCCTGAAGCCTCCCTGAAGGTCACACGGGCCATGGAAAGGCTGTATCCCCTGCCTGAAGACTTCTTGGATCTCATCAGGGTACCCAAGGTGAACTTGGCAGTCTCGGCGGTTACTAAGCGGACGACGATTCCCGTCACGGGCGGCACGGCCCTGAGGGACACCCAGGACCGTAAGTTGGAAATTTTCCTCAAGAGGGTCTTTGAGGTCTCCGCCTTGGGAATGCGGGCCATGATGTGCACCTCCCTTACGCAAAGGGCCAGCCTTCGGTGGGTTCAGCAACTGCTTACCTCCCAGTCCCTGCCACCTGACGAGACTGCACAAGCGGACCACCTGGAATCCGCCATAGCCTACGGAGCGGATGCTCTGAATGACCTGTTTCGTGTACTGGCGCGCGCTCCATGGTTTCGGTGGTGGCGGCCCGACGTCTACTCTGGCTACGCAACTGGGCGGCAGATGCCTCCTCCAAGTCGAGCTTGGGTTCCTTGCCTTTCCGGGGCAAGTTTCTTTTTGGAGAGGACTTGGACCAGCTTATCAAGTCCCTGGGGGAGAATGCGGTCCACCGGCTTCCTGAGGATCGCCATCGTCCTTCCCGGTCCTTTTCCTCTTCCAGAACTAGGGCCAGAGCACAGCGGCGCTATAGGTCTTACAGGCAGCCTGGGGCCCGCTCCGGCCCCTCCAGAGCCCAGTCTTGGCCGCGGTCCTTTCGTGGGCGTAGATCCACGTGGGATGGCCCGGGGCAGAGCAATCCCCCTCCAAAGTCTTCCCAATGATGCCAGAGTCGCCCACTCCACCACTCCCAGGATAGGGGGGTCGACTGGCGGACGTCTACCAGGAGTGGGTGCGTATTTCGGCAGACCAGTGGGTCTTGGACACTATAAGGAGCGGCTACGCCTTGGAGTTTGTCTGCCCTCCAAGGGATCGGTTCCTTTTCTCTCCCTGCGGTTCGGACCTCAAGAGAGCGGCAGTACAACAAACATTGGATCGGCTGCAGAGCATAGGGGCCATCTCTGCCGTCCCCTTCGGCGAGGTGGGCTTGGGCCACTATTCCATCTACTTCGTCGTGCCCAAGAAGGACGGGTCTTTTCGGCCCATTCTCGATCTGAAGGAGGTCAACAAGTCTCTACGCGTCAGCCGGTTCCGCATGGAGACGCTTCGCTCAGTGATTGCGGCGGTACATCAGGGGGAGTTCCTGGCCTCCTTGGATTTGACGGAAGCCTACCTGCACATTCCCATCCTCCTGGCTCACCGCTGATTCCTCCGCTTCAAGGTATTGGGTCAGCATTTTCAGTTCACGGCTCTCCCGTTCGGTTTAGCGACCGCACCCCGGACATTCACCAAGATCATGGTTGTCGTGGCAGCGGCTCTAAGGAAGGAGGGGATCCTAGTGCATCCCTATCTGGACAACTGGCTGATTCGTGCAAAGTCTTTCGCCCAAGGACAGGCCTCGGTAACCAGAGTTGTTCAGGTTCTCCGATCTCTGGGATGGGTGGTGAACTTCTCCAAGAGCTCCCTTGTGCCCTCTCAGCGTTTGGACTTCTTGGGGGCCAGCTTCGACACACGCCAGGGCAAGGTGTTTTTGCGCCCAGACAAGGCCCAATCATTGCGGGAGCATGTCTGTCGTTTTTCCTCTCTGACAGAACCCACATCCTGGAATTACCTTCAGTTGTTAGGCGTCATGGCCTCCACGATCGATATGGTTCCTTGGGCATTTGCGCATCTGCGTCCTCTGCAAGCGGCTCTCCTCTCCAGGTGGAAACCGGTATCTCAGGATTATCAAGTTGTCCTGCCGCTCCCACCAATCGCCAGGGCCAGTCTGGATTGGTGGCTGGACCCGGCGAATCTGGCTCGCGGAGTATCCCTCGAGATCCCCAATTGGGTGGTGGTGACCACCGATGCCAGCCTCGTGGGATGGGGCGCCGTCTGCGATCGCAGCGCCACGCAGGGAACTTGGTCCCCGGTAGAAGCAACGTGGCCAATCAACCAGCTGGAAACCAGGGCAGTACGCCTGGCGCTCCATCGCTTCCTTCCTCTGGTGCAAAACAGGGAAGTAAGGATTCTCTCGGACAACGCCACCACCGTGGCATACATAAATCGGCAAGGAGGCACAAGGAGCCAGCATGTCTCCCTAGAGTCGACACCCCTAATGGAGTGGGCAGAGATTCATCTTCTTCGGCTCGCGGCTTCTCACATCGCCGGGGTGGACAACATCCAGGCGGATTACCTAAGCCGTCAACAACTGGATCCCGGCGAATGGTCCCTTTCCGAGGAAGCGATGCAGTTACTGATACGTCGCTGGGGAGTTCCTCACTTGGATCTGATGGCAACCTCCCTCAATGCCAAGGCTCCGCGATTCTTCAGCCGCAGGAGGGAGTGCAGCGCGGAAGGGGTAGATGCCCTACTGCTTCCTTGGCCAGCGCACCGTGTGCTCTACGTCTTCCCCCCTTGGCCCTTGGTGGGAAAGATTATTCGCAGGATAGAAGGTCATCAGGGACCCGTGATTCTCGTCGCTCCGGAGTGGCCGCGGAGACCTTGGTTCACGGATCTCCTACAGTTGGCCTTGGACGGGCCGGTCCGGCTGGGGCATCTCCCGCGACTACTACACCAGGGGCCAGTATATTTCGAGCAGGCCGAACTCTTCTGTCTTGCGGCATGGCTTTTGAACGGAGACGTCTCCGACACAGAGGATACCCGGAAGCCGTAGTTTCCACTATGCTGCGGGCCCGCAAATCCTCCACTTCGGTTGCTTACGTGCGAGTCTGGAGGATCTTCGAGATCTGGTGCTCTACCCGAGGGTGTCGTCCTACGGAAGCTTCGGTTCCGGTGATCCTCCAGTTTCTCCAAGATGGTCTGGACAAGGGGCTGGCATATAATTCCCTTCGAGTTCAAGTGGCGGCTCTGAATTCCCTCGTGCAAGGTGACGGTTCTCTCCTCCTCCAACCGGACATCGCTCGTTTCCTCAAGGGTGTCAAGCACATACGACCACCTGTACGGGATACTTGTCCTTCTTGGAGTCTTAACCTGGTTCTGCTTGCTTTGTCAGGTGCGCCTTTTGAGCCGATTAGTGGAGCGACTCTTAAGGACATTACTCTCAAGACGGTTTTCCTCGTTGCCATTTGCTCAGCGCGCCGCGTCTCGGAACTTTAAGCATTGTCCTGCAGGGAGCCTTATCTCCGATTTACGGATGCGGGAGTTTCCCTCCGTACAGTCCCTTCTTTTCTTCCGAAGGTTGTGTCTGCCTTCCATCTGAATCAGTCGGTGGAACTCCCGGCGTTCGGTCCCGAGGAACCACGGTCCCTTCGTCTCCTGGACGTCAAGCGAGCTCTCATCCACTACTTGGAGGTTACTAATGACTTCAGAGTCTCCGATCATCTGTTCGTTCTCTGGTTGGGTCCGAAGAAGGGGTCACAGGCCTCAAAGGCAACGATTGCAAGATGGCTGAAGGAAGCTATTTCCGTCTCCTACATCGGATTGGGACGTGCCCTGCCCAGTGGCGTACTAGCTCACTCGACACGCTCGCAAGCTGCATCCTGGGCGGAATCCCGTTCCGTCTCCTCCCAGGAGATTTGTCGGGCAGCGACGTGGAAGTCGCTGCATACTTTCTCCAGACATTATAGACTTCACCTGGCCTCGTCAACCACTGGACACTTTGGCGGTCAGGTACTCCGAGAAGGGCTTTCAGGGGCCCACCCGGTTTAGGGAAGCTTTGGTACATCCCACCGTCTGGACTGATCCTGGTACGTACAGGGAAAAGAAAATTATTCCTTACCTGCTAATTTTCGTTCCTGTAGTACCATGGATCAGTCCAGACGCCCACCGCTCTGGGTTCTTTCTGCTCCTGCTCGGCTTCTTTGCTCATTGTCTATGTCTACTGTATTTCTTAGCGTGTGGCGTCTTGCCGCTGTACACAGCTCCCTACAAGTTGGGCGTTTGCCCCTCATTATTTTTTATGGTTATTCCTTTTTGATTAATGTTTAATACATGGTTAAGTAACTTGATCCAGTCTGTTCTCGGGCTCATCGGGCTTTGCTATACGTGATACTGAGCTCCAGCAGAGGGAGCACTGGCTTATACTAGTGACGTCCCTCGAAGTTTGTTCTGACTCCATCTGCTGGACGGGGGACATAACCCACCGTCTGGACTGATCCATGGTACTACAGGAACGAAAATTAGCAGGTAAGGAATAATTTTCTTTTTCCTCAGTGACAGAACAGTGACTCTCCATCTTCAGGTTCAGAAAACAAGAAAGGGAAAAGAACATATCTGCTGATGCCGAGAAGCAAGTACTCCCATTAGAGGAACTACACCAAGACTTCTTTGGCAGGCACAAAGTCTGCTCCATACTCTTCTAGCACTGATGTATCGGCACCATAAATATTGAGTGCCATGGCACTGATGTTTTTAGTACCAAAACCACTTTGATTTGGCATGAAGATGCAATTTCAAAGCTTCATATATAGAAAAGTACTCATCTCATACCAGTGCTAGAATCAAACACCTCTTTAGTGATTCTTCCTACACTTGCTCCTAAATACCACGCTTTCATGTAAAAGTTGTCATTGGAGTTTGTCCATAACTACATGAAGAATATTCTAACCACTCTATCACCTCCATCTTTCATGGAACCCATTTTAAAGAAATTTGCTACCCAGTTAGATTCCAAATCTTCTATTCCTTCATTTCAGAAGGATCAGCAGGTGCATCAAGGAATATCTCAAATCCTCAAGAGATGGGCTTTCCTTGATGGACCCTCCAATTCTGCTCTCTGACACATTCTTCTTTTGATTCCTACTTCTACCATTTGTCAATAGGTTTACCTTCAGATCCCTCACCTGTTCCATCTAGGAGCACCACTCCACCAGCAGACATGATCTATCCAGGTATATTCAGTGGCACGGCTAAGCTGCTGAACATACTCGTATATATGTGTGCTTAGTTATATAAGTTATAGCTGGCTAAGTTTAGACCTGCTATTGAATATCCATATAACTTATGTGGCTAAGACTAAATATCAGTAGTTAGCTGCATAACTTATACAGCTAACTTGCTCTGCCTACTGCACAGCCACAAGTTATGTGGCTAGATTTTAGCCGCATAAGTGACTTATATGCTCACAATCTTGTGCATTTTTTATATTCTGCCATCAAAAAAAATGTTGTTTTCGTGAAAAACAATTATAGAAATAGTACAAAAGTATTTTAGAATAAAAAAACAGGGTAATGTGCTCTGCTTGTATCATTTGCATTGAGACCAAGAAGTTCATCCACGGGTATTTGTTTCTACTGTGACTGGACATAGGACAACAATTTTTTAATTATGAGCTCTGTTAATGTAAGTTTTTTGAAGGGAGCTAATTTGGGTTTGCATTGTCTTCACACCCTCTTTCATAGCGATCAAGATATTTTATTATTTGTAATTACTTTTTGAATATTTCTGTAATTATTTTTGTCATGTTGAAAGTGACAACACACAAAAAGGCTTTCTTTCCAGTTTCTGTCTGCATAGGCAATGGCACATCCTCACTAATCAGATGAGTGTTTTCCATGCCTTCCAGACAGCAAAGATCCAAATTGATTCTTTAAGATCTAATGTTTTGGCTAGTTCATGCTCTATTGATATATTTGCAAGCCCAACTAGCCATTCCTGGGTCATTATGGAACGCAGATATATCTTTATTAGCTTTAATTTAGAGAAGCTGCAATCTCCATTTGCAACTCTTACCAGAAGAGTCTAAAGTCTGCGCAGAGCAGAAGAAGCATTTGGGAAGATAGTAGATAACCTTTTTTGGTATATATACTCCAGAACATCTTTTGGAGTTGTTGTGTTCGTTGGTCTCAGACGGCTTCGACCTTTGTGCCTCACCTTTCTTCCTTCTTTCTCCTCAAGCCTTGGGAAGTTGGCTACCACCGTGTCTTCATGCCGCTCTCCCCGGCATCCCCGGATCAGCAACGGCGTTCGCCATGTTTTTCCTAAGGGCCTCCTAGGGTGTGCGCGCGCATGCCACCCACATCTTTATCCATGTTATGGTGGGAACCTCGGGGGTGTCCCCTCCGCGTGACATCAGCACATCCTGGATTTTGGCCTGCCCTTCGTTTGCTAACAAACTGAGTTAGCAAGGATTGGAATAGCTCCGGTCTAAGCTGCTCTGCCGCTTCCTAGCTGCCGCAGGAAGCTCTCTCCGCCCTTCGGGGTAATTCTACTTTAACTTGGGTACCCACTCCTCGGGGGCCCTTCTGCTTTCTTTCAGGTGCCTATCCCGGGATACTAGGTACTTGCTCCTCGAGGGCCTGCTCTCCCTAATCTGGTGCCTGCCACTCTACAACTTCTGCCTACCAGGACTTCCAAAGATACAGCTTCTGCTTCAGTGAGTACTAACCATCAGTCTATCTCACCTACAGCTTCAGCACTCTACATCCGGGATTTGTTCCTGTTCACCGCGCTTTCACCTACTCAGAGTGAGATGGGTCCTCTCTGCTGAGGATCCCTGGACTACTACTGCTGGAGCTACCTTCCATTGCTGTCCGCTTCCCGGGCAGTGCCACCGTGCTGTACAATAAAATACAACTCTCTGTGTTGCGTGTATAAGAGTCTAGCCTGGTACTGCAGTTCCTCATGGGGCTCCTCGCCGTGGGAGTGGCCATCACTGCAGTACCGAAGAATCCACTCCAGCACCTCGTAACCATAACAGGAGTTGAGTCTGTCAATACACATCTACAAAGTTTCCTCAAGTTGTCATTCAAGTCAGTTGCTTCAATATCATGCTTTCACTACTGAAGAACACTTTGTCAAGTTCGGCTTTTGACCTCATTACAATTCTAAGCTACTCCTTTTATCTACCATAACTACAATCAGGGAAGGGTTTGATAAGGGCCTGCACCGGGGCAGATTGCAGGAAAATATCAGCCCTGGGGGATTTTTTTCAAAACCGGCCAACGTGGTATCTGTCTGACTCCCTTGTGTACTTTCCCTGCAGGATGTGTTTCAACAGTTCCCAAAAGCACACCAAACTCACTCTTCAAAGGTACATCATGTTACCTGGTGCATGGCAGAATTGAGACAAAAAATCTTTAACACAGATTTCACATTTTATCTAAATAACTAAGTAATAGAATACACCCTAGAAAATGGGTGAGCAAACAGAGCTTCAGGCCCTCTTCCATCCATGCAATTAGTTGCATCTGTCTCCAAGTCTGGTTAAATCTCTCATATATATCTTGGATTCAAGATCTGATATTATCATCTCTTGTCAACCAATCATCTCTTGATCTAGTTGCCAAGTAATGTGACAACCACACTGCCAGCCATTGTCAGAAACATACATAATCTCTTAGACACAAACACCAACATACACTCTTTTAGACACCTACTTTATGTCTGTCTTTCTGAAACAAAGATATCCACACACATGCTCTCACTCTGTGTATGAGTGTATCATAGAGAAAGTATGTGTAAGGGTGTCTTTCTATGTCAGGGAGAAAGATACACACACACTCACTCTCTGATAATCTCATTCCATCCATCGTACAACATAAGATCACATAGTGAGTGCCCCTGCATTATGTAAAAAAGGTTTTGCTTGCTGCCAGCTCTTCCCCAGCCTGCAGCAGCCCTTTCCCTCTCTCATTTCCACCCCACCCTTCTTGGAACCCCCTCACACCAGGATTCTCACTGGTTCCACAGCTAACTAATCCTTTCAGAAGAAAAGACCAGCCTACAGAAGCCTCCCCAACACTGCACATGCACTTTCTCTTGGGTCACCCCATTCCTTTTTGTAACTATCTTGCCTCCATTTCTCCATGGCCCTGACGCCATTATAGTACATTTCCATTGACTAAATGCTATAGAGTCTGCTGCTGGACCTTCACTAGGGGAGGGGTAGGAAGATCATAAGAATGTCTGTTCTGTTGCGTCGGAGGTGGACCCTTGGGCCAAGGTGGGGTTGACACAACCCGTAGGTAGGGACCTATGGGTCCCACCATCAGCAGGTGGAGTGGGCTGAAGTTAGAGGCTGCTGGAGCTTCACCTATACCAGCCCTTGTTCCCCTTGGGTTGAGCTTTTGGGTGCCGGGGCCAGCAGGACTTAGGTGGGCCTCGAGGTTAGTTAGTAAAGAGAAGTGGTTCAGCCCAGAGACAGCAGCCGATAGGTGGTGTAGTCCTACCCTGGACTGGGTTCGGTACAGGAACTCAGGCACCAAAGGATCGGAAGGTAACTGTAGGCACTCAAGCAAAGAAAGGCTGGAGCCTTGTAAGTCCACGTCCAGGGGATTAGCGAGAGGAGGCATCACTGACAGGCTAGGATCAGAGCCGGCAGCAAGTGGAGGTCGTGGCAAGCAATGTAGAACTCAAACAAAGCAGAGTCAAAATCCGAAGAGACAGTCCAACACATATACGAGGCAGGAACCAGGAACCACAGGAATACGAAGTAGAGAGGATTCTCTATCAGCAACGAGTACTCTGAGTATGAGGAGACCTGTTGCAAAGGCAACGCTATGGAGCGAGGCCTGAGCTTATATATGCTGAAGAGTCTGATGTCAGCATCCGGGACCGTGGCCAGGTTCCTGCCGCACGCCCTTTAAAAAGAACTAGAGATGTGCGCGTGCTCCTAGGGAAGGGCACGGCGCCGATGGCGGTGTCTCTCCGTGGGCCATGCAGAGAGGCCCGAAGAGCAAGGACATCTTGGCTGGCAACACGGGACCATGGCCAGAGCTGGAGGCACCGAGGACGCAGCTGGTGGCCCACTGCCGCCAGTGAAGAGGAACCAGGAGATGGAGTCCATGTGAGAAGGTGAGAGGGCCGCGCCACGGCACACGTAGCATGTTCCTGCTGGGCTTAAAAAGAAAAATGAAACCCTAGCCAAAACTGAAGAGAGCCACAGGATCCAAAGCGGTACAGCTCCAGAATCCTGCTTTCCCACATAGATTCAGCGCAGATAGGGCTGGTGCAAGGGTATTAGGCATCATAGGTGAACATTACAGCCTAGTACTTCTATCCTCTCCCTCCCCACACACACAATTAAAAAGTATGCATTTATAACTGTTTTTACACTAAATACATTCAAAGTACAGTCTTATGAGATGACTGTACATTATATTTACATGGACTGCTGTGGTGCAACCAGAAAACTCTGCAAAACAAAAATAGACATTTTGATCCCATCTTGCATTAAGCTTATTATAACAGATGTTGGGTTTGGGCTTGACTATCAGAAAGCCTTGGGTAAACTGAATTACAATTAAAATATAGTAAAACTCCAATACCAAAGCAGCAATAACAGCCAACATTCAAATAGGGTTGTCACTATCTGTGAAAAGGCAATGCTACAAATATTACACCAGATCCTAACATACCAATTTAGAAAACAGAACAAGCTAAGCTACTATAGATCCCATACACAGAAACTACATGCTAGCAGAATACCTTACCTCTGTCACAAATGCAGAACACAGATCGACTTTCACCAAATGCAGAATAAAGAGATAATAAAGTATAAATATAAATATGCAGACAAAAACTGAATTGGAAACTGCAACAAGCCAGCTCCTGTATACAGTGCAACAATAGAAAAAAGAAACATCACCATTCCTCATAAATCATCAAACAATTAAATCAAGAAAAATAAATCAGAAATAGTAAAGCTATACAAATAAAAATAAATATTACAAAATAGCTGAACATCCAATAATTAAAATCATAACACTTTTAAAAATGTCCCAAAAACTAATAAAATATTTTAAAACAGCAGACATCAGATAACACCTAATAATTAAAACCAATAACAATTTTAAAAATCCTTCTTTTTAACTTTCCAGTCACCCTAAGATTGTTCTGGATTAGTGGGGGTGAAGGAGTGCACAGACTTTCTGTTCCCTTACACGCATGTTGACTCACACACACAAATGCACCCGCTGACACATACATATATTTATTTATTTATTGGTTTTTATATACCGCCGTTTATCAAGATATCACGTCGGTGTACAGAGAACATATTAACATACGCCTTGGCGTTATAAAACGAACGCCGTAGCTTTATACATAAAACGCATTAACTTTCTACATAGAACAAGATAGTAAGAGTTAAAAAACTATACGCCAACGAATTATATATAGAACAAATATGTAAAAATAAAATAAAATAAATACAGAGAACAACTTAATAAGGCGGGGGAGGCAATCAAGGCTTAAATTAAGTATACGTGGCAGAGGGTCAATAATAGATAGGACAAATTAGGATTACATATAGCTTAAGAATAGTATAGGTGAATGTATATTAGTATGACAAGGAAAGGTGGGGAGTGGGAAAGAAGGAGAGAGAGGAAAAGTTGGGAGAGGGAGGTTGTAACGGGCGTAACATGAAAAGGGGAGGCGATAAGTGTGAAAATATAAGGGCATCAATAGGACTGGGTGTCAGAATATCCCGGGAGGTGGATACCCATGTGATCAACTAGTGTTATAAGGTGAAGAGAGGAGAGGGTGAGAGAGACAGGATATAGAATGAGAGGAGTGGCAGATGGAAACTATGGTGGAGGATATTGGAATCGTGTAAGCTTGAGTGAATAACCATGTCTTGAGTTTTTGTTTAAATAACTTGGTAGAAAGCTCTAGGCGCAATTCAGAGGGCATGGAATTCCATAACATAGGGCCGGCAAGTGACAGGGCACGGGCTTTAGTGGAGGCATAGATGAATGTTTTTGGAGAGGGGGTTTGCAGGGTGGCTAAGTATTGATTTCTAGTTGGTCTATTAGATGCATGGAATTGCAATGAGTTAGTAAACCAATTCATTTCAGGATTGTGGAGAGCTTTGTGGATGAGTGATAGTGCTTTGTATTGTATGCGAGAGTGAATAGGGAGCCAGTGTAACCCCTTAAGGATAGGGGTGATGTGCTCTTTTGAGGTGGTGTTGGTAAGGATACGAGCCGCAGTATTTTGCAAGATTTGTAGCGGGTGTAGGGAGCTTTTGGGTAGGCCTAATAGCAGAGCATTACAATAGTCAATTTTAGAAAAGACCATGGCTTGGAACACAGTACGGAAATCGGAAAAGTGCAATAACGGTTTGAGTTTTTTGAGTGTGTGGATCTTGAAAAAGCTCTCTTTGAGTATGGCATTGATAAATTTTTTCAGTGACATTTGGTCATCAAGTATGACTCCTAGGTCCCGGACTTGAGAGGAGAATTGTGTGTTTGGTGGAATAGAAGGTGTTGTGGGTGCAGAGTGTAAAGGTGTGGGGGGAGATATAACCATAAGTTCCGTTTTTGTGGTGTTGAGGGCAAGTTGGATACAGCTTAAGAGGTTGTTAATAGAGGTGAGCGTAGCTTGCCAGATTTCGAGAGTTTTAGGTATAGATTCAGTAATAGGAATAAGGATTTGTACATCGTCAGCGTACAAGAAGTGAGGTAGCTTAAGGCTAGTGAGGAGCTGGCAGAGGGGTAGCAGATAAAAATTAAATAAGGTAGATGAGAGTGAGGAACCTTGAGGGACTCCCTGTGAGAGGGGAATTTCCTGAGATTCGTAGTTGCCAATTTTGACTTTATAATTTCTATTACAAAGGTATGAGCTAAACCAATTGTGTGCGAGATCAGTTATTCCGACCTCGAGAAGTCGTTTGAGTAAGATCTGATGGTTCACAGTGTCAAATGCGGCTGAAATATCTAGTATTACTAGAAGATGGGATAATCCTTTATCAAGACTTTTGATCAGGTAATCAGAGAGTGAAAGAAGAAGGGTTTCCGTACTGTGTAGCTTCCGAAAACCAAATTGAGACGCAGAGAGGATTTGGTGTTCATCTAAATAGTAAGTGAGCTGGCGGTTAATTATTTTTTCTAATATTTTTGCAATAAATGGGAGATTGGAAATGGGCCGGTAGTTGGTAAGTTCAGTTGGGTCAAGTTTCGGTTTTTTTAGGGTGGGTTTGAGGATGGCTTGTTTTAGTGGGTTAGGAACAGTACCAGAGTCAATGGACGTATTGATAATGTTCGAGATGGGACTGGCTATTACATCAGGTATAGTGAGAAGTAATTTTGTGGGTATGGTATCTGAAGGATGGGATGACGGTCTAGCTTTTTTAAGTAAGGATTCAATTTCCATAGCCGTAGTATGTTCAAACATCATCAGGTTTGTGGAAGGGTTGCTATGTTGTACAGCGTAGCTGTTTTGGGGTGTGTGTGGGAGAGTGGGAAAGCGTGTCATAATTTTGTTGACTTTATCATGGAAGAATGTAGCCAGTTGTTCGCATTTAGTTTTGGCTTCTTCTTCTGGAATGATGTTAGGCGTGAGATTGGTGAGTGAGGTGATGTATTCGAATAGTACTTTGGGGTTGAATTGGTAATGGTGTATTTTAGTAGCATAAAAATTCTTCTTGGCAATGTTTATATCCTTATTGTAGTTGTATAGGGAAGATTTGTAGCGCGCAAGAGTGGTAGGAGAGGGGTCTTTACGCCAAATTCTTTCGATTTTTCTGAGAGCTTGTTTTTGTTCTTTTAGTTTAGGATTGTACCAGGGTTTTTTTGTATTCTTTTGAGATGATATTTGTTTGGTAGTAATAGGGCAGAGGTTGTCAGCGACTGTTAGGATGTGCTCATTCCATGATGCAAGAGCTGTGTCCGCATTGGTTAAATTGAGGTTGTTGAGGGAGAGAGAGAGAGAGCAGAAGCTAGTTCATCTTTGTTGCATGACTTACGGAATTGTATGGAGGTGGATGTAACAGGGGGGGGGAGGGGGACTTTCCAGGCTATTAGTAGTTTTTATAATATAGTGGTCAGACCAGGGGATGGGTGTGCATGTGAGGGTATTAGTTACCATGTGTTGGTTGGTAAAGATTAGGTCAAGCGAGTGGCCAGCCTTATGGGTAGGGGAGTTTATGATTTGATTGAATCCTAGGGATTTCATTGCTTCTAAGAAAGTAGAGCAGCTAGGTGCGAGTGGAGTAGTGTCCACGTGAAGATTAAAATCACCTAGGATGATGGCTGGGTAGTTAATAGAAATATTTTTTGCAAGGTATTCTATTAGAGCAGAGGAATTGTTGGTGAGCGTTCCAGGGGGAGCATATATGAGACATATTTGGATGATAGGAGATTTGAATAACCCAATTTCAAGTTTAGCTGGGGAGGAGGTGGGAGTGAGGGTAAGTTTCAGTTGTTTCTTGGTGGCTAGTAAAATGCCCCCACCTTTCTTTTTGGGTCTGGGGATGGAAACAATATCATAAATATTGTTAGGGAGCTGATTAAGGAGAACATTGTCTGTGTCATTTAACCAAGTCTCAGTTATAGCACAGATATCAGGTGTTTCATCTAAGAGTAAATCATTGAGTACGGAAGTTTTTTTGTTTAGTGACTGAGCATTGAATAAAATGAGTGATAGCGCAGTGATGGCAATAACTTGGGTGAGAGGTGGGGTGATCATGGTTGTGTGAATGGTTTTGAGGTATGAATGGTGGCGTGTAGCAGAGTAAATTGCAGGTCTATGTCTATTGTAACTGAGTTTGGGAATGAATGCCATGGTTGAAACGATATGGTAGGATAAAGGATTAAGGAGATAAGTAGGATAGAGAGGGTGGAGATAAGTAGAGAGAGAGGAGAGGATAGAGAGGGTGGAGATAAGTAGAGAGAGAGGAGAGGACATACATTCATGCTCCCTTGCACCCACTGAAACATATACACACATGCTCCCTTTGCTGATGCTGACACATTCACACACATACATGTCAGTCACACCCACTGGCTCAAATAGACAAATACACAAATGTTCAATTACACCTGCTGATGTATACACACATGCTGCCTTGCACCCTCTGATATATATGCACACATGTATGCTCTTTTGCACACTCCCACTCTCTCTGTTCCTCGCCACCTCTGAAAATGTAAATAAAAGAATTACACTGGGGGGCAGGAGGGATACAGGCAGGGCTACCAGCTGATGCCCCTGCTGTGGGATGACGTAGACAGAGAGGCTCAATGCAAGGGTGTGGGATATTTTAGAAGGGCTGTAGGCAGATATCAGTCAACAACCTTTAACTGTGGTGAGGCAGCAGTGGGAGGTCTGTTGGCTGCCTCTCAAGGGAAAGCAACAGGGTGGTGTGAGGGAACATAAGAATATAAAAAATTGCCATGCTGGGTCAGACCAAGGGTCCATCAAGCCCAGCATCCTGTTTCCAACAGAGGCCAAACCAGGCCACAAGAACCTAGCAAGTACCCAGAAGGGAAGGCCTTGGGTGTGTTTCCCACCTCGGCAGCGATGAGGAGAGAGGCAGGGACTGATCCCACAGCGATACTGCGAGAAAGAAAGAAAGTCTCTTTCCTGCGGTCCTTGTGGGTTCGTAATATCGCTCCAGTTCTTGCTCCTGCCTTTCTCCACCTGTTCCGGATCCTTGCCCCAGTAACCCTTCAGACGGATCTCCCTGGCTTGACTCTCAGATCGGACATCACCTCGCCTGCCCCCACCTTCAGAGTGGACATCACCTAAGCTCGCTGCTTGCCCCGACTTTCAGACTGGACATCTCATTTGCTTGCCATCTGCCTCGGACACTCGGATCGGATTTCTCTGCGTATACTTGCCACCTACCTCAGACCTCTGGATCTGACCTTCTCCTGCCTACCGGCGTCTCCGCAGGGGCCCCTCATAAGACCAGCCGGCCCTTCTACCCAAGGGCTCAACCTGCGGGGAACGAGGGCTGGTAGTGGTGAAGCTCCAGCTGGCCCCTGCTCACCTCAGGCCTCACCTCCTGGCGTTGGTGATCCATGGGGGCCAACCCTCGCGGGTAGCGTCAACACCAACCTAGGCCAAGGGTCTACAACCGCCACCCAGGTGTAACAGATTGTCAAGTCCATGGACCCGGCAGAGGCCTCTGCCCTTACCAGGCCTCGCCCAGAAGATTTTAGAACAGCAGAAGGTCCTTGAGTCCCTCACTTCAGCAGTGGACTGGCTCAGCCAACACCTTGGTTCCACAGTACAACAGGGGGCGTCCGCGCCTCCTGCTGGGAATTTCTCCCTCCCCGCACCTAACACACGGCCTTTTCTACTGCTCCTGGCTCCTCAACGCTTCGCCGGGGATCCTCAGCCGTGCCCGGCTTTGTGAATCAGTGCCACATGCACTTTTGTCTTCCATCTGCTCTCTTCCCCAAGGACCTCACCAAGACCACCTACATCCTCTCTCTTTTGGACGGTATGGCCTTGGCTTGGGCCTCTCCGCTCTGGGAGTGAGCCAATCCAGCCCTACAAGACCTACAAGTGTTCCTAATGCTTTTTTGTACAGTCTTTGATGACCCTGGATGGCAGATGGTCTCCAGTACTTCCTTGTTGCGCCTGCGCCAGGGATCCCATTCTCTAAAGGACTATGTAATTGAGTTTCGTACCCTGGCATCAGAATTTCATTGGGGCAAGGACTGTCTGTGCTTAATCTTCCTGGATGGTCTGACCTCCCTGCTGCTCAAGGTTGAGTTGGCGGCCCGTGAGCGACCTTCTTCCCTGGACGCCCTGATCGATTTGGCCGGCTGTATCGACCGCCGGCTCCAGGAGAGGTCCCGGGAGCTATCGTCTTCTGGAAAACCCCCATTTGCATCCCGGTCCTCTCCCAAGCCAGTGTCTGCTTCTACCAAGGATAGAAGAACCCATGCAGCTAGGCCGCAGTCATTTGACTTCCGAGAAACGCCTCCGACGCAGACGTGCAGGGCTTTGTTTGTACTGCGGAGAAGCTGGGCACCTCCTCACCCATTGCCCAGTGTGCCCGGGAAACTCCCGGGCCTAGGTCAAGTCGGGGGACTTTCCCTAGGCCTAACCTCTCCAGCTCTTCCGCTTACTTACAGTCATCCTGGTTGGTAAAAAAGATGATTTCCACACCCTGGCTCTAGTAGACTCCAGCTCAGGCGGCAATTTCATCCTACCGGTGCCATTGATCAGCCCCTGTCACATGGTAGGAGCACAAGATGGCGCCGGCCATCCAGTGCTCCTACCATGTGACAGGATCCGGCCAATGGCACGGATACCCTGTCACATGGTAAGGGCAAAGGGCCATCGGCGCCATTTTGATTAGTGGCAGCCGACGGAGCGGGAGGACGACCCGGAGCGGGAGATCGCTCCCGGGACCCCTACTGGACCACCAGGTACCTGTAAAATGTTTTTTTTTTGGGGGGGGGGGGGGAGTCGGGAGGGTGGGGGAAGCTAAGGGGTTATTTTTAAAGGGTCGGGGTGGGTTTAGGGGTTATTTTTGTGTGCCGTTTTTCCCACCCTCCCCCAAAATAAGGGCACCCCCACGATCAATATCGTGGAGTTTTCCTATCGTTTTGGGGGGAGCCCCCGATTTCTTACGATTTTGAAAATATCGATATTTTCAATCGTCCGATGCCCGATTCACATCCCTAATGCTGACACAGGTTAGGTGATTGTGCCCAGAGTGACTGCTCAGCATGTTCTACCCAAAGGTTGATACTGCTTACTCACCAGTCAGTCATCCTTTCCCCCCAGACCAGCCTTTCCCTCATTACTGTCACCCCTCCCACACACCAATTTCTCTCACCATACCAGTCACTGTAACCTGCTTCCCCATATCAGTGTTTTAGCAGTCTGTTATCCCCTTCCCTCCAGACCAGCCTCTCTCTCATCACTGTCACCTCCCCCAGATCAGTCTCTTTAGTCACTGTCTCCCATCCCCCAGACTGTTACTCTTGCCCCAGATCAGTTTTGCTTTCATCAGTCAGTCATGCCCAGACTAGTCTCTCTAGTCACTGTCAACTTTTCCCCCAGACCAATCTCTCTCTCAAGTGTCACTTTTACCTCTCCCCATCACTCTCGCTTTCATCTGTCACTGTCATCCACTCCCCAGACCAGTCTCTCTCTCAGGAATTACTATCACCTCCTCCCACCCAGACCAGTCTCTCATCACAGTCAACCCCCTCCCTCAGACATTTCTCACCATTCACTTTCAAACCCCCCTTCAGACCATTCTCTTTCTGTTACTGTCTTCCTCCACCCACTTACTCCCAAGACGTGTCTTTCTCCAGGAATGAGGAGAAACCACTGCATGATCAGGAGGTTCCAGTGAGAGTCTGCCACTGCAGCACTGCTAGTGAAGAAAGCCTGCCTACTCAATGCCAAAGGTCTCCTGATCTGCTCCCTGCCAGCTGCTACTCTGCCCTATCCTTTCCCAGACTCCAGTCTGTTTGTGTGTGTTGCTGCCTTGGTGGCTCTACTGTAGCTGTCCTGTTCCATCCCTGCAGTGCCCGCCTGAGGCCTTCCTCACTGACATCCCGGCCACGCAGCAGACTCAGCTTTTTTTTATCTACGGTCTCTACCCCTTGCCTGGCTGCCTCCCCTCCCACATCCCCCCCCCCAGTGGCCAAGCACCAGAGGGAGATATGGGAACGAAGGCTCAGCCTTATTTGCTGGCTTTTATTTTTTGATGATCTGCAGCGACAGGCATCATGGCGCAGGATCCAAACCTGCTGCAAAGCAAAGCAGCTGTGCTCTGCACAGGCCACAAGCACTGACAAAGAGTGAGGAACCGGCAAAAGGGACCACCTTGCTCTGCCAGGCTCCAAAGTATGAGAGAGGCAACAGAAAATGGTGAGCCTGTGCAGCGCCAATGCCACAGTGATGTAGGACCCTGCATCTTTTCTTTTTTTTTTTTGGCAGAGTTTGTAGCCACGAGGGCAGTGTGTAAGGTTCAATCAGGCAGACACCGCAACAGGGCAGTGTGAGGCAGAAGCTGCAGGGGTATTTTGAGAGGGTGCATTGTTTTGCCACTTCAAAATTCTGCCCTCTATGGCAGTCGCCTCACCCTGCCTCATTATAGAACCGCCCCTGAATATATATTAGTTGGTACAGTGTTCTTTTGTTATACAGGACTAATTTGTGTTCACTCATCTGGCAATCCAATTTATTGGTTATTCTGTTTATATCATGTCTCTGTAGTAATTTTATATTTGAACAGTGAAGGTAGATGGAGGGGTGGAAGCTGCAAAACATTGGGTGAAGTTGTGCGTGAGGTAAGGAGAGGTTTCTGTGGAACAGTTCAACACAACTGAATAAGTTTGAGGACTTTTAGCTCTAATGGCTGAAGTTAGAGAAGCTTATTAACATAATACAATATAATATAGTACATGTGAAAGCTGCCAGAAGGTCATTCAATAAATGTAATGTTGGTCTTCAAGGAGCAGGTTAAATTTATTGCTAGTAACACTAACTGTCTAGCATAAATAGTTCCACTGTAAGTCCAGCAAGCAATAAAGCAGTAGGAGAAGGTTTTTTTAAGTTTTTGTTCAATAAATGTGATTTGTCTATGCCAGCTTTGACTAAACTGAATAAAACAAACAATATAAAGTTGTTTGAAATGCACATTCAAAATGATTCTCAGAAAAAAAAAATCACTTTTCAGAAACTGAATTTTTTAATGTGCTTTAAAGGTTTAGGCTCATGCACCTCCTGCAAATCTACTCAGCTAGGTTTGATTAGAAATGGTACAATCAGTTTGCAAGCAATAACTAGAGCAATTAGGAAAGCCACAGTTAGATTAATTTCCATATTCATTAAGGCCTCAATTCTGCACATCTGAGCTGTGTAAATGACCAACTCTCTGGAGATGTGCAACTTGTGTAACTCATGCTGAACAAAAGATATTCTAGCTGTCTCTGGGGATACTTGATTCTGTCCTGGTAAGATTTATTCTTATGTATATATTTTTGCACAATTTCAAAGTTTAGAAAAATATAGATCTTGGTTAGCAGACAGTAATGGAATTGCTTATTTAGTAAGGGGCGGATTTTAAGAGCCCTGCTCGCGTAAATCCGCCCGGATTTACGTGAGCAGGGCCCTGCACGCCGGTGCGCCTATTTTACATAGGCCTACCGGCGCGCGCAGAGCCCCGGGACTCACGTAAGTCCCGGGGTTCTCCGAGGGGGGCGTGTCGGGGGCGGTCCCGTTCGTCGCGGCGTTTGGGGCGTCCGCAGCGTTTTGGGGGCGTGGCTACGGCCCGGGGCAGTCCGGGGGCGTGGCCGCGCCCTCCGTACCCGCCCCCAGGTCGCGGCCCGGCATGCAGGAGGCCCGCTGGTGCGCGAGGATTTACGCCTCCCAGAGGGAGGCGAAAATCCCCGGAGAAAGGTAAGGGGGGGTGTAGACAGGGCCGGGCGGGTGGGTTAGGTAGAGGAAGGGAGGGGAAGGTGAGGGGAGGGCGTTAGAGGATTCCCTCCAAGGCCGCTCCGATTTCGGAGCGGCCTTGGAGGGAACGGGGGTAGGCTGCGCGGCTCGGCGTGCGCCGGCTATACAAAATCGATAGCCTTGCGCGCGCCGATCCAGGTTTTTAGCAGATACGCGCGGCTCCGCGCGTATCTACTAAAATCCAGCGTACTTTTGTTTGCGCCTGGAGCGCAAACAAAAGTACGCGCTCGCGTATTTTTTAAAAATCTGCCCCTAAGTAATCTCATTTCGGATCCGTCCCATGGGAAAAGGGTTTACCCTTAATACTGGGGCTAAGGCCCTGACTCGCACTCCCAAAACCTTGATGTAGATTCTCCTTTTGGAGGGAAGAATAAACCTCCAAGGTGCTAAATGTGCTCTTATATTTTAAGTGCTGGTAATTAGTCTGGACATTGGTGTTCAACATAACTTTATTGAAGCATCTGTTCAGCATGAAACTTGGTACATTTTTTCTGGTAGTATCCATAATGTAATGTTAAAGCATTATGAATACATTACTGAATCAGTATTTCCTTGACCTCTAACTTTGGGTCCTCTATGTACTTAAGAGCCTCCTCTAGGTTAGATGACAAGGTTTCTCCCATAGACTGAAGACTCTCCTTTTGATGCCTGAAATCCATTGCTTGATCTTTACTCTCCAGTCTCACTCTTCTTCTATTCTGTACCAAATAGCAAAAGAGGTACCTATCTCTGCAGTGCAAGATTGGTAAATTTCCTTTTCATGCCACCTAAGTATCATACTGGGTGGGTTTCATTCCTTCTATAATGTATACTGCAGTGGCGTAGCCAGAATTGATTTTTTGGGTGGGCACAAGGTTAACATGGGTGGGCTGTAGGCATGCAGGTCTACTAGTTGTTTTTTTTACTGATAAATAATGCCAAATTATGCAGCATAGCATTCACATCTACGCCTAAGGGTGAGGTCTACTTAATGATACAAACATAATTCACGGTGATTTGTGGTACTTTAGCCTTCTTATTATTACGATTTTATACACGGCTCCTACCTGTCCATAAATTTTGAGAGAGCGGTTGTGTTGCTTATATTTAAATTGCTAACATCTCAAAATATAGATATATATTTTTACCTTTGTTGTCTGATCTTTGTATTTTTCTAATCAGTTGGTCCTGGTCTCTTTTTCCCATTTTTTCCCTTATAGCTCATTTCCTAATTCCTTTTCAGGGTCTTTCTTCTATTACTGTCTTCTTCCCTTCCACATACACGCTTTCTCTCACAGACTCCCTCTCACACACTCAAGCTGTCACTCTCATATGCTCTCCCCCCCCCCCCCCCCCCCCCCCCCCACACCCCCCAAGCTCACATTCAAGTTCTCACTTTCTCACCCCTCCCCAGGCTTATATTCTTATGCACACACAGACGCACATCCAGGCACCCATTCTCACCCACACACATAAACCCAGACTCCCATTCTCACCCACAAACCCATGCTCCCAGTCTCACCCACACATATTCAAGCTCCCATTCTCATCCATACATATACACATTTAAGGTACTATTCTCACCCACACATACACACATTCAAGCACCCATTCTTATCCACATATTCAAGCTTCCATTCTCACCCACCCACACAAACCCAGGCTCTCATTCTCACCCATATATACACACATTCAAGCTCCCATTCTCACCCACCCACAAACCCAGTCTCCCATTCTCAACCACACATACAGACATTCGAGCTCCCATTCACCCACATATTCAAGCTTCCATTCTCACCCACATACACACCCAGGCTCCAGTTTTCACCCACACACACTCCCATTCTCATCCACACATACACATTCAAGCACGTGCACAGCTTCCGCTTTCTCCCCCAGAGCAGGAAGATCAGCTGCTTCTCCTGCTGCCACCGGCCTCCTGCTATCTTCGGGCGTCGGCCGTACTGCCCGCCGAACTTCCTGTGGAGGGGGGGAAGCGGAAGCGCAGCGCACAACGTCCGCTTCCTCCCTCCCCCCCCCCCCCCCAAGCAGGAAGATCGGCGGGCAGTACGGCCGACGCCCGAAGATAGCAGGAGGCCGGTGGCAGCAGGAGAGGCAGCTGGTCTTCCTGCTCTGGGGGAGAAAGCGGAAGCTGTGCGCGGCGCTTCCGCTCCCCCAAACAGGAAGTTCGGCGGGCCGTTTGGTCCGAAGATAGCAGGAGAACGGGTGGCAGCTGATCTTCCTGCATTGGGGGGAGGAAGCGGAAGCTGCGCACGGCACTACCGCTCCCCCCCGAACAGGAAGACCGGTTGGCCATACAGCCGCAGCAGCGCTTCCCCACGTGTGCCGTGATGGCGCGCGAGGCGTGGGTTCTCTTGTTCGCTGTCGCGGGGATGGGATCCCGCGACAGCCTTGCAGTTCCGGTGCCAGTTGGGTGGGCCTGGGTCTAAGTTGGGTGGGCACCTGCCCACCCAGGCCCACCCGTGGCTACGCCACTGGTATACTGGTTTGGCAACCGAGTCCTTGGGACGGAAAGACACAGGGATAACTGAAAAGTTCAAAAATCACAGAGAAACCTTCAGCCAGAAAATAAAAAAATCCTTTCCTTTTTTTTTTTTTTTTTTGTTTAAACGGTTTATTGGAATTTTACAATAAAGTTACAGTCTGGGAAGTATGGGACACTTCAACATCTCCCAGATATCAAGCCGTCAAATAGTCACATAATACAACTAGAAGCATTCCCTTCCCCAGAATCCCTAATTAAAGTCCTGAGACAGTATGAAAGAGTACAACAATCTTGTAACAGAGAAAGCCAAGGTTTGTTTTTAAAATACCACAGGGTCTCTCTCACAAGAGAGAAGACTCTGGAGGAATGGAGGCCTACAGAATAAAATAATGAGGAAAAGGAGGTAAAATTTACATGCACTCTCAAAATGCTAATCAAAAATCCCCATAGACACTATATGTCAGTCTATGATATGAAAGCAGTAATAAATAATTTCAGCAACCTCCCAAGAATGCACTGTGGCAAAGACTGTGCATTCCTCTACTCTTACTACACAGCATAACCTTGCTGCTAGATCATGCACCTTTATAGAGATCTAAGTGGGGTCCTATATATATAATTGACAAGTGATCAGATTCATGATGGGTTATCTCCCATTCTGAACTTGTGAGAACAGTCAAGTGTTACCCCAGCTTAGGGCACATAAAATAAAAGAAACCTGATGCTGGGTTTGTGTGGTCCTGTGGGTTCAAATAAACACTACTGGGAAGTACTGGACCTGATCTATTATGTGGCCCAGGCTCTAAATTCTGGTCCCTATGCCCCCTTTTTTTTTTCAAAATTTCAGTTGACCTCTACTTCTGGCTATTATGGGATTATGGTGGTGCAAAAGAGGATTGCACTGTGTTTGCATAGCTGTTTAAGTAGGTGTATGGAGAGATGATCTCTAGGGGAAGTGTGCCTTGTATAAATTTAAGGCAGAGTTCAGAATGGGAGTGGAGAATTCTTAGTGGTTCTGCAGTATGATTCAGAGGGGAAAGAACATAACAAGACTTGCTATACTGGGTCAGACCAAAGGTCCATCAAGTTCAGTATCCTGTTTTCAATAGTGGCCAATCCAGATCACAAGTACTTGGTAGGATCCCAAGGGGTAGATAGATTCCAAACTGCTTATCCCAATTATAAGCAGTGGATTTCTGCAACTCTAACTTAATGGTTAATGGACTTTTCCTCTAAGAACTTGTCCAAACCCTTTTATAAATGCAGCTACACTAATAGCTTTTACCACATTCTCTGACAACGAATTCCAGAGCTTATAAAAATATTTTCTCTTATTAGTTTTAAATGTATTACCTAGGAACATCATTGGGTGTCCCCTGGTCCTTGTACTGTTCAAAAGAGTAAACAACTGATTAATGTTTACTTGTTCCATTCCACTCTTTATTTTATAGACCTTTATCATATTCCCCCTCAGCTGTCTCTTCTCCAAGCTGGAGTCCTAACCTCTTTAGCCTTTCTTCATAGGGGAATTGTTCTATCCCCTTTATCATTTTGACATCCTTCTCTGTACCTTTTTCTATTTCTGCTATACCTTCTTTGAGATGTGACCAGAACTATATACAATATTCAAGATGAGGTTGCCCAATGGAGCGATAGAGGCATTATGATATTCTCTGTTTTATTCTTCATTCCTTTCCCAATAATCCCTAGCATTCTATTTGCTTTATTGGCTGCTGCTGCACACTGAGCAGATGATTTCAACATATTGCTCTTAAGCCTCTGAGCTTTGTCCAATCTACCATCCATCTGACCAGTATTGATTTTTGAACCTACAGAGCTGATGCCTGGGTTAATGTAGTGAGGGCTTCTAGAAGAGAGTACATGTCATTTCAGGCCCTGTCTCCCTCTCTGAAGTAGACACAATACCTGAGACCACAGATGATGATAAAACGTCCTTTCTCTTGTCCCTTCCAGTCAAGGGTAGAGACTCTGATGGGGTTTCTTGATAAACTACAGCCCACTGTCTCCTCCTAGGCAAGAAAATGACTGCACAACAGGACAGGAAAACTGGTCCCCCCTCATTGCTAGGCATGAAGGATGGCAAACTTCCTTCCACTAACAAAGGACTAGGCCAAAAACATCTCTGGTGACAAAAAGTCCTGTATTGAGTTTCTGCTATCTGTTCACCGTTTGGGAGACTGGTACATCTGGGTCTTCCCTACCATGACATTCCCTAGCAGATCTGTTCACTCTCAGAATCTGGAATTAGGGATTCATAAAACTACCACTACAAAGAAATAATTCCCAAGAAAGCAATATCTTTTTAAAATGGAGACACTCCTTCCACAAAGATGAAGCACTTGAAATGGAGAAGCCTTCTCTGAGTTTCCTATGTCAAAGGATCATGGAGCCTGACCCTAGAATAAAGGAAATCACAAATATATCAAAAGATTGCTCTGACCCAAAAGCCAACTCAAATCTATTTCACCCCACTCTATCTCCACCTGCAGTTATGTAGGCAAGAGCTACCACATTATAGCATCAGCAAAGGGAAGTGCTTTTAGGAATGGAATGCACCTTCTAGATCATAACCAGTATCTGATGCTAGGGCCATATAGTGGAGAGCCCAAGGGGTATCTACACAAATATAGGGGGGGAGGCTCCATATATAGGGGTATAGAGTGAGCACTTTAGTTAGTGGTGCCCCAGAATAATAGCTGCTGCCATGAAACTCTTGCACAGATATAGTACATGACAGTCATTCAGCAGTGCATGATTCGGAAGGAGGTATCTTCCAAGGATACTAAAATAGTAGAAACTAGAGATGTGAATCGTGTCCTCGATCGTCTTAACGATCGATTTCGGCTGGGAGGGGGAGGGAATCGTATTGTTGCCGTTTGGGGGGTAAAATATCGTGAAAAATCGAAAAAACGTAAAATCGCAAAACCGGCACATTAAAACCCCCTAAAACCCACCCCCGACCCTTTAAATTAAATCCCCCACCCTCCCGAACCCCCCCCCCCAAATGACTTAAATAACCTGCGGGTCCAGTGGCGGTCCGGAACGGCAGCGGTCCGGAACGGGCTCCTGCTACTGAATCTTGTTGTCTTCAGCCGGCGCCATTTTCCAAAATGGCGGCGGCCATAGACGAACACGATTGGATGGCAGGAGGTCCTTCCGGACCCCCGCTGGACTTTTGGCAAGTCTTGTGGGGGTCAGGAGGCCCCCCCCCCCAAGCTGGCCAAAAGTTCCTGGAGGTCCAGCGGTGGTCAGGGAGCGATTTCCCGCCGCGAATCGTTTTCGTACGGAAAATGGCGCCGGCAGGAGATCGACTGCAGGAGGTCGTTCAGCGAGGGTTCCGGCGCCTCGCTGAACGACCTCCTGCAGTCGATCTCCTGCCGGCGCCATTTTCCGTACGAAAACGATTCGCGGCGGGAAATCGCTCCCTGACCCCCGCTGGACCTCCAGGAACTTTTGGCCAGCTTGGGGGGGGGGCTCCTGACCCCCACAAGACTTGCCAAAAGTCCAGCGGGGGTCCGGAAGGACCTCCTGCCGTCCAATCGTGTTCGTCTATGGCCGCCGCCATTTTTCGGCGCCATTTGGAAAATGGCGCTGGCTGAAGACAACAAGATTCAGTAGCAGGAGCCCGTTCCGGACCGCTGCCGTTCCGGACTGCCGCTGGACCCGCAGGTTATTTAAGTCATTTGGGGGGGGGGGTTCGGGAGGGTGGGGGATTTAATTTAAAGGGTCGGGGGTGGGTTTTAGGGGGTTTTAGTGTGCCGGCTCACGATTCTAACGATTTATAACGATAAATCGTTAGAATCTCTATTGTATTGTGTTCCATAACGGTTTAAGATGATATTAAAATTATCGGACGATAATTTTAATCGTCCTAAAACGATTCACATCCCTAGTAGAAACGTTAGGACATCCCGATTGAGAGATTCCAATAAAAGGAATAGTAGCCCATGAGTTTAAAAGTAAAGAACCACCTGAGTTAAGATTCCAAAATATCCCATCAAGTGATAAGCAGATTGTTAATATCAACAAAAAACACTTTCAAATGTCAGTATACTAATGCCAGAAGTCTACAAAGTGAGATGGGAGAGTTAGAATGCATAGCACTGAATGAAGAGGTAGACATAGTTGTCATCTCAGATACCTGGTGGAAGGAGGATAACCAATGGGACAGTGCTATACCAGGATACAAATTATATTGCAATGATAGTATGGATCAACCTGGTAGGGAGTGATGCTTTGTTAGGGTTGGCATAGAATACAACAGAATAAAGATCCTACAGGAGACTGCATACATAGTAGAATCCTTATGAGTGGAAATTTCATGTGTGAAGGGAAAGAGTGTAGTGGTAGGAATATACTACCATCTATCTGGCCAAAATGAACAGAAGGATGATGAAATGCTTAGATAAGCTAATAGCTTGTACAGCACAGTAATAATGGGAGATCTCAAATACCCCCAATATTTATTTATTTTATATTCTGCTTTTTGGCATTTCAAAGCAGTTTACAGTTAGGTACTATAGGTATTTCCCTAACCCCAGTGCTACATTTTTATTCCAGAAGCAAATGAGAGTAAAGGGACTTGACCAAGGTCACAAGGAGCTGCAGTGGGATTTGAAACCTGGTTTGGAGCCTGCTGCTGTAACCACTAGGCTACTTGTCCATTCCAATTTTGGCTGGGTAAATATAACATCAGGACATGCTAGGGAGGTAAAGTTTCTAGATGAAATAAATGACTGCTACATGGAGCAATTGGTCTGGGAACCAATGTGAGAGGAGCCATTTTAGACCTAATTCTTAGTGGAACACAGGATTTGGTGCGAGAGGTAATTGTGGTGGGGCTGCTTGGCAGCAGTGATCATCATAGTGCCATCAAATTTGACTTAATGACTGGGAGGACATTAGTGCTATAGCTGTAGATTTACTTAAACTTTCAGAAAGGAGACTTTAATAAAATAAAGAAAATAGAAAAAAAAACCTGAAAGGTGCAGCTACAAAGTTTATATCAGGCATGGTCACTGCTTAAAAGTACCATCTTAGAAGCTTGGTCCAGATGTATTCCATACATTAAAAACAGGGGAAGGAAGGTCAAACGACTACCAACAGGGTTAAAAAGTGAGGTGAAAGAGGCTATTTTAGCCAAAAGAACTTCTTTCAAAAATTGGAAAAATGACCCTATTTGAGGAAAACAGGAAAAAGCATAAGCATTGGCAAGTTGGAGGTAAAACATTGATAAGAATTGAAAAGAAACTGGCAGTACAGGCAAAAACTACTAATAAAAAAACAGTTTAAAATATATTTGAAGCAGAAAATCTGTGAGAGTCAGTTAGATGATTGAGGGGTTACAGGTGCACTTAGGGGAGATAAGGCTATTGCGGAAGGAGTAAATGAATTTGTGGCTTTGGTGTTTTCTCAAGAGGATGTTGGAGAGATACCTGTGCTGGAAACTGTATTCAATGGCAATGATTCAAAAGAACTGAAACAAATCACAGTGAAGCTGGAAGATGTAATAAGACAGCTTGATAAACAAGAGTAGCAAATCGCCCAGAGCAGAGACTATATACCCCAGAGTTCTGAAAGAACTAAAAAATGAAATTGCAGATCTGTTACTGGTAATCTGTAACCTATCATTAGGATCATCCATCATACCTGAAGACTGGAGGGTGGCCACTGTAACCCTGAACTTTAAAAAGGGCTCCAGGGGTGATCCAGGAAACTAGAGACTAGTAAGTCTGCCTTCAGTGCTGGGAAAAATTGTGGAAACTATTCTAAAGAACAAAATCACAGAGCATATAGCAAGACATGACTTAATGGGACACAGCCATGGATTCACACAAGGGAAGTCTTTCCTCACCAATCTACTACATTTTTTGAAGGGGTTAATAAACATGGATAATAGTGAGCTGGTGGATGTAGTATATTTGGATTTTTAGAAATCTGAAAACCGAAGGTCTGCATCATTGCCACTATTGGGCCCAAGACCAAGCTCTGCCTGCTTTTTGCATGCACAGGGTCCCCATGTTGCAGGGGGCCTCTGGGCAATTGGCCTGGTTGCCCTCTAACACCAGCCCTCTCTCTTCACTTCCCTGCTTTTCCCAGTTTTCTTCTCATCTCCCTCTTTTCCCATTTTCCCAATTTTCTTCTTGCTCCACACAACCCATCTTCTTTTCTCCCCATCTCCCTCATCACCCAATCTTTTTTGTTTTTTTCCATTGCCCTCTTTTCCCTATCCCTATCATCTCCTAGTATTCTCGTTTCTTCCTTGCCCCCTCATATCAACCTTCTACCCCTCACTTGGCTGAATCAGTGCCCTACCTAATCTCTGGGATCAGGCAGAGGTGTTGGAGCAACAAATTCCAGGCCTATCCAGTCAATTGGGAAGCAGGAGCTCGAGAAAAGCAACAAAATGGCAAAGCAAAGAGGCAAAACCAAACGGCAAAACTGTACAGCTCAGATGCCAGCAACAGAGAAGAAAACAAAGTGACAATAACATAGGAAAACAGCCAGCCAATATGGCCATAAGAGCTAGAAGCTTGCACTTCTGCATGTGGCAATTAGGGATGTGCAGCCAAAAAAATTTCGTTGTATTTGTCGGGGGCATTTCCGTTGCATTCGGACGTATGGTGCCCTCGATACGTTGATATGTGAATTTGTTTTCCAGTTCCCATTAAAGTCAATGGGGGAAGGATTTCCATCCTATTTTTGGCTGCAGAATTGGGGTTTTATTATCAATTTTGATGAAACTTCTGGGGAGCAATCATCACAACAACAAAAGAGCTCCAAGGTACTTAGACTGTGGCAAAGTGGCACCAAAGTGGCATGAAGAGCCTAAGGCACAGTAAAGGTGCAAAGGGGTACTAGAAGTGGCAAGAGTACCAAAAACACACCACAGCTTCAATAGAGAGCACTGATAACAGATGCATGAACCCTCAAAGGCAGCATGACAGGCAAAGCGGTAAAACAAGTGGCATTGACATCCTACAGCACAATGAAGGGGGAACATAGCAAGCAGAAAGACTAGCACCAACACACTGAGGAACCATGATAGTGGCAATAACACCACAAGGAGTTGAGTGAGTCATCTGGTGATTGGCAGCAAGGCAGAGTGGCCTTGCTGCTAATCTTGAAAGTTGATAGTGGCAAGACAGGCTGGCTGAGCCGAGGTAGTCAGTTCCCTGTGGTTTGATAAGGGAAAGACAAGGAGGCAAGACAAGACGAGGCTCAGCCTGTGGTGAGACTGTCAACTGTGCATACTGTGCACCCGACCTGTCTTGAAATAGGGACCAGGGAGTCTAACACGAGTGCTAGGACCTGAAAACATGATGAACTATGCCTGGGTGGCGTGGAGCATCTGTGGGTGCCGATTTGGGTGGTAGTAGCAATATTCAAACAAGAGCCCTGGGGAGAGTTCCCTTTCCTATGAGCAGGAAAGGGCTCCCTAGAATGGGTTCGCCCCTAGAGTGGGGTGTTTCCATTGGCATCCAGTGAGCTCTCGCTGGTCTTTTAAAATCCGGTGGATATAGCTGATATACAAACGAGAGTTTTCAAGGCCGGGACAGAGGAGGGTGAATGTGAACAGCGGTGCAACATGGGTCAGAGGGTAGAAACAGGCTGGCTACCACCCAGGGAGAGTTCCTTTTCCTATGAGCAGGAAAGGCTCCCTAGAATGGGTTCGCCCCTAAAGTGGGGGGTTTCCATTGGGGTCCAGTGGGCTCTCGCTAGTCTTTTAAAATCAGACCGGCTGCACCCGGATTCCCAGGGGACTGTAGTGTGAGAATATTCTTGACAAAAGACAGGTAGGCGGAAAGCAATCAGAGTACAGCTTGGCATAGAAAGAGGCTGATTTCAAAATTGAACAGCAGTTCAACATGGGTCAGAGGGTAGAACCAGGCAGGCTACACCCGGGGAGAGTTCCCTTTCCTACGAGCAGGAAAGGGCTCCCTAGAATGGGTTCGCCCCTAAACAGCGGTTCAACATGGGTCGGAGGGGAGAAAAAGGCAGGCTACACCCGGGGAGAGTTCCCTTTCCTACGAGCAGGAAAGGGCTCCCTAGAATGGGTTCATCCCTAAACAGCAGTTCAACATGGGACAGAGGGCAGATCACAGGCAGACTACACACGGGACCCCGAGGGACTGTAGTGTGAGAATATCCTTGACAAAAGACAGGAGGGGCCGGAAAGCAATCAGAGTACAGCTTGGCATAGAAAGAGGTTGATTTCAAAATGGAAGAAGAAACGACTGGAGGTAAAATACTAATAAAAAGGACTTCATCACGTGAAGTTAAATCCCAAATGCCAGCTGTTGTTTTAGTAGAAACAGAGGCTTTGAAGAACTTTACTATTCCGAAGCTAAGAAGAAGTACTAATAAAGTGTGCTTGGCACCTAGCAACACAGATAGAAGAGAGTACATACAGATGAAGTATACTTTAGAAGAATCAAGATTTGATATGTGCTATCATCTGCACTCTTCCTGGCATTTTGGTGATATGAAACTTGAATATACAGACGACAATCGTCAATGCTGAGGCAGAGGAGGTTACCATGTAAACAAACAGCGGTTCAACATGGGTCAGAGGGTAGATAGATACAGGCAGGCTATCACACCCGGGGAGAGTTCCCTTTCCTATGAGCAGGAATAAGGTCTCCCTAGAATGGGTTCGCCCTCTAAACAAGCAGTTCAACATGGGTCAGCATAGGTCCTAAGAGGAGAGCTGCAACACCATGGAGAGTTCCCTTTCCCAAGAGCAGGAAAGGACTTCCTTGGAATGGGTTGGCCCCTAGAGTGGAGCACGAGCCTTCAAAGCGTGGCGACAGGGAGCAGGGTGCCATGTGAACAGTGATTAAACATGGGTCAACAGGTCCTAAGAGATAGGTTGCAACACCGGGGAGAGTTCCCTTTCCTAAGAGCAGGAAAGGGCTTCCTTGGAATGGATTGGCCACTAGAGTGTATAATGGTACAAATTGTTGGATTAATCATTTGAAACAGATCATGACTTCATAAGCAAGACGAAGGAAGTTCTCTTCTCTGCCCTGAAACTAAAGAAAACTCTTTGTTTTATTTAAGGATCAATGCTGTGAAGGAGTACTAGTTTTAATTGCCAGAGACTGAGGTTTCCCTTTGCAATGAGGGTTCAGCCATTAGGACTGGACATAAGGCCTGGACGGACAGGCAAAGCAGTCGAGGACAGAAGTCAATCCCACCTAGGGACATATGGCCTGGACTGACAGGCACAGCAATTCAAGGTCAAAACACTTGTAGGAACATAAGGCCTGGATGGACAGGCAGAGCAATCGAGGTCAAACATTTGTAGGAACATAAGGCTGGACGGACAGACAAAGCAGTCGAGGACAGAAGTCATCCCACCTAGGGACAAGGCTGGACAGACAGGCAGAACAATCGAGGTCAAACACTTTTAGGAACATAAGGCCTGGACGGTCAGGCAGAGCAATCTAGGTCAAACACTTTTAGGAACATAAGGCCTGGACGGACAGGCAAAGCAGTTGAGGACAGAAGTCAATCCCACCTAGGGACATAAGGCCTGGATGGACAGGCACAGTAATTCGAGGTCAAACACTTTTAGGAACATAAGGCCTGGATGGACAGGCAGAGCAATCGAGGTTAAACACTTGTAGGAACATAAGGCCCTGGATGGACAGGCAGAGCAATCGAGGTCAACACTTGTAGGAACATAAGGCCTGGACAGTTGATGGTCAGGGCCACAGCGTTGAGGTCAGGCCCTTGTAGGGACGTACGGACTGGGCAGTGGATGGTCAGGCACAGCATTTGAGGTCAGGTACATGTGCTACAGTGCTTATATTATCTGGAGCATAGGAGGCAGCTGGAGCTGTTGCAAGGCTTTGAATTGCTTTTATTCATCTTCCCATGCACAGGGAAAATTTGGAAACCCAAGCAAAGGCAGGTTTACTTTCAAAAACACTAGCATTTCCATCAACTCTGGTGCCAGACTTGATCGGTGAGGGCTCATGATATCCCCTGTCATTGAAAAGACATGTTCACTGGGCACACTGGTTGGTGGACATGACAGATATCGCTGAGCCACTTTGGCTAGGTGTGGCCAGACAGTGGACTTGTGTGCCCAATATGCCAGCGGATCTGTCTGCATGTCCTCTATAGACTCTGAGAGATACCGTGTCACTGACAGCTGTGCTGGTGTCTCCTTTGCTTGGGCGGGCTCAGAGTCACTCATGCCAGCTGCTTTCTCTCTCGCCCATTGCACAATTGATGAATCTTTATGGGCAACATGCCTTGGGCGTTCTGACGCTGACACAGTGCTGCTCCTGCTTGGGCTAGCAGCACAACTCTCTGACGTGCCTGCTGTTTCCACCTCTGCTTCAAGCCTAATCTGTCTCCGCCTATGGTGCTCCTGTTCACGGACTTTTGCTAACAGCAGCTCCTTCACAAATGACAGATAGGGCGAGTTTCCCTTTCACACGGGGATCACAGACTAAGGCGAGCATGTATGTGCGGTCGTCTGTTAAAGGCCTTAATCTGTCTTTCACCTGCTGCTGCAAAACATCCAGACACTGCAACACCTCAACTGTCATTCCCTCTTCCCATTTAAAGGCCTCCAAATGTTCATCCAGGAAATTAACTAAAGGGATAATGTCAGCCAAGGTGACACTTCTGGAACTCAGCTCCTCCGTGACATCCTTGAAGGGCTGCAGGATTTTTACCAGCTGACTCATGACTAACCAATCATGATGCCCTAGGGGATTCTGCACACCTATGTCCACTGTACCAGAAAGTTCATGAAAGGGTGTCTGCAGCTCCAATAACCTCTCTAGCATCATAAAGGTGGAATTCCACCAGGTGGCAATGTTTTGAATGAAACACTTTTGAGGCATAGCCAAATCAGTCTGCTTTTGTCGGAGAAACTGCCCCGCCTTGACACTTCTGTGGAAGTGTGCTGCTATGTTCCTGCACTTCTGTATTAACCTATGCAGGTATTCAATCTCTTTGTCATTGGACTCCAAGCCCAGAGCTGACTTCACTACCAGGTGCAGAGTGTGTGCAAAACATCGGATGTTCTTAAAGCACCCATCAGTTATTGCCTTAACCATGTTTGCACCTTTATCTGTGACAAAGAACACTGCCTGCGTTTTCCTGTCTCACTGGTGTAGTTGCCAGCCCTCCAGCATCTGTCTGATGCATGCTAGAATATTGGCTGTGGTATGGGCCTGGTCCGTCAGGTGGGTGTGCAGTAAAGCCCACCTCCACCCTGATACTTCTTCAATAATAGAGCTGCTGGCTGTCCCTGCCTCAGCCATGTCCCACCAGTGTGCTGTCAGAGAGAGGTAAGAGTGTGCAGCATTCATGGCGGTCCAGATATCGCAAGTGAAATGCACTCTTCCCTCTGCCTTAGCTAGCAGTGCTTGCATGCGACTGCAACACTGCTTGTACAGGCCGGGGATGACCTTTCTACTAAATGTGGTTTTGCAGGAGATTTTGTAATTTGGAAGTACGACCTTCAAAAAACGCTTGAAACCCACATTCTCCACTAACTGCAAGGGCTGGTCATCAAGAGCAATCATTTCTCCAATGGTCCTGGTTACAACTTTTGAGGCTGCCTGCCTCCTACCCCGGGATAGTGTTACCGCACTCCACCCCATTTCCTCCATGGTGGATTGTCGCTTCTGCCACATGTCAGGGGGTTGCTGGCCTGCCACCTGACTGCTAGAAGGGGATGAGGGCGTGAACTGACTCTGCTGCTTTCCTACCACTGCACACTGGTTGGAAGGGGTCCCCCGACTGGTACTGCCACCATCCCCAGATGGCAGTAATCTTGTTGGGTGTTGCCTCTTCATAAGATGGTTCATGACAAAATTAGATAGATGTCCCATTTGCTTGCCTCTGCTAATATCCCTGGCACAGTAATTATAACGAGCATAACGCGGGTCTTCCGTCACTTTAAAGTGTCTCCAGAGCGCAGATGTCTTTCGTGATCCTCCCCTCTCTAACACCTTGGGGGTGGATTCTGGCACTGGAGCTGAGGTAGTGGGTGCACCCTGAGAAGCAATGGCAGAGGGGGCCTCAGTCACCCTCTGTGCCTGTGCTGACTGCTCTTCCTCCTCCTCGTTATCACTTTCAGCTCTCCCCTGCTGCACATTTGTGAAGGCTAAGACAAGACTAACTGATTCTACCAAAGATTCGTCAGCTATTACTTCTTCTGTTTCTGATGAGAATCCCACACAAGAAGATTCTTCATCTGAATCAGAAACAAACAGTGACTGTGCTACCTTGTCAACGCTAAGTGTTAGTCGAGACTTCTGTCCCCCTGCTGCTTTTGGGTGTCTACATTTTGTCTGGCATGACTTTGCCTCCCCTTCCCTCACCTCCAAAACTACAGGGCCAGAAACAAGTGGTGGCGATGACGATGCATCATGGTCAGATTTCATTTTTTCTGGCATGGAACTCCATCCCCTACAAAGAGTTTAGATTGCGACAGTTGCCTTTTTAGCTGTACTGGTGGTGTTGCACTAGTGTCTTTTGAGGTGCCTCCTCTGCCAGTCCCAATCACTCGACTACATCTCTCTTTCCCTGACATTATGGATTTAATGTCACTGAGTAGTAACACTGCCCACTGTCACGTTGCCTGGCTGTGCACTAATGTGTGTGGTGTGTACACAGAGACACTGCTTGCTTGTAAGCACAAAAGAGGCAGACTCCCTGGGCACTTGACTGCACAGACCCACCCAATAGTTAGGTTCAGTCTGTTAAACTGCCCAGTAAAGCCCAGTGCACAGAGAGACTAAGTAATTTGAATTTAAAAAAATCAGTTTAAAAAAGCTGGAATTTTTGTCACTCCAGAAAAATGGATGAAATTGAAAATAATATATCTCTCCAAGCCAGCCCAACACCCTAAATGGTGGTCAGTGCTAGCTGACCTAGCACAGCTTCTCTTCTCAGTCAGAGATCACCATAATAAACAGCTTGAAAGAAACAGGACTAGCTGGCCCTGACACTGCAGCAAAACAAAGAATAATTTGCTTTTTCTTTCCTTAACTAGTTTATCTAGCCTATCTCTCAGTGCAGCCTTCTCTTCCACCCAGCCCACCTCCCCACAGCATCGCTGGAAATAAGTGCGTGGCTCCTCGTGCTGATGTTTATAAAGTGCTGGCTCATCAGTAAAATTGCCAGAGAGCACTGAATGACAGCGCGATTGGCTGCATTCAGTGCATGTCACAAAATGTCAGCTCGGATATGCTGCATTCCGGTATCCATGCTGACCTGTCCGACCCTTTCCTGTGACTCACAGGAAAGGGTCAGACAGGTTGGCATGGATACCGGAATGTAGGGCATGGGCGCTGCCATTTTGTGAAAATCATAGGTAGCTAGTAGCTAATGGGGGAGAAGAAAAGTGCACGCCGCTGGGCGCACCGAATTAAACGGATAATAAGTTAAATACATGGGGAGTCACGATGCGTTTCGTCTCCCCACGTATTTAACGGATAGGACAAAATAAGTTGTGGATCGCCAATACGTCGAAAACGGATGCACACCCCTAGTGGCAATCTTCCCCCTTCACAGTGGCTAGATTGCAGGTGGAAGTTGTAATTCCTAACTGCCACTGCAGGCAGGATGCTGTGAAGGCGGAGAGAATCTATACATGCAGAATCTGTGAGTATGCACTACTGCTGTGCCTACCATCGATACAGCAATTATGGGGCCAGATCCAAGAGCCGCATGCGCTTCGTGAGATGCCAGTTGGCCACCCCTATCTTAGGGACATAAATATATTGTATCAGAATACTTCTCAACATTGTAAAGGGCTATGCATGTGCTAAAATGGAATATTGATAGTTATTATTAAACTCCCTCCTTCTCATTTCCCCACTGCCCACCCTTTTTATGTGACGTGCTTTGGGACAGGAACTCTTTCCTCTCACCCACTGCCCTATATTTGTCCCCTGTCTCTGTCCATGTGGTGCTTCTGAGGGCAGCAGATTGGCCCAGAAGACCTATAGTATACAGATTTGTGAAGGCTCCTGGTGGACTCTCCCTTCCAGTTTCTGGAACACGGGGATCTCTTATGACAAGGGCCTGTTCTTCATGAAGATCCAACTCTATTTTGTCTTACGGTATGGCCCTTGAGAGGGCTCAGTTGCTGAAGTGTGGATATTCTACTGTGGTGATTGCCACCTTGCTACGAGTGAGAAGTTCTCAACTTCCTTAGCTTATGTGTGTGTTTGGTGAGTGAGGCTTGGTGTGAAGATTGAGGGATTCTTCCTAGTTTGGTTAATATCCCGCTCATTTTGGAATTTTTGCAGGATGGATTGAAGGGTTGGCCCTTAATTCGTTAAAGGAACAGGTGATGGCTCTTGGCTGTTTCCAAGGCTGTTTTTCCTTGTCGGCTTGTCCAGATGTGGTCCATTTCTTGAAAGGAATGAAGCATCTTTGTCCTTCTTTGCAGTTACCATTGCCCTTGTGGAGTCTTAATCTAGTTTTGGATTTTTTAGTAGGCCCTACTTTTCGACCAATGCATAACCTTTTCTTGGTTACTGACCTTGAAAATGGTGTTTCTTAGGGTAATTTGTTCTGCTTAGTAAATTTACGAAATGCAAGCCTTGTCATGCTGGGAGCCATTTCTACAAGTGATTTTAGGGGTGATAACAGTTGTGTACTGTTCCTTCCTTTTTGCCAATAGTGGTCTCGGGTTTTCACTTGAATCTGTCTATTTTCCTGCCATCTCTGGTTAGGGAAAGAGATTTGGAGTATCATCAGCTGTTACATCCCTTGGATGTCAAGAGGCATATCTTGAGGTATTTGGAGGTTTCTATACCTCTCAGGAAGACGGATCACCTGTTTGTTCTCCATGGTGGAAGTAAAGAGGGCGAGCCAGCTTAGTGGGCTACAATAGCTTGCTGGATTAATGAGGTTGTCATGGCTACATATGTGGATGCTGAGCAGCCATTGCTTAGTCAGGTTCAGGCTCATTCCACTAGAGCTCAGGCAGTGTCATGGGCAGAGGTTAGATTGACTCCCATTGACATTTGCTGAGCTGTGAGGTGGGCCTCTTTACATACCTTTTCCAGCCATTATCGCCTGGATGTGCAGGCCCAGGAGGATGCAGCCTTTGCATGTGTGGTTTTGACTGGACCGCGGGCAGCCCTATTCGGGAGTAGCTTTGATATATCCCACTGGTTCTGGATCCACCTGTCTGAACACTAAGAGAGGAAAAATTACTACTTACCTGATAATTTCCTTTTCTTTAGTACAGACAGGTGGATCCAGCTTTCTGCCCTTGGTTGCCAAATGGTTGTACTATGATCCGCCTGTGTGGCTGTGTGTTCCAGGGAGTACTGGTATGTGTCAATCCAGTCCCTAAATTAGTGTTATTGCACTCCTTGTCTGAGCTCAGTGGTTTCCTGTTGGTTGAGTACTGGAGTGGTTGTTTGTTAATAATCCTTTTTGTTTGTCCACAGTTGGCTTTTGCAGAGAATATATACATATTATATAGTCAAACAAAGAAAGACAGAGAAAATCTTTTTAAATCAATAGTCCCCACTATTCATAAAATATATTCCTATTAATGAGCACAAAATATTATAGTAGCACAAAAGTTTATTTTATCTTTGTTTAGTGCATCCCTCTCCCTTCTGAGAACACTGAAACACTTTTTGTAATTCACAATAAAATCATATGAGCCTTGCCTTTAAGGGAGCTTTACCCTTAGGAGAAGTTCCCTTCCCCCTTTGCTTTCTCTCACTTGGGAAGAGCTTGAATGCCCTCTCAATCTAACTTGAGTCTTCCCTAAGTGCCTTATTGGCTCAAGGGACTGCCCTTCATGCTCCCCCTGTGTCACATGGGTCTTAGGTTTGCTGCCATTAGACCTCCCCCCCCCCCCCCCCCCCCTCTCCAGCTTGTGGAGGCATTTCTCAAACAGCTTTCTAGGAAAGTTTCAGTCTTACCCATGTGGGCTTCAAAGCCAGCAGCACTTTGTAAAGCTCTGTGAAATGATTGGCTTTTTTACATTTCTTCTTATTGCTTTGTTGTAAAAAGATTAAATCAGCCTCAGAACCTTCTTGCCTTCTCACCCTGCAATCCAAGAAACTCCATTCTCCCCTCTCCTACCTATCTTCAGCTACAAAGATCTCTGCCTGGGGTTACACGTTTGGAATGCAACAATTGTAAGTAATGAAAAACTACTTGTACAATAAATAATTTCAAACTTAAAGGAGCTTTGTCTTGAGGACTGATTGGGAAGAAAAGTTAGCTGTCTGGATGAGAACACACGTATGTTTTTTTTGAGCCAGCACAGTAAAAAAGCTATATCAAACAGGAAGATAGCAAAGAAAACCTGGACTGAAAGTGTTTAAAAGAACTGTATGCAGTGCATTGAAGCAGGGGCTTCAGCACAACCTGTGAAAGGGACGTCTGCATTGCCTTGCATTTGAATAAAGCTTTCATGCCCTCAGCTATGGAGAGAAGCCAGGGAATCAAGTTAAAATAAAGCCCGAAGATTGTGAAATTTTATTCTTATGGAACTGGGTTTAAAAGTTAGCTTATACTGTAAGCAAAGATACTAGAGAAAGCATTTAGCTTCATGTATCCTGAGCTATTGGTGGCAAAGCCAGGCCTCAGACAAAAGAATTTAACGATGGTACTTACTCCCATTCAAGCTTCCCTCTGCCAAGCAACTTACCCCCTCCCCTCTACCACTACTAGAAGCTGAGAGCAATCAGTTGCTATAGATACCAAGATACCAGATCTCCACTGACTCCAGGGAAGAGAAACAGAAAGCCAGAGGTGTTAACTAGTCCAGCCCTCCAAAGCAATTTAAAGCTTGTTCCCTTTAGCTCAGTGATTGAAATAAAGTGTTTGCTGTCCACATGGCTTAAGCAGCATCACAGCAGGACACATCAAAGCAGCTAGCTGAAACCATGGAACTAGGAGATGACACAAAGCAAAGAGGGGAGAACATTGAAGGGAGGGTTGAAAGCAGCGAATCAAAGAGACTATGGGTACTAACAGAGAGAGCTGCAGAGATATACGAGGAAAGGAGACAGAGGCATGAACACAGTATAGAAAGAGAGTGGCATAATATCAACCAGGAAAGAGAGAAGGTCTCAGGAAGGCCCACCAAGCAGCTGTAAGCTCATTTCCAACCTATCAGCTCATCACAGAAGAATATGTAGAGTTCTTAACACGAACTAACACTGCAGAAAGCCTTGAAGAAAAAGGCTGCCAACAGAATTTATACCAAATACGCCAGAGAATGGTAATGGATATTATTGACAGTGCAGAAGCAGATTACCCAATGAGCGAGATCGGCTTTCAGCACTCTTGTGCCTCTAAGTGTAGATCGAAGTCTGCATGGTCACACGGGTCAAGGCACTCAAACCGTTCTCATCTCAGCTCCATCATCCTCCAAAAGAAAACAGAGTCCCAAGCAACAATGACATGCATACCATACATTGAACAAGAAGCAGCCCTTAAAAGAGAAGGACTCAGAATAGAAGAACAATGAACTGCCACAGCTGCCGCTAAAGCACGCAGAAAAGCTGAAATAGAGATCATCCTGGACTTATTGCGACAGAAAAGAGAAGCAGCGGCCCTTGAAGCCCAAATTAAGGTATTGGATGCAGCCCTGAACCAAGGCGATAGGGGGGATCCAATCAGCTCCATGACTCAGCAGGACACGACCCAACGGACGTTTGAGTATGTCATGGCTCACCCTCCAACCCACGCCAGCGCCAAAGCGCCACTTCCCTCAGAGCAACCCACGCATCATGGGAGAACACACTCCCCCTCACAAATAGCTGGCTTCACCAAAGAAATCGGGCCTGAAGCACAAAATGCCATGAGTGCCAAATGCAATGGCAGTGATCCACCAGCTCCAAACCCCACAGATGCATTGCAATTAATTTGTGCACCAAGCACACACCCTGAGGAAAACACTTCCATGTAACCATGGATCCTAGCGTCCCGTGGGGACCGGGAACGAGAGAGCTGGGCAACTACACTCAAGAAGAGCTCCAATTGAGCACCCTGCACCAAAAAACAGGAGACAATTGATCAACCACAGCCCGAGCTAATGTACAACGAGGGTGACGTAGTCAATCAACCACAAGACACCCGCTCATCAAGACCTACTGCCTTTCAGAACGAGTCTTCGGAAAGAGAAGACCTAGCAAGGTACATGACCTGCCAAGAATTCATAATCGCAGGGCTCTATGAGTTCAACGACTGCCCTGAGAGTTACAGGGCATGGAAATCTGACTTCCAAGATGCTGTGAAGGATATGAGATTGACCCCGAAGGAAGTGATGAACTTGATGGTAAGATGGTTGGGACGTGAATCGGTCAAACACGTGAAAAGATTAAAAAAGTCTACCCAGGTGATCCTTCTACAGTGCTAAAAGAGGGATGGGAGAGACTTGAGCGATATTATGGGGACCCGGTCACCATAGAGAATACATTATTTGAGAAAATGGAAGACTTTCCAGAAATATCCAGGAGGGATAACCGAAAGTTGCAAGAATTGGGAGATCTCCTCCAAGAGGTAGAGACAGCTAAAGCTGAACTATTTTATCTGGGTCTCAACCTTCTGGACACATCACGAGGCATGAACAACATCATAAACAAACTACCCCTTGATATACAAGATAAATGGGTATCTCATGGTGCATGGTACAAAGACCACCCCAAAGGGTACCCACCTTTCCACATCTTCACAAATTTCATACGAGATTTAGCAAACCATATGAACGACCCTAGCTTCTCATTCAGCACACATGAAGCATGCAGAATCAGCCACTGAGTGGGCAAGAGGCCAACCAATGAGCATGGCAGCAGCAGGAAGCACATTTCTGTGCACAAAACGAAGTGTTGCCTGCAGCATCTACATCAGATCAACTTCCCAATATGGATAGGGCAGAAGGTCCAGACCGGCAGTGCCCAATACACAAAAAACCTCACCCACTTAGAAAGTGTCAAGGATTCAAGGGGAAACCTCTGAAAGAGCACAAAGAACCATTGAAAAAGTACAGAATTTGCTATCAGTGCTGTTCTTTATTTAACCACATAGCTAAAGACAGTGAAATAGCCATCAAGTGTTCAGAGTGTGGGAGTGACCAACATGATAGTGCCCTGCACCCCGATGGAACAAAACTTCATCCTTCGGGAACCTCACACCCTAGTTCAAACTACGGTGGGGAGGAAAGGGCAGAACAAATGCCAGAACCTGAAGTGATCCCCAAATGCACACAAGTATATGGGAGAAATAGCAACGGGAAATCCTGCATAAAAATATGCTTGGCTAGAGTGTATCCCGAAGAGCTACCCGAGAAGGCAGTCAAGATGTATGTCATCATAGATGAGCAGAGCAACAGATCCCTGGCAAAGCTAGAATTCTTTGACTTGTTTGATATCCATCACCATTACTCTCCGCACAACCTCAAAACCTGCTCAGGAGTCACCCGAGTGACAGGGAGGAGAGTAGGGATGTGAATCGTTTTTTGACGATTTAAAATATCGTCCGATATATTTTAAATCATCAAAAATCGTTAGGGCCACGATACAATACCAATTCCCCCGATTTATCGTCAAAAAATCGTAAATCGGGGGAAGGGGGAGGGCAGGAAAACCGGCACACTAAAACCCCCTAAAACCCACCCCCGACCCTTTAAATTAAATCCCCCACCCTCCCGAACCCCCCCCCAAATGCCTTAAATTACCTGGGGGTCCAGTGGCACACTAAAACACCCTAAAACCCACCCCGACCCTTTAAATTAAATCCCCCACCCCAAATGCCTTAAATTACCTGGGGGTCCGTAGCGGCGGTCCGTAGCTTAAATTACCCCCGGGTCCGTAGCTAAATCGGGGGAAGGGGGAGAGCAGGAAATCCGGCACACTAAATCGTGGTGTCTTCAGCCGGCGCCATTTTGCAAAATGGCCGCCGCAAAATGGCGGCGGCCATAGACCAATACGATTCGACACAGGAGGTCGTTCCGGACCCCCGCTGGACTTTTGGCAAGTCTTCTGGGGGTCAGGAGGCCCCCCCAAGCTGGCCAAAAGTTCCTGGGGGTCCAGCGGGGGCCCTGGAGCGATCTCCTGCCGCGAATCATTTCCGTACGGAAAATGGCGCCGGCAGGAGATCGACTGCAGGAGGTCGTTCAGCGAACCCTCGCTGAACGACCTCCTGCAGTCGATCTCCTTCCGTACGGAAAATGGCGCCGGCAGGAGATCGACTGCAGGAGGTCGTTCAGCGAACCCTCGCTGATCGACCTCCTGCAGTCGATCTCCTTCCGTACGGAAAATGGCGCCGGCCATACGCGTATGGCCGGTGCCATTTTCCGTACGGAAACGATTCGCGGCAGGAGATCGCTCCAGGGACCCCGCTGGACCCCCAGGAACTTTTGGCCAGCTTGGGGGGGGGCTCCTGACCCCCACAAGACTTGCCAAAAGTCCAGCGGGGGTCCGGAACGACCTCCTGCGTCAAATCGTATTGGTCTATGGCCGCCGCCATTTTGCGGTGGCCATTTTGCAAAATGGCGCCGGCTGAAGACACCACGATTTAGTGTGCCGGATTTCCTGCTCTCCCCCTTTCCCCGATTTAGCTACGGACCCGGGGGTAATTTAAACTATGGACCGCCGCTACGGACCCCCAGGTAATTTAAGGCATTTGGGGTGGGGGATTTAATTTAAAGGGTCGGGGTGGGTTTTAGTGTGCCAGGGGTGGGTTTTAGGGGGTTTTAGTGTGCCGCTGGACCCCCAGGTAATTTAAGGCATTTGAGGAGGGTGGGGGATTTAATTTAAAGGGTCGGGGGTGGGTTTTAGGGGGTTTTAGTGTGCCGGTTCATGATTTTAACGATACTCTAAACACCCAAACGGCGACGATACGATTCCCTCCCCCTCCCAGCCGAAATCGATCGTTAAGACGATCGAGGACACGATTCACATCTCTAGAGGAGAGCAACCGGATATGTAATAGAGGCGATAGACGGCAGCAACAAGTCAAACTTGCCCACGCTCATCGAGTGCAACCAGATGCCTGACAACAGAGATGAGATTCCTATGCCAGAAGCCGCTCGGCACCATTCTCATTTGAAGTCTATATTGCATCAGCTCCCACCACTAGATCCGGAAGCAGAAATCCTGCTGCTATTGGGTAGAGACGCACCAGCACTGACCAAGGTCCTGGAGATGCATGATGGCCCACCAGCCACTCTCTCCGCTTACCGACTCGCACTGGGATGGGTGATAGTCGGCGAAGTCTGCTTGAATCGAACAGGGAGACCATGCAATCACTCATACGCTACGAGTGTCTTAGAGGATGGACGTCCTACTCCATGTGAACCATGCCCTAACCACCTAAGCACCAAGGAGATCCTAAGCTGTGAAGAACTGAATCTCAATTCAGCTACCAGTTGGATCACTCCCCTATCGGATGTAGAAGAACTTCTAGGGGACTCAGTGTTTCAAGTCACCAAGGATGACGACAAACCTACCCTCTCGGTGGATAATAATAGTTCATCACCTGCAGTGGCCACATACGGGCTCAGAAGGACAGCCCAAGAAGGAGAAAAGGAGTACGGCGTAGATGCCAGACGCCTTGTGAAAAAGGACTTCTATGTAGGTGATGGACTAAAGTCCTACTGCAGAGGAAGCAATGCTGGCAAGCGCAAATCTAAGGCTCCACAAAATAGCTTCAAATAGTCCTGAAGTAATGAAAGCATTTTCTTCAGATGATCATGCTAAAAACTTAAAGAATTTGGACATGAGAGTGGACACACCTCCTCTCCAATGAAGCCTTGGGTTAAATTGGGATCCAAAGAGAGACATCTTCACGTTCAAAGTCTTGACCCAAGGTAAACCGAACACTCACCGAGGTGTCCTGTCCACAGTCAACATCCTGTACGATCCACTGGGGTTTGTGACTCCAGTCACGATACAAGGAAGAGCCTTGTTAAGAGAGCTTTCCATCAAGTGCTACTGAGTGGGACACCCCACTACCTCAAGCAATGAAGCCAGAATGGGAAGAATGAAAGAGCTCTCTAAAAGTGCCTAAATGTGCCCTAGGCGGGGTGAAGCCATCGAAGACCGACAGATGCAATAGGCTGTTAACTCCACTGTTTCCACTGCTAGCACCGCTCCACATAATTCCAGACACGGTATGGTGTGGTTAAGCGGTGGTGCTAGCTTGGCTTTGCCAAAGATGAAGCGCTCATGCACTGTTCCTTCTGCGTCTGTCACTCTCAAAAGAGGTACCACAGCTTTGGCCTTCACAGATACGTCCGAGAAGATGCAGATCTCTTTGCGGCTGGTTGTATTGAGTGGTACTGGAACATGGGTGCATGATATGTGGACCTGTTCAAGCACTTTTAGGGAGCTCTTCCATTCTTCCCATTCTGCTGGCGAGTGTATGGTTTACCTTGGCGTCTGCTTGCCGTTCTCTTCGGTGTCTCCGGATCGGCCTTGGTGCTGCCCCCTCCATTCTCCTTCAAGGTACCTCTAGGGAGCGCACACGCCACCCTCAGCTTTAATTCCATGTTGGCGCGAACCTCAGGGGCATCCCCCTGTTCTGACGTCACGGCTTCCGAGTATATCTGCCTACAGTATTTGCTAGCTCATTGAGTTAGCAACAGGATTTGTACGGATGGGATTTGCTCTCCGTTCCTAAGCTACTCTGCCACTCCAGCGCTATCTGGAACTCCTACTACCCTTTGGGGTCTCTAATGGGGTACACGCTCCTTGGGGGCCTCTCTGCTTCTTTCAGGTGCTATCAGGAAACTGGTACTCGCTCCTTGAGGGCCCATGTTCCCTGTGTCGCTGCCTGCAATCTCTACCCTTCTATTTGGAAGAACTAACTTACAGTTTCCATCAGTGAGTACAGTAACCATCTCTTTCCACAGTACTGCTTCACTGGAATCAGGTACTCGCTCCTCGAGGGCCTGCTCTCTGCTCCGGTGCCAGACCTCTCGTCTAGTGGAATCTCTGTTACTGCTAAGTGAGTACAACGTTACTGAGTCCCTCTGCTCTAAGAGATCAGGAACTCGCTCCTCGAGGGCCTGCTCTCCCTGTCTCGGAGCTTCTACTATTTCTACATTGGGACTCTGAATGCTAATCTTATTGTGTGCTCATAACTCTGTCTCTTCCACTACAGCACTGCCTTGCTGAGGATCTGCTGTTCCAGCATTCTGTGTGAGATGCGCCCAACCGGGCTCTGCAACCACTACTCACTACTGCCACCTCTGGTGGCTACTCAAACTGTTTAATAAAAGATTCAAATCTGTGTTTGTCCGGAGTCTAGCCTGACACTGTGGTTCCTAATGGGACTGCCCCCCCATGGGCGAGGTCAGCTGCCACAGTGTCCAAGGATCCACCTAAACACCATTAACCATAACACAGCTGAAATGGACATTCAGATTGATACCATCCTTCTTCATATGGACAGCAAAGTAATACTGAGCTACATCTACAACCAGACAAGAAGGTTCCATGTATATGCTCAACTCTGGGGTTCAACCACTCAGACCCATTCCGACTGTGGAACCAACTTCGTAGGAACCCGAAAAGAGTCGAACATTGCACCTGTCATACTTTTAACACAAAAGAATATCGACATTCCCATGCCGCATGGAGACCTTGATGGCGGGGAGCTTTACAGATGTCGATGGAAACAAGTCCAACAGCTTGCCAACTCCTTTTGGAGTCGTTGGAAGAAAGAGTACTTGCCGGCTCTCCAGTATCGAAGCAAGTGGCAGTCCAACAAACTCAACATCTGAGAAGGTGACCTCGTCCTTCTAAAAAACAGCCATACCCAACGCAACAACTGGCCTTTGGGACTCATCATCAAGACTTACCCCGGAAACGACAGACGCGTTCGCAAGATTGAAATAAAGACTGTAAACTAAGGGACAGCCAACATCTTCTACAGGCCCGTCAATGAGGTGGTGCTCCTCATGCCGCAAGAAGAGACTTGAACTTCATGGACCGTTGTCCGCTTCAGAGACTCTCTCTTTCTCTGTTGTCTGTCTCTCATTTCAGCTTGGTGAAACCCTTTGAAAAAGATATCGCCTGGATGACCAAGATGATTGCGAACTTCCCTGAACGTCGAAAGATCCAGTTATAATGAACTGTGAACTGTTGCATAATGATATAAGAACTGATATAGTGGAATCTTGCGCCACCAGATGGGGAATGTTCTGTCCCCAGCAGTGGGTACATGTTTGTATCTGTATATACTGTAGCTTATCTGTGTTTAGTGCAGCCCCTCCCTTCTGACAACATGGAAACCCTTTTTGTAACCCACGATAAAAACCTGTGAGCCTTGCCTTTAAGGGAGCTTTGCCCTTAAGAGAAGTTCCCTTCCGCCTTTGCCTTCTCTCACTCGCTCTCACTTCTCTCTCACTTGAATGCCCTCTCAATCTAACTTGAGTCTTCCTAAGTGCCTTATTGGCTCAAGGGACTGCCCTTCATGCCCCCCCCCCCCCCGTGTTACATGGGTCTTAGGTTTGCTGCCATTGGACCTTGCCCCCCCCTGTCTCCAGCTCGTGGAAGCATTTCTGTAACAGCTTTCTAGGAAAGTTTCAGTCTTGCCCATGTGGGCTTCAAAGTCAGCAGCACTTTGTAAAGCTCTGTGAAATTATTGGCTTTTTTACATTTCTTCTTATTGCTTTGTTCTAAAAAGACTAAATCAGCCTCAGAACCCTCTTGCCTTCTCACCCTGCAACCCAAGAAACTCCATTCTCCCCTCTCCTACCTATCTCCAGCTACAAAGATCTTTGCCTGGGGCTACACATTTGGAATGGAACAACTGTAAGTAATGAAAATCTACTTGTACAATAAATTATTTCAAACTTAAAGGATCTTTGTCTCGAGGACTGATTGGGAAGAAATGTTAGCTGTCATGTTAGAGTCATGTGCGCGCCAGGTGGTGCGTGCACATGTACGCCCATGCGAACCTCTGAAAATCTACCCCTTAGTGCATTAGAGTTGTCTTAGGACACTGTCATTCATTATTCCTTGCACATTCTTCTAACGTTGCTTTTTCAAATATTTTATTTCTCTGCATACTGATATTATGTTAGATCATATGCATTTTTGAAGAGCCAGGTTTTCCGCTCACATTTGAAACTCCTTACTGTTAAAGAGACATAACACCTCTCGTAACAAGTTTCCACTATGGAAAACATTCGGTCTCTTATTTGTGTTAGATGTGTACTTTGCATTGTAGGCACAGTTAATAGTCTTTTATTTTGCAATCTTAGTGTTGGCTGTGGGTGTATGTTTAGAGATTCACACCTATTAAGCAGGGGTTTCTGTTGATGTTGATGTTAAAAATTAGCGTTGGTACTTTATAATGGATTCTGGCTTGTACTGGTAGCCCGTGAAGACCTATCACCAAGAAGGTGATGTGCTCAAATTTTCTTGCCCCTAATAGAAGCCTTGCAGAGGCATTTTGTAGTAACTGTAGTGGTTTTAGGAGTACAGAGGATAGGCCTATTAATAGGGAGTTGCAGTAATCTATTTCTGAGAAAATTAGTGTTTGTAAAACAGTGCAGAAGTCCTGGAAAGTTAGTAATATTCACAGCTTGGAGTATCCTGTTTTAATTAATTTGTTTATGTGCATTGTCATTGTGGTGATCTCATCGATCTGTATTCCTAGGTCATGTACTTGTTCGGAAGGTGTGATCTGAAAACTACCCAGGTCTAGGGGTGGTGGTTTTTTTTTACTGTGGAGGATTTTCTCCTTAACCATATGATTTTATTTTTATTTGTGTTTAGTGTTAGTATAAGCTGTGTCAGTTCTTGCTGTATTGCCTTCATGTACGTTGAGTGACACTGTATTTTCAATTGATTTGGTGAAAGGAATGTAGAACTATGTCATCAGTGTATAAAGTTAATTCCTAGATTTGCTAGTAGCGTACACAAAGGAAGCATATAATTGTTGAAAAGTGTGCTGGTAGTGCTGAACCCTGGGGGAGACCTGTATCAATAGGGAAAGTGTCAGATATGTGGTTGCCCAGTTAGGACATTCTGAGTCAATCAACTAGGAAGCAAGAGAACCATTTGAGAACACTTCTGTCTATTCCAATTTTTCTCATTTGATGGCAAAGCAGGGTAAGGCCTACAGTATCAAAGGCTGCTTTTAAGTCTATTAGACCAAGAATATAAGATTCATCATTGTCAAACCCCTGAAGTATGGAGTGCATTAAAGATATTAGTAGTTTCTGTTGAGCAATCTTTTCTGAATCCAAATTGGTTTGGGAATATCATTGTCTTCTAGGTGGTTTTCCAGTTGAGATAACACTGCCTTTTCTAGAACTTTTGCGATAAAAGGTAAGATGGATATTGGTCTATAATTGTCCCAATCGTCGATTCTTCATGTTTTGTTTTTTAGGATTGGTTTTATCACAGCTTCTTTCGCCCTTTAAGGGACCAAGCCTTCTGAGAGCAAGAGATTGATTATGATTGCAATAGTTGGAGTGATTGGGTCATGTACTATTTTCAGGGAACTCGCTGGAATAGGGTCTAGTGGGTGTGTTATGGTTTCGAGGTGTTTGAATGGATTCTTGGGTACTGCAGAGATGGCCACTCCCACAGGGAGGAGCCCTGTGAGGAACCGCAGTACTAGGCTAGACTCTATACACGCAGACACAGAGAATTCATGTTTATTATACAGCTTGATGGTACTGCCCAGGGGTGGCAGCAGTGAGGTAACCCAATAGAGTAGTGCAGGGGTCCTCGGCCCTCTAATGATGGTAGGCTGCACTGGGTAGAAGAGAGAGTCCCGGATGTAGACTTGCAGCGCTGAAGCTGGAGGTGAGATAAGCTGACAATGTTAGATTACTCACTGACTAGACAGCTACAGTTGTTGAAGATCCTGGCAGGCAGAAGTAGTTGGTTTACAGGCACCAAGGCAGGGAGAGCAGGCCCTCAAGGAGCGAGTACCTGGTATCCCAGATAGGCACCTGAAAGAAAGCATAGGGGCCCTGAGGAGTGGGTACCCAGGTTAGAGGTGAATGGCCCCAGAGGACAGAGAGAACTTCTAGCAGCAGCAAGGAAGCAGCAGAGTAGCTTAGACCAGAGGCAAATCCAATCCTTGCTAACTCAGTTTATTAGCAAATGAAGGGGAGGCTAAATACCCGGATGGCATGACGTCACTCGGAGGGGCCGCCTCTGAGGTTCCCATCATGACGTGGATAAAGATGTGGGTGGCATGCGTGCGCGTGCACCCTAGGAGGCCATCAGGAGAAACATGGTGAACACGTCGCCGTAGCTGTTCCGGGGATGCCGGAGAGAGCGGCATGACGACGGGGCAGCAGCCATATTCCCAAGGCTAGTGAAGAGAGAAGGAAGAAAGGTGAGGCACAGATTTTGAAGCCATCTGAGACAGACGGACGCAACAGGGTGGATAGCTGGCTTAATTTTGTTAATGATTTAGATTATTTCCATTTTAGGAACTATATCGAATGTGTTCCATTTAGGCTACACCTGCTTTTCACCCTAGTTGAAGATGTTAAGTTCTACTATAAGAAATATTATTACTCTCTATATTATTTAATTAAGTCTTATGCCAAGAAACATTGTGAATCCACTGTAAGCAACTACATTTATTCTTTGTAAACCGATGTGATATCTCAGTTAAATGTCGGTATATAAAAATAAATAAATGTTACTATGTTACATGACGGAGTGTGAGAATGAAGCAAGGGAAAAGGGTGTGTGTGTGTGTGTGTTCATGTTCTCCTCCCCCCCCCCCTACTAATCCTCTACAATCTCAGGGTGACTGGAAATGAAATATTTCCAGGTATGGAGACAGGAGAGGAGATTTTATCCTTATTAGTTTTTAAATTTTTTATTCTGGGGAAATGTTTAAAGTTATTTTTTTATCCTTATTATTCTTAATTATTAGATGTTCTATATGCCATCGGTTTTGAAATATTCTTTTTATTAATAAGGTTTCCTCACTGTTAGGATTGATTCATATTTCTTGATTTTGGTATCTGAGGAGTGGTGATACTTTCTGATTTTGCATTATTGCACTGCACATGAGTCTACCTTTTAGCATGTGGATTCTTAAGTAAGATTTCCTGAGTTACTCTTCTAAAGGACAGCATGTCCTACGCTGCTCCAATTGCATTATTTTTCCTGGGATAAGACTCTGGGGTCTGTCTGCATAGAGACTGGGAAAAATAACTAGACAGAGTTCCTGTTCCTTCTGATATTTTTGTTCATGTTTTGGTAACTGTTTTAGTTGTCAGAGGAGGAAGCTTTTTATTTTTTTTTTTCCATCCCTCCTGCTTCTAGTTCGCCTTTCCAGTTTAAGTGAACTGTTTTTTGCCTTTTTGTTACTGAGTACCCTAGGGCAGTGGTTCTCAACCTTTTTTCCCACCATGACACACCTGACAGACCATGCTTAAATGTCTGATACACTGCTCATTACAATCCACAGCAGAAATAAATAAATAAAAATAAATAAATAAATAAATAAAAAGTCTAGTATTATTTTTATTAAGAATGACACAAGGGAAAGTTAAGTACTGTCTGAACAGAAATTGCATAAATAGTAAACCTCCCATATCAAAACAGCACCAATTTTCAGCACTCAAAAAGTAACCACCTTACCTAAGAAAAGGCCAAACCGAAAATATTACACCAGGCCTTAAAACTCCAAAAGTCCTCCTATTAAGAAAACGGACCAAACCAGGCTGTAATTGAACCCTACACAGAAAATGCACGTTAGCAGAATACCTCACCTCAGTCACATGTGCAGACAGACCCTCATCTAACAAAGAATAAAAAGACCATAAAGCATAACTAGAAACATGCAGACAAAAACTGAAGTGGAAACCACAACATGCCAGACAGACTGTATGCAGTGTAACAAAGGAAAAAGAGAAACATCACCAGTCCTCATAAAACAAATCAAATCAATAGCAGTAAAACCATAATAAAAAGAACAGATTTCAAAACAGCTGATGAATGGAATATTCAATAATTAAACATTCATATCGAAAATTTCTAGACACCAATAAAATATTTCAAAATAGCAGACACAAAGACCCAATAATAAAACATAAGGATAAAAAAAATGCTTTGCTCTGCATTCCTGGGAACATTTGATATCCAGCTGCCTCGAGATTGTTTTGAATGAGCAGGAGAAGGGATGGTTGCTTGCAACTTTTTCTCTCTGTGTCACACACAAGCGCTCTCTTTCACACTGACTCTCAAATCACACACATACACATGCTTATTCTCTCTCACGTATATAGGCCTTAATCACACATGCTATCACAATACATACATTCGTTTTCTCACACAGACTCATTCACATACACACATGTTCTCTCACCTACACAGACACACACACACATGCTCTCACTTATACACACACGCTCTTAATCATACATACACATGATCTCTCTCACTTATAAATACAGGTTCTCAATCATACACTTACATTCATGCTCTCTCTCACGCACAAAGGATCTCAATCACACACTTTCATGCTGTCTCACGCATACACACACACACACACACACACAGGATCTCAAACACATATGCTTGCTTGCTCACTCATACGCTCTCTCTCCCCCCACCGAACTAGAGGCAGCAGCAGCCTCCTCCTCCTCCACTTACAGCCCTCATGGCCTCGAGAAAAGAGTTCCATCGGCTGCAGGGGCTGACATTGCTCCACCCATTCTTCAGGCCACGCCTCTCTTATTCAGGCCGATGCTGCCCACACTAGCATAGTCTCTTCTTCCCGTGCATGTGGTCACTGCATACCACTTCCGCTTCCGGGAAGAAGAGTCCGTGGCTCTCCTGCTACATTCCACCCCAGGCTATCGTCATTTTAAGCCTGGGCAGAAAGTAAGTTCCTATTTCACTGGGGCAGGGGGAGCAGTTGGGCCAGCAGGGGCCTAGTCCAGAGGCGACACACCTGCATGTGCTTGGCAACACACTAGTGTGTCATGACACACGTTTGAGAACTGCTGCCCTAGGGCCCAGCTGTTGCTGGTTTGAGGAGAAGTGGCTTTCCTTTTGAAAGGAGTGGGAGGAGAAGAATAGACTCAGATCTATTTCCAGGGAAAAGGTGAGGTATGGTGCAAGAATTCAGCAGAAAATTAGGGATAGGCACTAGAGAAGCATGGTTTGAGAAGGTGCCTCTCAAGGGCTACATAGGAAGAACTGGAGAAATGGGACAAGAATACTTGTGCTACTGATGCAAATGAGTAATTTGGGAGGGTGAAAATCTTGGTGCCACAGAGTGAGAAATGAGGAACAGACAAGACTATGGGGAAAATGTATGAGAACTGGGATTTTGTTGCGATTTTGGGAAGTAACTTGGTATAGATATCCCTCTCTTGTCCATGGGAGGATCTGAAAAGCAAAGTATAAAGAGAGGAGAAGTACATTTTCAAATTACATAAGGGACTGGCTGTAGTTACTGAAGAATTGGTTGTTGAAGTACATTTATTGCAATTGAATGAGTGATAATCAATTGAACTGTTTTCACTTTTGAGTTTATAAAGCATCAATTCACTTTTCCAACAGATCAGTAAATTGAGTTGGAACCCTTACAGGGTCCAGCCTGGTTATTGCTGCTGCGTATGTTGGAAGACTGTCAGAGTTGTTTACAAGGTGTGGAACAAAAGATCTACAGCGAAGGAGGTAGGTTAGTAACACAAAGTGCCTTTAAGTTGAGCTTCCCTCCACTGGGGATCCTGGACTCTGAGTGGCATAATATCTTGGTAAGAACTGTGTAAATAGGGTCTACTCTGATGTGGGGCTCTGGGACATTATCAGGGCTTTCCTGCGCAGAGGTTATACTAGAATTGTCTTCACCTGACTAACTATATATGGATAACTCTTGTATAATCCTATATATATATATATATATATATATATATATATATATCCCTTCTATATAATCCTTGACTGACAAGCCTGTGTGTATAAACCTGGGTATATAATCCCTATGTTATATAATCACTGTATAAAAAAATCCAATGTATATTGAAACCAACTCTCGAATTAATCTCCTCCCTCTAAGTAACCAACTAAATATGGCCCTTAGCAACTTTGGGCAAGTCACTTTACCCTCCATTGCCTCAGGTACAAAACTTAGATTGTAAGCCCTCTGGGGATAGGGAAATACCTACAGTACCTGAATGTAATCTGATGTGATATCTCAGACAATGTCGGTATATACAAATTATAAATAAATAAATCCTAAAGAGCCAAACAACATTTTGGGCCTTTACAACTTTAAAAACAATAGTAATGAATCAACTGGAAAGGTGTCCAAATGTTTGAACCTGTTATAATAATTTTGCATTAAACATTTCAGAAAGATTGTGTTTTAACTGTGTATGGAGGATGTGCCATTTCACTTAAAGCTTCATTGAACCATGCAATTTGAGCAGGGTCGCCTCAACTTTTGCACACAACTGTATTTATTCCAATTTATATTCCCTGTTTCCAATTCAAGTTCTAAACAGATTATAAAATTTTGAAATGTAACCATCATTTTACAGGTCAGATCAAGCACAGAGCAACTCAAAAACATATGCTCAGAACATATAGCCTTCATTGATCTTCTGCCCGGACATTTGATTCTCTGCGCTCTCAGCTTCCTGTTTTATATTCACAGCAAACCATGTGAAACATTAAAGGCATTTTCACTGATGCACTCTTTCAAGGAATGGCTGCAGCTCTCGCTGCGGCCCTAGGAGCCAGCTCCAAGACCTGGAGGCAGAACAGAGCTGGCTAAAATTTTTTTTTTTTTTAAGCTGCTATTGTCTGGAGATAGAGCCAAGGTTGCTGGAGCAGAACTGGAATTAGAAAAGAGCAGGGCTCAAGCTTGGAACTAGAGCTGAGGTTCTGGAGCTGCTCCACTTTCTGCAACCTTAAAATACTGATAACGTTTACCGAACGTTACAAAATGCAGTATGCAATTCATTTCACAAGAGTAAAACAAATCAAACCTCATTCCAACTATTTGGGAAAGATCATTTTTATTAATATAATCTTTTTGATGCCTTCCTTGAGTCTCAAGCAGTTTGCATAATCTTAGTCTACCTGAATTGCAAAACACATGTGGGGACTGGGAGGAGGACAGGTACCAGGATATAAAGAAAAAAAGCTCCAGAGGCAAACATTTTTTTCATTCTGGAGTAGACACTGCTTGGTGAGGTTGAACCAGTAGTTGTCTCTAGTTTGAGATTATGGCTAAGGCACAGGAAAATAAAAAGCAAAATGAAGCAAATTATAAAGATGTTGCAAGCTATTCTGAAAGTTTATATTATGTTAAAGCACAGTGTAAACTCTTCCATAAGAAGTTGACTGAAAAGCCTTTCAATCAGAAGTGACAGTGGCAACATCACTCAAATATAAAAATAAAAAAACCCCACATACTAATGGAGCAAGAAAACAGAAGAAAATAGCTTCAGCTGTAATTTTTTTTTTTTTTTAATTGTATTTGGGTCTGGGAGTTAAACAAAACAAAAAATACCACCAGGGAAACAAGTTGTGGACATGGCTATATTGGAGTAGATTATCCTTCATCTACCCTTTTTCTATCTACTCTATAGAAAGATTATTGCTCGATCTGCACTATGGCATAGCTCCCAACTGTTTCTGTTTTGGAGGAATAGTTCCTCTTTTGGACTCAAGTCGCCCACCCACTGGTCTATCTCTGTGGAGATAGACCAGTGGATGGCAGTGAAGAAGCAGAAAAATAATGGCAGCATATTAAGTCTGAATGATCAGACCTGTGCAAATAGCCAAGGCTGTTGGAATCCTAAAGAATGTCAAAGGTTCAGCATTAAGTTTTGCTGCTGCCTTCTGGGCTCATAAGAAATTGCCATGCTGGGTCAGACCAAGGGTCCATCAAGCCCAGCATCCTGTTTCCAACAGAGGCCAAACCAGGCAGCAAGAATCTGGCAATTACCCAAACACTAAGAAGATCCCATGCTACTGATGCAATCAATAGCAGTGGCTATTCCCTAAGAGCTAGATTTTAAAAGCCCTGTGCGCATAAATCCTCCCGGATTTACACACGCAGGGCGCCGGCGCACCTATTTTGCATAGGCCACCGGCGCGAGCAAAGCCCCAGAACGCGCGTAAATCCCGGGGCTTTGAAAAAGGGGCAGTCTGGGGTGGGTCCAGGGGCATGGTGACTGTTTGGGGGTGGTCCCGAGTCCCCTGGCACTGCGGCCTGTGCCGAGGCATACGAGGAGGCACACGCAAGTTACGCCTCCTTCAAGCAGGTGTAACTTGCCCAACAAAGGTAGGGGGGGGGGGGATTTAGGTAGGGCCGGGGGATGGGTATCTTATAAAATCCGGCATACTTTTGTTCGCGCTGGTTGCGTGAACAAAAGTACGCACGCGCATACTTTTTAAAGATCTACCTCTAAGTAAACTTGATTAATAGCCATTAATGGACTTCTCCTCCAAGAACTTATCCAAACCTTTTTTGAACCCAGTTACACTAAGTGCACTAACCACATCCTCTGGCAACAAATTCCATAGCTTTATTGTGCGTTGAGTGAAAAAGAATTTTCTCCGATTAGTTTTAAATATGCTACTTGCTAACTTCATGGAATGCCCCCTAGTCCTCCTATTATCCAAAAGTGTAAATAACCGATTCACATCTTCTCGTTTAAGACCTCTCATGATCTTAAAGACCTCTATCATGTCCCCCCCTCAGCCATCTCTTCTCCAAGCTGAACAGCCCTAACCTCTTCAGCCTTTCCTCATAGGGGAGCTGTTCCATCCCCTTTATCATTTTGGTTGCCTTTCCCTGTACCTTCTCCATCCCAACTATATCTTTTTTGAGATGCCGCGACCAGAATTGTACACAGTATTCAAGGTGCGGTCTCACCATGGAGCGATATAGAGGCATTATGACATTTTCCGTTTTATTAACCATTCCCTTCCTAATAATTCCTAACATTCTGTTTGCTTTTTTGACTGCTGCAGTACACTGAGCCGACAATTTTAAAGTATTATCCACTATGATGCTTAGATCTTTTTCCTGGGTGGTAGTTCCTAATATGGAACCTAACATCGTGTAACTACAGCAAGGGTTATTTTTCCCTATATGCAACACCTTGCACTTGTCCACATTAAATTTAATCTGCCATTTGGATGCCCAATCTTCCAGTCTTGCAAGGTCCTCCTGTAATGTATCACAATCCCCCTTGTGATTTAACTACTCTGAATAATTTTGTAACATCCGCAAATTTGATAACCTCACTCATCTTATGCCTTTCCAGATCATATATATATATATATATATATATTGAAAAGCACTGGAACAAGTACCCTAAGGCACTCCACTGTTTACCCTTTTCCACTGGGAAAATTGACCATTTAATCCTACTCTCTGTTTCCTGTCTTTTAACCAGTTTGTAATCCATGAAAGGACATCGCCTCCTATCCCATGACTTTTTAGTTTTCTTAGAAGCCTCTCATGAGGGACTTTGCCAAACGCCTTCTGAAAATCCAAATACACTGCAACTACCGGTTCACCTTTATCCACATGTTTAACAACCCCTTCAAAAAAATGAAGATTTGTTAGGCAAGACTTCCCTTGGGTAAATCCATGTTACAAGAAATCATATGATCTACACAAATTCCATATTAACATAATTGATATAAAATAAGTGTTAACCAATTAGAAGATGCTCTGCAAATAAAAGAACTAACCCACTGATGTACAGGCTTGGTCAAGGTGATGTATACAGTCTATTTCATGAGTGTCTCCACTGGTTGGTGATAAGATGGTCCTCAGAGAAAATTAAGATCTTTTCAATAACTATATGAGAGTTTGATAGAGATTTTTGGGAGTTTTCTCTATAAAAGTTATTACAGTGCCATATTTTCCCCCCATGGCTCCAGAGCTGGTGCAATGGTTTGTAGCTGCTCTGGAGCTGGAGCAGTCTGGAGCTAGACAGACTACTGGAGCCACTCTCTAACTGAAGCTGGCAAACCTAGAGCACTGCTGGTCCTAACCCTTTCCTCCAATAATCTTGAAGTTACTGTAAACTTCTTTGAACCTTAAACTTGGAGAATTATACTATATTAATTCTCAATTATACTATATCAATATCTCATGTAGTTTCCCCACAACATTTATTTTGATGAAAAGCAGAAATGTATTGCTGTCAAATTATATAAAATATATATTTGTATGATAAACAAATCCTGACAAGTTGTCAGTTAATAAAATATTACAAGATCTGAAATTGCAGATACTGAAATAAATAGAAACTGTTGGTGCCTTTTGCTCCCTGAATACGCAGCTACTATAACACAGCCTGTGAACCATAAGAGCTTGCAAAATTCATTTTGGGGTTTATGCTATGGGATAAACCCAATAATCTCATGTGAGATGCCCAAAAGATAGAGAATAGGCCAGACCTTCACTGATCGTTGATGGAAGATCCAATGTTAAGCCACCTAAGTCAGTGTGCTTCACATTTTTGAAGGCTTATAAGATTGTTAGTATGTCTATCTTAATTGTTAGAAGGATAATATTGCTGAGATTATCACTGTGCAAGAACAGAGTGATTTTTTTTTATAGATTTTCATGTATTCATTATGAAAAACAACCAGCTTAATTTCAACCGCTAACCAAACCAATGCCACAGGATTTAAAAACTGAGATGTCAGATAAAAATCAAAGTCCTAATTCAATACAACTTCCCCAATTCTGTGGCTATGGGAAAATACCTTCATAAATCTGACCCACCAAGTCTTCCTGTTTTTCCTACCTGTTCCACTTTGTTGACCTTATTCTTCACTTTCCCACAACTAAAGACCCTCTTATAATTTTTACCCTGCCACCTCCAGTGAGAGACTTTTCCCTGCTTTCACTTGGTGCCTATGCAATAAAGCTTAGCGTGCATATGGTCATTTTGCATTCTTTGAAGGCATAAATATGAATGTTAGATATGTCTCAAATGATATTGGCATGGTTGTGCCAAAATTAGCATCTCCATGAATGCACATGAAGAAACTGTTTCCTACATCCACCACTCTGTAGCTATGATTTGTTATTCCTGAGGCTTCCCCCTTCCAATCTGAGAAGGCGGAAGACTCAGAGAAACAGACTGTGTCAACAAATGGCTCCTGTCAAACAGTTTCAAATTTATTTCAGTCAATAGGTCATAGGAAACTTTTCTGTTTCAAGAATTGGAAAAAGAATTCACTGTCGGCTTTTCCCATTAATTGTTGAATATCTGTATACTAAATACAGAACTCACCCAGTTTGAGTGGATGTGCTGTTGGGGCATTTCCCATTGTGCTATACGTATGGTTGAGGTATCTTTGAAAAGGCCACAGTGGTGCTGAAAAAACGTTTGTTTTGAAAAAAAAAGTGAGACATGGTATAAAAGGTGGGCCAAAAAAAAAAACCAAACAAACAACAATTTGGTGGATGTCAGAGTGGTTTTCTAAATGTTTGGGCTTCTTCTTTAAATGTGAAAAGCACTGGCCCTCATGTCCTGAGAAGACAGCGAGTGCTGACTCAGTGATCCTGTCCATGGGCCACAGGAGGAAAGAGGCAGTTAATATAGGTCCAGCGATCCCTTGCCCAAACCAGAGACAAGAGACAGGGTGTACATCCAGGGGCATCCTCCCTAAGGGTCAGTAAGGCCCAGCAATCTCCTCAGGGTCCCAGAGCACAGGCTTCAAGGATACCCTCCATGTTTCCCAGAAGTGATGACTGAGGGCAGCAAAGATTTACCAAACCAATTCTGCACTGCTACTTGTTCAAGTATAATTTCTTAACTGTAAAAGAGGATTAATACTAATATTCCAGGAAGACAGGATAGCTGACAAAAGGAATTGTTGAATGAGAAATTCTGCAGCACCTTTAACAAAAAGTAGGTAAATATGGGACACATCGCAACAAGCCAAAGGTATATACATTTTTTTTTTCAAGAAAAAGCTGGTCTAATATTGGGGAATAAAGGTGGTCAATCAGTTTTATTTTAATGTTTAATGTTTTGCAGAAAAAAAAAATTGTAGACAGACCAAAACTTCCTCTAATCTTTTGTTATTGCCATGTCCGAAATAGAAATGGCAAAGTCCAACCACATGTAAAAGGACTGCATCCTAGGCAAATAAGCTATTGGAAAAAAAAAAATCAGAGTCTCTTGTTTCCAATTCTACACATTTCTAGATGGTTGACATCTTTGCCTTTTAGCTACTTTTCTGTCCACTGCCTTCCTATTACACTGGACACACACAATTAATTTAATAGTAGCTGGAGGATATGACAACAGTAATATTTGGAAAGACATCTTCCTGTTTTAATGTGAAAAATGTGTTACGGGAAAAAGAAAACAAAGCAGATGGGTAGAGATGAACCCTTTAGTAGGATAACGAATGTTTTAAGATGCAAGCTTTCAGGACTACTAATTAACTACTGTATTAATTTGCAAATAAATATTACATTATGCAAAGGAGTTGCTGTAGCACCAGGAACAGCCATTTTCATTTTTCTAAGTGTTGTTAGACTAAACCACCACATTTAAAATTGCACATTTTATAATAGTAATCAAGACTTGGAAACAAAATTATCAATCCTGTACAACACTTGTCAGATGTTTCAAACCACAGAGATTTATTTGTTTTTTTAAGATTTGCCTTCTGATTTAATGCAGTGATATAATAAATCATTCTAAGCTGAAACCTAGGTCACAGCCATCATTATGACCTACACAGCAAACTATGACTTGCCAAATTTAGAACTGTATGGGATGAAACAGAGCTGAAACAGAGCCTACAAAACATTTTGCTGTTTGAGTCTCATTATGTTTTGCTTTCCTGTTTGGCTAATGTTCAAACAATAGAACAGTCCCAATTATTCCCATCCATAGCAAGGGTCAGAGTAAAGGTGGCCCTTGCACATCCAATGTCAGCTCCAGATGTAGAATGCTTTAGATGTAGAGAGCACGGCACAAGGAATAAGAAAGAGGCCCCAAAGTAGTTTTGTTCACTAAAACACTTGCCCAGTATTTGGAAGTTTCTACTGCTTAGATATAGCTATATAGCATTCCTTGAAGAACTATATTTTCAAAGCTAAAACGTGTCTTATAAAACCCAAGTTTTATAAGAAGTCTCTAATTTTTTCAGAAGTTCTAGAAATTTTACAGAACTAAACATCTGATATTCCCCATTCCTATTTGCAGTTAACAATATTGAGGCAATTTTCAAAGCTCATTTACCGAGCTAGAGGTAAGAACATAAGAACTTGCCATACTGGGTCAGACCAACGGTCCATCAAGCCCAGCATCCTGTTTCCAACAATGGCCAATCCAGGCCATAAGAACCTGGCAAGTACCCAAAAACTAAGTCTATTCCATGTTACTGTTGCTAGTAATAGCGGTGGCTATTCCCTAAGTCAACTTAATTAATAGTTTTTTATATACCGTGGCACGTAATGCACATCACCTCAGTTTACAGCAAACAGTAATTCAGCCATAGGCTTTACAATAAACATAAGTGGAAAACGCCAAACGCTTGTTTAACAGTTAACTAGGAATATAAATATCATATACATATGTGTAACAATGATAACTGAAATAATTAACTTAAAGTCTGTCCTGTAGGGAAATTTTTTTTTTTCGGGAATAATACGGGTAGGGAAAGGGGGGAATCATGGTTAAGCAGAGAATCAGATAAAGAGATGAGGACAAGAGAAATCTCGGAAGAGGCTTCAGGCAGTGACATGAATGGAATCAGTCATTTTTGGGGGAATATAAATATAATAAATATAATAAATATAATAACATAAATATAATAAACATAAGTGGAAATATATAAGAACTTATCCTCCAAGAACTTATCCAATCCTTTTTTAAACACAGCTATACTAACTGCACTAACCACATCCTCTGGCAACAAATTCCAGAGTTTAATTGTGCGTTGAGTAAAAAAGAACTTTCGCCGATTAGTTTTAAATGTACCACATGCTAACTTCATGGAGTGCCCCCTAGTCTTTCTACTATCCGAAAGAGTAAATAACTGATTCACATTAACCCGTTCTAGACCTCTCATAATTTTAAACATCTCTATCATATCCTCCCTCAGCCGTCTCTTCTCCAAGCTGAAAGTCCTAACCTCTTTAGCTTTTCTTCATAGGGGAATTGTTCCATCCCCTTTATTATTTTGGTAGCCCTTCTCTGTACCTTCTCCATCACAATTATATCACATGGGCTTCTACAACACACACTTTCAGCTGCATTAAAAAGAGGAATTCTCAGGAAGTGTGCTTAGGTTTGGGATTTAAAATTTCATGAGTACATAGGATTTTCAGAGGCACAAGGGCAGGGCCAGCTCTAGGTTAGCTGGCATCCTGTGTGAAAATTGAAATTAGTACCCCTGCCCCCCCAAAATAATGACTGATTCCATTCATGTCACTGCCTGAAGCCTCTTCCTAGATTTCTCTTGTCCTCATCTCTTTATCTGATCCTCTGCTTAACCATGATTCCCCCCTTTCCCTACCCGTATTACTCCCAAAAAAAAAAAAAATTCCCTACAGGACAGACTTTAAGTTAATTATTTCAGTTATCATTGTTACACATATGTATATAATATTTATATTCCTAGTTAACTGTTAAACAAGCGTTTGGCGTTTTCCACTTATGTTTATTGTAAAGCCTATGGCTGAATTACTGTTTGCTGTAAACTGAGGTGATGTGCATTACGTGCCACGGTATATAAAAAACTTTAAATAAATAAATAAACCTTTACTTCTTACCAGTGACAATTTTAGTTTTTTTGCTGCCTAAAGACACCATCAGTGAATTTTGGGACAGAACCTCAATATATACCCTGCACCTCAACTAAACATATCCTGCATCCAAAGAAAATCCCTAAACAATGATGAAGAACAAAACTAGAAGGTTCCATCTTCAACTCAACATAAAGAAAATATTCAAATTTTGGTGTTACCTCAGAATCAGCAACAAATCCCATCACTACCAGGCATTCTGTGATGGAGCACCAAACTCTGCAAAATGTAACATATATATAGCAAACCCTCCATACCATAACAGCACTAATTCTCAGGACTCAAACAGCAACAACCAAACCTATGAAAATGCAACAGGCCCTAGAGCATATATACCTCTTATTAGGAAAGCAGGACTGCTAAAGAGCTGTATATAGAAGCTACAAGCTAGCAGAATCTCTCACCTGTGCCATGTGCACATAACACAGAAAGACTCTCAACAAATATAAAATGTGAGATCACAAATTGAAAACAGAAATATACACAAGTGAAATGGAAACCTCAAGAAGCCAAACTGCATGCAGTGCAACACTAAAGAAATAGAAACAAATATATCTCCTGCTGTACTGCACAAAGATATCAGAGAGACATTCCCAAAGCTAACATATTCAAATCACAAAACTGAAAATAAAATGCTTTTTTAAAATCTTTGTCTGGACATTTCATTTTTGTAATTGTTTTGGTTCTGTACATTTCTTCTTTCTCCTCCTGTTTTAGTCAGTTCGTCTCCAATCTTTCTCTCTGATATTGATCTTTCCCTGTCATCTAATTTCTCTATCTTTGCCTGGCTGTCCATTCATAGGTAGAGATCACCCTCCCTCCTCAATCTTCAGTCAGGGCTGGATTTAAGTTGGGTTCGGCTATAGGCAATGCTGGGATGAGGGATCAAACCCCTATCCTCCTGATCACTCTTGCTCAAATCTTCCTCTGTCAGGGCAGGCACCCCCCTCCCTAATAAGTGTGCAGCAGTAGTGATCAGATAAGTTCCACATGGCACCTCCTGTAACTGTTGCCTGCTGTCAACCCCGGCAGTGCCCTGCCCCTTCCTTTTGCATGGGCTTCCTCTTATCATGGAAAAGCACATGAGGAGCAAGGTGCTGCAGGGCCTATCAATGTGCAAGGGCTGCAGGAGGCCCCATACTGAATTTGGCTTGTTGGTGCTATGGGGCAGCACCATACCAGCAAGGCAGGATTAGTGTCTTGCTGGTGCCTACAAAAATCTGGTGAAAAATCCACCTTCATTTCAGTTTGTATTTTGCAGGTCATTTATCACTGTTTATTACAACAAAGACAAAAACAAACAAACAAAAAAAACTCACTGGAAAAAATTACTCCATGTTTCTAGGTAAATATAATTTTTGTTCTTGCTGTAACACACACTGAAATGCCCAGGAATAATAAAATGAAAACAGATAATGAAGGATCCTACTTATGCCTAAATTCATGCCTGCCTCCCTTTCATGTCCCAATACTACACATTCCCAAATCTCTAATCTGTTGATTCCTATAAGCCCTCCATAGCCCCCCGGTTAGGCTACTTCCTGTTGCGTCCGGTCTCAGATGGTTTTGACCTCTGTGCCTCGCCTTTCTCTCTGCGCTCCCCACTAGCCTTGGGAAGATGGCTACCGCCGCGTCTGTATGCCGCTATCTCCGGCGTCCCCGGAACGGCAATGGCATGGCTATCCGCCATGTTTCTCCTGGGGGCCTCCAAGGGTGTACGCGCGCACGCCACCCATGTCTTTATCCACGTCATGGCGGGAACCTTGGGGGCAGCCCCCTCCGAGTGACGTCATGCCATCTGGGTATTTAGCCTGCCCTTCGGTTTGCTAACAATTCGAGTTAGCAAGGATCGTGAATGGATCGGAAAGCCTCCATTCTGAGCTACTCTGCTGCTTCCGTGCTGCCGTTGGAAGCTCTCTCTGCCCTTTGGGGTATTTCTCTAACCTGGGTACCCGCTCCTCGGGGCCCTTTGCTTTCTTTCAGGTGCCTATCTGGGATCAGGTACTCGCTTCCTTGAGGGCCTGCTCTCCCTGCCTCGATGCCTGTATCCAACTACTTCTGCCTGCTGGGATCTCCATCTCTACAGCTAACACCTTAGTGAGTAATCTAACTTTGTCAGTCTGTCTCATCTACAGCTCTGCACTGGGAACCTGCGTCCAGAACTCCCTATACTATCTTTGTGAGACGGGTCTCCTCTGCCGAGGGCCCCTGGACTGCTACCACTGGATCACCTCACTACTGCCACCGCTGGTGGCATCACTCAAGCTGTATAATAAAAGACAAATCTCTGTGTTTGCATGTCTCGAGTCTAGCCTAGTACTGTGGTTCCTCACGGGGATCCTCCTCGTGGGAGTGGCCATCACCATAGTACCCAAGAATCCACTCAAACACCTCAAAACCATAACACTTCCTTTACCATCTCCAACTGATTCCCTTGTCCTTCCCCTCAATAGCTTTCTTTCTTGCTATCTCAACCCACACCCAATCATCTTTGTCCGTCCCCACCCTTCCAATCCCTTCGCCTGACATCCTGCCAGCAAGACAGCAGTGCAGGCACTTCTGCCTTCCTCATGCCACTGGCTCCTCTCTCTCTCCAATGGAAACCAACTGCTTGAATGCCACAGGAGAGAGTGGAGCTGGCAGGAGGAGAAAGTTAAGTGCCAGGCTGCCAGCTCCTCTCTCCTGCCAGTCGCACTGCAGGGAAAGGGAAAAGCCATAGTGGGTGCAAACTGTGCCTGTGCTGTTTTAATGCTCATACATTATGCCTGCCAATGTTGAAAACAAAAGTACCTGGGTGATTTCTTTAAAAATGGGATACAAAGGACATGCACATGCAGTAAAAGTACCCACATGTTTTACAACTACACAGGCCATCTGAAAATTGCACTGTTTCGGGGAAATTTTAAATCTCTGGTGTGTGCCAATACCAGCATATAGGTGCCTGGCCAGGCCATGCGTGCGCCAAGAGCATTTTCAGATTTGCCTTCTACGCAGAAATGCTGGGTTCTTGAAAAGGGGCGGGCCAGGGGGTGGGGTCTGGCCAGGACAGCGCCATTAGGCATTGTCCCGGGGAAGCACATGCCAGCAGCTGGCCGGCACATGGAACTTACTTCTGCTCAGGAGAGCAGGTAAGTTTAGAAACAAAAAAAATTAGGTGAGTTAAGGTGGGCTTAGGGGTCAGGGCAGAGAGGGGAAAAGGGAGGAAGGTTAGTCAGGGGGTTAGGGAAGTTCCCTCCCATTCTGTTCCTTTATTGGAGTGGACTGGGAGGGAAATGGGGAAAAGCCAGATCGCGTCACCGCAAATTGATTACAAAATCCCCCCCCCCCCCCCCTTGCGTGCGCAAGTCGGCACCCATGCGCGTCGATATAAAATTGGTCGGGCATGTTATAAAATTGGGGCGCCCTTTTAAAAATGTATGAGCAAAACGAGCAGAAAAATGTTGTGCAAGAGAGGCTTCAGGCATTTAAATGGACTTGCCATTTTCTTGTTACTGCCACAATTTTTATGGGTGCCTAGCAATGAGATTTCATTCTAGATAGGTAGTTAAAGAGAAATCATGTAATGTTCTACTAGGAATAAGAAGAATGTCTTCACAGTATCTAGTTCAACATCATGGTGATGCAATAAAAAGACAGTGGCACTGAGTCTCATTAAATTCAAACCAAGAGAAATTCTTTCTAAATGAAACTGCAGAAATTACCCAATCTGTTTGGCCTGATGAATCTAAAGTTGAGGCGACCAGGGAAAGCCGATGCAGTTACAAATATTATTGTCCAGGAAGCTATTGATATATCTCCCTAGTACCATTTTGTAAGGGGGGGGGGGGGGGGAAGGAAAACAATTGCCTGGGGCCCCAGTGCCACAAATGACTCTCTTGGTGAACTGAATGATATCTCTGAGGCAGAATTTCAGGGCTTCTGTCATTCCTTAGTTTCTGTCCTGGGCTTCAGTGGTCCTGAATATCCCTTCTCTCATCTGAATGAGAAGTAAAACTTCTGTCAATTTAAATCAACAATCCTTGCACCCCTCCAACAACCTTGACCAAGCCGCCTACATTTATTTATATTCCACTTCGAAGCAGATTACATTCAGGTTTATTTTCCTAACAGATACTGTAAATAGTATTTTGGACACTATTCTGCCATAATCATTCCATGGCACTGTGTGGGATATGGCAGTCACCTGTTCAAAAAAAAAAAAAAATGGTAACAAAGAAGCTTATTTGGAATTTGTGGTCTCCATCATTTATGTGAAACCATTTATTCCACAACTGGTTACGACTATATGACAACATAAGATATGCCAGGCTGGGTCTAACCAAGGTCCATAGAGTCCAACATCAGGTTTCCCAACAGTGGTCAAATTCAGGTCCAAAATACCAGGTAGAGCTCAATAAGTAAGAATATAAGAACAAAAGAAGTTGCCATACTGGGTCAGACCAAGGGTCCATCAGACTCAGCATGCCACTACTACTGCACTGCCAAATTGGTTAGCTTCCCTGATTTCTCTTAGCATTTCATCATCTGTCTCATCATTTTGACCAGGTGGTTGGTAGTAAACTCCTATCACGCTACCCTTACCCAACACACATGGGATTTCTACCCATATTTAATCTCTTGTATTATCTTTATCCTGTTGGGACTCCATGCCCTTTCTGGGCATAAAGCACCACCCCCCTCACCGTTGATTCTTCCTATCATTTTGATATAATTTATACTCTGGTATAGCACTAGCCCAATGGTTATCTGCCTTAAACCAGGTCTCTGAGATGCCAATTATGTCTCTCTCATCATTCACTGCTATACACTCTAAATCTCCCATCTTACTTCTTAGACATCTGACATTGATATACAGATATTCCAGTGTTCTTTGTTTGTATTAACCTGCTTTTCAATAGATCTATTCCTTCTTGCTCACTCCCAGGTTAAAGCGATGGCTTTTCAAAGTCTGCATGGCTAATAATTGTTTATGAACTTTTCCTCCAGGAACTTGTCCAAATCTTTTAAACCCCATTATGCAAATCACCTTAACCATGTGCTCTGGCAACAGATTCCACAGTTTGCTTCTGTGCAGAGTAAAAAAAACAAATACTTTCTACAATTTGTTTTAAATATGCAGGTTGTTAAGTTTCATGGAGTGAACAGGACCCAATTTTAGTATGAAAGAGAAACTATAAGTGCTCCAAGTATACAGATAATAGATATTTCCATGCCCCTGATATACCAGTGGAGCTTTAGACAACAGCCAACCCATGTTTATGTTATGGACGTGGACACTTGGACTGGCTAGAGCACTGGATGGATCTGCTGAAAGCAGGCCTACAGCGGAACTCGTAGCCAGAAGGTGGAACTGGACCAGGAGACCAGACAGGACTTTACCTATATCAGCCCTCGTTCCCCGCAGGTTGAGCCCGTGGGTACCAGGGCCAGTAGGACCTAGGCGAGGGTCTCCTGGTAATGAAGAATCCAAAGAACAGTCCGGGGCGAGGCAGGCAGAAGAGTGGGAGAGACTAAGACGGTCCAGAGGTCATGGCAGGCGGCAGCAGTGCAAGACTGAGAACCAGGCCAGATGTCGGGGCAGGCTGAAGACAATTGAAGCCTTAGGACGAGCCAGGGGTCAGGACAGGCAGCAGAGAGAGTACCAGAAGCCAAGCCGATGTCGAAACCAGGGAATCAAGTCTAAACAGGAGCTGGACCAGGAACTCGGGAGCAGGAGCGGAGCAGAGGCAGGAACATGAAGTCAGGAACGGAGATAGAATGGGAACACGGAGTCAGGAACACAGGAACTGGAGAACACAGACACAGCAACTAGTTACTAGTTGCCAAGGCAGGGAACACAGATTCAAGTTGGGCTTAAATAGCCCAGCATCTGACAGGTTTCCTGCCACAGTCCTTTTAAATTCTGGCCCAGTGCGCATGCGCCTAAGGAGCAGAGCCATGAGCAGGAAGTCGGCGGCGTCTCCCTCGTGGGGAGAACACCGTGGGGAGAACACCGCGGAAAGGCCCTGCCGTGGCCCGGAGCCACATGGAGAAGGCCACAGTGCGAAGTGAAGAGGGGCAGCAGGTAAGGGTGGACCCGGCCATGGCTGCCCGCGGCTCACAACAGTTTAAAAATCTGACATACTAATAGAGATGAAGAACAAGTCTGTAGATAGGATCATTATGAGCATTCAATCCATTGACTATAAAATCTGGCTTAAGGCCAAGAAAGCACTTCAACCTCATAGCAAGTCAACCTCTTGTGTAGCATGCAGGGCTGAAATTCAACAGTTGACATAATCCAGCAGCATAATCATTAGCTTTTAGAAGCTGAACTCCATTATTCATATGTGCATCCTTGAATAACAATGAGAAAAGAAAGAAGACAGGACTGTAAATGAGTTATAGCAGGCACTAGATTTCTTTAGTATTTGTGTTTCCCTCCACATCAGAAATGTCAACATGAAATGCAGCATAGCTGCTATCTATTGGTCAGCAGTGTCTGGTCTGGCTTTTGGGGTGTGCCATGTCTGTAGTCACCTCTTCTAATCTGGCTGAGAAGAGCTGCTTCCCCTTCTCCAGACACAGCCCTCAGGGCTGTTGCAGCCCCTGGCCAAAAGGGGAGCTTGTTGCTTCTGCTACCTTCCACCCCTGCACCTCAGCCACAAGATGGCCTACAGGGCCAAAGCACTGCCATGGGCCCGGTTTTCCAGTGTTGCCTGCGGAGTGGAAGAATAGCTGTTGCACTTTTCCTCCTCGATAGTCCAAGAGGCAGGATAGAGGAGCAGGTAGCCGAGTGCTTCTGTCCTGCCAGTTCTGCTCCCTCCCGTGCTGTTCATACTGCTGATCAGCATGATAGAAAGGAGTCAGTGGCTAGGAGGAGGGTAGAAGTACCTGCACTGTTCTTCTGTGGGAAGGACTATATGAGAGGGAGGTTGGAAGGTAGGTAAGAAAGAGGAAGGAAGGATGGAAGATGCAGAGGGGTTGGAAGATAGGGAAGGGTTAAAAGAGAAGAGAGGATGGAAAATGAGAAGGCAAGAGGGGTACAGAAGGGAAAGGAAGATTATGGATCTTGCAGGAGGTATTGGAAGTGGATGGTAGAGAGGTTGGAAAGTGGAGAAGGGAGAATGGAAGATATGGGAGAGGTTTTAAAAGGTGGGGGGGGGAACGAGAGAGGGGGAAGGTGACTGCAGGGGTTGAAAGATGGGAAAATCTAGGGGAAGGAGAAGAGTAGTGGGCAAAACAAATAAAAGGTATTATAAGGGCAACTAACCTTGTTAGGAAATTAAAGGAATGAAGAACGAGAGGCCGCTATGATTTTCTAAAGTAGCTGAAAAGATAAAGAAAAAAAGGCTGGCAAGAGATCGCACAAAGAGGAGCATAGGCGAACGATATCTGGAAAAGCAGTCAGGAATACAAAGAAGCAAATGGAAAAACCAGCACATATGGTAAAATGAGGGTCAGGAGATATATATATATATATATATTTATTTATTTTTTAGGTATGTTAGAGATATGAAGACGTGCAAAAGTGTCACTGTGAGATTCAAAGGTGAAGAGCAGGAATATGGAGAAGCTGATCAGGAAAAAGCAAAATTGCATAACAAATATTTCTGGTCATTGTTCACTGTGAAAGAGCCAGGAATAGGACCATATAAAATGAACAGAAAGAGGATTGAAAGTGAAGCAAATCTCAAATTGATTTTCATAAAAGTGTGTTTGTCAGGAGCTAACTAAACAAATTAGATAAAGTGAAGGGTTTTAATGGAACTTAGAGACGTTCTGGCCGCTCCACTGGCTGACCTTTCCGATGTTTCTTTAGAGGCAGGAGTAGTTGCAGAGGACTGGGGACGCAGATGTAGTTCCTAATCACAAAAGAGAAAGGAGGCGACTGGGAATTACAGGCTGGTTAATTTGTCCTCTGTGGTGAGCAAATTAATGGCAGCATTGCTGAGAGAGAGGCTAGTGCAGTTTCTGGAATCCAATGAAAGTTTATGTCAGATGAATCTAATCCTTTCTTTGACTGGATGGCCAGAGAGTTGGATCAGGGGAAAGAACTAGATGGAGTGTACTTGGATTTCAGTAAGGCCTCTGACGTAGTTCCAGCTATCATAGACAAAATAAAATGAATAAAAATCATCAACTTCTACCTGTATAAATACCATCTTTATATTTATAAATGAACAAGACTTCAATTTGGCAAAAAATACCTTTCTAAATAAGTCTTAATTTCTTTTGAAAAGATACCATATCTGATTCTTCCTTCATTTCCTGTGGCAGTGAGTTCCACAATATAGGCCCGATTACTGAAAATACTCATCTTCTAGTTACTTGCAATCTTTATTTCCCTAAATGAAAGGACTACAAGCAATCTCATTCCTGCCGAATACAATACGTGAGTGGGACTGTAAGTCTGTAAAAGCTCCTTCAGATATATTGGTCCATCTGCTTGCATTTCCTTGAAAACGAACATTAATATCTTAAATTGTACTCTATAAGCTATCAGGAGCTGATGAAGATTTTTCAAAGTGTGGAGTTGTGTGCTCCCTGCATTGGCAGCCCCATTATTAACCTTGCCGCAGCTTTCTGAATTAATTGGAGGATCTGAACTTGCCCTTTAGGGAGACCAATGTATAAAGCATTACAATAATCCAGAGTTTAATACAAGGGCTTATACTATTGTCATAAATTCAGAGACGGCAAGCATATATCTTAATTGTCCTACTAAATGTAATTTGAAAACTGATTTTAATCAGAGACTGTAATGGAAAGGATGAATCCAACATAAAACCAAGATCATGGACTTCTCACGAAACAGGTAGATAGATACTGCCGTTCAGTTTTAAGCCATTTAATTCGAATGGTGCTTCAGTACGTCCGGTCCACATAATTTCTTTTCCTAAGAGTTAAGGATCATTTTGTTTTTATTCATCCAAGCTGGGACAAGGCAGGTTTTAAGTTCTTTCCATAATGACTTTAGTACTGACATTTATTCTACTTACACTGCAGGTCAACATTTTCTATAGCCCCTATGTGCAGTCTATGACCACCTCTTATACATTGCCTCTTATAAGAACCTGGGAAGTTATTGACAGATGGATTAATGCTGTTTTTTTTAAGATCTCTCTTCTAGGGACAAAGTGTTTTCTTCATTTGGAAGCATACAGCATCAAGCTTGCTCTTTTTCCTCTAACTGCAACTTAAAAATATTGTTTACATACATATCATAAAGACAAGTTTCTGAGAACATTTTTGCAAGGCAATTTGGAGCTTGGCTTAATCTCCAGTTTGTAAAATTACTTAAAGGCAACTATTCATAAAAGTTAAATTCTAGCACATGCATCACTGAAAAAATTGCTTTGGCAATAGTATGAAAAGCAACACAGCAAATATCCCACTGGGCCCTAACAAAAATACACCTCCTATTGGGAAAACAGAACAAGGTGGACTGCAACAGTTCCCTCTCACCAAAAACAAAATAAGGGATGACAAGTTTAGAAACAGAAATAAGCAAACAATTTTTTGTTCCGCTCTCCAGTCCAGCTTCACCCTTCCACTTCTTGTTCCCTGCAGACAAGTGTGGAGGAGCTGAATGAGGGAGCAAAGAGCTCTTCTTTGCTTTGTTTGGTTCTCAGATCACCTCCCCACTTCCTGTTCCTTGCATGCTGCCAGGGAGGGGAGGGGCTGGAGCATGAAGGAAAAGTCTGAGATTCAGGCCACAGGCCAATATAGAGTCTTCGGGGCAGAGCCCTGTGTGTTCATGCAGGGGGCCCTCTGCCCCTAGGTAAAAGCAGCCCTGCTGAAGTCACCCCCTTGTGCCTGACACCTGGAGCAGCCACACCCCCCTTTTGCTCCTCCCCTAAACCCAGCACTAGTGCTTCATCGGTCCTTCAAGCAAAATGAATTGTCAGTTTGCAGGCATATTAGGACTGATACAATTAGTCTCAGTATAGAGGAATATTCTTCCATTTAATTGTTATTCACTGAGAAGGGTCAGTTATATTTGATTAAAATGCATAGCCATCTGATTTATTGTACAGCACTAGAATGCTTATAAAGACTTAAGAATATATGCTTAAAGTATCATACAATTCTGTGCAATTACACACCATTCCAACTTTTGTAAACAAAATCTAAGGGTCCTATTCAATAAAGCTTTGTTTCCCCATTCTGTGTCTGTGATTAAAAAAAAAAAAAAAAAAAAGCTTAGCGAGATATCTAGAACTGATGGTGATTCCCCCCTTCCCTCCCTCTTTTTCTCACTGGTTCAAGAAAATGTGGAAACTTTGTATGGTGACAGTGTGACTAACTCCAGCCATTCCTCATGCTGAAAATAAGCCAACTGCTTTCTCTTGCTTCCTTTTCTCACCCCCTCCACCCTTTGCGCTCTCTTTCTTTCTTTCACGTTTTCTGTTTTCTCTTCTGTGTTTTTGTCAGCAGGACACTCTAGATTTGTAAACGCCTGAAACAGGTCTTTGATATTTCAGTACACATTGCTGAAATGCACTCCCTCCTTCTGTTCCAGCAGAAGCATTCAATTCGTGACTCCCGTCCGTTTCCTATGAATCTATGAGTTCTGCTGCACATTCCATCACAGACGTGCGACAAGGAAAGCATACGAGAGAAAGATTAAGATGTAATTTCTGGTCAGCATTACTGTCTGCCAGCAGTTATTTCTCTCATCGATGTCAAATAAAAAGCAAATCAGTACTATATTACTTAAATAAGCAACTAACTACATCCTTTTGCTCAACAGAACACTAAATGTTTTTTTCCCCCATATAATTTAGCAAAGAAAAATAATGACTACCCCATTACCCCACAACAATAGTGATGTTCACATTTGTTGATATTTTGGCATCCATATCTGTATATGAATACTTTCGAGAAGCCTCATGACACTTTGGAGGCATCTGTTTATATTGTGAGCATTACATTGGTAGCTTGTGATATGTTACGGTTCTTAGCAGGAAATGCATATCCAGGTGAGGAAGGGATGGCTGGATGTTGAAATAAGCACATATTGTCATAGGCTCCAAAACATCAACATCTACACACGAGCAATCAATACAATATCAAAGGGCATCTATCTTCCAAACAGCACAAACCCCACAACATCCACACGCACTGCATGTCGCAATAATGGTGGACCTACTTGCAAAATTGTTTGCCCTGAATATATCCTATTATCATTTCACTTAGTAAAACATATGCAATGAAAGAGCCCATATATTGCAAAAGCATGGCTAGAAGCTGACATTTAATTAGGCCCATTGAGAAAGCTATTCTTTCACATTCTGTATCCGTGGGGAAAATACTTAAGAGTACCTGGTCCATATCTATGACTCATCAAAAAACTTCTCTATCACTTATTTAATAAATGTTGATAATCAAGCTTTAAATGCTATTTTACACACATTTTAAATACCGGCAGCCAATATGCTTTGCAAAAAAGTAAACAATATTTAAGGATCAGTTATTTGTAAATTATCAAGAACTGGATCTACAGGGAAGAAAATTGGTGTAGATTGCATTCCATTTATACAAATCTCTCAATCCATAAGCAACAGCAATACCATTCCTTTCTTAAACATTTTCTAAATAAAATCCAAGTCATAGGGGTCAAACACTTAAGGAACTTGTGTAAGGCACAATGGCAATATGAAATGAAAGGCATTTAACCTATAATCATTACTAGACTTTCAGTAAAATGAACAGAAACATAAAAACAAACACAGGCTGGAGGCACCTTAAAGACTAACAGATTTATTGGGACTCTTGCTCTCAAAACGTTTATGTCTCAAAAAAATCTGTTAAGTCTATAAAGGTGCCTCCAGCCTTTGGGCTGTTTTTGTCACTACAGACAAACATGGCACATGACCACAGAGGGAACCCGATATCTGTCTTCCGGAAGGCTCCCTACATATATGCAAATATTTAATGAGGAACATTTTTTCATCTTTTTGGTTGTGCTCAACCTGCACCATGATCTTGGGAATGGAAGTCTACAAGCATACTTACTACTGCCCATTCAAGACGTAACTATAATGTACACAAACAAGAGAGTAACTTAACAGGAAACCATGCCTCCTCTACATTACAAATTGCAGGTAATTCTCTGTTCTTTGTACAAAGAAGCATGCCACTTTGAATGCATTTATCACTTTTATTTCACTATGCAGAAACATACATTCACCATGTGTTGTGATGCAGCTGAGGGTGTAAAAGACTATATCCTTTGGATGGATACTTGTATTACTCAAGAATACTACAGAGTATACAGTGGCATTTCTGTACAATTTAAGGCTCAGCTCTCTCAACTAGGCAATAGATATGGAGCAGGTTCTGAAATGAGACATTTTTCTGTGAGACAAGTGGTAAATCAATTGGAAAAAAATCAATAGGATTATTCCAGAGTAATTATTTTTCTGATGCTGAACACAAAGGAGAAATTTAGACTATTCCTCAAATCACTACACAATTTACAAGTTTAGGATTTGTGAAGGATGACTGTAAGCACTCTGGTTTTTAACTCAGGACAATGCCAACAGCAAAATTTTAATTTGCAGTTAGAATACTAAAATTGTTACTACCTCATAAGGTATTAAGTCAGGTATACAAAGCACATTTTAAAAGCATTTAAATATTTTCACATGATTAAAGATTCATCATTGTTTATCAGGCTGTAGTAATAAAACCAGATAAAACAAATAGAATATTCAAGTTGTGTTTACTGAATAAACTGTGTTATTGGCACATCTAGGGCATGATCAAACACTATACACAGTACCTATACAGCTTCTAGTATTTTAGGGGTAATCATTTTTCTGTAAACAAAAGGCTTGCCATCTATTAAAGGCGTGAACTGCTTTATGTGTTGTACAAGTTCACTGCTTCGATTCTTCATTCTTGCTCATGAGCGTGCAGGAGTAGCTGAAAACTAAAAGAAACTGTATGGGAAATTAAAAGTGTTGCTTTTCTGGAATTTTTTAGCTGCTTCATGCAATGCTGTTCTAGTAATGCTGAATTTGATTGGGAAGATATTTCTGCCAGTGTCTTCATAAAATGCCGCACTCAGTCCCCTCCGAACTGAAATATTCCGTGGACAGATGCCCTCAGTCGAGTGAGAACAGTTTTGCCAAATATCTGTAGGGTCTGGTGTTCCTAATTGTTTGCACATGGCTGGAATCATATATAACTTAAGTTATTCCTGTTTGAAAGACAGAATATCAGTTAGCTGAGTTATTTTGATGTTTTATCAAAGATTACATTACACTGAATACAAAAGTTCATCTCATATATAGTTACACCGCCCACCCTCCCCCACACCTACACATAATATACTGTGACAGGATTCCAGTAGAGTAGATCACCATCTAGGCTTATTTTCAATTATGGATAGTTATTGTAAAAAAATGATGAACTCCATAACTCTATCTTCAAAAACAGCAAGCATTGTTCTGAGTATATGTTTTCCCCGCCCCTCACCACTACAGCAGGAACAGAAAAACCTTTAAATAAATCCCTTACGTCACACACCTGTCTTACCTGTGCCAGGAATGATGTAGAAAAACAAAACGATTTCCCAAGAAAAAGGTGTTGCTATTAATAGGGGTCACAAGAGCGGCATCACTATTTCATCGAGCATTCAAAAGCAGCGTAGGGGATGAGATGGAGCCAGCACGGACGGCCCTTGCATAGCAGGTTAGTGTGCATGGGGAGGGGGCGGGGAGTTTCTGAGCACAGGATCAACACAACGTGCTATATGGAAGATGCTTCGGGGGGGGGGGGACATACTGGGGGGGGTGTGTGTGTGTGGGGGGGAATATGCCTTTTTGAAGAAAGTTAGTTACAAAAAGGCTGCATTACCATCTCATCCTGAGAAACAATGCCACATTAAAAAGTGTCCTACAGAATTAAAACAAAAATAAATAAGAAAACAAAAACATTTGGTCTTGGGCAAAACCAGTAGCTGGGATCGCAGCTGAAACATTTGACCTAAAAGCCCCCAAATTACCTCAACATGCCCAAAACAGGATAGTCCGCCACGTCTATTTTAATGACATGTTTTCACAGCTAAGAGATGCCTTTAAGAGCCAACATTTTAGTGGGCAAGCATTAGTAAACAGAAAGCTGGACATCACACTTTAAAATGAAGGGAGATTTGCAATCAAAGCATGGGGAATGAGCAATATTCAAACCAATCAAAACGAGCAAATGACTTCTGTTGCATTCTCTAGCTGGCATTAAACAAAGCAAATGACCTTGCAACATTAAAGATTACAGAACATGTCCATTTTGACCTCTTGCAAAATTCAGAGGCCTGCAAATAATTATGCAGATGAGCATCTTCCAGGCTGCGCTGTTCTGATTTATTTTGTATTTATTTATTTCAATTTTTATATTCCGCTTTTCAGCACTTCACAGTGTACATCAAAGCGGGTTACATTCAGGTACCGAATATTTCCAAATATGCAGTCACGTGCACAGCTCGGAAATGTGGCTAAACAGAAGCCTTTAAGTCTTAATGTGCATTGAGAAAATGGTTAATTCACTTGGAACAAAGGGCACTGGAATGCCAGGGAGAGAATTAAGAGGAATTTCAAAAAGGTATGAACATAAAAGAAGAATGCCCCTTTGCCACATGCCAGTTCAAGGAGTGCCTGGAAAAAAAAAATCAGCTCTTCCTCTTACCTGTGGTCAATCCTCTCCTTCTTCTGGCGTGATCTCGGTTTCTTTGTGCACCACTACCTTGGTCACTGACATGTCAGGGTGCTGCTCTTTGGCTTCTTTAATTGCCTGAGCCAGCGCCTAAGCCCAAAGAAACCACAGAAGGGCAAAAAAAAAGGTGGTGGAACATGCATGATCAATAGCAAGGTGGAGAATCATGAGATCTTACACAATTTACAAAATGAGGAAAATGATTAAAAGTATGAACTATTCCAGCAATTTTGTTCTGTAAGCCAGAATTCATGGTTTCTTAAAAGTTCAAGGTTCTCGCCTCTAAAGCGTTCAGATATATTTTATACGTTGTTATACTCTACCTGGTCATGATCGATATCAGCATCTCCTGTGATAACTATTCTCTTTTCTATTCTTGTCTCAGAAATGCCTCCTTTTACAGTCTACAGCAGAGAACAATTTTTATTTTAGGTTATGCTGTTAAAAAAAAAACAAACAAAAAACGCTTTGCCATGTAATGATTAATTCCAAATACCAACATACATATAGCTCAGTCCCTTAGAAGTCAACACATTTGTTGATTATGATGCAAGTTCCTGAGAGCAGTTTATTGCTATGAAAGATACTTCTCAAAGTGGATCCTGTAAGGTAACACGATTTGACGAAAAAAACCAACACACAACTTTGGAACAAATTTGCATTATAACAAATTAAAGAAAGATCACTACATGTGTATATACACAGGAGCAATGCTTACACAAAGGACACGGAGGGCAAGAATGGAAAGCAGGAGAGGAGAAATAGAATTTGTGCATCAAGGTTCCTCATGAGAGGCAAGAATGGAAAGCAGGAGAGGAGAAATAGAAATTGTGCATCAAAGTTCCTCATGAGAGGCTTCTAGGAAAAGTAAAAAGTCATGGGATAGGTGGCGATGTCCTTTCGTGGATTGCAAACTGGCTAAAAGACAGGAAACAGAGAGTAGGATTAAATGGGCAATTTTCTCAGTGGAAGGGGGTGGACAGTGGAGTGCCTCAGGGATCTGTATTGGGACCCTTACTTTTCAATATATTTATAAATGATCTGGAAAGAAATTCGACAAGTGAGATAATCAAATTTGCAGATGACACAAAATTGTTCAGAGTAGTTAAATCACAAGCAGATTGTGATAAATTGCAGGAAGACCTTGTGAGACTGGAAAATTGGGCATCCAAATGGCAGATGAAATTTAATGTGGATAAGTGCAAGGTGTTGCATATAGGGAAAAATAACCCATGCTATAATTACACAATGTTGGGCTCCATATTAGGTGCTATAACCCAAGAAAGAGATCTAGGTGTCATAGTGGATAACACATTGAAATCGTCGGTACAGTGTGCTGCGGCAGTCAAAAAAGCAAACAGAATGTTGGGAATTATTAGAAAGGGAATGGTGAATAAAACGGAAAATGTCATAATGCCTCTGTATCGCTCCATGGTGAGACCGCACCTTGAATACTGTGTACAATTCTGGTCACCGCATCTCAAAAAAGATATAATTGCGATGGAGAAGGTACAGAGAAGGGCTACCAAAATGATAAGGGGAATGGAACAAGTCCTCTATGAGGAAAGACTAAAGAGGTTAGGACTTTTCAGCTTGGAGAAGAGATGACTGAGGGGGGATATGATAGAGGTGTTTAAAATCACGAGAGGTCTAGAATGGGTAGATGTGAATCGGTTATTTACTCTTTCGGATAGTAGAAAGACTAGGGGGCACTCCATGAAGTTAGCATGGGGCACATTTAAAACTAATCGGAGAAAGTTCTTTTTTACTCAACGCACAATTAAACTCTGGAATTTGTTGCCAGAGGATGTGGTTGGTGCAGTTAGTATAGCTGTGTTTAAAAAAGGATTGGATAAGTTCTTAGAGGAGAAGTCCATTACCTGCTATTAAGTTCACTTAGAGAATAGCCACTGCCATTAGCAATGGTAACATGGAATAGACTTAGTTTTTGGGTACTTGCCAGGTTCTTATGGCCTGGATTGGCCACTGTTGGTAACAGGATGCTGGGCTTGATGGACCCTTGGTCTGACCCAGTATGGCATGTTCTTATGTTCTTAATTAAACTGTGTTGAAATCAGCACCAAGGAGGGAAAAGCAGAGCCGTAGCATGCCTATGGTTAATATGGCCACCGCCATAGGCGCCGCTACCAAAAGGTGCCAACAAGAGCAGTGCGGCTGGCTACCAGCAGGTCCTCAGCAAAAGAAAATATAAGAACATAAGATATACCATACTGGGTCAGACCAAGGGTCCATCAAGCCCAGCATCCTGTTTCCAACAGTGGCCAATCCAAGTCACAAATACCTTGCAAATACCCAAATATTAGATAGATCACAAGCTACTATTGCTTATTAATTAACGTCATAGCAGTTTATGGATTTATCCTCTAGGAACTTATCCAAACCTTTTTTAAACCCTGTTACACTAACTGCTGTAGCAACATCCTCTAGCAATGAATTCCAGAGCTTAACTATGTGCTGAGTAAAAAAGAACTTTCTTCAATTTGTTTTAAATGAGCTACTTGCTAACTTCATGGAATGCCCCCTGGTCCTTCTATTATCTGAGAGAATAAATCACCGATTTACATTAATTTGTTCAAGTCCTTTCATGATCTGTAGACTTCTAACATATCCCTCCTCAGTCGTCTCTTACCCAAACTGAACAGCCCTTATTTCTTTAGCCTTTGCTCATTGGGCAGCCGTTCCATGCTCCTTTCTCTGCACTTTCTCCAGGCAGCTATATCCTTTTTGAGATGAGGTGACCAGAACTGCACACAATATTCAAGGTGCAGTCTCGCCATGGAGCGATACAGAGGCATTATGACATCCTCTGTTTTATTTTCCATTCCCTTCTTAATGATTCCTAACAATGTTTGCTTTTTTGATCGCCACAGCACACTGGGCCGACAATTGCAATGTATTATTCACTATGACGCCTAGATCTCATTCCTGGGTGGTAACTCCTAAGATAGAACCTAACATTGTGTAACTACAGCAAGGGTTATTTTTCCCTATATGCATCACTTTGCACTTGAACACATTAAATTTCCTCTGCCATTTTGAAGCCCGATCTTCCAGTCTCGCAAGGTCCTCCTGCAATTCATCACAATTCGCTTGAGATTTAACTACTCTGAATAATTTTGTGTCATCCGCAAATTTGATTACCTCACTCATTGTACCCCTTTCCAGATCATTTTTAAATATATTAAAAAGCACCAGTCCAAGTACAGATCCCTGAAGCATTCCACTGTTTACCTTTTTCCACTAGGAAAACTGACCATTTAATCCTATTCTCTGTTTCCAGTCTTTTAATCCAGTCTTTGCAATCCACAAAAGGACATCGCCTCCTATCCCATGACTTTTTAATTTTCTTAGAGGCCTCTGATGTGGGACTTTGTTGAACGCCTTCTGAAAATCCAAATACACCACATCTACCGGTGAGACAAGACTTGCCTTGGGTAAATCCATGCTGGCTGTGTTCCATCAAGCCATGTCTATCTAAATGTTTTATGATTTCATTCTTTGTAAGTTTCCACGATTTTTCCCGGCACTGAAGTCAGGTTCACCGGTCTATAGTTTCCTGGATCACTCCTGGATCCCTTTTTAAATATAGGGGTTACATTGGCCATCTTCCAATCTTTGGGTACATTGGATAATTTTAATGATAGGTTACAAATTCTTACTAATAGGTCTCAAATTTCATTTTTTAGTTCTTTCAGAACCCTGTGGTTTATACCATCCAGTCCAGGTGATCTACTACTCTTCAGTTTGTCAGTCAGGCCTACCACCTCTTCCAGGTTCACCGTGATTTGGTTCAGTTGATCTGAATCATCACCCATGGAAACCTTTTCCGGAAGGGGTATCTCTCCATTATCCTCTTCAGTAAACACTGAAGCAAAGAAATCATCAAATCTTTCCACTATGGCCTTATCTTCTCTAGTGCCCCTTTAACCCCTCGATCATCCAATGGTCCAACCGACTCCCTTGCAGGCTTTCTGTTCAGACATATTTAAAAAACTTTTCTTGCAAGTTTTTGCCTCTATGGCCAACTTCTTTTCAAATTTACTCTTAGCCTGTCTTATCAATGTCTTATATTTAACTTGCAGATGCTTATGCTTTGTCCTATTTCCTTCTGATGGATCCTTCTTCCAATTTTTGAATGAAGATCTTTTGGCTAAAATAGCTTCTTTCACCTCCCCTTTTAACCATGCCATTAATCATTTTGCCTTCCTTAATGCATAGAATATATCTGGTCTGTGCTTCTAGGATAGTATTTTTGAATCAATATCTAAGCTTGTTGTTCACTTTTTACCTTTGTAGCTGCACCTTTCAGTTTTTTCTATTTTTCTCATTTTATTGAAGTTTCCCTTTGGAAAGTTTAGCATGAGAGCTGTGGATTTGCTTACTGTCCCCCTTCCAGTCATTAATTCAAACCTGATTATACTATGATTACTATTGCTAAGTGGCCCCACCACTGTTACCTCTCTTACCAAATCCTGCGTTCCACTAAAAATTAAATCTAAAATTGCTCCCTCTCTCGTCGGCTCCTGAACCAATTGCTCCATAAAACTGTCTTTTCTTCCATCCAGGAACTTTCTTTCTCTAGCATGCCCTGATGTTTCACTTACCCAGTCAATATTGGGGCAATTGAAATCACCCATTATTACTGTACTACAGGTTTGGTTAGCTTCCCTAATTTCTCTTAGCATTTCACTGTTCGTCTCACCTTATTGGCCCGGTGGTCAGTAGTATTCACTATTCCCTTCTCCAACACACAAGGGATTTCTACCCATAAAGATCGAATTGTACATTTAGTCTCATGCAGGACTTTATCCTGTTGGACTCCATGCCATCCCGGACATAAAGCGACACCCCACCACCAAAATGCTCCTCTCTGTCATGGCGATATAATTTGTACCCAGGTATAGCACTATCCCATTGGTTATCCTCTTTCCACCATGCCTCTGAGATGCACATTAAGTCTATGTCATCATTCATTGCTACACATTCTAATTCTATCTTACTTCTTAGATTTCTGGCATTAACATACAAACATTTCAAAGTGAGTTTTTTGTTTGCATTTTCATTCTTTTCAGTTGACAGGGATAAATTGGAATCTTTTAGCTCAGGTGAGTTTTAATTATAGGCACTTGGACTACTTTTCTTATTACTGGAACCTCACTGTTGGGATGCCCTAACTCTAATGCTTTATTAGTATCATTTGAAGATACCTCCCTCCGAACCATGCGCTGCTAAGCGACTGTTGGCTTTCCCCTTTGTTCTAGTTTAAAAGCTGCTCTATCTCCTTTTTAAAGGTTAGCGCCAGCAGCCTGGTTCCACTCTGGTTAAGGTGGTGCCCATCCGTTCGGAAAAGACAACCCCTTTCCCCAAAAGGGGTTCCTTACAAAGTGAATCCTTCTTCCCTGCACCATTGTCTCATCCATACATTGAGACTCCGGAGCTCTGCCTGCCTCGGGGGACCTGCGCGTGGAACAGGGAGCATATCAGAGAATGCTACCCTGGAGGTTCTGGATTTCAGCTTTCCACCTAAGAGCCTAAATTTGGCTTCCAGAACCTCCCTCCCACATTTTCCTATGTGCCCACATGTACCATGACAGCCGGCCCCTCTCCAGCACTGTCTAAAATCCTATCTAGGTGACGCATGAGGTCTGCCACCTTTGCACCGGGTAGGCATGTTACCAGGCAATTCTCATGCCCACCAGCCACCCGGCTGTCTACATTCCTAATAACCAACTATGGCGGCCAACCTAACCATTCCCTCCTTGACAGAAGCCCTGGGAGACACATTCTTGGTGTGAGAGGACCCTGCCCCGTCGATATTGACAGCATGGTCGGCATGGTCTTAGTAAGTGGAAAAGCAGCGTGGTCCCGCTGGCAACAATGCCAATTCTGGTGGGGGTGCGGTGCTTTTCCATTTACTAAGGCAGCGCTTGCCACATAGACAATTTTGGTGTGGCCGTGCTGCTGAGGAGGAGGAGAAGGAGCGCACCCTGCCAAAAGTAGTCCGATGCCCCATGGCCGGATGTCATTCCCTTGGCTGAAGAAGGAAATCGCTGTTGCCTGCTACATCAAGGAGGAAGTGAGTGACATAGAGAGCATGTGTGTGGGAGAGTGAGAGAACGCATGTGTGCTTGTGTGTGGGGGAGTGACAGAGAGCATGTGTGTGTATGTATGTGGGGGAGTGACAGAAAGCATGTGTGTATGTATGTGGGGGAGCGGTGGGTGCACTACTCCAGTTACTCTTTGCCTGCTAATCCATGACAATTTCAGGGCATCTGGAAATCAAAGGTTCCACGGTATGGATAATGGAGAATTTTTTAACATCTTTATTTTAATTGTTGGGTGTTATTTGATGTGTCTGTTTTGAAATATTTTATTGATGTTTGGAAGATATTTATATGAATTTGTAATTATTGAATGTTATTCCATTCATAAATTGTTTTGAATTATTCTTTTTATTGGTATGGTTTTACTAATTTTGTTTTATGAGGAATGGTAATGTTTCTGCTTTTTACATTGTTGCAGTGCATACAGAATTTGGCTTGTTGCAGTTTCCAGTTCAGTTTTTCGTTTGTGCATTTCTATTTATACTGTCTGGTCTCTCTATTCTGTATTTGAGGATCTATCTGTGTTCTGCATGTGTGACTGAAGTGAATTATTCCATTAGTGTGTAGTTTCTATGTAAGGACCTATAGCAGCTTGGCTTGTTCTGTTTTCCTAATACCGGGGTATTACTATTTTAAGCCTGGAGTAGTATTTGTAGTATTAACTTTCGTAGGTAGTAGGGTTGTTGCTGTTTGAGTGCTGGCAGTTAGTGCTATTTTTATATAGAAATTCTTTTTTCTTGTGCCTCTGAGGGTCATGCCCATGCCCAAGACATATAACAGTTGGCCTAATACCATATAGATTCCAAGTGTCTCTTGATTTTTTGGAGGGTTTCCTGGTTGGCACCTCAGCAGTGCATGTAAATATAATATACATATTGTAAGTGATATTTTTACTTCAGAAGACTGTGCTTTGAATGTTTTTTCATGTAAAATCCGTAATATAAATGCATAATTTTTAATTGTGTGTGAGGTGGGTGTCATGGGGTGGGGGTGCAAGTTTTCCTAGGGCCTCTAATACCCTTGGCACTGGCCATGGACATTGCTGTACAAACATTTAACAGAATCTCCCAACTCGTGGTGTCATGTGTTGTGTAGTGGGTGAGAGAACAGATTTTTACTTGGCCATAGGTGCCAAATTGCCTGGCTACAGCTCTGGGGAAAAGTATTAATGAAGGGAACCCAAAGGAGATAACAGGGAGAAAACAGATAAATTAATTCAAAGTAGAAAACAAGATCTATGGGAAAAGAAATAGGCAACAGAGTAAACCTTAATGTGTGGACTGAATAAGGAAATTAAAACTATTTATTCAACTAGGATACCCACATAATTTGCCTTTTGATAACCCACTGGCCTTCCTTAGTTCAGACACCTTTGTTTACTACTGGTTCTGACCAAACTACTTACTTAACAATATTAATATACATTTATATGTACTATCTCTAATGTGCACATTTTTTTTTTTAAAGTGCAAATGGTAGGAAATCTTACTTTAGTGATATGTGTGGTAGTGGTAGTGCCAGTGGTTTCCGATGTGATGGTCTGTGCACTCATTAGTACGCCTGGATCCATATCGGCATTGGAATCCACCTTAATGAAATCAAGAGAATGCATCACTGACCATCATTACCGACAGGCAGATCTTTTACAAAATGCACATCAAACAGGGTCCATGAAGAGGGAGGAAGAGCATTTCAAAGTAAACTGCATTGTCTTTTTTTTTTTCCCGTAGTTGTTTACCTCGGACAACTCATAAGTAATGGTTTTTGTTTCTGTGTGGACCACTGGCACATCCTTGGTAGATATTTCAAGCCTCTCCCCTTGAGATACAGTACCAAAACTGATGGCTTCGGTCTTCACCACTGGCGACTGCTTAAAGGGAAACCAGTTGAAAATGCATTAATTTTTCACATTTCTGAGACACCTAAGAAGGTGAACAAATATGATGCATAATGCACTGGAAAAGTAGTTATGTATCAGCAGCTGGATCTGCAGAACGACAGTCTTATTCTAGGTTCTACATGGCATCTAAAGGAGACCTGTGGGTTTGACATGTTTCTCAGGGCAGCCTTTTTTCCATACAGTTTTTCTTTTAATACAGCACCCCCTTCTTCAAGTTGCAAACAAGTAGGGCTTTTCTTGTTTTCTCCCTCACTACAAATTATGTTGGTGCGGTCCACATCAGTGGCTACACAGCTTGGCCAAAAGAAATAGTTTCTGTTCTGAGATCTTCAGATCATTCAGTCTTGGTGAATAGTGGACACTAAACACAATAGAGAAAAAAAAAAAAAGAAGGGAATAGGAATGGAACAAAATATTTATGGCTGCAGCCAACTAATCAAAAAGAAAAAAAATAGTCATGTAACCCACACATTCCCTTTATCCAGTAAGACACTGCTAAAGCAAGACTATAAATAGGTTTCTATTTTAAATGGATAAAACAGATATAAAACCCTTCAAAAAGTAAGAGGCTGGGGGTAGCATTAGAAGCCTATGCGGTTGCATAATCTTGCGATAACAGGAGCAAGCGCAAAGCAGCTGCACCTCAAGCCCTTCAAAACTGGCAGAGATTGGGCTCATAGGGGTTAAGTTCAAAGCAAGTCAAAATCCTTCCATTAACTGCAGGAATTCTTAAAATCAGATTTTGTAAATGCAATTCTAATAATTGGTTGACTGATTTTCACACAGTTAAGTCATGGTAAGTTATGACTTTCTAAAAAACAAAAACAAAAAAAAAGAGAGAGACTGCTGTACACAAACTGTTGGGACTACACAGGTCCACTCTTCAGGAGTTGGGTTCTTCAAATGTATCACCATCTTCTAACACTCCAGTTTTCTCTAGGAGCAATACAGCTACCAGAACTGCAGATCAGAAATAGTAATTATCCCAGCTAAAGGGCTGTGTATAACCCAGATAAAGGTAAAGGAGAAGATCTGCAATATTTTTACAATAAAGGTACTTTTCAAAGCTGGGTCATGTTCATGCTGCCAAAAAGTACACATTTTCTAAATGTTTGTTGACCAGGAAAGTCAAATTAAGCCAAATGGCTTGTTTCTTTGAGCAGAGACCTAAAGGCATAGGGAAATAAAATGACTTGCCCAAGCTCATGCAGAGAACCAATGACAGCCGGGCTTGAGCTCACATCTGAGAGCTTATGAAATGCTCTACGCACTGAACCACTCCCCTCCTTCCAACACAAATGTGATTTGGTGTGGACAGACTAAAGACTATTGCAAATTGTGAATTAAGCACGATGTAGTGGTGTAACGTCTGCCAAGCAGTCCTTGCAGCATGGGAAGGAGAACTGATAGCCTGCCACCACTATCACCCACATCAATAAGAGGGAAAATCAACATGGGGCCTGAGGGCTGGTTTATGCTTATAAACCTTGTGGTAATCCCAATCCCTCCTCTCTCTCTCTCAGACTTCCTGTTAACCAAGGAAAACCATGAAAGAAGTAGCAATGCTGAAGGGACTGTGAGCGCATGCTGGCTCACAGGCCTTGCATTCTGTTTCCCTCCTACTGCTGCCACTGACACCAAGTCCCAGACTAGCCAAGGGGAAGGGAGAGAAGACCTAGGAAAGGGGTATGAAGGGGGCATGAGAGAGAAGTCCATGGTGATGCTATGGGGAGGGGAGCAGGAGAGGAACTGACACACTGTGTGTGTGTAGGGGAAACAGTGGCACTATTGGCATCACTAGGCACTAGTAGAGCTCATGAGCCCCCATATGCCTTTAAAGAGGGGTCTGATGGGACACTCCAGTTTTAAAGGCACAGAGGTTCATGGGCTGTTTCCAGACATTAAGATGATGATCTAAGATCTTTGGAGATCCCCACCCTCTGAGAAGGTCTTCCTGAAGTTTGAATTTACACCATTAGACTGAATTCATCAACAACTGAATTTTAAACTGAAGATTGGTTGTGAAGTCTGATACTAATTAACTGACTCTGAGCTGTGTTCTGCCAAGGTATATTATTACTGGAACCAGTTAGACAACTCAAATAAAAAAAAAAAAAGTCTTCTTCAGCAAGCTGCTTATCTACCCATGTCCTGGGGCAGAAAAATGGGAAATGCTCTGCAAAAACACTTACCAGCTTTAGGGAATGGAAAAATTTGCTGATACTAAGTTTGCGATTCAGACCTTGTCATGCTTAGCAACATGGTCAATGATGGCAGCTAAAAAGCCCTATGCAGTTGACCACGTTCTGCTCATTTTCTTGTATTTTTTCCCTTCTTGAACCTCTAAAGTTTTATATGACTGAGCAAACACTCAATCCTCCTCCTTTCATTTCTTCTATCTGTAATCTCCATCTGTTTTTAGCATTTCACTCTCTCTAACCTATGCAGGTTTGGTTGTGACTACCTCTTACTGGTAGGCGAAGGCATCCACCACCCTCTTGATAAAGTAGTATTTTCCCAGATTTCCTTTAAATGTTCTTTCTTTGTTCTGAAATTTCCTTTTTTTTTTTTCTATAGAAAATTTCTCCTTCCTATGTCACCCCCATCTTTTCTTTCCTCCAGTGAATACATTTTGTATATTTTAAGCTTTTTTTTTTTTTTTTTGAAATAAGATTTGTATTGCAGACTTTGAATCATTTTAGTACTCCTTTTCAGAAGCACTTCTATCCTCTCAATGTCCCAACGGCCTCCAGAATCAAAGTACTCACTAATGATCTTTAGACAGGCAATATTATTTCCTGTTTGCTGCTTCAGATGCCTCTACTTGTGCAAGCAAGCATACAGTTTGCTCTCTCAGTTGCTTTACTATATTGACGTTACCCTGAGGTAGTATACACAGTATCATAGCAGTCAATGGCCCATCCAGTCTGCCCAGTTATTCTTGTTACAAATTGCAAAGATACAGCCCAGTTGCCAGCTTTTACCACGTGACAGATTGTAGAATGTTTCCTTCTTATCCAGTTCAAAAAGCACCAAAAAGTGTTTTTTTGGGGAATTATAAGATACTAATCAAATCACATTCAAATCACCCCATAAATATCTTTTATATAAATCTCTAAATTCTTTATTGCTCACCAACCATGAGTCATCTCATTCCAAATACCACAACTATTCACTGAAGGCTACCGAGCCTGTACATGACCCGAAATAGCCTACCTGTTTTAATTGAAAAAAACTTATCCAGGGCATTTTTTCTTGTCTTCTTCATTTGTACTTTATCATTTTGGGCAGAGAAGCATACACATTCTCCACTTAGTTCATACCCTGCTCCCCCCTCTCTTTCCAGTTCTACCACAAAACTCTGTAAAAGTGAATTGCCCAAAGTCAGTGGTAGAGGGAAATCTCAGAACCACAGCCTTGTTCTGAGATGATTACTCTTAGATCTCTTTCATGTCTGACAGATGTAAGTTCTTGCCCTTCCTAACTGATGTATGGCTGGTGGATTTTAAGGTTCTAAATACACAATTTTACTTTTTTTTTGCACCGATGCTCATTTTCCAAACCTTTGCCTGTTCTTCCAGTATTTTCAAGTCCCCTTTCATTTTCTCCACTATTTCTAGTGTCTTTGCTCAGTTACAGAGTTTAGAATCATCTGCAAACAGGCATACAATTTTCCCCAAGTTCTTCAGCAGTGTCGCAAACAAAGATATTGTAAAGAACCAGTTACAGTATCAAGCTCTGTGGCACCCACTGACAACTAATGCATTCAAGCAGAGTGGATTCCATTCACTACCACTCTGTGACCTGCCACTCAACCAGTTTCCCCACTCATTTCACCACTTTACAACATCCACGTTACTTACCAGTCTTCTATGCAGAACAGTCTTAAACGAGTTACTGAGCTCAGATATAGGCAATGCCTACCATACCTCGCTTCTGTCATCTCAAAGAACTCAATCAAATTTGTCCAATCAAATCTGCAAAGTCACATTGTTTGGTTTCCTGTACTCCACTTATTTCAAAGAACTGCATATCTTTTTCTTTAGTATAGTTTTGCCCACTACTGATATTAGACTAATGCATCTATAGATGTTTACTTCCTCCTTGTCCCCACTTTTGTGTAGCAGGAATGTATCAGTTATATTCCAGTCATTCAGAACCACCCGTCTTTAAGAACACATTGAATAAAGCTGTGAGGGGTGCAGTCTGCATATACATCAGCTCATTTAGAAGTCAGGAGTGTACATCATCAGGTCCCATGGTCTTTTCCCTTCTTATTTGTACATGTAACTCTTTGCTTTTAATTATGTCACATTTATCCCAATTTAAATCCATCACCATCTCTGTAAATATGGCAGGAAATAACTTCTTGAAGATCTCAGCTTTTGCTGCTCCTCCTCTTCACAAATTCCACCTTCACCAGTAGCTCACCTATTTTCCTAATGGATCTAAAGACATGCTTAGGTATTCTGTTTATCGATTTTCAATTTCCTCTTCAGTTTCGACCTTCAGTCTTCTAACCATATCCCCCTTCCTTTCATACTTAGCTTTGGTTTCCTTGATAATTCTGCTTGTCCTCTTCCATTTGGATTTTTTTGTATTCTTTTTGTTTAATGCAAACCGCTGATCTTCCCATTTCTGTTATAGACAACCATACTGGTTTCTCTCGTTACCTCCATCATCCTGTTTTACGCACAGATTTATTGCTTTTATAATACTCCCTTTTTTGTGACCAACATTCTGTACCCTGCAGCTTTCAGAATCCCAATAGGCCCCCCTCAACAATATCATGCATTCTTTTGAAATTAGCCCTTTTGAAGTCCAAGATCCTAGTTTTAGTATGGTTTAATTTGGGTCAGAGCTTAACACCATACAATAGTGATCTATAGATTGTAAATATCCTGGGGGCAATATTCAGCTATTGAACAGCTTGTCTAGTTAGTCGGATAAACTTATCTGACTAACTAAAAGGGTATATTCAGCGGTGCAGCCGGCAATCTTAAAAGCTAGCTGCAATTGTTTATGTAGCTAACTTTAGGACAGGTCAGCAGCACAACCAGAGTTAGCTGAACAAGTTTAGAATAGACTGATAAAATTTCAGTTATCAGTCTATGATTTAACAATTTTTATTGGCATATTACAGAGACAAACCATTCTAAATGGCAATGACATAACAGCAGCCTCTAATTTTTCCATAATTAACTCCCCTCCCATCATACATCAACCAACCATTCAATCCTATGAGGAGCACAAGAAGAAAGGAAAGAAGAAAAAGAAAAACCACAACACAATTGCAATCTGTGCATGTCCTGTCATTGCAACTCGAGTAGACACATGCTGCATCTGTAGTCATTTCTGCAAGTCTTCTGGGAGCTTTGCAATAAAAGGAGAGCAAACCTGACGAAATATTGCATAGTGTTCAGAGGATTTGGCTAAAGCAGCACAAAACTCCAGATGGACCATATCTGGTATGAGTTCCACTCCAAAAAGAATAAGGTTTAGCTCTTATGCAATTGAAAAGTATACATTTTTTGGCTATTAAAAAGGCCTTGGCCAGGAACAGTAATATATTGTCCAAACACATGCTTGTTTACATAAAATAATAAACAAAAAACAGTAGAAAATATAACCCCTGAGCCTGTGATCATGCCTAAATATCTGATAACAGACTTCCAAAACCCCTAAATGAGAGGGCATGACCACAGGCAATGAAAAAACGTACCATATGCATTACACTTTAAACAGGAATCAGATTCGATAACCTTCATCTGTTTTGCCCTTATAGGCAAAATGTTATGCTCAGCTGTCCGCGAGCTACTCCTGCGGATCACCGCTCTCACTCTCCCCTATCCAGGTCAAAGTGCCACATTCCGAAGCGGAGAAGCCTTCCCGATGCGCCTGGCTGCCATCCGCTACTAGAAGCTTTGTTGTGCCTGGATGCTGCTGCTGACACGCTGCCTCTTTAGATGCGCCGTGCCACCACTGGCTAGATTTAAAGGGACCATGGTGGTTAAAGCCCGTGGCCCATTCTGATGACTGCCTCCAGCTCTTAAAAAGGCCCTGCCCCCATCAATAGATCGCCTTCACTGACGTGTGCATTGCCTCCATGTTTCTGTGTTACAGTCCTTTTTCCTCAGTTCCTGGTATTGTTCTTTAGTTCCTGTCTTCTCACATGTGGTCAGTCTTCAGTTCCTGCCATTCTCGTGTACAGGTCTCTGTTCTGTCCTTCCCACCTGTCTCACTTTGCCTCCCTGCCTATCCCTGGATGGATCTCTCCAGTTTTGACCTTTGCCTGATTCTGAATTTGCTTGAACTCTGCCTACCACTGACCACTGCTTGAATACGGACTCTACTTGAACTCCACCTGCTTTCTTCCTGCGCTAGACTCGGGCCTGCACCTCCATCTTCTCGATGGTTCCTCACCTCCACAGAGGCCTGCACCTAAGTCTAGCAGCCTTGACATCCAAGGGCTCAACTTAAGGGGAACCTGGGCTGTTATTGGGCCGCTGCTTCCACCAGCTCTGCCAGCCGATGGTGGAGACCTACAGGGCTCTTCCCTGCAGATTGCATAAACTCCTCTTCGGCCCAAGGGTCCACTCCTCCAACAGATTGCAGAGGCCATGGACCTGGAAGATCTAGCTGTGTTGAAGGCCATTCTCAGTTTTGCACAGAAACTGCAGGCCCAAACAGCCTTAGAACTCATGGTTGCTGCAATGAACCACCTTGCTGCATGCTCTATCCATACATGCTGCCATGAGCTGCAGTCCAGTGTCTCCCAGGAACCCACCAGCCAATAATTCTATTAACAGCTTTGCCCCGGCATGCAAGGGATCCAAAACAATGCTGGGGATTTCTTAACCAATGCAATATGCATTTCTCCCTTCAGGCAGCACTCTTCCGGATGATACCGTAAAAACGACATTCATTCTCTCCCTCCTCAATGGGAAAGCTCAGCCTGGGCTTCTCCCCTATGGGATTGCTCAGATCCCCTTCTTGTGAATCTCCAACAATTCGCCTCAGCCTTCAAGCAAGTCTTTGATGAGTCTGGCTGTTTGCCCACAATCGGCTCCGACCTCGTGCACTTGCTCCAAGGAAATCAACCATTAATGGATTACGCCATCAAGTTCTAATCCCTAGCTGCAGAACTGAACTGGCAGGGAGATAGCTTGCACGCTATATTCCTGGAAGGTTTAGCCCCCAAAATTAAGAATGTGCTCGCTGCATGGGAACTTCCCACCTCTCTCGAGGGGCTCATTAATCTCATGGGGAAAATTGATAGACATCTCCAGAAGCAAGCCCAAGGGGTATGATCAGCACAAAAGGGTTTCATCAGAACAACATCTCTTTCTATGGCGACCCCATCATGCCATTGGGGTTTCTCCAGAAGAGACCATGCAACTGGGTTAGACCTATCTCACATCTAAAAAGAGGATCCAAGGCCATCAATTGGGCCTCTCCCTTTATTGTGGCGCTCCAGGCCATCTACTAGCTCTGCCTGGAAAGAAGGGGGACTATACCATGCCTAGAGGCATCGGAGCAAGTGACCTTTGGACTGGTTACTCCGACACCCCAGTTTCTCCTTCCCATCACGTTACAACAGTCCTCCATACGCTTTGCAACTCAGGCCTTGGTGGATTCAGTCTCCGGGGGGAATTTTATTCAAGAAGAACTCATCCATCAGTTCTGCATCCCCACGATTCCCTTGTCTTCTCCCTTGTTACTTTTGTCCAGCTATGAGGACCCTCTTCCTGTCTGGTGACTTGCTCCACAGAACCACTCACGTTGGATCCTCACACATGGAAGTCACCAATTTCCACATCTTGTCAAGAGCCGTGAGTTCAGTTGTTCTAGGTTTACTAAGGGTGAAAAGACACCAGCCACAATTCAACTGGTCAATGTCGGAAATCATCCATTGAGTACCTGAATGCAGAGGGACCTGTATGGAATCTGAAGACTCTTCACCCCTGATGATTGTAGCCTCCATCCATCCAAGATTTCCAACCTCCAGGGTAGGGAAATCCAGGGAGATGCAAATGGCCTTGCCATACCTCCCGGGAAACATCCTTAAGGTGGTCCATGAACAATTTCGAGTGCAACTGGACAGGAGGGATTTGAGTGAAAAAACTTTGAAAGGGCTCACAAGCTCATTAAGAAGGAACTTGAATCCACTGTCAAGAGTAAAGAGGAAGAGATTACAGTCCTCCACATCCTTCTTCAGCAAGAGACAGGAAGAGAATCCTCATTTCTGCCCTTTCCTGCCAGCCTGAATCCAGGAAAAAAAGGAGGTCATCCTTACCCCAATTTTGGGGCCCATCCTTGGCCAAAGCAAAGCAGAAGACACTATCCCTTCACCTACGTTCCAGTCTCAAGTCCCCAGAACTGCATGAACTAGGGGACAAAACTAATCATTTGGTTGTCAAAACTACCTCCCAAGTCAGGAGACCTGTAGGGGTCCGAAGAACTCTCAGTGGCTAGTACCTCTACAAATTCAAGGCCTCGGGGGGGGGGGGGGGGGCCTTGAGTGGGGTATTCTTTTTTTTGTAATTATATGTTTATTGGTGAATAAAATAGCAAGTCAATAACAACAAACTGTGAACAATACATCACCACATTTCGTTATAAGCCCAGATTCAAGCCCTACCCCCCTCACCTACCAACTGGAGGTATCAAAAGTAGTTAAGTCAGTCTGTGGGATAGAAGAATGTGATAAAGTCTCGGCTGATCAGCTCAGTCTCCTCAATCCACACCAGATACGTGCCATTTGAGGTAAGAATTCCATGTTCGGTGAAAGGACTGGAAGTTATGTCTTTTGGCCGCTGTAAGCTTATTCATTGTGCATACGGTGTCCAGCCTGCAAAGAAAGTCCATGAAGTCGGGTCCTCGCGGTGACCTCCATGTACCAGCAATCTCCATACGCAAAGCTATGCAGGCTTGCAATCCAAACAACTGAGGCTCCTTCAGGTCAGCATTCTCCGTATGGTGGAGTAGTGCAAAGTCCATAGAAAGTTCAATGTGTTCCCCAAGTATAGTGGAAATCCATGTTTGCAAACGCAACCTTAGTGGACTGATGCATGCCCCAGACCACCACATGTGAATAAAAGTCCCAACGTCTTCGCATCCTCTCCAACATTTATCAGATTTAAGAAGTAGCATCTTACATAATCTCACCGGCGTATAATACCACCTATAAAGCATCTTATATCCATTCTCCACAATAGCTGAAGATATCGAAGCTTTACTAATCTGAATATAGATCCTGGACCATGCTTCACCCTCCATTGTGTAAGGTAGATCAGATTCCCATTGCTTAAGAAAGGAGGCCTGAGTAGGAAGTGGGGCGTTGAGAGTCTGATAAATATCTTTGATATTAGTTTATGTGTTGCAGAGGGTGCAGAACAGAACTCCTCAAATTGTGTTTTCCCCGCTAACAACATACCAACTAGACCCATGCTTTTGTAGAAGTGGGTCACTTGCTGATACAACAAGATATCTCTAGAGGTGAGGCCATAGCTACTACATAGAGTTGGAAAAGAGATTAGTGCATCCCCACTCCAGATGTGTTCTATACGAGTCAGCCCATTAGCTTTCCAGGCAGAGAATGATGCCTAGGGAGCCCAGGTATAAATATTTTGTTGTGGAAGAGATTAGTAAGATGGAAGTAATCTCTCTTGCCCACAATTCACTCCTTCCATCTTTCCCAGATCTGCATAGTAGTCCTAGTAGTGGGCAGCATATTGGGACAATCTCTCCAAGTTTTACGGGGCTGCCAAGGAATGGCGATTAATGGCATGTCCCCCATCTGGTGTTGTTCCATTAAAGCCCAATGTTTGGATTCCTGTAGGTTGTGCCATACTACAAGAGGTCTCAATTGGGATGCTACATAATACCAAGTGAGGTTTGGAACACCTTGTCCTCCCATTAGTTTTGAGAGGTATAGTACTTGTCTTTTCACCCGGGGAGGTCTACGCTTCCATATAAAGCTAAATATTTTGCATTGCCAACGCTGCAGGGTATGGTAGGGAATCACAATTGGTATGGATTGGAACAGGTACAGGAATTTCGGGAGCACATTCATTTTTACTGTGGCTATGCGGCCTAGCCACGATAAGGGGAAACCATTCCAAATATCCAAGTCCCTGTACAATCTATGTATGAGTGGTAGAAAATTTAACTTAAATAATTCACTAGGTTGGTTCGATATTTAAGCTTATGAGTAGCCCATTTAAAGAGGTGGCCAAGCCTCAAAGCATCAATTGTGGCTGTGGAACAAGTAAGATTGAGAATCTCTGATTTCTCCCAGTTCACCTTAAAGCCAGAGGCCTCGCTAAATTGATGGATTTCCTTCTCTATCGCTGTCAATGAAGTTTTAGGGTGTTTGATTGTAAACATGATATCATCGGCGAACATACAAAGTTTGTACATGTCCACGCCAATCTCAAACCCTTGTATCGAGGTATTCTGACAGATATTAATAGCTAGAGGTTCCAGAAAAAGGGCGAAAAGAGCTGGGGATAGGGGGCACCCTTGACAAGTCCCTCTCTCCACATGGAAGGAGCTGGAATAGACCCCATTTATTTTTAAGCAGGCTTTGGGCTTATCATAGAGCTTGGCGAGCCAGTTGCAAAACCCTGTTCCAAATCCCATCTTGGCTAAGACACCAAACAAGAACGGCCAGTGGACCATGTCGAATGCCTTTTCGGCATCGATGGAGAGAAAGAGAGCTTCATCCTCCCTAGAATGAGCCAGCCACATCAGGTTCAACAACTTACGCACATTATCCCCTGCAAGCCTCGTGGTATGAAACCTGCCTGATCTTGATGTATGAGCTGTGTAATAAATTTATTAAGGCGTCCTGCAAGTATTTTGGCCAGTATTTTCAAATCTAAGTTTATCAATGATATTGGTCGGTTTGACCCGCAGAGAGTGGAGTCTCGTCATGGTTTCGGTAGGATGGTGATACCTGCTAAATTAGCATCCCCCGACAAGCGGCCATCTGCCCTCAGTGAGTTGTAGACTTTTTGAAGATGCGCTACGATCTATGGGCCAAATTGCTTATAGAAATGAGCTGTAAGTCCATCAGGTCCCGGGGACTTTCCCACCTTGAGGGATTTAATAGTATATAGGATCTCCGGAGTTGTAACCTCCACTTCTAACTCCATTCTTGCCTCCTCACTCAGGGTTGGAACAAAGAGGTTATCTAAATAGGTAGTAACATTAGATTGGGGAATAGCATTATTGGTGCTGTATAATGTTGCATAAAAATCGAGGAATCTGTTCCGAATATCTGTATTATTAGGAGTGGGGAATTCTTATGCTCTCACCTACTCTGGTCCAGGTCAAAATGCTGCATTCCAGTACACCTGGCCGCTGTCTGCGGCAGAACATTGCTAGTAGCTCTCTCGTGCCTGGACGCCACCTTGCTGACATGCAGCCTCCTTAGGTGGTGCACGCCCTTCGGCTAGATTTAAAGGGACCAATGACTTCACTGTCTCCAGCCCTTAAAAGGGTCCTGCTGCCATCAATCCACCCCTTTGTTGAATGACTCAAAAATGCTGTTAGCAAGTAAAAAGAGTTATTGTACTTCTCTGTTAGTCACAAGATGTTTAATAATTTCTGTTACTTTTTCCAAAGCTGTCCCTGGCCCCTGAAACAGACAGCAATCGTTGAAATGCTGGAAATGTGCATTTTGGACAGCAGGACAGAACAGACTGAACCTCTAAAAAATTCATATAAAACAAAGCTACTCCACAAAGGTATATGATTATAGTGAAGTGGTTAAACAGCCTCAACAGTGGTGACTATCACAGTATATAATACCAGAGACTGCCATGTAGGCGAGTAAGCCCCTCTGTAGCCTAGGAGTATCATGACAGCCAACTCATCTGCCTTTCACATTTCTCTGGCTAGCTTCTGGACTTTCTGCACATTCCTACAAATTACTTGCCTCACCCCAGGGTTATTTCCCAACTATGTATTCCCTCAACATGGAGTCCCCTATCAGAATTTGTGTTTTTTTCTTTCAGGTATCTTTACTACAACAGATTCCCTCATCACCTTTTCCTTTTTCCAAGTGCCCTCAGAGATTGCTTCTGCACCAAAACAGTGCAATTAACTTCTTCTACAAGGGCAGGACAAGACAGGAGCCTGTGATCCAAAATCCAACTTATTTCTAAGTAATATGGTTCAGCTCCTTTTGAAGCCTTCTATATAAGTGGTAAAAGATATAGTAGTCCCTGGGTGATTCTTTTAATGAATTGTAGTTGAGGACATTTCCCTCTAGTTAGAGAGCTGAGCATAGATAAGACAATCTCCAGATTTCCACAAAGTTTGAACAGTGGGTAAGAGGCTCAATATTCAGAAACTTGCCATTTAGACAGAAATTATGAGCTATAGGAGTTATATTCAATCTTTTTTATAGCAATGCAGAACTGCAATATGCAACAGATCAATGGTGATCTTCTGCCAGGTCAGCCAACTGGAACCTTTTTGAACTTGCTTCTTTTTGCCAATTGGGAAAAAGAAGAATGTGGAAGTCGCTGCTGGCCCAACTTGTACCTTTAATTTTAGAAAATTTCCACAGCAACAGGTTAAAAGCAAATTGCCACTAATGGTGACCAGCAACGCAAGCACTCCATTGTTATTCAAGAGAGAACTAAGAGGCAAAATCATCTGTTCCTTCATAACATTAATAATTATGAATTCATACAGTGCATTTCACCCCAACAGGCTCCCAAAGTAATTTAGCAATTTCATACTTCAGAAATATATGTGCCGCCACCACTGGACTGGGAAGTTTGGTGCACAACTTGTGTGACAGTTTCCAGAGGAACAATGCTCTGATTACTATAACCCAAAAGTAAGGAGGTAAGTAATCCAGAAGTTATGAGTTAATCTTTGGATAGAAGGTAGGACAGGCCTCAAACAGCACAGTGGTAACAAGTTACCTCAAAGTGAGGTTTTCCTTCCATTGACTGTGAAATATGGATCCTAGCACACTGCTGTTCCTCTTGCACATGAGCAGTGTAGACAGCAGGGATGGCAATGTTTTCTTCCCGTTTGGTTACAGCTTTACTAGGCCCCTCACATGTTTCCTCACTGCCTACCTCGTTCAAGGCAAAGCCCTCCTTTGCTTTTACACTAGAAGCAGAAGCAGGTAGCGCCTGTGCTATAGCTTCCAGCGGTGCTCCAGCCAGTTCAGCAGCATCCCCGCATGCATGCACATTCCCCCCACGCCGCTCCTCCACCAACGCAATCTCGTCAACCACCTTCTCTGCTGCCTCCTGCTGCCGGAGCTCCTGCTGCACTTCACTGCTGGTGGTCTCCCACATGCTTTTTGTTTCCGTTTTCACTTTCTGTAGGGACATGAAAGCAAAGAGTTACTTATATCTGAAAGAAAAATACGCAGCAGAACTAACTTAGCCCCTACGTAGGCTATTGCTAAATGTTAACGCCAACATTTGAAATTTTGCAAGTGAACTAAAGCTAAACCTCAAGGGAGAGAGGCTAGATCTTATGAGAACATCAAGGCAAGAGTTTCTTTGAGCAAGTGATCATTTGTGGGGAGGATAAGGGACACAACACAGCAGGGCAACCATCACAACAAAAGCAGCAGTTTCCCTTCTACCAGGGGGAACAGACAGTACTTACCACTTTAAACATGCCTCTCTCCCCATAATGCAATTTTCCGTTTGCTTTCAGGTTGTAAAAGCCTCATCTTCTGTTATTTAAATTTATGGTATTTTTGCATTTCTAAAGCACTTTCATCCAAACAGCTATACAATCGGTAAGAAATTGAAGTACGGGAGGCATTCCCCTCCAGTAAGTTATTTGTTGCAATGTGGCTAAAACCTTTTTTTCCTGTATTTTCCTTGCATAATATGCCAAGCAAATTCTCTGCATCTCTGGCTGTGGGCAGGTGACACTCTACAAATGGCACACATACAAGGACATGGGTTCGTCTGACTTGAACCTGAAAATTCAACAAGGGTATCCGGGAAGAGGATGCCCACATTACGTGGCAAGTACTAATATACTTGGTTTAAACTAGCCAGTTTCTGGCTAGAACAGTAAAGAGGTGTTTAAATGTTCCTGTGGCTGGCAAACTGCTGCTTTGAAGTGATCTTCTAGTAGCAAGTCATATGTGGCTGGTATCAGACACCTGTGCCGTCAGCACATACACACCAAATTATGTAAATCATTGTCTCTGTGCCAAAATTAACCACATCATACAGTCATTACAATATATAAGCGGAATAGCTACTGCACAGCACACATTTCAAAGACCAGGCTGAAGTGTCTGACACAAAGTGGCTTTTATTGCTGGACAGACGTTTTACTAAAGGTTGGCTGGTCTGAAAAGTCTTGATGTTGGTGTATCACAGTCACCATGAAAAAAACAAAGATACCTTTTTAAAGCTGAATCTTCTGGAGTGGAAGAGTAGTGGGCTGAACAGGGGAAGCTAGGATTCAAATCCTGCTTCTCCCATTGATGCTACTTGTGACCTTGGCCAAGTCACTTTATCTCCCATTACTTCAGATACAAACTTAGGGCCTAATTTCCTAAAGCTTTTTTCTTATTCTGTGTCTGTGTTTGTGTGTGGAAGGGGATTTAATAATAAGGCCCTTTGATTGTGAGCTCTCTGGGGAAATACATGCTGTGCTTGAATGTAATTCGCCTTGAGCTTGGATTTGGAAAGTGGATTTAACTTAAAAAAATAAAAAACAATTTCAGGGACATTTATATATGTGGGCATCCCGGCTGGCCCCCAAGTTCTGCTTGTGTTCTATCACAGCAGAATTTGCTTAGCACCAGCATCGGGGTTGTTTTTATTTAAAATATTTATTACCCATCCTTCCATGGTTCAGGGTGGGGTACAATCAAACATGCATAAAAAATTATAAAATCAAAACATCTATTTTCACATATGGTAGTTACAAACCATAAACAGTACAGGAAAAAAAAAAACATACTGGCTAAATGATGTCATACACCAGACTGAAAAAATAAGTCTTAAGTTAAGGGCTCTTCTAAAAGGACTTTGTGTCTTGAGGGCTTCTCATTTCGGAAGAGGGTGGGGGCAGCAGATGAGAAGGCTCTCTCTCTCTGATTTCTTCATGATAGGCAAGCTTTGCAGAGGGAATGTCAAGGAGGCCTTGGTTGGAGGATCGCAGTGATTGGGTAGGGGTATAAAGTTTCAGTATTAAGGAGCTCCATGGGGAGGAGATATCATTCAGCATATTATGAGCAGTGATTGCTAATTTGTGTTGCATATGAAAAGAGACAGGGAGCCAATGAAGGGACTGCAAAACAGATGAAATGTGTTCACGGACAGGTATGTTAGATAAAAGATGGGCCGCCGAATTTTGCAAAATCTGGAGAGGCCTAATTCTATATGCAGGAAGACCAGTTAGCAGAGATTACAGTAGTCTAGGCTCAAACACATTAACGACTGAAGGACAGTTTAGAAGTCAAAGTTCTAAGAGAGGTTTTTAAGTGCCTAAATAGTCATAATTTAAGGAAAGAGAATGAGACAGTGAGTCAGCATGAGACTACATGGAAAGTGATGGGTCAGTGAGGATACCAGAATTGCACACTGTGTCAGGGATGGGTAGTGGACTATTATTACTAGCAAAGCTTTAGTTATCATCAAGAGCACAAAACAAGAAATTATGGATAACTACTAGCTCCCAGCGTTTACAGAATGCTTTTTTCTCTAATTGCATATAATGCCATGGAAATCTGCATGGAAACATTCCAGCTCAGCTGGTCAACTATGCTTAAATACTGCTTTAATCATGCATATTTTGTTAAACTGTTGATACATTATCTGTGATAAGAAATATAAAATGGCAAACAAGTGCAATTTTTGGAATGCATATACAGAAGCAAGTGGCCACCTGAGCCCAGTCATGTGATGTGGAAGTAAGACCTCCTAAGTATTCAGTTGGTTTTCTTGCAGACTCTATTAGACTGAAGATATCTGAAGCATCCATGGTTTTGTCACCGGAGGATTGCTTACTCTAAGTAGATAAAGAAATGAAGAGTCACACACAGCAAGAAGGACATACACAGAGATATGTAAACTGATGAGCACATACATTGGGACAAAGGAGAAAGGTAGGAGGAGCACATGGGGTACAGGACAGGAAAGATGTGGAGAGGAAATAAAAAAAAAAGCTTAAATCTCTAATGACAACAACAGTGTGAAAGCACAGGGCCCTATTCAACAATCTGATGTTTGGAAGTAAGCAACTTGCAGGCAAGAGACTTTTTTCGCTAATCAAGTCTTCAGTGGATTACAAAAATCTTAAACTCACAAGCAGTTCATGCATCTGGGCTTACTCTGACCAGTTCCACACCGAAAAGCAGGCGGAGAGATAAGGCGTCCACCTAACATCTGAATTAACTATGCAAGGGGAAGGTGAGCGTGGTGGTGGTGGTGGTGGTGTCCCCTAAAAAGCATCTTGATGCTTTAAATTGCTTCTACCCTCTTTCCACATTATATCTAAAAGTCCAAGACGATCTCCGAGCATAGAACCAGATTTATTTTTAAATTCTTGTTTTTAGGCCAGGTGTTAACCTTTCACTCCTATCAGCAGGATTTTTAAAATATTGATATACACAAATTGTCCAAAATTGAGCAACATAGGGTAGATATTGCCCCATGTCAGGCAGTTTGTAATAAAGAGCTCTCTTTTACTACCTATAGTAACACTTTTAGCCAGAAATAAAAGGTTGGTACCTGGTTTTGTTTGTTAAGGCTACACTCTGGTTCCCTTTTTGACTTTAAAAGAAAAGGCATAGTGGGGTAAGGAGCATAAAAAGTAGGATTTCCTTTCTTTTTTAAATATGCAAAGAAATCCCACTTCTTTTAAAGACAGAAAGGGAACCAGAGCGTAGCCTTAAGAAACAAAACCAGCCACCAATATTTCTTCTATGGCTAAAAAAGTGTTATTTCTACAATTATAGGGTCCCACCATCTTCACGCTTTCATAGAATTTAAACTATCTTCTTTAATGTCTTTCAGTCAGCCCTCTCCAGTACATCCATCTGTCCTACGGTTACGAAACGTCAAGGGGATCCCAGTGCCATCAATCCCAACCCGCACACAAGGAGGAACGAACTGCCGAAGGCGGCAGGTATGGCCAAGTTCTGGTCCTCTGCAGACCTTCATGTTATTTGCCTTTTCAATCCTAAATGAGATGCAAGGTCCACAGGGTTGAGTGAAAGGATGGAGGATCTAGCCATTTGCTTTTGCAGACCCGAATTAGTTGTTGAATAAGGCCCAAAGGTAGGACTAGGCTTTTGCTAGCTGAAGCAAACATTTTCATTAGTGCAAGCCACTGCAGCAATGTTAACATTTTCTTGCATGGGATTTATAAAGAAATTCAAACAGGTTCAAGCCTGATAATGCCTGCTTTTGGACTGCGTTGCTAATAAAACCTTGGGAAGAAACAAAATACAAAAAAAAAAAAGCTGGATTGGCTGTCAATAAAAAGCCAAGCAGGAAGTAAACTGAAAGGTACAGTGAAGCAGGGTTCTGCCTAGGAGGTCATGCTTTAAATGTTTAAACAGTGGCATGTAAAGCCACTTTTTACCACTACTCTTGATGTGGACGATTCAGTTACATAATGAGCAGTAGCAATGGTAAATGGTTGATCTTTGGAGTATCTCCACTCAGACAGTTTTGCATCTTTCCAAACGGGAGCACCAATCTTTAGAGCTTCATTAGTCAGGCACTCCTCTGCCATGGCCACCTTCACTGTGCCATCCAACTGCGCTTCCTGTGCAACTCCTTGCCCCTTCTTCAGGCTTTCTTCTTTTGGGCTAAGCAGCTGAGCATCTGACTCTTTTATAGTTGCCAAAGACTCTGACAACCTCCTTTTTGTGCTCGGCACATCTGACGTTTTCCTGGACTTGGGCTTCTCTTCAGTAAGATGGTCTAGAAGGGGAAGGTTCTTTACTTCTTCTCTGCCTTCCTTTTCCGTTTTCTGAACAGTTTCGGGTGTTGGCGACAGCTCCCCCTTGTCTCCTTCTTGTTCTTTACTTGTCATGGTCACAATTCTTCCAGACAAAGTATCATAGGACTTCCCTAGTGCGAACATCTTTTGTTTGCTGTCGTCTTCGTTGGCCTTAAGGCCACCCCCACTGGTTTTTGTAATTTCAGCCGGCATGCCATGCGTTTCACTGCTTACCGTCACCACTTTGTATGTCACAATGTTTTTCGATTCGTCATCAACTACCTTAGTGGGTATTCTGTCTACAATAACCCAGTCCTCAGTGCCCTATATTTGAAATATAAAAGCTAAATTAGAATATCTTGATGTTCATGCCTGTTTTGAGTTCATGCACTTCATCTAATACATTCACCTATCCTTTTAGGAGGGAAGAGCACAATGCAAAACTTAGAATCCCCAAAATACTTCTCTGTTGTCACCCTTTTTGTTACTTTAAATGCCCATACTAAGTTTGAACAACAGAAAATTTAAAAAATGTACAGAAGCATTTCACATTTTATTTAAGGAATGGTCTTAGTTAAATCAAATGAATGAAAAAGTAACCTCTGTGGGTGGCGGGGCAGTTTTCTGGATAATGAATTGATGAGAGGTAACCACAGTGCCAGTAGACTTTCCCTCCTGCGGCTTCTTCTCTATGTCCCTCGGCTAATGGAAAAACCAGTAAGAATTCAAGCATCAGCACCACGCAAGATGATCAGAAGTTGACACCACAAAGGATATGGATTCTAAATGCAGACTAGTACCACTTGACTTAGATGGCTTTTTTTTTTTTTTAAAGTTTCGGACATGCATGTGATGTATATTCAACATTACGCTCCTCTACACATTTCAACCTTATGGATTCTATTTTGACGGAATTTTTATTTTTATTCATAGCTAGGACAGGGGAAATGCTTCTGAAAGGGAGGTCCTCTTTGTTCTTTACTCTCATCACACAAAAGGGAAATGATGAAGCATTACAGATATGAATAAATGACAAGCAAAATCTTTTCAGATCTTTCCTCATCCATGCTCTCCTCTTTCACCTTGGATTTGGACCTAAAAAAAAAAAAAGCTGCCATGCTTGGAATGCTACCTTGCAACAAAATAAATTAAACCAGGCCTCCTCTAGGGTAGCTTGAAAGTCATCCTTTATTTTTACCTGAGAATCGATAATTGTAGTGCTTGCCTTCTCAAAAACTATGACTTTTTCAGATTTTTCTCTGTCTTCTTTGGTCTGTTGAAAAGGAGAAACAAATCCCCCCCCCCCAAAAAAAAAGCTAAGCATGCAGCTAGATGAAGAGTCATATTTTATATCTATCTATAGATATATATTCAGTGCACACTTTTTGGGATTATTTCTTGTTCATTTTCATTGCAAAAAACACATTTTTTTTTTTTTTTACCACAAAACTTTCTAGAGAATGAAAAACCTAAAAATCTGGCTCCCTAACTTTAAATCTTCACTACATCTCCCTGTCTGGTTGTTCTCTTTTTCTAGTCTGCCGGTTCTCAGTAAAGTCCTCTTTTCGCCTCTCACCACTGCCCCAATATCCCAGAGTGGCTTCTATCAGCATTTCACTCTGGTCCCAAGGAGTGAAACTGCTCTTAACCCACATTACCAATGACCGTTTGTTCTCTATAATTAGAGACTCTTCCCTCCCTCCTGCCTTGTTTTATAGTGGCGGATAGACATTTATGTATGTGCCAACCAGTTTGCACATACATGCATTGGGAGGAAAAAACAGCATTTGGCTGCAATACTATTGGAGAAGATTTCAAAAAGTCTAATGGGACTGTGTCCAACAATAGATCAGTGTGAACTAAACCTTATAGTAGGAATATGAATGCAGAATTAAAAAAAAATATTAAAAAATAAAACCTGCAGAAAATTGGACTGGGTGGTCAGCCTTTTCTTTCACTTTAAAAGGGAAAGGCGGCCCCTTTTGGAGTGCCAGCCAACATTTTGTATAAAAATGAGACACTGAAAGCTGTGACTTCCAGTTCCCATTCAACTCAGCATGTTCATGAAAAATCACTTTTTTTTTTATACAAACCGCACAAAGAACACTTAGACACTGACATTAGCAACAGAAAGGCCACATCCTGTATGCTGTTTTCAGTTTTCACTGAGCAGCAAATGTGTGTGCAAACAAGGAATTTTAACTAGATATCCATGAGAAGTCAAAGAGCTGCCACAAACAGGCAACCTGGAGACCTCATTTTTACATAACTTTACGAATAAACATGCAGCCAAATATTTTAGCACAGTAAAGCAGTAGTGGAAGTTCAGAACAAAGGTTTTTTCCATCATTTTTTATTTGCACATTACTACTACTGGTATAGTTACACACCCTTCGGCATGAAAGAAAATACTATTAAAATTAAACTCCTACAAGACTCCTCTGATAAATATAGCATAATTAGGGAGAAGTCATAGAAAAACTAGGAGCGGTACTACCATCTTCACCAAAACATCATGTAAACTGCAGTATGTGATGTACACAGGAGTCCCTCAATATATGGAAGAGGTAGATTTCTGCAATTTTCCCATATATTCAAACTCAATGACTCCCATTATAAACCTGGAGATGTGCTCCTATTTAAGAAAAAAGGAAGTTGAAAATAATTATGCATTGCGTTACATAGGTGCACATATCGGATTCAGATGGTTCCAAAACCGGACCAATCTAAACCAAATCTGGGACTCCCACCTAACGTTTAGTAGGCAACCATCATACTGATTTTCAGGCAAACTGGCACAGTAGTGCCGCTGCAACATGTGTATGGATGGACAAACTGATCAATTTCCAATAAGTGCTTTGTACTGACCAATGCACCTAAAAATAAGATGAAACCTATCAAAAATAAATATTTTTTTCTTTTAGAAATGTATCAACTCCTATACTGTGATTGTCTTCTTCTTCTGTCTCACCTTCTGGATTATTGGCCTTTTTCTGTGGATCATCCTCATCTCCCTTTCCTTTTTCTGCAGTACATATTGGCCTGACTTCCTTAGCAAAAAAATGCCATCAACACACAGCTGCTTTGACCACCACCATTTCTGTAGCAGTTCAGCATTACATTTCATCCTCTGGAAGCTTTAAAACTACATTCATGATTGCTGAGATCATAATCTGTGGAGATATGCAAACTGTCATGGGGTGTCAGGCGCTTCTATGTTCTCCTCCTCCCCCTGCAGCCTACATGTGTTTGTCAACCACATCTGATTCTAAGATGTCTCCATCATCCTTTGTAAGGGTCCTTCTGCTGAATTTCTTAATAGTCTTTCCATGTTTTGCATGTCATAAGAACAGAAGAACAAGCCATACTGGGGCAGACCAAGGGTCCATCAAGCCCAGCATCCTGTTTCCAACAGTGGTCAATCCAGGCCATAAGAACCTGGCAAGTACCCAAAAACTAAGTCTATTCCATGTTACCATTGCTAGTAATAGCAGTGGATATTCTCAGTGTCAACTTAATTAATAGCAGGTAATGGACTTCTCCTCCAAGAACTTATCCAATCCTTTTTTAAACACAGCTATACAAACTGCACTAACCACATCCTCTGGCAACAAATTCCAGAGTTTAATTGTGTGTTGAATGAAAAAGAACTTTCTCCGATTAGTTTTAAATGTGCCACATGCTAACTTCATGGCGTGCCCCCTAGTCTATTATCTGAAAGAGAAAATAACCGATTCGCATTACCTGTTCTAGATCTCTCATGATTTTTAACACCTCTATCATATCCCCCCCTCAGCCATCTCTTCTTCAAGCTGAAAGTCCTAACCTCTTTAGTTTTTCCTCATAGGGGAGCTGTTCCATTCCCCTTAACATTTTGTTTGTCCTTCTCTGTACTTTTTCCATCGCAATTATATCTTTTTTAAGATGCGGCAACCAGAATTGCACACAGTATTCAAGGTGCGGTCTCACCATGGAGCGATACAGAGGCATGATGACATTTTCCGTTTTATTCACCATTCCCTTTCCAATAATTCCCAACATTCTGTTTGCTTTTTTTGACTGCCGCAGCACACTGAACCAACAATTTCAATGTGTTATCCACAATGACGCCTAGATCTCTTTCTTGGGTGGTAGCACCTAATATGGAACCTAACATTTTGTAACTATAGCAATGGGTTATTTTTCCCTATATGCATCACCTTGCACTTAACCACATTAAATTTCATCTGCCATTTCAATGCCCAATTTTCCAGTCTCACAAGGTCTTCCTGCAATGTATCACAATCTGCTTGTGATTTAACTACTCTGAACAATTTTGTATCATCTGCAAATTTGATTACCTCACTCGTCATATTTCTTTCCAGATCATTTATAAATATATTGAAAAGTAAGGGTCCCAATACAGATCCCTGAGGCACTCCACTGCCTACTCCTTTCCACTGAGAAAATTGTCCATTTAATCCTACTCTCTGTTGCCTGTCTTTTAGCCAGTTTGTAATCCACGAAAGGACATCACCACCTATCCCATGACTTTTTACTCTTCCTAGAAGCCTCTCATGAGGAACTTTGTCAAACGCCTTCTGAAAATCCAAGTACACTACCATCTACCGGTTCACCTTTATCCACATGTTTATTAACTCCTTCAAAAAAGTGAAACAGATTTGTGAGGCAAAACTTGCCTTGGGTAAAGCCATGCTGACTTTGTTCCATTAAACCAGGTCTTTTTATATGTTCTGTGATTTTTATGCTTAGAACACTATCCACCATTTTTCCTGGCACTGAAGTCAGGCTTACCAGTCTGTAGGTTCCTGGATCGCCCCTGGAGCCATTTTTAAATATTGGGGTTACATTAGCTATCCTCCAGTCTTCAGGTACAATGGGTGATTTTAATGATAGGTTACAAATGTTTACTAATAGGTCTGAAATTTCATGTTTTAGTTCCTTCAGAACCCTGGGGTGTATACCATCCGGTCCAGGTGATTTACTACTCTTCAGTTTGTCAATCAGGCCTACCACATCTTCTAGGTTCACCGTGATTTGGTTCAGTCCATCTGAATCATTACCCATGAAAACCTTCTCCAGAACGGGTACTTCTCCAACATCCTCTTCAGTAAACACCGAAGCAAAGACATGGAGCTTTTACCTCCAAGCAGAACACAAAGTAACCCACCTCTCATAATGACAGAGCCTGGAAGCACATAAAGGTGTTTCTTCTTGAGAACTTGCTTTAATTTTATCTATATTTTCACAGACAGTTTTCTACTGTGATTGTGGCAATTTCTAATGCCTTAGCTATTTCCATCTGTTTTGCAAAAAAGTGCCTTTAAACTTTCAGTTTTACATCTATGGTAATGCTTTTTCTGTATCTTCTGGTGCTTCTACTCTGACCTCCAAACAATGGATGCCTTGCAAACATCTCCATTTACTTGCACTTCCCACAGGATAAGGCTGTGTCAGGAGTCTTTGTCCCAGGCCTTCCTTTCCTGAAATGGATTTGCAGCTTTATATGCCAGGTTTTCTTCTCCAGAAACTTAGGGTATGGTTTATAATGACTGTGCACTTCAGCAAGCTTTAACCTCCATGCAGAACACAAAGTAACCCACAGGAAGCTCAGCAGTACAGGAAGAGCACAGACTTAAAATTCTGCTATATATCAAATCCCCGCATTTCATATATCAAATCTCAGTCCCAAAGTGGGGACTGTTAAAGTGAAATTCTGTTGAGTTTCCATATAATGAGGGACTGCTGTATCTGCATGAAGTCTGTCCATCAATTACTATTGAACATTTTTGCGCCAAACCAAATTGACAAATTTCAAATGCATTTTCTTTGGCTCTCTTTGGTATGAGCTTACCAATGCAGTTACTACCAAGTTTTCTTATCCAGCATTCAAACTCACTGGCCGTGGGACACCAGATTTGGAAGCATTTCAGACCAAAGAACAGGAGAACCTATAGAACTGACCTCTTCAGGCACAAGTGGTTCAATCATTGGGGCATCTTCCTGTCTTATAGCGAGCCGAACTGGTGACGTAGAAAGCCTCTTCTCCCATTCGTTTGTTACTGTGGAATCTGAGCCAGTTTCTAAGAACGTTCGTTTCAGCTCACTTATATTGGTCTGATGCTTCATCAGCTCTTCTTGATTTTTTTCTAACTCCTGGGTATTAAAACAAAGGCAGAATTTTATAGAAGTGCCTGCCTAGCTATTAAAGCTTTTTTTCTTTTTTTTTTTTTTTAAAGGCAGAGTGAAATTAGGTTAGTGTGAAATAAATTAAGCCATTCTTGAGGAAAAGGGTTTGCTGCATCACAACATCAGCAAAACACTCTTGTGAATATGCAGCGCTTTCAAGGGTAGCAGCACAAAAAGTCTTATTATTGTGCAAGAGATGTCTCACAGTGACTAGGATTAAAAGATTAGAAGCCTAATTGTGCATATACACATAAAAAAAACTGATTTGAAACATACATTAAACTTCAAAAAACAAGCACTTATAACAGGATTAGAAATAAAAGGTATTTAAAAATGAAAAAATTACACCCATTGAAACAAGTAGAAATACACATACCATGCATCAGGGTACAGGTGCACAGGTTTATCACTAAGAAACCAACATACACGTGCATGCACTGGTATCTACCAATACCAACCTCTAACATAAGATTACTATGTTTGACATATACATTTTCACCCTTTATTCGCTTAATCAGACTATTCTGGAAAAAGTGAAAAGAAAAGGAAATGTAAAGGACATGGCATCCCAAAGCTATAAATGTGGCTTATATTTTGCTTCACAAGGTTTACTCACTAAACCATGCTGAGAACACCAGTAATAAACAGGCTGCGTGGCACATGGCATGTATACAAATCTCTGTACCTGTGCTTTTTGATCGGCTTCGTCCTCTTGATCCGACTGGCAGCAATAAAAAGTTTGAACACAAAATCACACTAAATTTATCAAAACTGTATTTTGTATATATGTATAATATATACATTCTTTTTTATACCTAACTCCATTTCTGTCCATCAAGTGAATGTTAAATATATCTAATTTCCTTAACACCCATAATGCTTCTCAAACTTTTTTTTTTATTAGCCAAAGTCAACCGAAAATTGCTTAAAGAGCCAGGGCAGCATGAAGGGAAAGTGCATTTCACTTCCAATACACATTTTAATTTTTAAAGGTTAAGAAAAATGACTGTTTTCTTATCACTGTTTCTTTGAGCTAAAGGCATCACAAAACTGTGGGAAACACATATGATTCTTGCCAAACTGCAACCCAGCAAAGGCCTCCGTTCTGAATACAGCAATCCCTGCCTTAACAAATGAACTGTGTGTGCGTGTGTGGGGGGGGGGGGGGGGGGGAACGTAATATCCATTTTCTAGTTATGGTTTATAAAGCCTTTTCTAAGCCCTGAATGGAGAATTAGGTTAAGATTTTGCACCATTTCCCCTAAAAATGGACCGCAGAATAGTAAGAAAAAAAAAAGTACAAAAAAGCCACTAAGATAATAAAGGAGACACAAGGACTGATATAGAACTTTTTCTTTGCATCAGAATAGAATTGTAAGCTATACATCCCTCAACACAAATTATGTCTTTCCTTTCATTGCCTGCAGTTTGGCTCACATTACTGTACTAAACATATGTCCTTTCAGATTTTTTTGCATTGCTCGTTCTTATGCTGAATTTGTAATTTATATCTTTGGGCTTGATGAAGGCTCTAGAAAAGCAGTGGCGACAACTAATGATGTAATGACATAAGGGCATGCCCAACTGAATGTAACATTGGGACATATATCTATATATTATATACATCTATAAAAGTTTCAAAAATTTGACAAACTTTTTCAAATCTATTCCAGATTCAGAGTCCCCTCCCTCGAAAACACCCCCCCCCCCAAAAAAAAACCCCTTTACAGAGGATTTCATCACGTTGCAGAACTGCTTTGGATTTTTCAATAAATTAGAAGGAACTTTGCAAATTTCTATCAAATCGGAGGATAAAAATCTGAAGGATTTCCCCTGCACATCTGGGGAAAATTTCAGATTGCACAGCTTTACTGAGGATTCTGCTTTCATGCATAACCAAGTATGCATTTAGTCATCTAACTATTTCACTTCCCATTCTCTTTGCTCATGGCCTATAAAGCAAAATGAAAAATTTTTGTATGGGAATTGGTTTCTATTTTTAAAAGAACAGAGTGTACTAAAAATTTGAGGCTTCAATAGACGGCTAGATTAAATTGCATCCAATAACTTTTATAGGATGAACCTAGTCAGTTAAGAATGCCAAGAAGGGAAAAGTACAATCTGTTATGACAGTTTTGCCTGTCATCTGATGATTACATAATATCAATGTGATGTTTTATATGCCACATTGAAACAAATGCCACGATGCGATACACTGCATGATGTGACGAGTTAAAAAAACATTTATGAAATGCTAAGATGCAAAATTTACATTTTTCAAAAATACACACACATACCCCCATTTCCCCTTTGATATGGAGAAGCTTCACTAGCATAAGATGACAATGGGACTATGTTCCTTGATGAACTATATGTTGACAGCTGTACAAACCTCTGTGGCAGTTGTTTCCCCATCAGCGGCTGTGTCCGTTTGCTCACTGTCAGTCTATTTTGTTATACAAATACCCCAGGATCCAATAGGTAAGCAGAGACAAAAAAAAATAATACACCCAGTTCAAGAGTCATATATAGATCATAGCCCAAGCGGCTAAAACTACATCCCCAAGACTGCTAACCACAGGCACAGTAAGAAGCAAAACAAAAGCCAAAGTTAAAATACAGAACAGACTCAGAGGAACACTCATGGCATACACAGTATTTATAACTGCATAGTTGTATTAGCCAAAGGGAAATATGGTCTAAAACGGTTAATTATAGCTTAATTGAACCTTTGGCAATCTGGGGGTAATTTTTGTTTTTAATTAAATGCTTGCAAAAATTACCAAAATGCTTAATTATTTTTTTAACTGTGCAAGAAAATGCTGTTCAAAATGTATCTTCTGATCCTAGTTATACTGAGGTACTGTGATTTAAAATTTTGGAGGAAAAATATTTAAAAAAACAAACAAACCTTTAAAAATTAAAATAAAAAAGCTACTATAGTAGTTGCCTTCTTTCAGTCCCTCATTTGTATATTTAAATGTGATGTCCTCATCCCAGTTTACAATCAGGTTTGTCTGCATTATGAAGGACTTAAGATAAATAGTGTGTGTATCTAAGGAATCTCAAGATATTGTATTTATGCAGAATCCCGACTGATAACACTGCAGTACTGTGGAACTCAAGCCAGGAATTCACTTTCTTTTCTACATTGTTCCACTTTATGTACAGTATCCTCCAGTTTAAAAATACAGAACATGCTCTGCAGTGTGATACCATATGACTCACAACCAAGCACAGGTCACTGTAGCATAACCTGCACCTTGTCAATGCACTACTTAAAAAAATAAAATAATATCAAATCCCATCACTTGCCTGCATGTATTCACATGAACATTGCACTCATTATCCAAAACCTTAAAAATAAGTAACACTTTTCAGATCAAGCCTACATTCAATTTTCTTTAATATTTTCTCAGCCATTCTATGAATTACTGTACCCCTCCTCCCAACTGATCCCTTACTCCATCAAACATTACGTAACATCAACTAGACAGGCAGTAATAAGATGACAACATGGATGGCTACTCTCTTCCAGGAAGGGGATCTCTAGTTTCGGCAACATGAGTAAACCACTGAAAATTCCTGTGCCACTTAGAACCTGCAGCATGAACGCTAATAATTTAGCACAAAAGGCACCCTGTTTAGCAAGGAGTTTGCCCCTCTGGACCCATGGTTTGGCTAAATCTGTTTGCAATGAATACATAATGGCATTCAAATTGCTTCCCACTGCAAAAGGTCGTAAAGGAAACCATTTACAAAACTCAGGAAACTTAAAAATAAAGAATATGCATAAATAATATTGCTGAGTTGATGGTGGTAAAAGAACAGACAATGTTTTCAAGGAAAGAATCCTAGAACCACTCAACTGTGCTGCAGCTAGCAATTGCATGGGTTATGTCACGCAGAATACTTTTACAGAATATTCCTTCTTGATTGCATAGAAAACTTTAAAATTAAATTTTTTTTATAGTGCCTTAAGTCCATGCAAAAGTACAAAAATGTGTGGCATTATAAAATCTATAGGGAATTCAACATTTCTAAAGCTACAAGCTTAACACAGGTCTTAAAAGGGTTATATGAGACGAGACTTCCTGCACGATAGAAGGGCTGGAAACATGGCTAGCTAAAAGTCATGAACTAAATCCCCCCCCCCCCCTTACATGTGCAGCTGCTGGCATCAATTGGTAGGCTATGGGATTTGGAACAAAGACGACAGCTATTTACAGGTGACGTTCCGACGCCACCTCTCTGATGGCCTCTGAGTAGAACAGCCATGGTTTGTAGAGCCAATGTAATGCAGACATGCCCGACTGTAAAACATATCGATGCACATGCATTATGTAAAGAGAACAAGAAGTACACCTCGGATTAGGCACACGATCTGTGTCAAGTCCCATTCTGCAAATAGAATGGTTTCTAGAACCGTTTAAAAACAACCCTTCACTTTTCCAAATGATCTTGAGCTGGGTTACCGACCACTAAATTTAAGACTGACAGAGGCAAGTTTTCTTTGAAACATTTTTGTTGGCAAACCTGCCAAACCCTTTGTTGGATAATTAACACTGACAACTACAAACAGCACCTTCACTCTGATGGTGTGCTTGTATGCTTAAGAAAAGAGATTATGGAATGCTTTGATTTCTTAAATCAGAGCAGGTTTACAAACCAGTTGCAGCAACTGACATTACAAAATTGTTGCTGATCATCAGAATGTAAGCAGAAGGCAAATGATGATTAGTCAAGTGCTTGATGTTGTTACTGCTGTTTCATCTTTTATCTGGCATGCCCTGCCTGTTGTGACTATCCTCCATCCTCCTTCCAACCTCCTATTCTCAGTAATCTTCTCAGATATTCTTTCCCCAAGCTACTTCTCAATTTCATCCTTATCTCAGTGCCATAAAGTGACATCTATTATGGGGTTTATAGTCTCTACTAAAACTGTTCCTGTACCATATTTATTCAGTTAAGGGGGCAGTAAAATTATTTTTCTCAGCATGGGTGTAATATTGTGAAGTATTAGTAGCAGATCTACAGAGTCTGCGCAGCCCCCATGAGAGTTGCTTCTCTCCCTTGCTCTTTCCATCCTTGGTATCGGTATATTTTAGTAAAACATATGATAGTGCAGGCTGTTCTGCTAGGTTTACTTTTCATGATTAAATCTGGCTATTCCAATAGTGCCAAATGCAGTCTGCACTCGTATATTATCCAATTACAAAATATGTTGACTGTGGGAATAATTTTGTGTAGCATTGAACTATTATTGCTTTAAAATAAAACTAGGAGAAAACTGAATTCCTACAAGCATATCAAAGTGCACAATTTAATTACTGGTTATTCTAATAAATATTTTACAGCAATAGTATTATAAACCATAGTTTAAATACAGTGTTTGTTGGCTAAAGAAATAATGATTTTGCTCTAAGTGCAATGATTATTTTGAAAAAAGAAAAAGAAATCAAGCCACACAAAATCCCTTTCAAGGTTTAATTTTCATAAATAAGTGCATTGCGCGTCATGCTAATTTATTGTGTTTTAATTTAAAATCCTTATATTCCACGTTATAAGTCCTGCAGTTTGAACAGAATCAGAACCAGCTACTGATACACACAGCGTTGTGCCTAACCCTGCACACTTCCTAATGACGGTAATTCTGAATTAACAGTAAAACAAGACAGAACGAGGCTCTGAAAGGAGGAAGACCACTGCAGCATTCTAACATTGTTTTAGCACTGAACACATAGGAAAAAAAAACCAAAAAAAAAACCCAGAACAAAAAGAAAAACTGTGTTCTATGCCGAGGTACACACCTCTTCATCTGAACTGTCACTCAGGTCATTGTCAAGTGAAGCAGTCAAGGAGACCGCCTTGGGCTCCAGGTAGCAGAGGCACAGAGCCAGAGGGAAGGAGAGAGTGAGGGCATAGGGCACTGAGAAAGAGGCAGAGAGCAGGAAGAAAAAGATGAAAAGGAAGCAAGGGACCAGCGAGGGGGACCGGATCGGGAGGTAATGCTGCAAGCTGCCAGGCAGGAGGTTGGCTTCAGAAAGGTTAGGGAAGGAGAGGTAGCCATCTTCATCCAGCAGAGAGGGGAAGGAATCTGGAAGATGCAAGGAGAAGGAAAACAGCGTCCCGCCTTTCCCAGGCTTTTGCTTGTAGCCGGCAGCCATCTCTCGGTCGTTAGAACAACCCCGCTCTCTTCGCTCAGAGTCCAAGTCGGGCTCTGTATGCCTCTGACGCACGTCTTTGGCTGACCCGTGGCCTACTGAATTGTGAGCTCCCTCCTTGCATCTTTTGCGTAAAGCGGTGGAAGGCGGAGAGGGGCCTGAAACGGAGGCTGGTAAGGCAGGAAATGGATCAAGGTCAAGCGAAGCAGGCTGATGAAACAGAAAAGAGTAGCAAAAGTGCAAGATCAAAAGGACAAAAAGAAAACTGTAATTAGTTCTTTATTTTCTAAAATTATCGCAATACACCCCCCCAAGGCTCCACTTGGCTCAGAAACTCCGTTCACAGACTCGTATCCATTAACAACTGTGATTAAGCAATAGCTGCAACTTCCCTCTCCTCCCCCCCACCCCCAATTAAACTACTTTCTGTTTGTTAAGTTCTACAAGTGAAGCCCCCCCTCTGCCACCCCTAAATCTATTCCACACGAAACCAGCAATGCCATTTCTCAATGAATGTTTGCACTCTCTCAGCTCCATTTTCAGTAATGGCATGCTGGGGCGATCGTGCCCATTAAGCTTTGGCAAATGTTGAAAAAGAAACTGCTTGGGTGGGTTTCCCTTTGAAAAGTCTGCGTAAACTTACCAAAAATACCCACGCACATTGCACTTGTCATTTGAGCATGCTGAAGTTCATAAAATTAAGCACACAGATTTGAAAATTCAATTGTGCGCGCGTAGTTTACTCCAACTTAGGGATATCTCTTTTGTATGCATGGAGACAGATGCGCATTATGAAATACTTGCATACTTTTTTGCCTGTGAAGTGAAGGTACATTTTCAAATCAATACATCTGTCTTTGGAACTCCCTAAGTTATAGAGGAAGATCCTTTGAAAGTTTACCTCTCTATTAACATGCAATGGGGCCAAGTCTCCAAGGGCTTCCATCACTTAGGGACTGATACAATAAACCATGCGTAAAAACACTGTCCAAACTGGGTGCCCGTTTTTTTTTTTTTTTGTTTTTTTTTTAGTGTGCACATAGCCACATCCCCCGGGTGCCCTATTTAATAAGGAAAAGAACTGCAGCACTAAAAAGGATGTATTAGGGATCAATTGTGCATCCCTAGCGCATCCTTGCCGTCAGGCTCCCAGGAGATGACTGTGCACGGGTTAGAAGCGTCCTTTTTCCAAACCTGACTGCCATCAAGACTTTTATTTTTCCCCACCCTGATGCTGCCTTAATATATCGCGATGATATGAAGTAGGAGGAACCACAGAAAAGCAGTATTTTGGGGGTTTTTTGTGGCGGCTTGGAGTGTGAAAGCAGTGCCAGTTCTGGGGCTGGCGTTAAGTTGTTAAAAACATGTGCGTTGGGCTCACAGTGAATTTTTGCATTGGGGTAATAGCTAATAGCCTCATCTGCATGGCATTTTCATGTGATGAGCGCTATTTGCTATGCACTGGTTTGGATGTGAATCAAGCTGTGTGCCAGGCTGAGCGCATCGTATTGCACTGGGCCTCAAGTGCGCAAGCTAAATAGTGACCTAGCCACTAACGATTTAGAAGAATTAAAACTTGTGCTAACTCAGGGTTGAATGTATCTGCATGTTGGAAATGCAATGAAGGCAATGATAGTAACACCATTCAGAGGACTGCTGTGGTGCCAGCAGGAGGCGGTCAGAATTCACTCCTGCTAAGACTCTTGGGTTTTGGAGAGCAGGGCAAGCTTGGAGTCTGGTAGGAATTGACCTGAGGGCTGGTACTTATGGATTCACTTGTTTAGAGATTTACAGTTCCTATGTTAAGTGCCTATCGCTGAAAATCAATACTAGCATCTTCCTAACCCCCCCGCCTCAACTCTGCCTGCATAGCAGTCCATACTTCAGGAATCTTAACTTTGTTGCATTTTTTTTTTTTAATTCATAAATGCTTTTAAGCATAAAACTATGGACACCATCTTCTCAAATAAAACTTAAAATAGCATCAAAAAATAAACAAAAGTTAAGGGATTCAGCCCTAATCAAATTTCAGAGGCTAAGATAACATTAACCCTTTAGTGACTAGTCATTAATTGTGTTTTTATCATGGGCTTTACTGACTCAGCCCCCAAGGATTTTCAACTTGGAGCACAGCGTGCGATTAGAAAATGTGTGAGACAAGACTTCACGATACAAAAAAATGTTATTTTATTCCAGCAATTTCAAACCACTGTGAGGTCTCACAGCTTTGCAGAGTTGCTGTCTGTGCTACTGCAGGCGAACCAACTTTGACAATAATTAAGACTGGCAGCAAAGGGCGGGTGGGAATCCCAAGCATTTTCTTCTACAGTATCTACTTGGGCTTTGCCCTTTCTCCTTGATTGCTTGTTTTAAGGACAGACATCACTAAAAACATCTTATAACCTAGGGAGCAGCAGAAAGCATCCAAAACCTTTTCCAGTCTTCACTCAATAGAAAGCCTGAGAAACATGCCATCAAGCTAAAAGTTGTTTAAAACTTAACACTAACCTGGGAGAATTGCAACCGTAACTGTAATTCCTTTTATAAAATGATAAAATCACAGAAAATGTAGTTTTTTTCCTTTTAGTGAAGATTACCATGGAAATCCTAATGAGGGACTGAATACATATGCAACCATGCATCGTAATCCTGACTTTTTGCTCCAGCTAATTAGCAGCACTCTAAGGGTTTGCTGAAGCCGAACTAACTGGGCGAATAAAACAAAGGCCATTTTGGAATGGTATTCTCTTGTCAAGTAGCCTGTACTGCCAAGACTAAAGGTCTGTGGCACGAACACTGCAGCGTCCAAGCACTGCCTCCAGACTTCTAATTTTTTTTCCTAGTAATAAAAGGAGATACTCAAGGCAGAAGGGAAAAAATGGAATTTGTTTGTTTTCATAGTTAGGTAACTTTAAGCAGTAAGTGTGGTCTTCACTGGGTTGAATTTGCAAGTTAGGACATTTATGGCTCTTTTATTTTCATTTTCTGGTTTTCTCACTGAGATCTCTATCAGCTTTCTGAGCTCTCATTTGCTCCTTATATCTTAACACAGAGAATGGATCCTGAGCCATTTGCAGCCTTAACTTTTACCTCTTTTTTTAAAACTTCCTTTTGTCCTCTCTTTATAATCCCTCTTCATCCCCAGATGGCATGCCAAACGTGACAAGCTCCCTGGCAAAGGGCCTCCGAGATGAAGCCTCAGCATAACGCTTTGAGCAGTACGGGCTGCCCAGGAGCAGCAGATACCCCTCCCTTCCCAGAGCATGTCACCTTTGTAGTATACCCGAACCCAACTGATCCTGGAAAGCACATTTCAACTTGAGTTTTCCGAGCTATATTTGAACAATAGATACAGCTTCAACTTTTACGTCTTTAAATGCTCACCCACCTACTCTTTCAGTTCTGGATTCAGGCCATGAACTAAGGCTAAACTTGACATCTGGTTTGAATATCTCAACCTAGGTACATCGAGGTTCAAGTACTCCCATGCCTGCCAGCAGATGCCACTCCAGAGGAAGGCCAACTCCTCTCATCCAGTGACTGCAATGGCCACCCTGACAAGACTTCCAGCCTCAAAGACACATAGGGGCAGTAGTTGGCTTGGGACTCAAAATGCTAACACCCTGCTTGGTAGCAGCTGCTGAACCAGTGGGATGACCTCTTTTGATTTTAATGGTATTCAGAATTAAAGTGGTAAAATAACCCTAAAGTTAGTAACTTAAAACTACAATAATGGTATACACCACAGCACTGAAGACACCAAACAACCGAAGAATGATCCCACACTAATATGCTGCAGAGGTAACTTCCCGTTTCTCTAAAGCAGTGGTTCCCAAACCTATCCTGAACCAGCCAGTCCAGTTGTCAGGACAGCCACACTGAATACCCATGAGATAAGTCTGCATGCAACAGAGGCAGTAAGCACAAATATCTCATATGCATATTCATTGCAGATATACTGAAAACCTGACTGGCTAGGGTAATCCCCTTAGGACATATTAGGGAACCACTGCTCTAGAGAGAATGGCTTATGTTTGCATGGCTTCTCTTTCAGGCATTTCCTCACCAATTAAAAAAAAAAAAAAAAGCATCACCTATTTAAAAAGCAAACGATTATTCAGTAACCATTTTCCTTGTAAAGTGGCAAGACCTGAGCGGGAATGGCGCACAATTAATCAAATTAAAAATAGAACTGGGCCAGCAGCATGAAAATTCAACATAATCCAGCATACAGAAGCACAGCACTGCGGTGAACATGACACCTGTTGACATTTTAAGGAAAGCAGTTCCTAAATCTCCTCCTATGAAAACTAACAACTCCCCCAATGTAAAGTACAATGAAGCAAAGCCCAAACAAATAAAATATTTACCCTTAGCTAGCAATAGTACTCCAGAAAACAGTTTCATGGTTGCTTTTTATTTACATTTTCTTCATGCTTTATGCATTTATTTGTGACTTTGCTCATCTGCCTAAAATGCTTTGCTACTCTGGGGATCCTGCTGATCAAACCCTGTTCCTTTCCAGGGTCTGAACTACCAATATAGGTGTGAAAACTCAGGAAATTGTACCTTTGTGTCATGCCGGATTGCCGTGACAGGAGTAACTTCCTCTACTGCTTTTTTCTTCTTGTCGTCGTCGTCGTCCTCATCTTTCTCTTTCTCTTCTTCAGTCTTTTTCTCTGGAGTCACCGTCATTATCAAGTTGGTTTGAGAGATGCCCTTTGTCGTGTCGTACTGGCCAGTGCCAACCTCTGCGGCAGACACAGAATCCTTCATGTACATTTCATGGTTTTCACTCACTGATGCTAAAAGCAAAGATGATGGTTAAAAAATATATAAAACCAGTAACAATCTGGAATACTGTGTCCTTTGCAGGTTACTGCAAAGTTGCAGATAGCAAATTTCTGAAAAAGTCACAAAGAGCCTGAATGCTCCTAATCTACTCTCTTGCAGCATTTTATCTACAAGTAACTCCTTTCTTAAGGGATACATCCTGTACCTAACCCACCTACAATATTAATCATGCAATATGTTCTTGGCACCCAAAATTACATGTTTTCCCCACAAGCAGAATCTGTCCCTAAAATTCAAATTACCAAAATATTGCCTTCAGGAATTAAGTTTCTGGCATACTGTCTCATTTTTATTTTGGTCTTAGAATAAACTTAAAAAATGTCCTATAAATTAACCAATCACTGCAATAACCATGAACTAGAAACATTTACATTACATAAGAACGGCAGGCAACATGGGAGTGGGGGGTATGTGATTGAGAAAGACAGTGGACACATAGGTAATGTGCCTTATATTTATATTTTCTTATGTGAGCCAGTTGGTTCTTGTGTGTCAAACCAGTTATTGAATCTTTATTGGCCTGAACCAGAACAATTTCTGTTGTGCTAAAACCAAACTGAAACAAAAAAAAATGAACAGTTTAACTTCCTGCCTAAAATTTGTAAGAACCAACTTCTGTAAATTCAACTAGATTTCTGATCTTTCTAATTTTGATGGCAATTTTTTCAATAAAGACCACAGCAGACACGAGGCAATACTATCAAAACCTTTTGTCTCTGAAGAAAAGCACTTTACTTGGACCATTTGGTTTGCAATCTTAAGGAGGGGAAAAAAAAATACAAAAGCAGTTTATTGCTCTCCATCAGTTCTGATGAGGTTATCTACTAACCACAGTGAGGCTTTTGGAATTAACAGGGCCCAAAGGAATGTATGACAAGTAGAACTATAGTCCTGGGGGAGTTCTGCGCTACTGCGGAGCGCAGAATTGCCATTTTCTGCGCAGAAAATAGCAGAGGAGATCTCGGCATGCCGCGAACGGAGCGTGTGAAGACGAAGGCCCATGTGTGCCACGGGACGTGCTCCATTCACGGCGAAGATGAATGCCCTGGCGCGCTGTTCGCGGCAAAGATGGAAGGCTCCCATGTTCCGCGAACGGAGTGTGCTCCACTCGCGGCGAAGATAAAGGCCCTGGTGAGAATGTTTGTGTGAGAGAGGGGAGGGGAGGGTGAGAGAGAGCAGGAGGGTGAGAAAGAGAGAGAGCATGGAAGGTAAAGGGGTGGGGGGATGCTTGAGTGTGGGTTTCAGAGAGACGGAGCCTATATGAGGGGAGGGGTGTGGGGGAGGGGAGGGTGAGAGAGAGCAGGGGAGGTAAGAGAGCAGGGGGTGGGATGCTGGAGTGTGGGTTTCAGAGACGGAGCCTATATGAGGGGAGGGGTGTGGGGGAGGGGAGGGTGAGAGGGAGCAGGGGAGGTATGAGAGCAGGGGGTGGGATGCTTGAGTGTGGGTTTCAGAGAGAGGGAGCCTATATGAGGAGATTGTGAAGGAGTGTGTATGTGTGAGAGATATTGGGAGCTCATGTGTATGAAAAAGGGATCGTGTATACGTGAGGATGCTAGCCTGTGTATGTGAGACAGAGCCTGTGTGAAGGGGTGCATGAGAGAGACACATAGGTAGCCTGCGTGAGGATGTATGTGTGAGAGAGAAAGGGAGCTTGTGTGGGTGTGTATGCAAGAAAGAGGGCCCTGTATGAGGGGACGTGTGTGTGCAAGAGCGTGAGGAAGCCTGTATGAGGGTGTATGTATGTGTATTAGAGAGAGGGAGCATGTGTGTGAGAGAGGGAGAGATAGAGGGAGCCTGTGTGAAAGGGCAGAACTGAGAATGGGGTCAAACTCTAGGACTGGCAATAGAGTGGAAGGGGTTGAGTCTAGAAGTGGAGGGGAGAGATATTGGCAGGTGGAGGAGTTGGGGTCTGAGAGGGCAAAGTGGCCAGGGGAGTAGGGAGAGCGAGTGGAAGGGACACTCTTACGGTGAATTTCTAGGGAAATTCTGCTCAAAATACTTAAAATTCTGCAACTTTAATAACTTTTTTCTTATTAATTTAAAATGTAATTACTTAGACTGGCATGTAAATTGTGTTATTTTGACCAATATAAAAAGTTTCCAGAATTTTAAGTTTTTGTGCACAGAATTCCCCCAGGAGTAAACTAGCATTATTAACTCAGCAACTACTTGTTGGGGGTAGAGGGAGGGGGTGACTCCACTGTTCCCGCTCCCATGCCAGGCACCTCTACAACAATTTATAAAAAGGTCATGGCATGACATTCTTTCCATAAAACTGGTCATCACTGACAAAGCAGCCATTCATAAAAGAAAGACTATCTTTTTTTTAAATAACACTCCTCACAAAAGCATAAGTATATAAATCAATAATATTAAAACTGTTCAAATAAGTGATTTGTGAATCACAAGTTGGCTATATTTGAAGAAGTTGCCAGCTCTTGATTTATGGACAGAAAAGAAGCACCGTTAATTGGAAAAATGGCATTTCATAATTCAAGCTCTTAAGAAGAAGATGTGTAAACACTTCATGATGTCTAGTTTCCTTCTCTGGTACAGAAATCTGCCCATTATGACAACTTGTGATTATTAGAATGCATGTAATAAGTATATCAAACAGACATTTTTTCCTTGCAGGAAACTAACATAAGAGTATAAGAAATGCCTGCGAGGTCCCGATAAGACAGTTTTTGCCTCCTGCCAGCTTCCATAAGCTTTGGGGACAAGTTAGTCAGTCCTCTCAGCACCTTGGCCTGCACATCATGTGGGTGACCATCTTGTTTCTTGTCTGGTCATATATAATTTCCACTCTTCCAGTCAGCAGGCTACCAGAGCTTGGTTCTTATTTTCTGGCATTCAAATTGGAGTCCTGTTTCTAGAATTCATTTCGCTGCACTGACTCTAGGATATTCCTCACATCTCTGGATCCAGTTCATTTCATCTGCTCTTCCTGTTTTTAGTCCTGGTTCAAGCCCTGCTGTCACCAGTTCTGAGGGCTCAACCTGAAGGGAAGATGGCCATCGCAGGGATAAGGTTCCTCTGCTACCGTTCAAGTTAGAACCCATCTGACTCACCTTGCCAGCATATCGGTGACTCTAGCCTTGAGGTCAACCCCCGACAGACTATGCCATACTGAGTCATCATCATTTATTTATTAAAATGTGTTTCCAGCCAGGGAGTTCAAATCAAGTTACAAAGTTGGGTAATTAAATCTGGTACCGCTAGTAGGTCACTTTGGTTGGGTACTATAAAATCAGCACTCTCTCACCTCTCTCGTTGTTCTGTTTACAGTACTTTCAACAACCATGGGCTCCTTTAAACACCAGCTGTCTCAGCATTTGAAAATGAAGATAATTCACTGTTACAAAAGCAGGGGAAAACTATTAAAAAAACCCACCCAAATACTTCCAGCTAACAATTTCAGCTGTCAGCAACATTAAGAAGTAGAAGTTACAAGGAACTATTTAAGTCAAGGTAACAGACCAAGAAAACTCTGATAGAAGTGCCCGAAAACTGGTCAGATATTCAAAACAGAGCTTACAGATCACTGCAAATAACCTGCTGAAATGTTAAGCTGTCACTGCAGTACACAGTTGTTTACATAGCAATGATCTGCATGGGAGAAAACCTGAAACTTTTTTTAAATAAAGCGCTTTGGACAGATGAAATAAAAATTGAACTATCTGGCTGCAGCCACACAAGATACTTTAAGCTCCATTTCTTAATGTTTCTGCCAACTGAATTTGTGAGTTGTAAGTATTTAGAGATTTTTGATAGCTTTGCCCTGTGCTGTAAAAATGAATTGTCTTCATTTTCAAATGTTAAAACAGATGCTGCTTACAGAAGCCCAAAGGTTGTTGAAAGTAGATAGATCACAATCTGAGAGGTTGGAAAGGTCAGGGTGTTTATTAAACTGTGGATTGTTTTCAGCTGACGAACTGAAGGTCTAACGAGTCAATCCATTTTTTGGTCTTTATTCCAACTTTTTAAAAAGTAGTAATGAATGACTCAACTAAAGGGTGTCCAAACGTTTGTGCATGCCATATTAGTTGTTTTATTATTTTCAATATCTTTAAAAACAACAAATAAATAGTAATTTTGTATTAAAAATTGCACAAAGATGTCATTTAACTTTATAGTGAAATTGCACCAAAAAAGTACACCATAATCCCACATGATGATAATACAAAAAAGGAAATGGGACATGCTAACATTCACCAATTTAGTCAAAAGGAAATCACACACTGTGCTTAATATGCCATAAATTTGGTATTACAGCACTATAAATATTATTATCCATCTCAAACAATGATTTTTTTTTATAGAAGAAAAATTTTTTAGAAAATTAATTTTGTATTTACATCCAAACTTGTGTGTCACTCACTCTCAATACTTAAAACATCAAAAAGACTTATCTTAGAAGTCAAACAGGCCATCTTCAGCAACCCAAAGGAAGGTGTAGTCACATAGTAAGCTGTAGACCAATGAATTATTTACTTCAGTAAAGGTTCTATTGAAGTGAATAAGTCATTGGCGTACAGCTCACAGTGGGATTGATGTAATAAGCTGTGGCAGACTTGCTGCGGGATTTTGCACTTGGTATTACATGCATTTTTTCACACTAATCTTACATGTGTATGCAATAATGCAGTTAGCATGGAAAAAACACGTGCACAAATTCACTTAAAAAGCAGTGGCTGGTTTAGCGCAAGTCCATGCTAATGTCATGCAAAGGAGGCAATTAACTATTCATGGGAAATGCACAGAGCTGTGCTGGCATCAGTGCGGGTTTTTTAGCGCCTGCATCAGGGCAGGCGTTAAATATAAGTGCCTGTCTGGAGGTCAAAAAATTAAGTGGCAGAAGCCAGAAGAGAGATCAGAGAGGGAACAGGCACATGTCAGAAATACTGAATGCTTTTGTACCCCTTCCAAATCTCTGCTACATTTCCCACGCTCACTGGCATCCACCATTACAGCTCCCACACAGTCGGTGATGGATCATGAAGGGGCTAGACATTGCTCTACCCACCTTCAGTCCCACTCTCAGACCACAAATTCACTACTAACTTATGAAAGGAAAAGACTTTCAACCAAGAATCAATCATGAGTTATCACATTACTGTGGGTTTACGCATGGTTTTTTGCATGCATATCTGCTCGGATATTTGTTTTGCATGGATTTTCTTCCTGCATCTCATTTGCATGCCATCCCCTTATTACATACCATGGAGGTGCCTGCTTTTGCCACACATGCTATAAAATACATGCTGAAAAATAACACCAATTTCACTGTGGATCTTATTACATTGGCCCCTCAATAAACATAGCTTCTCTTGAATTTCTGAAAAGGACTTAACTGCTAGTTTTATTCTACCTACCCAGGTGATTTGGGGAAGGAGAATCCCCCTAACCACTGAAATTTGAACAAGACATTTATTCCCTATCAACCTACAACCCAAATCCTGTACCAAACTCAGAGCACTCCTTCACCTTTACGAATTGGCCTTCTCCATGCTCAATAAGCAAATACCAAATCTCATCCTCAACCTTCTTGAGGAACTCAAGCTCCACACCCTGTGTCATACTGAGACCTGAATAGGAGAGGGTGACACAATCACCCTTGCCCAACTCTGCCGTCTAGGATAGAAGAGGTGTTGCTATCCTCCAATCACACCTCTCCTTGAGATCTAGTCGCCTCCCAACAAACATGTAAAGCTGACTGCCTTGTCCTAAACTTCCAAGGCAATGAAGGATCTAAACTTGTCCTTATCTACCACTGGATAATCACTCTGATTCTTTTCTGAAGCTCTCTGAATTCCTATGTGACATAGCCACATCTCACAAATTACCATGCAGAAACCGCACCCAGAGGTAATACAGCTTCCTTTTGACACATCATGAAACTTTTCAGCCTGCCCAGCTATTTAAATACCCACGCACAAATTAAGTCCAGAAAGTGGCCATGTTTTTCATTCCACAAACATTAATATAGTTCCTAAATCTCACCGCATCCAGTCTCCTGGTCAGACCACTTCCTTGTCCAGCTTATCATCCCAATCTTATTTCATACCCATCTCACTCCCCTCCTAATATCACCTAACAGGAGCTTATCCTTCATTACAAGTGAACATATAAAAAAATCTCAACATACTGGTAAGTTTAACTACCTCAGACTCACCAGAACTCCTAATCCAGCAATGGAATGACATTCATTTCAGCTATTGATACCCTAGCCTCTTTCAAGCCCAGTCCCACCACACCTCCTAGAAAGTTCCCATGGTTCCATAAGGATCATTGCCTCAAATAGCAATTCAGTCAACTGAAATGAGCATGGCAGAAACACAAAACAGACAAAAAAACCTGCATACCTGCAAGGGACACTCCAAACAATGCAAAGCAACCATTCAATATGCCAGAAAAGACAATTTCCAAACAACTAGAGCTATCTATGAAGCATCTGTTCAAAGTTTGAACTAGTAAGAAAAATTTCCAATACAGAACCTAGAACATGCAGTTCTACAGGAGACCACACAACTTAAGACTTTGCAGAATTCTTCTTGGATAAATCTAAAATATACGCTCTTCCTTTGATGCGACTCCCCCTACCACTAACAAATAGCCCAATCCCATGTTTGATATATTTGCCTCAAGGTCTACCTATCAGTAGGCCACTGTCTGACTTCAGAATAATCACTCCCCGAGAAACTAAAAAAAGCCACCAAAGAACGAGTCAATCCATGAGCCTTTTAGTCCCAATTCTCCCCAGACTTACCTGCAATCTGAAACAGGTCCTTGCTCTATAGCTGTCCTCCATAATCAAAACTGTTTTATGTCAAGGCTCCCTACCAAACTCACTAAAAAAGGTGATCATCAAGCCTATCCTAAAGAAACCAGGCTCTGATCCAACAATAATCAACCATTACTGCCTAGTTTCCAGCCTCCCCTTTTTATCCAAACTACTAGAACATTGGTTTACTTCCAACTTCTTGACTACCCTGAAGAGAATATCCTGAATCCTCACCAATTCAGCTTCAGGAAAGGTCAAGGAACTGAATTAGTCCTAGTGAACATCACCAATAGAATACTTCTTAATGTAGATCAAGGAGACAACTATCCTAGTTTTATTAGATCTTTTTGCCTTTAACATAGTCAACCACCTTCTGCTGATCCTGCACTTAATACTGGCATTGAAGGCACTGGCCTCATAATTTGAGCTTTTTCTGACAGAACTCAAACTCTTAGGCCAAAAAAGCATCCATCCCTAAAAACTTTAATTGTGGAGTGTCTCAGGGCTCTCTGTTCTCTTCCCTACCCTCTTTAATGTATACATTTAACCAATCTGTGACCCTATCCAGTCCTTCAACATTGAATGTCACCTATTTGTGGATCTTTCAATGGCACCCAATAAATTATGAGGGATTCCTACCAGAATTCAATAAACCACACTCAAACCCCTCTTGAAATGTTTTACCACCACAATTTATATAATATTAATTGCCCCAATACTGGTGAAACATTTAAGCTGGCATTCAAAAAAAATTTTTTTTATAGTCACAAAAATTTTTTTTGATAAGAAGAGGAACGTTTCATATATTGGTATCGTAAACCCCCATCGGGTGATACAGTTATATTATAATCATAAACGGACCTCCTCCATCCATATTTTTAAGCGTGTGAAAACACCAAGTGATCAAATCAAAGGCATGGCAGTTCATCTAGGCCTTTCCCCAATCTTTTTGCTAGTGGTAGGAATACATAGTAACAAAGCTATAACAGCAGAAAAAGACTAATTGGTCCATCCAGTCTGCCTAGCAAGGTTCTTATAGCTGTAACTGCTGTTCCATGCAGGTTACCCCCATGCCTTTATTTATTTATTTAGTGGGTTTTTTTTTTATACCGGCATTCACGATAGGCATCACATCATGCCGGTTTACATTTAACAAGGGGTGGAAAAAATGAGAAAATACAATAAAACTTTAACAAGTGTGGAGCTAAAAATGTTGCAGTTACAATAAAACAGGGATGTACACAACTGGGAGCAGAAAAAGAAAAAGGCGATAGGATTTTAACAGAAAGAGCAATTATTTACAATGTTATGGAACTTACGATGTAATTGTTTACAGTGTAATGGTAAAGTCTGATAGTAAATTGATGGTGAGTTAGATGTAGTAATATTTACATTCAAAATTAAGAAACTATCAAACCCAAAACAAAACTGCTGCTAGCAACATTTTTACAGGATGAACAACCTTCTTGATAATTCAATCTGCTTGAACGTGGCTGTAGAAACAGCATTGCTTTTTCTCTATCTCTGTATTAGTATCCCAGACTGTAAAAGTCTGGGCCCAGAATTGGCTGTCTCTAAATCCAATTCCCCTTCCTCCCATCCTCCACCATCAAAGCGGAGAGAGAGGTCTTCTGTTAAGATTAGTAGCAACTGCCGCTCTATGCAGGCCACCACAAGTCTAAATGGAAACTATGGGCTGGATTTTAAAAAGGTTTCGCGCCGGGTCTATTTTCAAAAGGCCCGGTGACGCACATAAGTCCCCGGGCTTTACTAAAGGGGCAAGGGCGTAGGCGGGGTCAGCCTCCCAGGACAGCGGCCATATTTGCTGCTTGGCTGGCAGGCACAAAAGGTAAAATAAAGGTCAGGGGGGCTAGAGTAGGTCTAGGGGAGGAAAGGTTAGGGGAAGGGGTGGGAAGGTCATGCTAGGGGGGAGGGAACGGGGGAAAGCAGCGTGGCTCAGCGCACGCAAGGTGCACAATTGTGCACCCCCTTGCCCGCGACAACCCAGGATTTTAGAACATGCGTGCATCTGCGCACGCATGTTATAAAATCGGGAGTACATGTGCACGTGCCGGGTAGCACGTGCACAGGTATGCCCACGCGCAACCTTTTAAAATCTACCCCTATTTGTGTAGCAGAAAAGTTACCTCAATTCTTCATTTCCATTCTCAAGCCAGCAGAAATCCTCTGTCCAATGCCCTTTTGAATTTCATTACCGTTCATTTCTTCACCACCTCTTCTGGGAGGGCATTCCATGCATCTACCACCCTTTCCTTAAAGAAATATTTCCTGACATTTCTTCTGAATCTTCTCTCGGAATTCCTTATTGTGACCTCTGGATTACAGCTTCCCTTCTATCTGAAGAGACATATTTTTGTGCATTATTTATTCCTTTCAAGTATCTGAATGTCTGTATCATATCTCCTCTGTCTCTCCTCTTTTCCAGGTTATACATATTAAGATCCTTCAGTTTAAATTCACTTGGCTTTCCATATAGACCCCATATCATTTTGGTTGTCTTTCTCTGGACCGCTTCTGCTTTGTTCTTATCCTGTTGAGATGAGGTCTTCAAAACACAGTAACCAATGATCTGTATAGGAACATTACCACCTCCTTTTTCCAGCTACTTATGCCTCTCTCTATGCAGCACATCATCCTTCTAGCCTTAGCTACCACCTTATCACATTGCTTCGCCACCTTCAAACCATCAGACATTATCACCCCAAGGTCTCTTTCCAAGACCTTGAATGTAAGTTTTTTGCCCTCTAACATATTATGGCTTTTTTCAGACTACAATACTCCAAATGCATGACTTTATATTTCTTGGCATTAAATCCCAATTGCCAAAACATCAAACACTTCTCAAGCTTTCCTAGGTCACTTCTCATTCTCTCTACTCCTTCAGGTGTGTTCACTCTGCTGCAGATCTTACTGTCATCCACAAAAAGACAAGTTGTACCTTTTAATTGCTCCACAATATCACTCACAAAGATATTAAACAGACCCAGTCCCAGAACAGATCCTTGAGGAATTCCACTTATTACTCTTCTTTCTTTGGAATAGGGTCCATTTACCACTATTTGCTGGCATCTGTCAGTCAGCCAATTTGTAATCCATTCCACCACCTTAGGATCCACTCCCAGGTTTCCCATTTTATTTATGAGCTTTCTATGTGGGATCATATCAACTCTTGCTGAAATGCAATTAAACCACATCAATTCCTCTTTCTTGGTTCAGTTCTCTAGTCACTGAATAAAAACTATCAATTAAATTTGTTTGATAGTACCTTCCGCTGGTAAAACCATATTGTCTCGGATCCTGTAACTCATTGGATTGCAGATAGTTCATTATCCTTTCCTTAAGCTGATAGTCCATTAATTTTCTCCACCACCAAGGTAAGGCTAAGGCCTGTTTCCAGCCTCCTGGCTGTTGCCACGTTTGTGAAAAGAGTCCACAACTACCCTTCTCTAGTCCTGCAGCACTATCCAGTCTCCAATGATCAATAGAACAGGTCCTGCATTAGACCCAACAGCATTTCTCACAGCTCCTGAAATATCCTCATGCTGCCCCTTGGCCTTGTCCACTTTCAGTTTGCCTAGTTCCTCCCAAACACTCTTCTATAAATGGGGATGTATCGATAACACACTCATCTGTACTTTAGTTAGCCAGAACAGTCCTTCTCCAAGGTCTTCCTTAGTAAAAACTGAACTGAAGTAATTGTTAAATACTTCTATTTCTTCATCTTTCTCCATATCTTGCTCCTTGTCCCCTTTCAATCTTGCAATGCCTCCTCTGGTCTTCCTCCTTTCTCTCATATATCTGAAAAATGTTTTGTCACCAAGCTTTACTTCTTTGGCAATCTTTTCTTTCACTTGAGCTTTCGCCATCTTGATTTCATTTCTTGTTTCCTTTGGCTTCACCCAATATTCTTGTCTGTGTAACTTTTTTGAATTCCCTTATTTTTTCTGAATGCTGATCTTTTTGCCTTTATTTTCTCAGCTACCACTTTGATGAACCAAATCAGTCTTCTTGTTCTCTTATCTTTATTTACTCCCTTTATATAAATGTTTGTCTTTTTTATAGCTCTGTTGTTCTACTTCACCCATTTCCACCCAGTCTTCTAGTTCTTCCTTGAGGAATGTAGCCATTTTACCAAAGTCTGTGTTTTTGAAATCCAGGACATTGACTCTCATGCAACTTCCCTCCTTTTTGGCTGTTATGTCCAACCATCCCATCTGATGATCATTAGTGCCCATGTGGGCACCTACCCTGACATTTGAGAGACTGTGTCCATTTGTGAATATTTACTTATTTCCACCAATCACAGCAGATTATAGTCGATATACACAGTAAAGCCGAACATAACCTTACACAACACAAAACATGCCAAAATGATTAATGCTATACATCTCTTGGAAAAAAAAACATAACATAAGATCAAACAATACTCAGTCTGGGAAGGTTAGAAAAAAAGAGATATGTCTAAGTTCTTCTTAAACAGAGAAAGATCATTCTCTATTCTAATAATTGCAGGAAGGTCGTTCCAGAAAGCAGGGCCTGCAGAATGAAAGATCCACTTGCGAGTGGTTGCTAATCATGAAAGGAAGAGCAATGGAATCTCAATCAAATGCTGTAATGAGGAGCGGAGGCAGTGGGTGGGGCAGTGTTTGCTTATAGAAGACAATGGCTGGAGGGGCCAGACCTTGAAGAGCTTTAAACATCAAAATGAGGATGTTAATCTCCATTTACCAGACTATTGGAAGCCAGTGAAGCTAGAGTTGCAGAAATATGGTCACACATTCTGGTACCTGAAATAAGACATGCTACCTGCATAAGTTGGAGTATCCATAAATAGGTATCAAGGAGCCCCAAGAATAGAACATTGTAGTAGTCCAGAGAAGATAGAATAATTGAGTTACAGTACGAAAATCTGAATGAGATAAGGAGGCTTTAGGGTACGCAAGTAGCTGCAGTTTATGGTAAAATGACTGGACTAAAGAATCAATATGGGATTACATGGAAAGAGAGGAGTCTATTAATACCCCCAGGTCACAAACCTTTGATCAAATAGGTATAACATGCCCATCAAACAAACTCTACAGGGTCATCAACCATTTCAGTCCTTGATAATAGGACTAGTTCCGTTTTCTTGATATTCAGGGCAGGCATGTTACAGGTCAGCCACGCTTTAATCCTGAATGAACATAACTTCTCTAATGCAGATTCCAATGTGGGAGAAACCGGAAAAAAAGAACTGGATGTATCTGCAAACAACTTTTCTAAGACATTCAAATGGGAAAGAACAGAGCATAAAGGGGACAGATAGATATTGAACAAGGTTGGAGATAGTGAGAAACCTGTGGGATGCCTGTAGCTAAAGGGTATAAGGCAGAAGAAGCATTACCCACCGTGACCCTAAAGGAATACCTGACCACCTCCCCTCATGGGTTTCATCACCATTTGTCTGAACACAGCCCCTTGAAGGGTCTCTCTCTACTTCTTGCAGATTTGGCAGCAGGAATACTCCCAATCCATATCAGTAATATACATAGTAAGATATACATAGTAATGACTGCAGAAAAAGACCAAATGGTCCATCCAGCCTGCCCAGCAAGCTTCTTATGGAAGTAACTGCCATTCTGTGCAGGTAACCCCCAAGCTTTATATTAAGGGTAGTAATATTAAAAATCAAAATCAAGCAAGTGTCAAACCCACAACAAAATTACTGCTAGCAACATTTTTACAGTGTAAGCAGCCTTCCTGATAATTCATAAAATGATGCTGCTTAAATGTGTTTTGCTTTTAGACTTGGCTGTAGCAGCAGTCCTGTGCTTTTTCCACAATGTCTGCATATCAGTACTCTGGACCATAAAAATCATGGCCCAATAGATTAAAATTTCCAATGAGCAACATTTCACCCTTCCTTCCCACTTTTCAGATGTCTTTGGTAACATCTCTATCCAGCTCTTCTAGCTGATTTGGAGGCCTGTAGACCACACCAGTGTAAATGGAAGTGCCATCATCTCTTTTTAAGACAACCCACAGTGCTTCTTCGTCTCCCCATACCCCCTGCAATTCAGTTGCTTGGATGTTGTTTTTGACATATAGAGCTACTCCTCCCCCATATCTGTCATCTATATCCTTTCTGAACAGATTGCAGCCCGGTATGACTGTATCCCATTCATGAGACTCACTGAACCATGTTTCCGTAACAGCAACAATATCCAAGCCCGCCTCCACCATTAGGGCTTACAGATCTGGGATTTTATTGCCCAGGTTTCTCTCCCTAAGCTTTCTGCCATTTGTGCTCATAGCTTTTCAGCTTTTCTCCCTCAGCTTTCTGCTTTTCTTGGATATCTTTCTGCCCTATTCAACTGATTTTCTTAATTTCTCCACTTACTTCATGGAGTTGTCGGGAGTGACATTCCCACTTCCTTCTGCCACCCCCATCCTCTAGTTTAAATGCCTTATGGTATATGATTTGAATTTTTCACTTAGGATCTGTTTTCTTGCCATAGACAGATGTAAGCCATCTCTGAAAGAGTCTTTTATTGTTGCAAACCCAGTCCCAGCCCCCAATATATACAAACTTTCTTTCTTACACCAGCCTTAAGAGTCATGAACTAAATTGATCTATATGGCTTAGTCTTTTCATGAACAAGAAACACTTCTGAAAAGGCAAAATTCTTCACCATGTGCCCAATCTGCTTCCCCAGAGTCCAGAAATCTCTCTATACTGCTTGGAGGCTGTTTCTAGAAGGCTGTTCATTCCCAAATGAATGATAATGTCAATTTTAGAGTCCTCACTTTCTTCTTTGATTGCACTTTGCATTTCTACCAGCTGAGGATCTTAGAAGGCATTTAACTATAGTGTTCTCCTCAAAGAATTCCCAAATTCGTGCCTCTGATGACTAAGTCTCCCAGCACAAAGAGTTTTTATGTTTTTTTGCTGTGCATATTGGGGTAGATTTTAAAAGAAGCGCGATCAGCCTACTTTTGCTTGCGCATCAGACTCAAGCAAAAGTACGCTGGATTTTAGTAGATACGCGCGGAGCCGCGCGTATCCACTAAAATCCTGGATCGGCGCGCGCAAGGCTATCGATTTTGTATAGCCTGCGCGCGCCGAGCCGCGCTGCCTCCCCCCGTTCCCTCCAAGGCCGCTCTGAAATCGGAGCGGCCTCGGAGGGAACTTTCCTTTGCCCTCCCCTCACCTTACCCTCCCTTCCCCTACCTAACCCCCCCACCCGGCCCTGTCTACACCCCCCCCTTACCTTTGTCGGGGGATTTACGCCTCCCGGAGGGAGACGTAAATCCCCGTGCGCCAGCGGGCCTGCTGCGCGCCGGGCCGCGACCTGGGGGCGGGTACGGAGGGCGCGGCCACGCCCCCGGACCGCCCCGGGCCGTAGCCACGCCCCCGTACCCGCCCCAAAACGCTGCCGACACGCCCCCGAAACACCGCGACGACCGGGCCCGCCCCCGACACGCCCCCCTCCGAAAACCCCGGGACGTACGCGAGTCCCGGGGTCTGCGCGCGCCGGTAGGCCTATGTAAAATAGGCTTACCGGCGCGCAGGGCCCTGCTCGCGTAAATCCGCCCGGTTTTGGGCGGATTTACGCGAGCAGGGCTCTGAAAATCCGCCCCATAGGGTTTTTCTTTCCTGTCAGATACCACTTCATTCTCCATTGCTAGAGCATCTTCATTTCTCAATACAGAGAAGGCATTTTGCTCTTGTGTCATTTGAAAGAGTGGGTGTTTGTTCATCTCTTATCCTACCAGAGCCCACTATAATCCATTTATTCCTAGGTTTCTGGATGCTCTGTGGAAATTGGGGAGGGCATCTGGGCTGTACAATTGGGAAGAGTGGTGTCTGTAGGGCACCTTTCTGAGCCCACTGTAAACCACTTGTTTCCTGGTTTCTGAATCTTCTGTGGTAGTGAAGGAAAGTTTCTTGAATGCTGTATAGAGGATGGGGCTTTCTTGGTGGTTGATAATTCCTTTTTTATTGAAGCTAATTCATCTTTAAGTTGAGTTAACTCCTTTTTCATTGAAGAGAATTGTGAACAAATAGGGAAAGCACTAACAAAATAACTTATTTAATGTAACTTAACTGTGGTGCCTTTGTCTTGAGGCAAACCATCTGGAGTTTGCCTCAAGACAAAGGCACCACAGTTAAGTTACATTAAATAAGTTATTTTGTTAATTTGATAGAAAACTCCTTTAAGATGATAAAGATTAGCAATTTATATTTTTACCAATTACTGCAATTATGTACCCCACCAAGACTTATATTAGAAGAGCAAGCTCTGGAGTGGGTGAATCGAGGGGTAGGGTAGGAGGGCTTTTAAAAATTGAGATTATCAGGAAACAAATTCTTCTATGACATGCACGTATAGTGTGAGTTTATCTAATCCATTGAAAGTTAGGTTTTTTCCCCCCTTACTTTAAAAAAACTACAAAAGCAATCTAGATTTCACACTTTTTTCTTAAATTAAATCTGCCCCCCCAAAAAAAAACAAACCAAAAACCAAAGGCACACAATACTGCAAAAATAGACAACTCCTATACTTAGCTCTAAGGTAATTTAAACAGCAAAATGTGTACTTAGCTCTTTCAGAAGCCTTCTATGCACAGGAATACCTGTAGACAAAAGACTCTGCCCTACCTCAGCACAATGGTCTTATGACAATTCGAACAGCCCCTCCCAATAGGTTCAAAGCCAGAAACATAAGGGTTTTTTTTCCTTCAAAATTACAAAAGCAGTCTAAATTTCACATTTTTTTCTTAAATTAAATTTGCCCCTGCAAAAAGCAAAGGCACAAAATAATACAAATATAGACAACTCAATAGTTCTAAGAAAATTTAAACAGCAAACAGTATACTTGGCTCTTTTGGAAGTCTTCTGTGCACACTAATACCTGTCCACAAAGTTACCCACTATGCCTGAGACTGACTCAACAAAACTGCACATGACGTTTGAACAAATGTATGCCTAGTAGTAATCTGCCTTGAGCCAATATGGAAAAAAAGGCAGTATATCAACTGTTTGGAAATAAATTAAATATATAAAATCATTTTCATTGGCTGAAGTCTGCAAATTAAGTTATGAATGTAAATCTTGAATTTGGTCAAACCAACTTCTACTTACTTATATCTAAGCATAGCCTATGCTAGTAATACTACAAAAGATATTTCTTCACAATACTTTGAGAAAGGAATTTAAAAATAAAGACATGACATGTTTATAATAAAATGAGACTATCAGGCATAGTACTTAGTCTCTCTTGGCTGAATTTCAAAAGACAGGGATTACAGGTTTCCTCATGCATCAAATGCCCTTCTGATTACAAATTGTGATCAAACTCCTAGGATTATCAAGAAATTCTCTTACCACCATCTAAGCTACGGGACATAGTGTAGCGTTTGCTTGAAGAACGTTCAAAGTAAGGTGCAGGACGGTCTATCAGTGCACTGGCTCGTCTGGTTTGGGCTTGTGTCCTACCACTGTAGCGGAATTTGGACCCTAGAGTGAGGAACTTTTTAGGTGGTGCTTCTGGCAACAAGAGTCTGAAATAATCAAAGAGAACATACATTAATTTTAAATCAAGGTAAGGGAAGGAGCAGTGGAGTAGGCAGTAAGTGGAAAGTGAAACTTGGATTTTAGGGAAATAAACTTTAGGGAGATAGTCTTTATGGGGCTAGATGAATTTATAAAACAATAGAAGCTAGGCTGGTGGATATCCAAAATCCAATATTGGCAGGATATCTGCCTTCTCATTTATTTACATGGCTCATTTCCTCTCACACTGCCACATTCTTCCAGTACAACAAAGGTGTTATGAAGAATACCTAAGTCAGTGGCAAGAATGGAGCTGGTCATCTTGTATACACATGTATATACATTATAAAACAAAAGGAAAAAAGTATTACAGTATAGGAAATAAAAAATACATAAATATACAAAGGAAAAAATGTACACTGAATACTTGACCCAATCTTTGGGGAGAAAGGAAAGGCGTGTTAACATCGGTGGCTTGCACCTTTGTGTCCTCCCGTTTCCCGTCTCACCCCCCCATTACCACAATGACCCCACCATAATTAAAACACTGTCACCACTTAGTTTTGGGGAAAAACAGGCCGCAGCTTTTATTCACCGTTAACATAAATAACAATACCGGTACACGAGTCGCTGGTATGTATAACAAGATTAAAGACCAGGGCATCGCGCTAGTGTTCGCCGTGTTAAGCCAGACTGCCCAACCTCTTCTGCCCCCCCAACGTGGCTCCAAGCAAGGGGGCCATCGTCTCCAGCCAGCCCACGCCCACTTGACATACTACTCCATCCTCTATGACCTCCAGTTTATCCACACCATGTCCTCCAGGCCCCTGTTTGCCTACCGACTCGGATACCCCCACCACCAGCCTGGGATAGTATCTTACTTGTCCCAGGCCTTCCCCTACCACCATTACTGCGGCCTACCCCCACAACTCAGCCATTTAAAACTAATCGGAGAAAGTTCTTTTTTACTCAACGCACAATTAAACTCTGGAATTTGTTGCCAGAGGATGTGGTTAGTGCAGTTAGTATAGCTGTGTTTAAAAAAGGATTGGATAAGTTCTTGGAGGAGAAGTCCATTACCTGCTATTAAGTTCACTTAGAGAATAGCCATTGCCATTAGCAATGGTAACATGGAATAGACTTAGTTTTTGGGTACTTGCCAGGTTCTTATGGCCTGGATTGGCCACTGTTGGAAACAGGATGCTGGGCTTGATGGACCCTTGGTCTGACCCAGTATGGCATTTTCTTATGTTCTTATTGTTCCAATGCTTCCAGTATGGCATTATTAAAAAGGTCATATCCCACTCCGGATAGTAGGGATGTGCATTCGTTTCGTATACAAGCATGTAATATGAAACGTATGAAACATATGAAACAAATGCACATCTAATTGGCATATAATGGGAAACGTATGAAACGAATTAAATGAATGAAATGAATGCACATCCCTACCGGATAGATGTATCTCATCCGGCCTGTATAAGCCTTCGCATAACTCATCAGCCCAGTCATGCCTAATTTGTCTTCCCATCCTCTGTACCCATGATCCTACCTGCCTATTCACCTTCTTCCTGCCCCTGCCCCACAACTTGACTTCCTGCCACTTGATGCGGGGTATAACATCCAACCATATCAGGGTGGTCTGGGGGCTCCACTCCATTAATGCCGCCAAATCCCTCTTCATCATGTCAATCAATTGTTTGCACGAGTACTCTCCCAGATCATTCCCTCCCAAATGTATCACTATAATGTGGGATCTCTCGAAAGTGCTCAACTTGCGGACTTCTGGTAGCAATTGCCCCCATCTCATTCCTCGCATTCCCATCCATAACAGCTTGGCTCCCCCACCGGGCCAAGCCCAAATGTGAGCCATACTATCTCTCCTGCGCCCTCTTGGCGGCCCAATGTACAAAGGAGTGTCCTAACACCCATACTATCTTCCGCTCTAACCTCAGACCTGCGAAGGGAATGAGTTAATAATTAGGTGCTGCTCTGCACAATTCCGGCCTAACATACAGGTTGGCTGCTGCGGACTGCCATCAGCTGATCTTATGTATGGTGTCCATGGGCAGGCTCGCTTGCGCTGCGCTGGTGGCTGCCCCAATCCTGAACGAGCGTGTTCCATATTCTGTCTGATCAAGCCCAATTTCTGTCAAGGCCCTCCGGAGAACAGCCGCAAGCTGAAATTTTGTGAGAGGTACCCAGTCTCCGTGCACCAGTAGGTGTGTCCCTCCCTTTGGATTTGCTTGCAGAAAATGAGTTATATTTTTTACTGGGCAAGTTACTTGCAATACTACCTGTGCTAATCTAACTTCCACCCCCCTTGCCCACTGATCCATTTTCGATCTGTGCACTATTATGCTAATGCTCTGACCCTGCGCCTGTACATTATTAAATAGTTAACCGTTTATTCCCCTATCTTTTTGGATGGAGCCACCAGCTCGCTGACCCATATTGCCACGAAAAACACCGTGCAAACAGCAGCCCTAAATAATCCTGTTTTGAATTCTGATGTGCATACTTGAGGCATAGCATGCCATAAACGGACCAGTATGTCATGAGTTATTGGCCGCCTCTTATCCCGTCCCATTCCAAACCCCTCGCCCAACATCTTCTTGACCATGAAGTTATCGAGTGGATCCCTGCTCCGCTGTGCTTTCATGAAGAATGCAAAATCCGCTAACTGATTTACTGTTGCCCCTCTGGACAACCCAGACTCCTTCGCCCAGGAGTTGAACTTGACCATGAGTTTGCCTTCTACTGGTCCCGTTACCCATCCTTGTCCCTGTAAACATTTCTGCATCCTACTAAAACCCCTGCAATACGCTTTCCATGTCACCAGGGCTACTGAGGCCCTCAGCAACCCCCACTTGGTAGCGTTCCAATCCGCCATAAACTGTCTGGGATCGGTACTCTCTCTTCCTCTGGTACCTGTTGGCGAAAGAGATCCCACTTAGCGCGGGAAAGGGAATCTGCTATTCTGTTACTAACACCAAGTACATGCTTAGCCCTGATGGTCGTGTTTGGTCGCAAGCTCTGAAATATTACTTCCCTCAGCAATGCCGATACCAGATAGCATTGCGCTGCCTGTTTGTTAATAACCACCACACGGCCTGATTATCGCACCAAAAAACTATTTTCTTGTTGCGCAACTTCAGGCCCCAAACTGTCAAAACTACCAATATCGGGAATAACTCCAGAAAGGTTATGTTCTTTACTAAACTGCTCGCCCTCCACTCACTTGGCCACTGGGCTGCACACCATGCACTCTGACAGTACACACCAAATCCCCATCCGCCCGAGGCATCGGTATGTATGTCCAAATCCCGGTTTGTCACCACATCGTCCTGCCATATGGCCACACCATTAAACTTGTCAAGGAATTCTAGCCACATCAATATGTCCTTCATAGGATCGGAATTCTAATATGGTGGTATGGACGCCTCACGCCCCTTGTCGCATCCGCTAGATGCCTAAGGAATGCCCTACCCATGGGAATCACTCGGAATACAAAATAAAGGCTTCCAATTAATGACTGCATGGCGACCAAAGTGATCTTTTGATTGATAAAGCATGCCTGAGCATGCTCCACAGCTTGTGCAAGTTCTCTAATGGCAACCTTGATGTCATTGCCTGTGTATCGAGCTCGATCCCCAAAAAGGATAGCATCGTAGTCGGCCCTTCCGTTTTTTCCCGTGCTAATGGGACCCCGAACTCCTCCGCCATACTCTGAAATGTCAGCAGGTTTGTAAACAAGTGTCCCTGTCAGGCGGGCCTATGAATAGAAAATCGTAGTGATAGTGCACCATATTACGGTTCCTTAACTTTTTCTCTAACACCCAATACAAGAATGTGCTAAACATTTCAAAATATGCACAAGATACAGAACACCCCATAGCCTCTAAACTGAAAACCTAAAATGGGAAAACTGTCGGGGTGAACTGGGAGTAATCTGAACGCTGATTTAATGTCCGCCTTTGCCATTAATTATGGCCCATGGACACCTTTTCCACATTGCCTCAGTGTAATTGCTGTGTCAAATGAGGCATATTGCACTGAACACGCTTCCTCCAGCAAGTTGTTATTCACTGACTACCCCGGTGCGTGTGATAGGTTTTGTATTAAACTGAACTCCCCTGGTTCCTTCTTCGGCAGGATCGCCAAAGGTGATAACATCATCGACCGGAACAGGGGGTCTGTGAATGGTCCTGTCATTCTGCCTACCTCAATCTCCTTATCCACCTTTTGCTGAACTATCTCTGCATGACGGACGGCAGAAGGGGCGTTTACCGTAACTACATTACTAATTTTCCTTGAAATGATATGGTAAAACCGTGCTGGAAATCCTCCCCTAGCTTCTGGGCATCTTGTTACCTAGGGTACATAGCTAGCCATTTATCCATAGCTGCCAGTCGTACTGGTGAAGGAGCCCTAAGAAATTTACTGTTACTTTCCTTTACTATCACTCCCTCCCGGATTACCTGGGCCCCTACTTGTACACTTGGTCGCCGGATGTGGGGCGGCACAGACTGAACAAATATGTTTAAACTTGCACTCCTGAAATGTACACCCCGACTTGTTAAACCGCCAGCATACTTTACTATTTTCGTTCTCCCCCCAGTGATTACCCCCCGACATAGCCAGGCCACTATATGTCCGCCCTGCCTTATTGGGTATCCCTGCATCCACGGCCTTGTTGGTCATTTGATGCAACCACAGACACACATCTTGTGTTCCCCAAGACATAAATCAATTTTCCTCCATCTTATCCCTAAACTTTTCATCATAATTTAACCAGGCCCATCCCTGGTATGCCTTGTATGCTTCCAGAATAGTGTCCACATAACTGAGCATTGGGGCATACTGTGAAGGGTCATCCCATCCTAACACGCTAATCATTCTCAGGAATGCCCCCTTGTCTCCTCTTTCTTCTTTCCTTTCCTCTTCTCTGTTACCCCTTTTCGACCTTCAAGTATTGTAAAGATGTCTATATATTCTCTCTTCCTTATCTTGCTCCTCAATGCCTTGGGTATACTTTCCCAAAGCTCAGATAAGTTAGGAAGAGGCGGTGGTGCTCTGTCTCCAGGGAGTCTCGTGTCTGCCGAGTGGGAGTGTCTGCTGACGAGTCACTCTAGTCAGAGTTGCCCCCCCCCCCCCCCGATGACCCTGTACTTGAACCGCTCCTGTTCCTTTTTCTTACCATTTTTCTTCGCTTCCCGTGATACCCTTAACTCCGCACCTCGGGCCTCTGCTGCTGTCTCCTGCTCTGCTCTTGTCGTGGCAGCAGCCCTGGGTGTCCCTGAATCGTTGCTGTCTCTGTTGGTTGATGTTCTGGCACTCACTTCTGCGTCCTGGGGTGCCCATGCTCCCCCAAGCTCGTCCGGTGCTGCTTGGTTCTCTGGTCGCACGATCGTCGTGGTATCCGTCGCGGTATCCCTCAAGCCCTCCAGCGGCACCGACTGTCAACTTGGCGCTCCCGTATTCTGCCTGCTTCTTTCTACCGTAATCGTATTCCCTGCCTGTGCAGATTACTGTCCAATACCGCCCTGCCAGCTTGCCGTTGACTGCCACCATAGGTGACATCTGTGAGTATCCTTGTGGGAACATGTGTGGCAATTGGAGTGCTGGTGTGGTCCATGGTGCTCCACAGTTAAGGTTTCCGTCCTGCCCTCTGCCCATAGCAGCTGTACTGGCCTGCCTTTGCAGCCCTGGTCCCATCGGGGGCCACATGGGCCAAAATAGCCACTGTGCTGGATCGCAGGCCCTGCTCACTGGGTGTATTGCGGCTTGCCCTTGATTGATGGTCAGTTCCACTGCACCTCTTTTGCTTTGCTCTCCCTGTGTCACTGCTATGTTGCCACTCTGAGGTATGCCCAATTCTGCTTCTGGCTCCACTGACTGTCTCTCCGCTTGAGCCCTCTGTCTCCTCGTACCTGGTCCGTCTGGTCTCTCTCTGACCATTCCACCTCCCATGGCCATGTTCGGGACCTGTCTCCTGCTCTCTGGAGTTGTCCTCCCTGACTCTCTCCCCACTGCTCCCCTCCCTTGGGCACTCCTTTCCGTGCCCGTCCTCTTCCTCCAGCCATGTGGACAGCAGGACAGTAACCTGCAGTGGCATTGTGTCTTTAATTTTTTTTTTTTTTAAAGGAGGGAGGGGGGTAGGGGAAGGTTTTTTCTCCTCGATGATGCGATTGAGGCTTGCACTTATGGCTTCCGGTGCCCTCGTTGGTCCTTGGTGGGAGGTAGTCGGGTCTTTCTGCGGCGTTCTCCTGCCTCTGGGCTGTTGGCCACATGGGTTTGGGTTTTTTTTGTCCCTTGCCGATTGCTTCCGTGGCTCTCCCGGGCTTCCGGGCCACCCAACCACGTGACTCCCGATTGCTGGGGTCCTGCAACGCTGGCGCCAGCTGAGCAAAGAGGACGTGCAGGGCACCCGCAGGGGAGATATGGCTGGCCTCAGTCTCGCAATCAACGGGAGGCTGACATCAGCCGCATCGCCGCAACATCATCACGCGTTTCCCCCGCCCCTCCCTTTCTTCCTGCTTCCTTGTTCATGCCGAGGCAGCCGGATCGCAGGTAAGGGGAGGTCTCCTCAGGCGCACGCCATGTTAACAGGGGGGGGGCCCCTCCCTGCAGGAGTGCTTTGCCCTTCCTTATACACACAAATTAAATCTTTTAATATATACATACAAACATATTACTTAAGGCAACTAATAAACTAGGAGAGAGGAGTTGAATGAAAATTCACTTGGTCTTAATTCTTAAAATAAATAAACTAGATTCTCATTTATATTGGTCTTATCCATTAAAAATGTCTCCAAGTGTAATGGGTAGGAAAATATAAATTTCTTAGCCTAAAAAGTAATAAAACAATGACAAGGAAATTTTAGAACATAGGTGGCTCCAATAGCCAAGTTTTACTCTTCAGGGACAAGAAATGTCTCCTACGAGCCTGTGTGAATCTGGAGGCATCAGGAAATATTTGAATTTTCTGGCCACAAAACAAAGCATCTTTGTTCCTGAAAAAGTTCCTAAACACTTGATCTTTATCTTGTTCCAATAGAAAAGAAACAAAAAATGTTGATCTATTATTAATTATATCAATGGATTCCTCTAAAAAGGTAGACACTCCCAAGCTAGATGATATATCTATATTTCCACTCTGAGCCGTATCCTCTTATCAACTCATTTAGGAAAATACAATTTTTTTGAAATTTTATGAATGTCATCATCACTATATAACAATATTTCTTTAAGAAATTTCCTAAACATTTCATATGGTGACAACAAATGAGTTTGCGGACAGTTAACCAAGTGCAAATTTTTTAGATGCATCAAGTTCTCAATATTATTAATCTCACCTTGCAAGACAATTATCTTTGATATGCATATTTTCTTAGTTCTGAAGTAATTGAACCTTGGAGGATAATGATCCAACAACTGTTTCTAATCCAGAAATTTTCCTACTCTGCTCCTCAATAGAGGTTCTATTAGTATTAACCAAGGAAGACAAGTATGCATTCACTTGTGAGACATTAGAATCTAATTTAGATATCATCCTCCACAGAACAATTAACATGACATTAGAAGAAACTTCTGTAGGCTGTTGAAGCCTACCAATATCCACAGATGAAATATCATTAATGGAAAGAGACTGATTAGATGATATACATTCAGCCTGAGAATATCTAGTTAACAAATCATGTTCATTACCACCAGGAGTCATTAAACTATTTACCATAATGATATCATTAGCTGGAATAATTGGTGGTTGTGGAGGAGAAGAAGGACCTTCACCAGGACTCAAAGAGGCAGAAAAAATGCTCCCTTCGCAATCCTCAATAGGCGTCTCATTCACTCTTGTAACATGGATGTCCACAGGGCCTCGGAGGGATTGTAAAGTAGGAGAAGTTGTTGTTAGTTTGGCTTTCCTTTTCTTCCCCATTTGACATCCGTGGCTATATCATAAAACAAATGTCCAGATATACCAAACTGTCCAAGCAAACCAAGCGAAGCCAAACGAAGCCGAACAAAGCCTTGCGCCCCTTTGGGGTGAGCAGCTTAGGCAACACACTGGCGGGGCGCTGCCCTGCCGTCAGACTTAAAGGGCCGGCAGTCGCTCTCAGTTGATGTCACCGGCCGCCCCTCCAGGGAATGTCAATTGGGAAACCAGGCTCACCTGCCTGGTTAAGTGCCATTGATAGTAGGCCCCTCGGCTTCAGCAGGGGAGATGGGGAAGCCCAGCAACTCCTCTCACCTCCAGTGCTCCCCTGCAGCTGATCATCTGAATGGAAATCCAATGAATGTAATGGGAGAGCAAGGACAGGTATACTAGCAGTGGGGTCTAGCCAGTTTCTAGACAAATGATATTCTTTAACAAAGGAACCATACAGTGGATGGGCATGCTATTGTCACATCAAGCAAAAGTTAGTAAAATTAAACAGGATACATTTGCGCTAAAAATTAAATGAGAAGTAGCAAATGAAATTGGAAGAAAACTAAAACAAACTGCGAAAGCTAATAAAGGAAATGGGAGAGTGCCACTTTGGCACAAGCTTATAACAGAACGAACACGATTTTACCAGCCTACTTGCCTGAAATGGCATGGACTTTGAAAAATTTTGGGAAAGCATTCATGGCACAGTAAAGATCACAACATTTAGAAGTGAGATAGCAAGAACCAGTAAGGAATTCTTGGACTTACTTGCGGAAGAAATGCCCCATCCAGAGCTCTTAAATAAAAGTGGGTGTAAGCTCTCCAGAAATAAAAGTTTTGTGCAGCGCATGAGAAAACTGGCAGGGGACAACAGCATGGTTGATCCTGAGAGGTTGCAGTTGGTCAGCTGGTTGCTCAGATTATAAAGTGAAAAGTAAACATGTTCTGGTGGCCTTGGCTTAGGGCAGATAGGGGTAAAGGTTACACCTTTCAAAGTATGGCATGTCTCTAAATGAGTTTGTTTTGCACATACCATGACAGGAGTGAACCTCACTCATAAGCCCGGGTATGGTGGGTATGATTTCAATCTCTCAAACAGCTGCGCGCGGCTTGTCATTTTGGTATTTCTTACAAGTATTTTTATAAGTAAAAATGTGCTATTCAGGAGTGAGATTTCTGTGTGTGTTAATAAAGTGATGGCCTTATCTTTTCCAAGAGCCGAACGAGTCTTTATGACTGAATCTAAAGCATGGTTTCACAGAAGAGAAAGTAATAGATAACCAATGTTAAAGAATGTTTTCATTCAACAGATATGAAACAAAATTAAAAAAAAAAAATAATTCATAGCATCCTAATTGGAAAGTAGCAACATACCTTAATGCTCAATTGAAACCTTTTGTCATAGATTGCAGCTTATCCAGCACACAAAATCGCTTTAAGTAGTTTTGAATCAAGCCTTTGATTACGGGGTCTCCAGTATTGAACAGACACTCTTAATACTTCATGAAGCCTCAACAGCTGGGAAAGGTTATTTGCTAAATACATCTAAGTTTCTGATCTGTGAAATCCCATATTCCCAATATTACAGCTAACCCATGCCCACTCTATATCTAGAATAAAAAAACTTTCCTTCAGATTAGTTTTCTCACTAATCATGAACTTTTTACAACTTGTAATAAAAAGTAATCCATACCTGAAAAATGTATGGTGCTCAACACACACTTTCCATAAACGCTTTGCAGCCCGATGGTTTGGCAGCTTAAACCCAATGGTGCTCTCAAACTGTTCAAACTAAAGGAAGAAAGAGAATAGCTGAATATTTACAGTTATTTGCAACACACCATTGTCATTTAGAGCTACATTTTCAAAAGTCTGCACAGAAGTGCCAAAATCTGCACTTTGAAAATGTCTACAACTGTTTAACACTCATATGCGCACTTGAGGGTTTCCAATCTCTAGCTTTAGATATGTAAGCAGGTGGTATGGTTTTCTTTTCTACATTCTGTTGTAATTATCAAATTCATTGTTTAATAGTGCTTTTAGTTTGATTGTATTGTTTTTTTGCTTTGACTGTATTGTATGCATTTTATTAGTCTGCTAAGGACTATATTTGATTCAGACTGTACTTTGTTTTCAGCATGTTGTTGGTTGGAGCAAAACAGTTTAAATAAATAATTAGAACACATATTTTAATATAAATCCCACTGATGTCTAATCCTGCACCAAGTATTAAAGCACTTTAAGTAAGGAGGTGTTTTAGTTTGGAGTGTTTGAATAAAACTTTTATTACATGTTTAACAATTTATAATTATTTATATAGGAAGCAGAACAAATGATAGCGATCGGTGTTATCAAGGGATTCTTTATTGGTATATTGCCCGACTCTGGCCGAGTTTCGCTCTCGCAGGAGCTGCCTCAGGGGCTACTGTAACAATGGTTACTTGTCTTATGTCACACTTCAATGTAACAACATTATAACATGTAAATTATGAATCCTTAGTAATTTAAAGTGCGGTCAGCGCTTTTACATCAGAATGCCAAAATTTGTGGAGTATAATCTGAAAAATCTGTGTCACGTAGTTGGAAGTCCTAATTATTTATATATACATAAGAACATGCCATACTGGGTCAGACCAAGGGTCCATCAAGCCCAGCATCCTGTTTCCAACAGTGGCCAATCCAGGCCATAAGAACCTGGTAAGTACCCAGAAACTAAGTCTATTCCATGTTACCGTTGCTAGTAATAGCGGTGGTTATTATCTAAGTCAACTTAATAGGAGGTAATGGACTTCTCGTCCAAGAACTTATCCAATCCTTTTTTAAACACAGCTATACTAACTGCACTAACCACATCCTCTGGCTACAAATTCCAGAGTTTAATTGTGCGTTGAGCGAAAAAGAACTTTCTCCGATTAGTTTTAAATGTGCCACATGCTAACTTCATGGAGTGCCCCCTAGTCTTTCTATTATCCGAAAGAGTAAAAAAACGATTCACATCTACCCGTTCTAGACCTCTCATGATTTTAAACACCTCTATCATATCCTCCCTCAGTCGTCTCTTCTCCAAGCTGAAAAGTCCTAACCTCTGTAGTCTTTCCTCATAGGGGAGCTGTTCCGTTCCCTTTATCATTTTGGTAGCCCTTCTCTGTAACTTCTCCATCGCAATTATATCTTTTTTGAGATGCGGCGACCAGAATTGTACACAATATTCAAGGTGCGGTATCACCATGGAGCGATACAGAGGCATTATGACATTTTCCGTTTTATTCACCATTCCTTTTCTAATAATTCCCAACATTCTGTTTGCTTTTTTGACTGCCTCAGCACACTGAACTGATGAGTTCAATGTGTTATCCACTATGACACCTAGATCTATTTCTTGGGTAGTAGCACCTAATATGGAACCTAACATTGTGTAACTATAGCATGGGTTATTTTTCCCTATATGCATCACCTTGCACTTGTCCACATTAAATTTCATCTGCCATTTAGATGCCCAATTTTCCAGCCTCACAAGGTCTTCCTGCAATTTATCACAATCTGCTTGTGATTTAACTACTCTGAACAATTTTGTATCATCTGCAAATTTGATTACCTCACTCGTCGTATTTCTTTCCAGATCATTTATAAATATATTGAAAAATAAGGGTCCCAGGGCAGATCCCTGAGGCCCTCCACTGTCCACTCCCTTCCACTGAGAAAATTGTCCATTTAATCCAGATTGTTATAAATTCCTACACAGACTCTACACGCTAGTAGAATCCCTCACCTTAGCCATTCTTGGAGAAGCTGATCTACAAATAGAGAATTTTTCTGGCATGAATCAAATGCTGAGACCTTATTTTGAAGGGGGATATTTTTCTCTTCATTGCCTTTTTTTTTTTGTTTGTTTGTTGGGTACTATTACTGCTATAGAAAGGAATAGTAGAAGGGAAAGGGTTACTGACCTCCCCATCCAGATCCCATTCTAACTTTATAGATTAACCCATTAATTAGGGGATTAGACTACACAGAATAACTTGATATTATTGGCTGGCAGAGAAACACAAGGAAGTAATTTAGATAAATGTAGTCATTTGTGAAATCAGAACACTTAAGTAAAGATCAGAGGAAATTAAATTAGTAAAACAATAGTACATTCTTCACGTAATTATTTTTTAGTTTGTTTTATCTTTAGTAGCTAAGACAACAAGATTCTTAATAAACTAAAAAACATTTTGGAAAATTGTGTATAACTATTAGTGACTTTAGACAAATAAGTGCAAAATTTACCCTAACCAAAATTATAAGAAGTAGTAGGTTTATTTGAGATCATAGGTAAATAAGAGTAAGATCATAGATTAGGATAAATTATTAGTCCTTCTGTAGAGAAAGTACTTCTTTGTACCAGGAAGGGGAGGGATAGCAAGTGATTTAGGTTATTTTGTGTCATTTGCAAACAGAATAGATTAAGAAAATTTCTTATGAGCTTGATTGGTAGCATCATGTGTGATCTTTGTGGTAATATTTTTTAGTTACTCTGGTTTACTTTCATATCCTCAGCAACAAGAGTCTTCAAAGGGAGCAACACTAAACTACATACCTCATAGATTTACAATTATAGTTTGTAGTCAAAGAATAAGATAAGACACTTCATAAGAAATAAGAAACTGCCATACTGGGTCAGCCCAAGGGTCCATCAAGCCCAGCATCCTGTTTCCAACAGTGGCCAATTCAGGCTACAAGTACCTGGCAAGTACCCAAACACTAAGAAGATCCCATGCTACTGATGCCAGTAATAGCAGAGGCTAATCCCTGTGTCATCTTGATTAATAGCAGTTAATGGACTTCTCCTCCAAGAACTTATCCAAACCTTTTTTAAACCCAGTTAAACAAACTGCATTAAACACATCCTCTGGCAAGAAAACAGGACTACAAGCAGGGATTCAGAGTGTGGAGGTAGAAGTTAAATTCCACAGGCTAGCTAATTTTACTTGCAGGGCAGTTGAGGAAAATACAAGAACTTTGGTAGGTTTCTTTCATGTCTTTCAACAGGTACTAGAAGCTCCCAATAACTGAAGGATGGCAGGGAAACATCAAATCACCAAAGCTGTCACACTGCTATTACCACTTCTACTGCTGTCCAGAGACATATCCTGATTCATAGTGAGGAATTGGGTTCACTGTGAAAGATGGGAGCAAATTAACTCCAAGGAAACACATGGTAGAACTCAGAGAATAAGTGGTGAGATTAGGAAGCATCCAGAAGAATGATGACTATATTAACAAAACACTTATCAAGGCAGCAAAAATGGAAAACTCAAGCACAGGGGGAGGTGAAACTGGACCCAGATTACTATAGCTACTAGACCCTACACCATGACTATGATTTCCCTCAAGCTGAAAAAGCGGTATGCATCCCTGGAAGCAGAGGAGGAGAAACTGTCCCAGGATGAGAATGAACCAACACATGTAAACCACAAAACTGTGGGCTCAACACTGAACCTAGGAGGTGGATGGTAGTTATGGTTGGTGAATCAATTCTGAGGGGCAGAGAGACATCCATGTGCCAACCAGATATGTTGTCCCAGGAGGTGTATGCACTGTCTGCAGGGTTTCAAAATCCAAAACATTATGGAGAGATTGCCATAAATCCTCAAGCCTACTGATTATTTGATGCTGCTCATTCATGCTGATACAAATGATACTACTAGGAATGACATAGATCATATCAAAAGTTACTTCATGGCAATGGGAGAGAGGAAAAAGCAGTTGTCCTGCTTAACACACTACTGGAAGATCAGGCTGTCCTCCATCCTTTGCCCCTACAGAAGTGACTGAGGTGCCCAACCTGCTGGCTCTGCTGTCAGCTTGGAGTCTTAGCCCTGCCCACTGCTGATGTCATCCCTGTAGGGGGAGAGTGACCAGCTGACAGAGGATGCTAAAGGCACCATGCACATGAAAGAGAACAAAGGAACTCCTTTGTGCATGCCGAGTGACGCTGGGTGCTACTGCCTATCATTTTTTACTTTTCTATTCCCCATACTGTTCCATCTGTTGACACTAAAGATGACCACAATCCATTCCAGTAATATGAAGAAGATATGGTGAACTTGCCCATATATCTAAACAAAATAAAAAACTCTCCAAGTCTTTTTTAATTCTTATTGCTTATGAGTTAACTGAATGTCACACTGAACCCCTAAAGATTGTGTTAGTTAATGGACAAACCAATTGAAAAAAAAATACTGGCCTTTTACGACATTGTTATTGCAAAAGCTGGATTTTTTTATGTGCTACAAAATCATGGCTTACAGTTTCTGATACTGCTCTCAGTAATCAGATTTGTCCTGAAGGTTACTCTCTAATTTCTCAACCATGTGACAAGAAGCAAGGAGGTAGTTTACTATTTATTCTATTGTGTCAACAATGCTCTGAGAAAAACTGATTCTGAATTATCTTGCTGGTAATCTTGCACTATCTGGGAATCATGCCACCAAAAAATCAAACAACTACTCAACAGTCTACACCTCATCTTAAATTCCTCCAAGACTGAGATCCTGCTCATCTCGCCTGAAAACAACACCAACAACAGTATACTTCCTACCAATCTTCCTACCACACAAACCAGAGACCTAGGAGTGATAATAGATAACCGGCTAAACTTCAAGGCCCACATCAACAAAACAACCAAAGACTGCTTCTATAAACTCCAGGTCCTGAAAAGGATAAGACCTCTTTTCCACGCTCAAGATTTCAGAACGATCATCCAAGCAGTCATATTTTCGAAACTGGACTACTGCAATTCCCTATTGCTAGGTCTACCTTCATCCTACTCCAAACCACTACAGATGGTTCAAAATTCAGCTGCCCGTATCCTGACAGGCGCAAGGAAAAGAGACCACATTTCACCAGTCCTGAAAGAGCTTCATTGGTTACCCGTATACTTCCGTATCATGTATAAAGCCATAACTATCACCTATAAAACTATTCATCAACTCACCACTCTCGATCTCCAATTCCCTCTCCAAGTACATAACTCTACTAGACCTACCAGAGATGCTTACAGAGGTTCCCTCCTGGTTCCCCCAGTGAAAACGACCAAACACATTACCCTAAGAGATCGTGCCACCTCCACAGCTGGCCCTCTACTGTGGAATTCCATTCCTACAGACCTCAGACAGGAGCCCTGCCTCCCAACTTTTAGGAAAAAACTTAAGACTTGGTTATTCAAGCAAGCTTTTCCGGACACAACCCAATGACTCCCAAAACACCTTACCATTTGTATATAACATTTATTTTGTATACTACATTTAAATTGTACATTGTTTAACCATTTCTATCCTCTCTTCTCTTTTTCCTTCTCCAAGTTTGGCCTCCATTGTTAAATGTAACTGTACCTTCTGTCACCTCAGTTCTGGTTCTATGTTTTTAAGTTCTATGTATTTATTGCACCCCCGTTCTATGTAAACCAGCAAGATATGTTTTCATGATTGCCGGTATATAAAAACTCTAAATACATAAATAAATAAATAAATAAAATAAATCCTAGAACATTCCAATAAAGACCTTACTTTAAACTGCCAGTATTGTTTAATTTGATCCCCAACAGTTCCCCTATTTTTAAAATGCTTATGGAGTCAAAGGCTGATCCTAAATATGCTGATCTTGGGCAATTTTCTTGTATATGTGATGTATTCCCTCTGGCATCTCATGTAGAGCAGTTATTAGGTGCTATAATGTATCCTGGATGGGAATAAATTGTGCAGGAGACTACACAGAAGCATGAACACTCTCTTGATTTGATCTTTCGGAATGTTTCAGTAATAGGAAGACACTCTGCGAATCTCCAAATTGAAAGTGTGCCTTGGTCAGACCATTATTTGTTGACTTTTTTTTATCCTGACTGAAGGAATGCCATGAATTAAATTCCTTTAAAGCAACCCTATAAAAAAGGGGGACATAGTGATGTGGAGCAGCTGAAAGACAGTTGTGCCTACTTTGGCTAATTTAGATATACTGCACAAATATTGAAACAGCAGTTAAATGAGTGGGATAAAATTATCACTGACATGCTTCATGATATCGCCCCTGTAAAGACCTACCAAACAGGGCATACTAAGTACACAAAATGGTATAACCTGGATCTCCATATACATGCCAGTTGCTGCAGAGATATGAAAGGTCATAGTCACCCCCAAACTCCAGAAGCTCTATGTATAGAAAGCAGCTTGGTAAAATATAAGAACATTTGTGATGCATTGAAAAAAAGCATTTCTCTCTTTACAATTACAGCAGGCTGGTCATAATCCATGGGAATAGTTTAGAATTGTAAAGACTTTTACTGTTTACCTGATTCAGCTATTTTGTCTTATGTCAACAATTCTATTTCTTTTCTCTGTGATGGACCTTGTGAATTTCATGAAAGAAAATCTGACATTTGCTCCACATTTCCTGCCAATTGCTGCTGGTTCTTGCAACTTCCTGAGACTCAATGTAAAATATGATCAATTCCAACTAATGTCCCAGATTGAAATTACCTAAATTATATGATTTCACCAGTTGTGACCAAAATTGTGAATTTTCAATTTATCATTAATAGAAGGGAGTTTGCCATCTATTCTAAAACATGCTTCAGTTCAACCATTACTAGAGAAAACTGGAATGCATCCACTAGATCTAATGAACTATCATCCTATTTCTTCTTTATCTTTTCTCTCTAAAGTAGCAGAAAGTTTGGTTTTGAAATAGTTGAATCGTTTTATTTAGATACTTGACCAGTTTCAATCTGATTTTAGAAAATCTCTGAACACTAAAGTTATTTATTTAATCATACCAGTTTATATTCTGCCATTTCCAAATCGTTCAATGCAGATCACAGTTTTACCATACTCAAGCTTCGATGTATTCAGGCAAAGGTTAGTCCGTGGTACTTTTGATACTCTTAACCACCATATCCTTTAGGATCACTTGAAAGAACATGGCATATCAGGGATAGTCCTTGAATGATTTGCATCTTATTATCTGAGAGAACGCACATGGTTAGAATAAATTCCTGTTACTTTGCATGGCAGATGCTTGCAACAGGTGTCCTTGTCTGCTGGCTGGCCCTGATATGCAGGCTTCTGGCTGGACTCTATACTGGCTAAAGATTATATACAGACAATATACAATTATGTGTTCCCATTTTATCATCAAGGTCTGCCACTTTCAAAATGGTCTCCATCTGTCTTTCTGCTGTAAAATGTTGGATGGCTTATAACAAACTGTTTGGTGCTGAATTTGAAAAAACAAAAAAAAACCCCAGAAATTGTTTTGAAGAAGCTAAATAATGTTAGTATTCCATCCTCTTCTTGTTGAGAATCTGGAGATTTCCATTGTGATGCATGCAAAAAAAATTCTAGGAGTCATCCCAGATAAGAATTTACAGATGCATGATCAAATTAAGTCCACAGTCATATCCAGGTATTATAAAACTGCAATTGCTGTGATCTTTGAAATCTCTGGCCAGTCAATTTTGATTTGTGGTGTAGGTATTAATCCAACCAAGTCTAAGCTACTATAATTCCTTATTTGTGGGGTTGCCAACTTCTTCTCTGCATGTCTGTGATACTGAGCAGTCAGGACTAGCCTGAGAACAGACTCCAGGCTGGACTCTGGCAATAATCTTTATAATATCTTTATTGTTAAGCAATAATAAACAAAACAGTTGGTTTGAGCACTTCAACAAAACAATCATAATTTATAGTTCTTTTCTTGAAGCATCTCTTTCTCTCTATGGACCTCCCTCATCCCTCTGACCCTGGTCTCTTATCCCCAACTTGCAGTGTTCCACCCCTTCCCAGAATCCCTTGCTGACTTGGAACTTAAGGAGGACTGGTACAGATAGGGAGTTCCAAGGGAGGTCCCTTACATGGTCCCTCACATATCCTGCCCCTCAGCTTGGCCTTGTCAGGCTGGGCATTCAGCTATGCCCAGGCTAATTCCTGGCTCTTCCTCGCCAGTGTCCCACCCTTGGGTGTGCTACCCTGATTTCTTGTGAGCTGGGCCCACAGGGTCATAAACTGGGGGGACAATCATGTCCTAGAATAATTGAATATGGGTGCTCAGGAAGGATTCCCAATTCCATAATAGCTTCACTTGCCGTAGTCATCAGCAGAATCTGATTGGTTGGGTATTCCTGTTTGCCCCCATGTATACAGGTGTCTTTTCTTGTGATTGATGCATTCTTTTTGTAGGAGGTCCTCATGAACAAGAGTCTTGCCTGACCCTGAATCCACCAATGCTTGGGTGGTGACTTTGTCCAGTTGCACCTGGATCACATACTCCTTACGATGCTGATGAGGGATATCTACTAAGCTACAATTCTGTGGCTTTGCGAACGTGTTCGCCCACTACTCTTCCCCTTTTTCATTTTCATTCAGGGGTTCTGTTATTGCCCCCTTCTTTCTTTCCTGTGCTGTTTCTCCAGCTTGCATTAACATTCCATGTCGTCTAACCATGGACACTCTGACATTATGGTCCAGCGCTTTACAAAACAAGCATGCCCACCGTGGGGGTTCATCTTTGTTTTCAGTCACTTTCCTTGAAGGCTCTATTTTCAGCCTTTCTAAATTGGCAATGGTCCTCCTGGTTAGGGATGTGAATCGTTTTTCTGATGGATGAAAATATTGTACGATATTTTCTAATCTGTCAAATATCAGGGGGTTCCCGAAAGTGATAGGAAAACCCCACAAAATTTGTTTGTGGTTTTAACGTTTTTTTTTTTTTTTTTTTGGGGGGGGGGAGAAAGGGCACACAGAAAAAAAAACCCCAAACCCACCCTGACCCATTAAATCTAATTATTTAGAATCCCCCACCCTCACGACCCCCCAAAAACTTTCCTAAAGTTCCTGGTGGTCCAGCGGGGGTCCCGGGAGTGATCTCCCGCTCTCAGGCCATCGGCTGCCACTAATCAAAATGGCACCGATGGCCCTTTTCCCTTACACATGGTAGGAGCAATGGATGGCCCGTGCCATTTTTTAAGATGGCGCCGGCCGTCCATTGTTCTTATCATGTGACAGGGGCCGGCCAATGACACTGATAGCCCCTGTCACAAGGTAAGGCCAAAGGGCCATCGGACCCATTTTGTTTACTGGCAGCTGACAGCCCGAGAGTGGGAGATCGCTCCCGGGACCCCCACTGGAGCACCAGGTACTTTAGGAAAGTTTTTGGGGGGTCGGGAGGGTGGGGGATTCTAAATAATTAGATTTAAAGGGTCGGGGTGGGTTTTTTTTTTCCAGCTTGGGACAGCCGGGAAAAAAAAGCGGTCATAACAATGGGAAACGAAGATTTCCCTCTGTTCTACGAACACGATACCAGAACAGATTTCAGAACAGATTCACATCTCTACTCCTGATGACTATTCCCTGCAAAAAGGGCACAGAAGGAAAAATAGTCCATAGTTTCATTCCTGGCTGCTTTGAACTCCCTAAGGTACTTTTTTTTTTCCAGTGTGAGGATTTTTCCTGCTTTGGAGTTTTTCCTTTATCCCCAGACTTTATAGTCTAGTGTTTGCTGTGTCACTAAGCTGACGTCCATAACTTCAGGCCTCTCAAAATGTCAGTCCCTTGCTAAATGACCTCTCCAATCACAGTTAAAGCATGTAGAAGAGACTGTGGCCTGGGTTCTTGGAGAAGATGAGCTCTCCGTTTCTGAGGATCACTGCTGAGAAGCTTCACTCTGTGCTTCGCCAGGAAGTTAGTGCAGTTTGTCTTTTTAGCCTCCTTACCACATTGGGCATTAACTGTGCCTGGTGGAAGGCATCTACCACTTTTAGAGCTCTTTCCAATGTGAGCCCTGTGTGTCGGCAGACCCAGTTTTGCATAGGCTGGTCAAGCTCATCTAAGAATTATTCCAGAAGCACCTGTTGGGCTATTTCATGGCCAGTCTTTGCCTTTGGCTGTAGCCACTTCCAGCTGGCATCCCTTCAGGTGATCAAACAGACTTTGAGGGCTCTCCCCAGGCTGCAGGAACCCCCATCAGAACTGCTGCCGGTCTGTTTTTGAAGTATACCCAGCTCTCTCTAGGATAGCAGCCTTGAGTTCTGCTTGGAAAGCCACTTGACTTCTGCCCATATGTTAGCCAAGTAGATATTCCAGTTGGCCTTGGGCCAAGCCGAAAGGTGGGCAGTCCTCTCAAAGTTTCTCAGGAAGACCTCTGGGACCTTACCTGCCTTCATTTTAAACAGGATGTGAGGTAACAGATTCGCCTGGGTTAAACTAAACACCGTAGTCTGCCCGGCCTGCGCCACCTGAGTTAACACTGTTTTGCTGCACAAGTTTTCTTTACAGCACTTGCTACTGGTCAAGTTGAGTTTGTGTGGCGTTTTGCAATTGCTGCTGCCCTGTAGCAAAAATTTGGATCACTTGCTCCATCTTCTCTGCTTTTTGAGCCATTTCCTCACTGGGTATCTCTCAGGACAGAGTAAGAAAAAAACCCAAAAACATACCTGCTGGCCTGTGGAGCCCTGACTGCGCAGGCAGGGCTACCCTCCCCCTTAAACCTGTTGTAACTTCAGTTGGGGGGGGGGGGTGAACTGGGAGGTCCCAGGAGAAAGAGAAAAAAAAATATGTAGGGTTTTTTTTTCCTCTCTGCTGTGGTTTTGAGTTTTGCCTGTGCTTCCTCGTAGACAAGCATTTCCACTTCTATTACAGCTCATATTCTCGAGGCTTCTGTCTCTCTCCCTGGGCCTCCCTCATGCCTCTGGCCCTGGTCTCTTATCCCTGCTTGCAGTGCTCCACCCAATCCACCTTGCTGGCTTGGGACTTATGGAAGACTGGTATAAATAGCTGCACCCAGTCCTTTAAGGTATTCTGAGGGAGTTCTTTAGATGCGCCCTCACAATGCCCTCCAAATTCTTCAGAATTTGATATCAGAGCTTGAGATGAGAGCTCATATCACCTCTATCTGAAAAGATTTACACTGGCTGCCTGTTTAATGGTGGGTTCAATTCCAAATTGCATTACCTGTTCATAAAATGTTGAGTGCTGACTCATTCCCTTGGGTGAACTCGACGGGCACATCTATAATCTTACTCATGTCTTGATCACCTCAAGGAGGGCTTGTAGATATCACTTTGGTTCGTTTTGAGCACCAAAGCCATGACTCAAGAGAGAGCTTTCTCGGTTGCTGAAACAATTCTTTGGAACTCTTTGCCAGAAGCTTTGTGTCTCACTACTCTACTAAAACTTTTAAGAAAATGTTAGACATCTATTTCAGTAAGCTTTCAAAGAGTGAGAATAATCTTCTGATATTATGTAACGGTAAGCTGACCAGGAAGTTGTAGTGTATTCTGCATTGTCTGTGTAACTTGGTTTGGTTCTTTTTATGAATGCTTTTTTTCCACCTGACAAAGAAGAGGTGCAGCGTCTTGCAATAGAGACTGGCAAATCTATTGAGGGCTTTAAACAAGGATCGTTGGGGATGGGTGGACAAAACTCTAAGGTAAGAAAAACATTAAATGCTTGTATAAAAATGGGAAAAAGAACTACATCTGGAAAGTTATGTACACTAATATTCATAGTAGGGAAAATAAAGTCCTGGATCTAGAGGAAGCCATAGAAGAAGCTAACTTAGAAGTAGTAGCTGTCATGGAGACCTGGTACAAAGAAAACCATGATTGGGATATAGTTATACCAGGTTACAATCTATTCAAGATGAACCAGGCAGGGAGGAAGGGAGGAAGCATGACATTATATATACAAAATAATATTAAAGCAACAGAATTGAAGGACTTATGAGATAAGGAGGAGACACTAACGGTTAATCTGGAAAGTGGGAATGGAATATCTATATCAGTGTAATATGCATTCCTCCACCACAGACAAAAGAAATGGATAGAGATTTAATGGAGGATATTCACAAAAAAATTGCTATTAAAGTAGAGGTGCTATTGTTAAGGGATTTCAATCTGTTGGATATTGATTGGGACATCCTGGCTGCTGTGTCTTCTACAAGCAGGGGAATCCTGGATTCTCTACATGGAGAACTGTTCCACCAAATGGTAACAGAACCTCCATGGAAGGGAGTGATACTTGACCTGGTGCTTACCAACAGAATAGTATCTAATGTCCAGTGATCATTGGATAGTATGGTTCAGTATTAGAGCATAGGAGATGAAGGTTCATTTCAAGGCAAGGGTCCTAGACTTCAGGGCAACATTAAACACACACAAGTAAGATTGGAAGTGAGGTAACCTCAACTGAATTTCAGAAAAGCATGTTTGTGAGGAGCTAACTAAATAACGTAGACAAGGAGATGGGTTCGGATAGGATATATCCGAGGGTACTAAGTGAACTTAGAGATAACATAAGATTGCCATACTGGGTCATATCAAGGTGCATTAAGCCCCATATCATGTTTCAAATAGTGGCCAATCCAGGGCACAGGTACTGGCAGGATCCCAAAGGGTAGATAAGATTCCATGCTACGTATCACAGAAGTACTGACAATTCTGCTGGCTGACCTTTTCAATACTTTAGAGTTGAGAGTACTTCCAGAGGACTGGAGATGGGAGGATGTGGTTCCTATTCAGGTGCTTGCGTGCTCTTATGCAGCGGCCATCTTGGTCTCATGTATATATTCCGGACCAATTCTTTTTAACATTTTCATGAGTGACATTGCAGTAGAATTGTCGGAAGAAGTTTGTCTTTTTGCTAATGATACCAAAATCTACAACAGGGTAGACAACCAGGAAGGTGCGACAAATATGAGGTGGGATTTAATGAAGCTTGAGGCATGGTGTAGAGTCTGGCAGTTAAAATTTAATTCTAAAAAAATGCAGAGTCATATATTTAGGATGCAAAAATCCAAGGCAGAGGTACAGTACTGGGGGTGAAATTCTTCTAAGTATGACAGAAGAGCAGCATCTTTGGACAACTGTATCCTATGATTTTATGGTGGCCAAACAGGTGGATAAGATGGCAAAAGCCAGAAAGATGCTTGCTCAGCTGAAAAAGGGAAGCAATATTGCCCCCATACAGGTCCTGGGGACATACCTTCAAAAGGATATAAACCGGCTGGAGTCTATATAGAGGGTGGTTCTAAATGGTCAGTGGTCTATTCTAAAGCATATCGGGAGAGTCTTAAAGATCTAAACATATCTACCCTAGAGCAGTGATGATTAACTCCAGTCCTCGAGTGCCACAAACAGGCCAGGTTTTCAGGATATCCTCAATGATTATGCATGAGATACAATAGAGGCAGTGCATATAAATCTTTCTCATGCATATTCATTGTAGATATCCTGAAAACCTGGCCTGTTTGTGGCACCTGAGGACTGGAGTTAGCCATCACTGCCCTAGAGGAAAGGCGAGATAGGGGAGATATGATAGATATATTTAAATACCTCCAAAGTTTCCATATACAGGAGGCCACATAATGAGGGTGAAAAGGGATAGACTCAGGAGTAATCTTAGGAAATATTTCTTTACAGAGAGGAGATAATAGATGCATGAAAAAGCCTTTCAGTGGAGGTGGTGGAGATGAAAAAAAACCTAGTATCTGAATTCAAGAAAGTATGGGATAAACACAGGCATCTCCAAGAGAGTGATGGGAATTGTAAAGCTAAATTAATTGGGTGGAAAGGCCAAATGTCTTTTTCTGCCATCACAATTCTATACACAGACCCTTACAAAATAATGGAGGACAAATGAAACAAATGCATGCAAACAAATGGAAACCTCAAGAAATCAGAGAAAGAGAAACAGATACATTTTCACTTTTTTCCACTCCTTCCCTACATCTCTCTCAAACACTGATTCTTTCCCTTTCATTTTCTCCATCTCTTTCTTTTCTGCCTTTCTATCCACTCAGCTAAATTTCACCCCTCTGTCTCTCCTCTAATTTTCCAGTCCTCAGTTTCCTCTTTTGACTTCTACCTACTAGCTTTCTATCTCCCCCAGCCCTTCCGCCCCTCCACCTTTTTTTCACCCACTAGTCCATTTCACCCTCTATATTCACCCTCCCTCCAACACTCATGTATGTGCTTCCCAACTCCTCAAACCTTTCAGGTCACTCATTCCCTCCCTGGATGCCAGCTTGCTCTGCCTCTTTCGCACAACCCAGCCTCATGTTATTCATTTTTCATGGCCTTCCCACTCTCTCTCACCCCTTCACAGATCCAGCCCATTTCTTCCATGGCACCTCCATAGCACCCCATTTCTTTCCTCACCCCTCTGTAGCACCATCCAGTCCTCCATGTCATTCATAACCCCACTCTACCTTTCAGCCTCTCTCTCTACCATCTCACATTCTCACTCACAATCTCAACCTAACACCTCTCAATCATACCCATCCAACTGTCAAGTACTCATTGTCCCCCCCAAATCCCCTCTCTCCTCCATTCTCCAGTCACTGCTCTCCCCCAAGTCCTGAAGTTGCATTTTTCCCTGTTCTCCCATGCAGTTCTGAAGTCCCCATTCCCTCCTGCTCTCCCCCTAGTCCCAGAGTCCCTGCTCTCCTCCTCCCTACCCCTGAGCCCTCATTCTTCCCATGTTTCCCCCATCCCCAAGTTCCATTCTTCCCCCTGCTTTTCCCTCTCTCACACAACCAATTTCTGAGTCCTTTCCGTCTCTTTCCTTTGGTTTCAGCGGCTCTGCACCTGTAAGCCAGTTCAGCCTCTGCTTCTGCCACCAGTGTGGACACCTCTGTTCTCCTCCCCTCCCCTCTGCTTGCAGCCACTCAATGGAAACCCAGCCTGTTTAGACCATGGGGCTCTTGTATCAGTGCCCCCACAAGGTTCAAAAATCAATTGTTTGAAATGTATGGGCCCAGTGTGGTTCAAACACTGTTTCCGTCTTGCAGGACTCCAGGTATACATGAGCCCCATTATTCAAACAGCTCATGTATCATTATTCAAACTGAATGGCTACAAGCAGAAGGAAGAAGGAAAGAGATGTCCATGCTGTTAGCAGAAGCAGCAGCTTAGCAGCTGACAGGTGCTAATAGAGGTTAGGATGGCAAGCAATTTTTTTTTGACTAAGAGGAGGTGAGAAGGGGAATAATTGAAAACAAGTTACAGAGAAGGTGGCACATTAAGGACTGAAAAAAAAGGAGGAGGGCAGTAAAAGAGGGAAGATCAGAACGAATGAAAGGGGGATAGAGGGAAATAAACCAAGTGAAGAATGAATGAATAACAAAGGGGAAGTGGACAGGGTTGGCAGAGAGATGGAAAGGCTAGTAGGTGACAAGAGTATGATTTAGGACCTGGAAAGATCCCTATGAATACGACCAAAAATGTCTTATTCTGCTCATTCACCCAACAGTAACTTGGGGCCTGCTTCCCCTTTCCCCAAATCTTAAACCCTAGCTCTGTCCCTGGATCCTGCACAGCCTCTGCTAGGACCATCTGATATTATAAATGCTTTGCATAATGTGCTTTCTGCAATAATCAGGTAGAATATTTGGTTCCATATCATTCTTTCAGAAGAAGCAGAAGAATATTTAGAAAGTCTTTGCGCTCATGGCATGCGAGTACGGAGGATAATGTTTCCTCTGGTGATAAAATTATCTTCTGCTGCTCTGACATGAGGACATCCAACCCGACTGAGGGTCCAAAGTGCTGGCAGAGAGATACTGGAAGGTCTCATGGTGGTGCTTCAGCTGAGCCACGGCATCCCGCACCTTGTCCCCAAACAAGTTCTCTCCACTACAGGACAGGTCAGCAAGCTTGTCTTGGACCTCCAGTTGGAGGTCTGATGCTTGGGAGCCATGCCAGCCTATGGGCCCTAATGCCTGCCGCCACTACTCTAGCCGCAGTCTCAAAAGCATCGTAGGTGGAACGGACCTCATGTTTGCTGCACTTGAGACCCCGCTGGGCAACAGCCAGGAGAGCTTCCTACTGTTGCTGGGGAAGGTGTTTGGCTACCTCCTGGACCTGCTGCCAGAGGTTGCAAGTGTACTGGGTCATATAAAGCTGGTAAGAGGTGATGCGAGCAATCAACATCTCTCCCTGATACACCTTCCTACCAAAAGCATCTGCAGTCCGGTGTTCCCGCCCTGGAGGTGCTGAAGTGTGGGTACAGGAGCATTTGGTTTTTTGAGGGAAGACTCCACCACCACTGACTGGTGTGACAGTTGGTGCCTCCCCAAAACCTAACGCTGGTTGGACAAGGTAGAGAGCATCTGCCTTACGGTTCACTGGCAGTATGGAGACCGGGTGCTCCCACATCCTGAGGAGTAACTCCTTGAAAATATCATGGATGGGATAGCGAGCACCTCCTTTGGGGCATCTATGAACTGGAGAACCTCCAGAATTTTGTGATGGGTGTCCTCTGCCAGAAGCTGGAAAGGGACAGACTCAACCATAGCCCGTACAAAGTCGCAAAGGTCAGATCCTCTGATAGGGATTTATGCCTCTCATCCGGAAGAGATGGATTCGAGGGGATGTCTCTAGAGTCCTGCGAGGAAGACTCAGAGATATCATCTCCCCAGGGACCATACCGGGCCTCCTCCTCACTGAAGTCTTCTGGGGGGCCCCAAGGAGGGTCCCAGCCTGAGACCCCTGTCATGGAGCCAACAGCACCAATGGCCTCGAAGACACAGGGGGCCCCGAAGCACCAGGAACTGGTGTGCAAGGCATCAGCACAGATGGTGCCCCTAGACGGAAGGCATTATCCTCCTCCGAGGAACCCACAATGAGGATGACTCTGGACAGAAGAGGACTCTGCGGTCACTGGGTCATCAAGAGACCCTTGGGTTCTGGTGGCGGCTGTGTGGGCAAAACACCCAAGAGGATATCGAGTCAGTCTAGCAGCAGTGCAGGAGCAGGCTTGGACACCAGGGGCACCGGTGGAGCTGGCAGCTCGAATCGCTGAAGGGCTGGGAGCACCACCTGTTGCACCCTGCAGTCCAGCTCCTCCTGGAAGTCTGCTGAACCGAGGACAGAAGGAGTAGGATGACGACGAGCCATGGCTGGAGCCTCCCTGGAACCCCAGGGGAGGTTCAGTACCCAGCACAGATGTCTGTGGGGAACACCCAGGACTCCAGGGTTCGATGGAGGTAGATGCCTCCTTTCTGAAGGGTCACTATGGGGGCAGCACGGAGGACATTGATGCTGCCCTGAGCATGGCACCATGCTAAGGGCAGGGCATGGTGACCAGTGCCGATGTTTCCAAGATTTCCCTCGGTGCTCGGCCCAGTCTTTCCCCGGCACAGAGGATGGAGATGATCTGGAGGTTCTTGAGCGCAGAGACACTGGAGAAATCCCCTCTCTTGAACCATGCTCCCATGAGGGTGTCGAAAGGGAAGTGGGCACCGAGAGAAATGGCTCTATTGGTTCCCCATCGTCCTTAGGAGTAGAGGCACCCAACACTGGAGTCGAAGTGTCAGATTTCTTTGACCCAAAGAGTTTTTCCATTTTATCAAGATGTCCTACAACCCTTGGGGGTGATTTGGTCGCTAAGATGACACCCCTGGATGATGTGCAATGCCACCAGGCAAAGAATGCAAATTTCATCAGCGAAAACCCAACAAAAACCCATGAAAAAGAGCCGGCGAGCGGCCAATGACTGGCGGGCACAGAGCAAAGCACAGTTGGGAATTGACTGCACAGAAGGTACAAAAAACTTACCATGCTGCCCTGAAGCACCGAGGGGGGAAGGGGGACCCAGCTCAGAAAAATATCCCATGAAAGTACTGATGAAGTACCGAGAAAAAAGCTCTAAAGAGCAGAGTGCCAAAAACCGTGAGGCAAACAGCTCCGCGGAAAAGAAGAGACTGACGAGGGACCCTGCATGGACAGTGGCATGCTGGGCATGAGTGTGCCAAGTCAAAGTTCTAGAAACTTTGACAGTTTTCCGTGCTGGACTCCATCTGATGATGTCACCCATGTGTGAGGACTACCATCCTGCTTGTCCTAGGAGAAACCATTTACTGAATTGAATGCTATAAAATGATAAAGTAGTAAGAGGGAACTCATGGAAAACCAATAAATGAGGAAGTACCAACTTGACAGCGTTCATGTTCACAATATAGGAAGTATTTTTTGTCCAAACATGCCCTCATTCTGAAAGACAAAATACTGGCAACAAGACAAAAATACTCAAGCATAACCATTTTACTATTCTGAATGCAACAACAGAGTAATGCCAGAGAGTTCATACAAAACCAGAAAATCAGGACAAGTAACAGGCTGAGGGGCAGCTCAATGATGTGGGATATGGTCTCTAGATAAAGCAGCCCTCACTACTGGAAAACCACCCCACAATCATTAGAGAAACCAATGTGATGTACTAAATGTGTTGATAATCTTTACATTTGGCAAACCTATTCTATAAGAAAATCTAAATTCTATTCTGCACTTTGGGGGTCTTTGTGCCACTCAGCCTTGCTTCCATGCCCAGATCTTTCACCTTGGAGTTTTCTTTGCCAAAGTGCTGTCATACCCTGCGGGGGGTGGGGCTGCTTTGCACCTCTCCTGGTGGTTTGGAGCCTTGAATCCACCCTTTGTCCTGCTTGGCCCCTTTATCAGTCACAGTGCCAACCTTGGAGGTTTTACTGCTACCTTTTCTGCTTTGTTCCTCCTTCATATTGGCTTAGGATGCACTAATGTCACTTTCAGTGCAAGTTTGCCATTTGAAATTCCATCAAGGGTTCATGGCACTGTTACTGATGCCCTCTTTTGGAGCTTTGGGGTGTACTTCCCACTTTTTCTGCTTTTTTGTTCCTCTTACAGTGACTTGGTGAAATCCTGCCAATTCTGATACCCTTTACCCCTTTATATTGTCATAAGCTATTCATGCCACTTTTGGTACCACTTTCCAGTCTCCTCAGTCTTTCTAGGTACCTTGCAGTTCTTTCCCCTTCTGTTGATTTCTTCCAACAAGTTTTAAGACAATTGATTAGAAAATTTATCTGTGATGCTTCCCCCATTGATTTTAATGGCAAATAAAAACCAAACTAAAAAAAATATTTTTTTTTCATTTTGAAACTAAAGAAATGAATTAGGGTCCCCATAAAAATTTTAAAATGAAATTTTTTTTTCCTGTTCCAGATGCCTATTAGTCACACAACTTTGCACTTACACACACACACCTGCTACCATTTTATATATTCGGCTTGTAAAATTGCCAGGTACTCACAGATATTGCCCCTCCCTAAAAAGTCAATAGAGCTTATCATAATACTTTCATTTTCTACATTAAAAAACATGGCACTACTTCATTATCTCAAATTTTGGAGGTTATTACGGATGAATGAATTCAAGTATTTTTCTTAGACACTTTTGGGGCAATTTTCAAAGTTGTGTGTTTCAATGCTAATTCTGCAGGTACTTTTTTCCCTGTGGACTTTGTACCAATTCTTAAAGGCACATATTTCCCTTTGAAAACTGCCTAGCAAAGCTGTACCTGCAGAGATTTGCACTTGCTCTTTTCTTTGGATACTTTTTCTCTGAAAAATAACATGCATAGTTTTGAAAAGGCAAAACTACATGTGTTGCTGGCTTCCCTAACTTAACTCTACTTCTGATCCCAACCACTTTGTCAATGGGTAGACGTTGGCGTGTTGTTGTTCTCCATTCATACTTTTAACCACGTACAGGGTGTGCCATTTTCAGACTCCACATTTAATCTTGGAAATGGCTTTTGCCAACTGCTCTAGATACTCTGCAGATCCAGTTTTTCAGGATAGGCAGATCCAGTTATCATTCTACCCCACTGCATACATAACTCCCCTAACAAAAAAAAAAAAAAAAAGCAGGACTACAAATCCATGCATGCAATGGGTTAAACCAGGATAGATCAACTTGTCCTAAAACAAGCGGATCCAGTTGGCAACCCTATTAAGAAGAGTCCTCTCTCATGCAATATACATTAATTCAGAATGCTTTGGTTAATGCTATCTGTTTGACTGTCTGCTAAAGTTTTGTGGAAAGATATCTGCAGAATACTAATGCTCAGTTACAGTATCTAGCTTTGTACACTGTAAAATTATCTGAATGTATGTTGCCTCTCCTTGCATTGCCAAAAATAAACAATGCAAATGCAAACATATCTACCACAAATTACAGGATTCTAACAAAAATAGTGGGCTGGCAAGGAATCTGTTGGTCCATTTTTACAGTTTATGAAAGAATTCACAGACAGTTTTAAAATTGCCATACACAGACAAACACAGGTTACTTAGTTTTATTCTCTAGAGAAGACAAAATATGTATGCTAAACTTTGATCAAAGTGCTAAATAACTACGATGAAAATGCTGTATTTTTGTGAACTTTTAAATTTAAGAGATGATGGAAGATGTCACTGGATAGTGGCAGATGTTCAGAAAATGGCCATGCTGTAACTACTTACCTCTCCGGGTCGGATTTTGATGTAAAAATTGTTCCGTTTGTATGAAATTTTCAGAACCTTGGGCCAGGCAAATCTGTTTATTCTGAGCCTGTCTCTGTAGATCAAGAGACCACTGGCACAAACGCCCAGCATGATTTCAACACCTTCCGAGTCCTAAAAGAAGCAAAACACTTCATTGGGGTGAATTAATACTTTCAAAACTCCATGCTGTCCCACTGGAAATAATGATGTCATTTTCTTTTTTCATTTACTGAGATAGGGTGTCCTGCCAGACTAACACAAATGACATACAGAATATGAACCAGCCGAAGTATGGCATGCTTTATGGCAAACAGTGTGCGGGTGTGCCTGTGCACAGGTGTGTATGGGGATTCCCCCTCAGACAAGAGTTATATTTAGTTACATCTCGGTCAAGGGCTCTAACATGGGCCACAAAGCATTTGTAATTAAGATTTTGTACTTGTCACAGTCTGCACAATTAGATCCTTGACTTTTTGTTTCCAAATTGTAGATTTTTTCTTCCAGCAAAAAAACACAGGTAGTTGGATAGATGTAAAAAAGGACTTTATTGAATCTTGCCCAACTCTGGCCAAGTTTCGCTCAGAGAGCTGCCTCAGGGGCTTAAAAGCCCCTTGAATTGGCTAAGATAAATTCAGAGCTCTCATGTAGCATAGGGAGGTATTCCTCAGCAACAAATGGCACTTGAATCAGTTTTCAAATCGTGACACTTTTAAAAGCAGACAGCTTTAAAAGTGATGATATTGCAACTCCACTCGCCTCTCAGCAATGGTTACTGCAAAGATCTATGCTACGTGAGAGCTCTGAATTTATCTTAGCCAATTCAAGTGGCTTTTAAGCCCCTGAGGCAGCTCTCAGAGCGAAACTTGGCCAGAGTTGGGCAAGATTCAATAAAGTCCTTTTTTACATCGATCCAACTACCTGTGTTTTTTGCTGTCAGCCACCTTGGATCGATTACCAGTTTGTTTTCTTGGACCGATTTTTTCTTCCAGGCAAAGCTGGCCAGTATTTCTGTTGCCTCTGGAGCAAGTCACTGCCATAGCAATTAATAGCTTAGATTACCTAAGACCCTATTCAGTTTTTTATTTTATTTTTTTTATACAGATACAAAACCTGAGAAATCCCCCAGTGTATGAGGTCGTTCAAGAATTAGAACTTTTCATATATTGTTCAGCTCTTCCATATCTTAATCATGGCATCTGGTATACGGTAGTTTTCTTTGTTTTAAGCCATTTAGAGCTGAATTTTCAAAACTGTGTACATTCGTTTAGGACTGAATTTTCAAAGCCATTTAGGGCTGAATTTTCAAAGCCGTGTACATTCATAACACACGTAAAGTGCACATGGAACCTGATTTCATGTTTACTTTGATGCACACTGAGGAAAGATGTCCCAGGGAGGCGGAGTTGGGACGGACACCATACTTCTGTATTTTAAAATTAAGAGGCCAACATTCAGCTAAACTTATACCGAGATGCTGATTCAGCCCCTGAACGCCCCCCTGCCTTAACCAGCTACCTTTCTAGCTGGATTAAAACTTTAGCCAGCTAAGTCCTGGGCAGTGATTGCAACTGGGGATACTTGAATGGCAACACTTATCTGGCTAAGTCTGAACTTAAGCAGGCAGTTTAGGCTGTTGAGAATATAAGAAACACACCAAGTGTTTCTCAATATATTCTGGAAAAATTGTTTTAATATGTGATGGGGGATTTTTTGGTGAATTGGTTTTAGATGAAGGTGTAGTGTGTGGATGGTATGTGAGATATAAGGTATGTATGGTATGAATGCATTTGAGGATCTAATGGAATAATGTTAAAATTACAAACACAATGTATACAGATTGATGGTTTACAAGGTCTGTTAGTGGTCCGCATGTTATGTAAAAAATTCTCTCTTAATATATGTTGTTTATAATTACTTATTCTTTATTTGCATAACGTTCTCTTTAGACCTCTGATTGTATTTATGTCATAAGTCTGAACTTATCCAAAAGAACAAAATAGCAAATCTGCACTCTAACACGATATGTTCATAACAAAGAGTGTAGAAGAATATATCACTTAGTCCGTAGATATCTTCAAAAGACTTTATTGTGAGAATTTATATATCTTTATAGTGAGCGGCAGCTCCATACATTTACACAAATCATGTCTTAAGTCCCCCGACGCGGACCCGCGTTTCGCGGTAGCTGCTTCGGGAGGGACGTAACCATTCAAAGAACCATCTGTTAACCATCTGTTAACACAAAATATTGGAGCATCGCTCCAATATTAAACATCTTCAGGAGAATACACCGTTGGTGGACCACTGGGTACAACATTCACATTTGATCTCAGACCTATTCTTTTTTGTATTGGAAGTAGTGGCCCCTCCGTCTCGCGGAGGAAATTATTCTGAATTTCTTTTGCGTAAAGAGCAGAGATGGATACACATTTTGGATACTATTTCCCTTCGGGGATTGAATAAGGAAATCGAGTGGAATTTATTTACATAATCGTATATGCGCTTTGATTGGCTCAGGTTCTCGGACATCTGATTGGTGGAACAGTTTGGCGCCTTTTTTGACAGCTTAAAAGCCCCAATACTCCATTTTAACTTGCGCTCCTGTTGTTGCTAAAAGATTGGAAGTAAATGCTGTTTAAAATATTTACAGGTATGTTCTCTTAGATTTTGGATGTATCACAATTGTTCATCGGTATGTTTGGCTTCATTGCACTTAGTCCTCTTTTAAAAATTTTGTGTTAACAGATGGTTCTTTGAATGGTTACGTCCCTCCCGAAGCAGCTACCGCGAAACGCGGGTCCGCGTCGGGGGACTTAAGACTTGATTTGTGTAAATGTATGGAGCTGCCGCTCACTATAAAGATATATAAATTCTCACAATAAAGTCTTTTGAAGATATCTACGGACTAAGTGATATATTCTTCTACACTCTTTGTTATGAACATAAGTCTGAACTTAGCCACACAAATGAAGCTGAATATGGACCTCTGTGTGTACAAGTTCTCTCGCACAAACTGCACCCTTGGAAGAGGCAGTATGACTTGGGATTGGGGAGAGCCTGTGCATGTGCATGCACCTGGGCACTTACCTGGGAATTCAGAAAGCAAACTTATGTGCATAAGTTGGCATTGAAAGTTTAGGATACAGTCTGCGTGTAAAGGGTACACACAGACTTTAAATTTACCTGCAGAGTTGTAAAATTACCCTTCCTAAGGATTCTTTTCAAAAGGTATTTCCATAAGTCAAACAATATATGTGGGTAAATTTACCTGGACTGAGCGAAAGCAATCCCAGAAGTGGAGTTCGAGAGGGATAGGGATTTGGATTTATGTGCACACTTTTGGACTTTAAAACATATGCACGTAGGTTTCTTCAAATATCCAGCGCACAAATTCACAGGTGTAATGGTGCATGGGTAGTTTTGGTGGGATATTTTCAAAATGAACATACATATGTAAATTCGTTTTGAAAATTGGTGCAACTTGTGTGCTCATTTGTCAACTTTCTTCTACAAAATGACCCTTTTAATAGCATTTTTAACAATATGCTCCACATAACAAAATCTGCAGAGTAAATACCCTGGCGTGGTGTAGATCGACTCCATACATGGATAATTTTTTGGCATTCTCCAAGAAGTGCATCTCTGCTTCTGCAGGCGTCATCCCCCTGAAGAGTACAAAGCCAGATCGTTAGAAGATTTATCTGAAAGCCTCCACTCAAGCCTACAGAAACCTTTTTTTTAAATCTCAGATGTAGCATAAAAACAGTACAGACCATGGAGAGCCAAGTAGTAGTAACAAAGCATTCTAGCGCCTCCAAATGGTGAAGCACCTATGTCCCTATCTGCAGCCAACCAACCATCTAAACAGTCAAGCAATCATTAGTACTCTCACAGTTGGACTATTTTAGGGACTGCCTAAAAAAAAAAAAAAAAAAAAAGATAATGAGCAAACTACAAGTACTTCAAAATGTCACCACCACAACAAATCACAGGTAACAGAAAATGGGGACAAGGCTTCCCCCCACCTCTTAATCTCCCTATACTAGCTCCCAATTTCTTTGTATCAAATTTAAAATTCTACCTTTCATGTTCAAGGCACCGAAGAAGAGCACTGGCCCTGTTTATCTGATCAAATAATCCAACCACCACCACTGGCTGCGCCCTCCCTTCAAACACACTGAGATTGAAAAAAACAAGACCCAGAGCTTTCGGAGGTGTGCGCCGAACCTGGGGAACTTTCTTCCCCCTCCCCCCATCTGCAAGAAATTAAATTAATGTCCATTTGGGACTTTCAGTGCCAACTAAAAACATGGCTCTTCAGCCAGAAACCTATGTCATCAGAAAACATATTGTTAACGTCCAAATAATCAAGAGGTCAGATTTTCTGTAAATTATGCTAATTTAAGCAATGGCTGAACCTGACCTATCCTATTTCCAATCTTGCTGTTAAATGACCATTTCCTATACTGTACATTTATATGTGATGTTTTTTCAACCCAGTCAACTACAATTTGATCCACTTTGAAGTGACTGACTAACCACTAAAGGCGGAACAGAAATCTTAAATTCAATATTGCTGGCTAGGGATGCGCCTGGGAACCAGGGAATCTCAGTCACCTAATGTTTAGGGAGTCAGGAAGCAGGCACACTAGGTTCCAAAGGCAGCTGCAGTCTGGGGCTCCAGGCCAAAGCTAGACAGAGGGAGGAAGCTCAAAGAAAAGGGGGGAAAGGCCTCAGCTATTTATAAATGAAGGCTCATGGCACCGTAAGTCCAGGAGGTACTCATTCCAACTGAGCTGGAAGCCCAGAGGTGCAAGAGGAAACTTGCAGGCCCAAAGGAAAAAAAAAAAATATATATATATATATATTTCTATCTCAGCTACTTGATTCAGTCCAAAACTATTAGATTTTCTGGCAGGAAAAGTGTGGATTTTCTGTCATTTTACTAACACTTCCCCTGTAAATTCCTAATCTCTATTGATATTTCAATTCCGTTGTGTAGTCTCGTATACCACAGAGCTAGCAGTTTTGGATTTCTCTCACAAACCCAAGCCCTAGCCCCAGCTGTTAGCAAGAAGTGAGCAAATTCAGTATTGAAGGTGACTGAATTATAAACGCTTATGAAAGATGTGCAAATGGACAACAGCTAGGGCTGGAGCCTTGATTAGTGCTACTGCTTGCCATGGGTAATTCAACCTTTTGTCTGTGCCTGCCATTCTTCAGCATGACAAAACGCTTGACTGTTTACTATGAGGCACTAAACCGGGCCTAAGCCAAGAAATTCAGAACATGGCCACTATAAAATGTTTCCTTTAAAGTCAAGCAGGAGCTATAGGAACATTCAACAGCAACAGAAGTATCACGCCAAACATTTTCTTTGATCACTGCAATGCATTTCAAGGATGCTGAAAAAAAAAACCAAAAACCAAAGACACACAAAAACACATCCCTCTCATTTGTTCTTTAATATGTGGTTGGCTATAAACGCCCACACCAATAACTTGCCAGTAGACTTCAATATTTCACATAAAGATCAGGAATCTTCAAGACTGACTAGAACGGTTCTTCCACATGCTTGTGCAACCCACCTGTAACTTTTGTGCAGTTCAATGACTTTGTCTTCCAGTTCTTTTGTCTGGTTTGGTGCAAAGCGGAATTCGCTTACATAATCACTTCCATATTCATCAGTATCATAGTCCCCAAGCTCAGACTGAACAGTGTATGAGCCCAGCAGAGCTAGAGTTACAAAAGAGCATGGCAGCCGGCCACATACTATATCATCTCTTAGCTGCAAGCAAAGGTAGTACCTGCACAAAGAAAGAGAAAACAAGGGAATGCCCAGATAAAGATTTCAGGAGTTATCTTGGCTTTGCCAGGGAGCCGATGTCACATAGAAGCATAGATTTTACATAATTCGCTTAAGATAATGTTAGAAGTCCCATTTTTCTATGCAGTCCCTTAACATCTTCTGGCTTGGGACTCACCTAAGAGCTATAACAAAACCATAAGGCTCCAGTCATGAAAATGAAATCCTTCCAAAATCACAATTTTAGCCACTTTTTTGTCACACTTTTTAGATTAGGGGTGTTATAATTTTAAAGCAGTTTGGATTTTTAGGCCAAGCAGTAACCAGAGCTGATACTTTGCTTCATATTTTAAAAACACCAACAAGTAGCAACCCAACTGTCCTGTGAGTTACTTTTTATCTACCTTTTAGTGTTTTATCTTTTAACTCACTCTTAAGTATTTTGCTGCTTATTTTTGGATCGTAACCCACAAGATGAGAATGGTTTTACCCAAAGATATGAAACTCCATATACTGGCAGATTTATGAGTTTCCTAGCATGATAACATTTTCTTATGCAGTTTTTTTTCCCCCTATGGCTCCTATTAGATCTAGCAAGCCCAATCATTAACATGTGTTAGCACAGTACAGCACCTTCATGAATAAACCTGAAAATAAAGAATGCAAACTAACATTTGTTTTAACGGCCATGTGTTAAGAGTAAGCAACATTTTAAAAATAGAGGTTACTTATATTTAACACAGGGACTTCTCTTCCCTTTCGGGAGTACGTTCTCAACAATCTGGAAGGGTCTTTTGCTGCCAACTTGGAGGCTGCTCTCCCCTGCATTCCATGGCTCCAATACCCTCTAATCTTACGGACATGAGAATCCTGGCTTATAGAAGGGGGGAAATAGACGCTGCAAAGGCGCACTAGAAAGGGCAAAGAGAGGCCGTGGTTGTGGTGATTAAACCTTGTGTCTTCCTCCAAATCAGATACAGAACACACTACCCTAAGGAGGAAGGGAAAAATGAGCTGGTCAGCATTGTGAAAAGCAATCAATTATGGAAGGAAAATCTCAGCTGGTTTCTGTAATAATTTCTAGATATTTTGCACAATGACCACATGTTGCTTGGCCGATGTCTTCTAATGGAATTTTTTTTTTTTTTTTTAATATAAAGCAAATACTTCCTTGGATGAGTGACCTGAGAGGAGAAAGAGGAATGGCTTTAGAATGATAGAATATGCTTCTCTTAAACATGGATTAATTCACTGATACAAAATAGGATGAGATATAGTTCATCTCAACTTAGCTTAAGATTCCTAAAAATCATCTATATGCTTCAAGCAGTATTTTAGGGATACATTAATTTTCTGGCCTGTGTCTGTTACAAGGAGTTTATTGACAAGTTCATTCAACTTAATGATAAAGTTCATATGAAAGCATAATATGCCTTAGGCATGAACATCGAGCTGACTGGCATTACTTACTGACTTTCCAAACGAAAGAACGATAGATCTATTATCAGTGTTTTAAGTGTTCTTTGCAGAAGTAAATTCAATAAGGGAGGATGGTTTTCAGAGACAGATGCTTAAAGCTTACAAATAAACAAACAGAAACATGAAAGGACAAGAGGAGCAGCATGCTGCAGTCTCTTAACTACTTAAGCCAAGACTTCCCAAACCCGTCCCCGATATCCTGAAAATCCGACTGGCAGTGGGGTTATCTGCAATACCCAACAGTTTAATATTACAAACAGGATACACTATTGAACATTTTCTTTTGGCAAAAATTAGTAAGGCTCTTTCATCTGGATCAACAGATTTAATTTCTGACCATTTTCCAGTTGTTTGAACAACTAAAAAAGCCTCTGAGAAATACTTATATTCAAGTCCATTCATCTCTATGTATGATTTAAATATGAATTCCCACTACACACCATAGATCCCAGAGTAGGATACAATTAAACACCTACATGTAATACAATGCAATACTGTTAAACACGTCATCCTCAAATAAGCACTTCTCGTTATTTATCATATAAAAAAATCACATCCACTCTCTCTCCCAACAACCCCATCCCCCTTCACAATCAAAAGCCCAACCCATCCCCTCCCAACCTATCCACCTCCTCCAAGTCCTCCCACAATTCCCATCAACCCATAACACATACACCCCTCTTCTTTATCAGCCCTTTTTCTGCCTTCTCATCCCCTACCTTCCTTATGTAAAACCTTGTTGGAAAAGCTAGGTTTTGACTTTTTTGTGAAAAGTCACAAAATTCAATTCCAAACAAACCACCAGCAGGAGTTTTTTTTTCCAGAAATTTGGTCCAAAACAAGAAAATGCTATTTGTTATGCAAGTCAATCGTACTTCCAGGACGCGACTAGCAGATGAAGATCATGTTTCTCCCGGTTATCTATTTCTATGAAAAGGGATATTTGGCCACTGTATAGTCTGTTTTTGATTTTTTTTTTTAAAGGATAATAATAGCAAGGAGATGCAGTCCTTCTATACCTTCTGAGGTCCCTATTCAGACACAGTCTGGCCCCTAGAACACTCCCAACTTAGGCCTAGATTTTTCATTCCGCTAAAAATATACCAGAATGAAGAGCCACGGCCAGAAAAGAGATGGGGGTGTGTATGTGATAGTGTGCACCCGGCCGCATCACGGCAGTGCATTCTCACCTGCTGCGGATGCAGTGCACACTATTGCCCCCATGGCACCCCTGCAAAAGGTGTAGTTATTTCCGGTGCTGCTGCCAGCGATAATGTGTAAAACATTATCGCCTGCAGCACAACCAGGCCCAACATTTTAAAAATCCCAACCAAACCTCACTCAAACCCCTCCCCTTTCCCTCATTTTAATTTTATTGACGCGATAACGGCCCATCGCGTTTTGAAAAATGACCCTGTTAGTTAGCTACATTCTTGCCGGTTATCTTATTAACTGGCTAGAATTTAGCCAGATAAGTACCCAAATATTTATTTTGCCAGTTAACTTCTGAGTCAGCCGGCTACTTGCTATTGAATATGGACCACTCCATTGCCAGACTTCTTTCCTGCCCACAAAAAAAACAAGTCATGCCACTTTGTATATGGCTTTTATTTGCCTCCTACAGGCTATGCCACAAATATTTCTACTCCATCTCAAAGCTGGAGCAAGTCTGGACACTCTTCTTCTATTTGTATGAATCTCTCCCATTATATATCCTGTGTGTGGAAAAATTAATTTTAGCACCTGTTCTAAAATAAAAAAAGCTCTTAATAGTTTTGGTTTTGTCTTTCCATCTGAGACACCAGTGTCATAGTCTGGGAACAACAGCAGCAGGCACAGCAAACTGTGCACACTGGAGCAGCGGGTCCCCACTGGCGGAAGAGAAGGAAGTAGTGCCTGGCATTGGGAGCAGCATGGCTGGTAGGGATCCACAGACCCCATCTGCTGAAGACCTGGAAGAGCTGCCAGTGAGAGAAATAAAGTGTGTCTGACAGGAATCCCCAGGCACAGCCTGGAGAAGACCCGGAGGCAGCGGCCACTATGTGTGCATGGCCTGTCCACTGCTGCTATAGCAGATGCCTCTCCTTTGGCACCTGCCTGTGCTCTCTGCTGTACAGACTGCAGCACGGAGGTAGGATGGAGAGAGAATATGGTAGAACGGAGCAAGTGGGGGAGGGTAGAGGTGAGGGGGCAAAACTGGCTGGGGGGGGAGCAAAAGAGGGATTGAGGACAATGAGTGGGGTGGGGAGTGGGTGAAATGGGGAGGAGGGATTGAGTGCAAGAGAATGTGAGATATCCTATGAACACCCGGTCAAACACTGGCCCCTCTCCACAAACCCACCCAGCAACTGCAAGCCTGCACACATGCATGCTGTTATAAAACGTGCTTTTTGAAGTTGCCATTAAATTCTAGACTTATTTTCTTTTCCTCCCATGCAAAGTCACGAAGGCTGGTTTAGGTCAACATTATTTTCTTTTACTTCGTTTCCATTGATAGAAAGTCAAAAAAGATTCTGGAAAAAATAAGGGCTCATTTCCAAATTTTTCTGGCTACTTTTAAAGAGACAGTATCACGAGTTCCACAGCACTTTGTCCAGTAGGATGAACTGGAGTGTCACCTGGCACCCCCGTAACACATTCCATACTCAATTCTCACAATGGTCGGCAGCCTGCATTAACAGGGTATAATGAGGGGGATGCTTCCTTTCCTATTGGTTCAATTATGATGGACATACATTAGAGGAACATCAGTGGTTCTAAAAGTATGTGTATTCTTATGTATATTTATTTATTAATCGCTTACAAATACTTAAGCGATTTAGAAAGTGACATACATAATTACAAACAAACCAAATTAAAATACAAAATGGAAGACAAAATTCATAATCCTAGAACATATAAACTCCTTGAGTATTTAATCAAAGCCTTATTTGAATAAAGTCTTTAACATTGATTTAAAACCTTTGAATCTCTGTCAAATGTAGTACCAGATATTTGCAGCTGCCACCAAAAAGGCAGATTCTAGTTTCAGTCAGCCGGGCCAGCCTCACTGAAGGCCTGTCAAGCAGGCCCCTCTGTGAAGATCTACGTAAGTGATCACATTGTGTTACAGACTCAGCAGAGCATTAGCCCAGGGAAGTGAATCGAATCTCAATAATTTGTGGATTATCATTGCAATTTTAAAGATAATCTGATGGTACACAGTCAGCAAGTGTAGCTCCATTAGGACCAGGGTGATGCTCTTGCCTACTGTTATCAGATATCAGGCAAGCAGCTCTGTTTTGCAGAACCTGCATTGCTCTCAGGCACCCCGACAGAGTGCACTGCAATAGTCCAGGAGTGGTAAAATAGAAGCCTGGACAACTCTGCTAAAGTCATGCAGTTCAAGCAGGGATTTCAAACCATGAAGAACATGTAGTTTAAAAATATTCTGCCTTAGTGACAGAATTTATCTGATTACAAAATGATAGGCATGAATACAGTAGCAGATGCTGATCCCGCCTCAGTAGAATATTTAGCCCCAGGGCAGATTTGGAGGAGCTGATGGAGAAAGAGCCCCAAGTAGATTCAGATCAATCAATGATCTCATCTCTTGGTTTTATTCAAAGCTGCATGGTTGTGTGGCCTCCCATCCAGGCCATGTTCACAGGTTGTCTGTTAACATAAAAGCCTTTATTTTTCACTACTGGGCTGTCGCCACCTTTGGATGGGAGTAGAAGACAGAGTAACCAGGCCCAGATTTAGTCACAGGCAATGTGGGTAACTGCCATTGGCACTAAATTCTTAGAGGCGCTAGAGTGCTGCCGCCACTGCCAGGACTAAATCAGAGCCTGCCGTCATGGTGCCAAAAGATGATAAAAAAAGCAGCATGGGGCCTTCAACAGCCCTTGCTTGCTGATGGATCCTGGGGTACCCCACCCCTTTCTCCCACATGGGCTTTCTGTTATCATAGAAGCCCTGTAAGGTTCATCAGTGCACGAGTGTTGTTGAAGACCCTACACTGCTTTTTTCTTCATCTTTAGATGCTGACTTGGAAGTGAGGAGGGAAGGGGATTGAGATTGTCCTCGCCCCCATTACAGGGAGAGCAGGGGGAGAATAATACACCTCCCCCCAATGCCTATGGGTGAACATTGCTTTAATCCAACCACAATAGTAACATAATAAATGATGGCAGAAGGAGACGTCTATCCAGGCTACCCCAGTGCCTTCTGTTTAAGAGTATAACTGCCTTTTCGTGCATGTTACATGATGGACAGTCAGTCAGTCCTCTGCCTTCAGATGTACTGACTTTTCTAGAGGCCATGCTTGCCAAAACCTAACTATATCCAGTATTCCCACACAGTACAGGAAAGGAGGTACACGGGCCTTCATTGATATAGCTCACTTGCCAAATGTCAATGGGGCTACTGACTGTACTTATGTGCGTGTTGTTCCTCTAAAGAACAAGTCACCTACTGGAACCCATAGCAATAACCACAACCAAGTCTGCTATGACCATCATTCAATGTTTATGGATGTGTAATCCCCCTCCTCAGCCTCTCCTTAGGGAAATGGGCTCAACTCAACATATGGTAGTAATTGACTGACTTTCACCTATTTCTCTATTTTTTTTTGGTGGGGGAGGGGGAGAGGGAGAGGGAGGGAGAATTTACCTTCAAGACAAAAGGTACTGACTGTGTTTATCTTTTGAATGCCAATAGTCAGGATGCCTTGATGGTGTGCCATCGTAAAACTTTACTGAAGCACTTCAACCAAAATAATTTGGCACAATATACATTTTTTGTACAACTGTGTGTTCCCTTAAGCTCTTCCTGAGGTCTCCTCTGCACACTCTTGGACTACAAAAACAACTAGTTACTAGTCTGATTCCTACCCAACTGTCAGTTTTTTTGATATATATAGATTATCACCCTTACTAGGAGACAAATATCAAAATGCCTTCAAAATGTCAGTCACTTAAAATAATATTAAATTAACTTTGATTTTTAGTGATTAACTAATTATAGTCCTACTGCTTGTCATTCACTAATATTCATCACCCAATTTCAAATTTAAACATAAATTTTAAAAGACACTTAATAAATTGAAAAACCCAAATCACATTTAGCAATCCTAAACATACCAACTCCTTACCAGCTTTTAAGATGTTATAAACTGAAAAAATGATGATGCAGAAAGAAGCCCAGCAGTGAGATGGCGGCCTGCCAGTCTTTTGCATAGAGTGCCACCTATATGATTATCGACCTGTTGGTGAGAGGATGTATATGTATAGGACTAATTTGGGAGAATTGCTTTCATGAAATCAGCGCTCTCCTCACTAAACTCAATTTAGTCATCAACAAAGACAAGACTGAATACCTCATCATCACCCAGGAAGACAACCCCATGTTGAGAGAGGCAGCCTCACCCATAACTGATCAACCACAAAAAGACCTCAATTCTCTCTCCAACCTCCCTTCAACCATCCTGGACAACCTCAAAAACTCGGCTTTCGTAAGAGACCTTGGCGTGCTCCTTGACAATCAGCTTAACTTTAAAAGATTTGTAAACACGACAAAAGAGTGCTTCTTCAAACTACAAGTTCTGAAAAAGCTAAAACTGCTTCTGCACTCTCAAGATTTCCGCCTGGTCCTACAAGCTATCATCCTTACCAAAATTGACTACTGTAACTCTCTGTTACTCGGTCTACCAGCTACCACTATTAAGCCTCTACAGATGTTACAGAACTCTACGGCCAGGATCTTGACTAATGCTAATAAGAGAGACCACATCACACCCATCCTCTACAACCTCCACTGGCTGCCGATCAAATACAGAATTCTCTACAAAGTCCTGACCATCACACATAAATCTTTATACAACTTAGCCCCAATGGATCTTACATATCAGCTGCACACCAACAAATCCTTGAGACCGATCAGAAAAGCTTACCAAGGCACCCTTTTTATCCCTCAAGCCAAAACTTCGCTAAGGAACAGGGCACTATCCACCGCAGGTCCTATCCACTGGAACACACTCCCACCAGAACTCAGACAAGACACCTGCCTGATTTCATTCAAGAAAAAACTGAAAACATGGCTATTTAACCTAGCGTTTCCTTGAGGGCTTACAGTCACTCCCCTCTACAACCATATTTTTTGCTCTGTTATCAATCCACACTTAAACCCTCCCCTACACTCTACCTCTGATCCACTGTTCCCCTTATCCCCTTCTCCCCTCCCCACACCCTATCTCAATTGAGGCAATTCTCCGACTGCTTTCATTTAAAGTCATCGGTTTTTTGCATCAACCTTGTATAAAAGTTTATTTTAACACCATGTTACAAAAAGTTTTTTATATATTCCTCGTTCTATGTATTGCTCTCAAGCATTATGTTGCTTTATGTTCTTCGTTCTATGTAATGCTCTTAGGCAAGTTCTAATGTTTCACTGTAAACCGGTTTGATTTGCATCCAATGTAAGAAGATCGGTATATAAAAAACAATAAATAAATAAATAAATAAATAAATATGTACACCCAGTGCAAAGAGCTCCTGGTTCTCAGAGAATGAGTACGATCTCTGGAGACTAGAGTGGCAGACCTGGAGGAGTTGACGCAGACAGAGAGGAAAATAGAGGAGACCTTCAGGAACATAGTAGAGTGGTCCCAGCTCCAGTCAAGCAGCCCTCATGCTGCTCTGGAGCAATAAGGTCACCTGGCAGGAAACCATTGCCTTGGTGTGGCAGGAAATGATCCTGTAGCTAGGAACTGCCCTTGAGGTGATCCTTTATCCTCTTGCACTGAGAATGCGTCTCTAGGGATCCATGACTAGGAGGGAAGGACGGTCAATGAAGTAGGTGATTTGAGCATTAGGAAAGTAGGTAGCTGGATGGCTGGTAGGCATGAGGATTGCCTGGTAACTTGCCAGGTTCTTATGGCCTGGATTGGCCACTGTTGGAGACAGGATGCTGGGCTTGATAGACCCTTGGTCTGACCCAGTATGGCATGTTCTTATGTCTGCCTGCTGCAGGATCTCACATATCACTAAGAAACGTTTTTAGAGAGTGCTGGGGAGGAGCTGGCTGTGGAGGTGCATGTGGTACCAATGATAATGTCAGGTACAGAAGGGAGATTTTGGAGACTAAACTTAGACTCTTAGGTAGGAAACAAATCCAGAACCTCCAGGGTTACATTCTCAGAAATGCTCCTCATTCCACATGGAGGACCCTGAGGCAGGCTAAGCTCCAGAGTCTCAATGTGTGGATCAGATAATGGTGCAGGGAAGAGGGGGTTTAGGTTTGTTAGGAATTGGGGGAACATTCTGGGGAATGGGGAGCCTATTCCAAAAGGATGGGCTCCACCTTAACCAGAGTGGAACCAGACTGCTGGCACTAATCTTTAAAAAGGAGATAGAGCAGCTTTTAAAGTAGATGATGGGGAAAGCAGTCACTCAGAAATGCATGGTTTGGAAGGATGTCTCTTTGAGAGATTGTAGCAAAACAAGGAAGTTAGGCTATCCCGATAAAGAGGTTGCAATAAACACTAAGTAGCCTAAGTGCTTTAAAGTAAAGAGCAGAAAGATTCTAAATTACCCCGTCAACTGATAAGAAGATTGTTAATACCAACAAAAAAACATTTTAAAATGTCTATATAAATGCTAGAAACCTGAAAAATAAGAAGGGAGAGTTATAATGTATAGCACTGAAGAGGTAGAGAAAAAAGGCATTGCAGAGATCTGGTGGAAGGAGGATAACTAATAGGACACTGTGATGCAAGGTACAAATTATTTCACAATAAGATGGATCCAGTTGGTGGAGGGGTGGTGCTATACGTTAAAGAGGGCTGTGAGGGAGTCTATAAGAGACAGGATACTGGTCTTGATGGACCCTTGGTCTGACCCAGTATGGCATTTCTTATGTTCCCTGAAAACACCTTAAAGTACCGGCCACAGGTATCTGGCTCGGTCTTCCTTAAGAACCAATACTGCAAGGGGTTCTATTCCAGGGGAGTTCCCTTTAGCCTGGGGGGGGGGGGGGGGGGGGGGGGGGAGAAAGGAAGCCTCCACAGAGCAAGAACCTCATTGAAGCGTAAGTTGCACTGCTACTTTTGTTTTTGGTAAAGTTGCATAGAATTAAAGAGAGGTTTTATGCCGGGAACTTATACAAATAAAAGATTGTGTTGCCAGAATCCAGCCTGTCGTCTTATCTGGTTACCCCCTCTGACCTCTCGCTATCACAAGGGCATAGAGTCAAATAGGATAAAAGTTCTGCAGGAAACATAATACACTGCAGAATCTTTATGGTTAGAAATTGGATGTGAGAAGGGGAATAAAATTGTGGTGGGGGTGTACTATCGTCCACCTGCTCACAATGAACAGATGATGAACTGTTAACAGAAATTAGGGCAGCTAAGAAAATTAGCAACACAATAAAAGCGGGCGATTTCAATTACCCTAATACTGACAGGTAACTTGCTAAGGAGGTAAAGTTTCTACATGAAATAAACAACTGCTTCATGGAGCAGCTGGTAGAACTACTGCCAAGAGAGGGGAGCTATTTTAGACCTAATCCATAATGGAACACAGGATTTGGTGTGAGAGATAATTGTGTTGGTGCCATTTGGCAATAGTGATCCTAACATGGTGAAATTTGACTTGATAACTAGAAGGAGGACACCAAGGAAATCTACTGCGATAGCATTTAATTTTCAAGAGGGAGACTATGATAACATGGAAAATGGTTATGACAAAACTGAAAGGAGCAATTGCAAATATTAAAAGTTTACATCAGGCATGGATGTTTAAAAAATACCATCTTGGAAGCTCAGACCAGATGTATGTCGCATATTTAAAAAAAGTGGAAGGAAGGTCAAAGGGCTGCCAGCAAGGTGAAAGAGGTTATTCTAGCCAAAAGAACATATTTGAAAAAATGGAAAAGAGATTTGAAAGAAGAAAACAGGAAACGGCAAAAGCACTGGCAAGTGAAGCAAAGAGAGAATTTGAAAAGAAGCTTGCTGTGGAAGCAAAAAACTCATAAGAAAAACGTTTGCAGGTACTCAAAACTGTGAGGGAGTCAGTTGAACCATCAGATGGTCAAGGCAGTACAAGGCCATAGCTGAGAGACAATTAATTCTGTGCTTCAGTCTTTACTGAAGAAGATGTAAATATCACATTCTAGAAGTGATATTTAAAGGCGATGATTCAAAACAAACAAATCTCAGTGAACCTGGAAGATGTAATAGGGGGAAACTGACAAACTAAAGAATAGCAAATCATCTGGACCAGATGATATACATCCCAAAGCTCTGAAAGAACTGAAAACCGAAACAGATCACTAGTAATCGGTAAACTATTATTAAAATCAGGTACCTGAAGATTGGAGTGTGAACAACGTAACGCCATTTTTAAAAAGGGATCCGGGGTGATCCAAGAAACTACAGGAAAAACAGTTGAAACTATTACAAAGAATAAAATTACCAAACAAATAGTCAGTTTACTGGGACAAAGCCAGCACGGATTTAGCCAAGGGAAGTGTTTCCTCACCACTCTGCTACATTTTTTTGGACTAGTATTGAAAGCCTAGCCACTTCCCACAGATCCTTGTGTTTATTTATTTACAAGTTTTTCTATACCATCATTAAGTTATTTACCATCATAACGGTTTACAAAAAGGCACATATAGTAATAAATAGCTTAAACTTTACAAAAGGTGCCATTAATAACCGGTAACAATTAATTCCTTATATACTATTTGATTTCTGACTTAAATTGTCCTTTGATACGCGTCTCTTGGGAGATTACATGCGGTTCGTTCAGTATTTAATTGTTATTTACGTATTCGTTGGGATAAAGATAATTTCCAGGTAGTCACTTGGAGATTATGTGCTGGGTACAATGAGCCACCTCTTTGAGCAAAGACAATTGGCCATACTCTGCCCCCTTTTCCCTAGAGGGTACCACTTGAAACTCAGAACTACTAAAGTCTCTCACTGTCAATATTTCCTATTGTAACTTCCTGTGTCAAGTGCTTACGTGTGTGCAACGGGTCAAGGACAATAAGAAAAACATAAGATGATGCCTTTAAGTAGCACACGTGCAGTAAGACCATCTTGTAATCTAATGGCCCACAGCTTGGATCTGCTCTGACTGCCTCCGTTTTTATATTTGCCATTTGAATCAAAGTCATATTTTTATTGAATCAAAACCAAATATTTTCTACTCCAACAAGCTGCAGCTTAAAATTTTCTTTATTGCCTTATGCCTTGGCAATTAATGTGTGATACATTCCTCCTGTAAATTTGCCACCAGTTTTAAAGTTTCTACAATGTATCAACCCCACTTCCATTCAAATAAGAGACAGCCAGTCTGTTGATATCCCTCCCAAAGACGAAAAATACCACGCGTACAAATGTCACCCTCATGTGAGGACTACCATCCTGCTTGTCCTAGGAGAATATACATTTTAATGGCTTTAAAAGCTTCAGTTTATACAAAGTCCTACTGGCTAGCTATTAATATGGGCTTAAAAGTGAAACTTGAATCCAGTAGCACCCCAAGAATTGTCTCTTCATTTTCTAATGGCAGTACACTATCTTTCGTCAAGACAAAATCAGTTAACACAGGAGCATACTTTCTTATCCAAAGTAACTGTCTTTTGAACATTGTCAGATGTGGGTTAAATAGGTGCTAATCCACCCCCTAATGCAATAGGGGGATTAGCACCTATTTAACATGCGTCCCACGCGGAGTGAATGAGATAGCGCTCATCACATGCGTGCATTAAAACGGGCGCTGAAAAGTCAGCGCCTGCTTTCAGCACACATAATTGCATCGGCCCCTTTTATTGTGGGCATGGATCATGCAAACAAAGTTGAGGGAAAAACATCTCCAGCTTCACAAGGAATAAAAAACTGTATGTTGTCCGCATACAGAAGAGAGTCCCAGCTCCTGTAACACTTTCTAAAGGAGCTATATAAATATTAAAAATCACTGAAGACAAGGTCGACTCATGAGTACTTCTGAAGTCACCAGATGCCATTCAGAATCTCTTCCCCACTCCCTCAATACATACCTGCTGCTTTCTCTCCTGGAAACTTGTATTGTCGTGTTAACTACTATGTATATGGATATATTATGGATGTGATTTACTGGAATCTGCTTTGTGCTAAAAAAAAGGCAAAATATCAAATGGAATAAAATGAATAGACATTCTCCATGATATGCAATTTATCTTTTCCAGCTCGCCAGTTAATTGCTCTCAAATTTCTCCCTGGTTAATTTCAGTTCTATTTCCAAGTTTGTCCTTCCTTGTTTAATGTAATGCATACACCTTATGCTCTGGTTATTCGTTTCAATGTAAACCGAAGTGATTTGTAACCTGTTACAAGAATATCGGTATAAAAAAATGTTAAATAAATAAATAAATAGGGGCAGAGAAGCACTTTTTATCCTACACCCACTTTTCCAATGCTATTTTTTCCTGGTTTAAGCCTATCAGGGTAGCCTAGCATTGGAAAAGTGGAATTGAGCTTCTTCAAATTAGTGGAAAAGTATGTTTAATTAGCTGAATAGGGCATAATACCCCTTTCTAAGCAGGGCAGCTCTTAATCCAATACCGGTATGGCAGAGATAAGGTTGGATTTCATGTTTGCTTGAAATGATTACAACACATGATATTGTTACCCTCCCGAGCCACTTTTGAAAACATTTGCCACATAATAAACATTTTTGCAAGTGTGATGGATGGAGTTTCCTCCATTAATTCCTATGGAGTTGATGAAAATAATGTTTTCAGTTAGTATGCAAAGACAAGACTGTAGGTATAGAAATATGGACAGGAATCAGCAATCATTAAAAGACAAGAAATAGATATTTACCAATTTCTAAAAATGTACATGGATCCAGCTGAAACATTCTTTCCTAGCATAGCAAACTGAAATCACAAAACTACATGATGGACCTGAACTTTAAAAAAAAACAAAACAAACTGAAATTCTGGCAACTAGTGATACAGAAGAAGTAGAAGTCTGTAGATTCTGTAGAGTTAGGATGTATGGTGCTAAAGGAAGATAAAGACATTATAGTCTTCTCAGAGACCAGATGGAAAGAGGATAACCAATGGGACACTATGACACCAGGGTAGACATTATATTAGCATGACAGGGCAAATAAAATTGATGAGTGACGGTATTACATGTTATATGTTAAGGATGGCATAGAGTCAAGCAATCAAAAAGTTTTACAGGAAATAAACTGCACTCTGGAATCCTTATGGATAGAAATTCCAAGGAGAAAAGGGAAAAATATAGTAGTGGGGATATACATTATTGCTTCCTGCCAGAATGAAGAAATAGACTGCAAATGCTAATAGAGATTAGACTGGCTAGTAAAATGGGCAACGCAATAATATTGGGAGACTTCAATTACCCGAGTATTGATTGGGTAAATGTCACATCAGGACATGTAAGGGAGGTAAAGTTCCTAGATGCCAACAATGAACGTGTCATGCAGCAATGGGTCATGGAACAAACAGGAAGTGAAACTATATTAGATCTAGTTCTAGGTGGAACGCAGGATCTGGTGTAAGAGATAAAGGTGGATGGATCCTTTTGGCAACAGTGATAATGTAATACAAGTTGACAATCACTGGAGGGTAAATACTAAAATGCTACTGCAGTAGTTTTCTTAACTATAAAAAGAGAGACTATGATAAAATGAGGAAATTTGTTAGAAAAACTGAAAGGAGCAATCCACAAGGTTAAAATCTTGCAGGAGGCATAGACTCTTTAAAATTACCATCCTTGAGGCCCAGATAAAATATATGCTGTGCATTAAAAAAGATTGAAGGAAAATCAAACTGCCATCGTGATTTAATAGTGAGGTAAATGAGGCAATTAAAGCCATAAGGGCATCATTCAAAAAATGGAAAGTAGACCCCCAAAATAAAAATAATGTAGAGCATAACCACTGGCAAGTTGGATATAAAAAAGTAATTAAGTTGGTTAAGACAGAATTTCACAATATCCTTGCCACAGAGGTAAACACAACTAAGCTTTTTTTTTTTTTTTTTTAAGTACATTCAAAGCAAACAACCTGTGAGGGAGTCAGTTGGGCTGCTAGTTAAATGAGCGGTAAAGGGGTGATCAGGAAGGACAAGGAAATAGCAGAAAAACTAAATTAATTCTTTGCTTCTGTCTTTACTGAGAAGGATGTCTGGGTTATACCCACATCAGAAACATTTTTTTTGATATGACTGTGAGACTACATGGAATCACTGCAGACCTGTTTCTGTTGATATGAAACCTATCATTTACAACAGCCACTGTACCTGAAGACTGGAAGATGGCCAATGTGGCCCTGATCTTTAAAAAGGGCTCCAGGGATCCAGAAACTTTAGAACGGTGATCTTGATGTCAATGGTGGCCATAATAGTAGAAGTTATTCTTAAAAACAAAAAGGCTGATATTCATTGTTACTTAGCTGGATACATAAGGACTTATCCAGCTAAATAGCAGTGGCTGAATATTCAGTCCTGTTCAATAGTTACCCATTGAGCAAAGAATACAGTACAAAACACTATGCACCATACATAAATTAATACATAACGAAAAAGCAGAATGGCTGAACACAGCCCTTCGCGTACACGTCCCTCACAAAAATCTGAGATCAGCCAAAAAAGCACTCCTAACTATTCCTTCAGTCAAAACAGCAAGACTAACCCAAGTAAGAGAAAGGGCACTATCCTTAACAGGACTTATACTATGGAACACCATGCCTTTAGAGATAAGATTACAAAGAGACATCAAAACCTTTAGAAAACATTTAAAAACATGGCTCTTTAAACAAGCTTATCACAAAGAGAATAGAGAATAGAATCCAGTGAAGTGTAGGGTGTGAACATTAGAACATCTACACACATCACAGTAATCAATATGTGTATATTTTATTTTTATTTTTCGTTCACCACTAAAGGTTAAGTTACAATTATAAAGCTATTTTTGTATTCAAAACTGTTACAGATAGAATTAGACATGATTTATCACATTTGCCAAATAATAATTATAAAACTATGTTACAAAACCATTATGGCACCTGTTTAATTGATAAAATTTAATACATCTAGCAACATTATGTGCCTTACTGTAAACCTTTGTGACTGTATCTAAACGATGGTATAGAAAAGATTTCAAACAAATAAATAAATAAATAAATGGTCACTACTAAGCTCGATAAGTACTTATCTGGTTAAGTTGCTAGCCAGATAATTAGTAGGTAGAGTACAGGCATAATGGGGAGGAGTTACTTACCCAGCTAACTTAGCTAGGATAAGTCAGATCTGGTTAGCTGGATAAGTTAGATCAATTCAATAGCAGGTCTAAAGTTAGCCAGATAAGACTTATCTAACTAACTAGCAACTTATTTGAGCAAATTTAGTGGCATAGCCATGCCACTGAATATCTCATGCGAGTTAGATAGATAAATCTTATCTGGCTACTCAGATGAGTTTTTTTTAATATCTACCCCAAAATTACTGACCACAAATATGCAGACCTAATCCAGTAAACAAACCACTGGCTAAATCAAAACACACAAACCCAGCCAACTGGCATAAAAGAAATAGGGTAAGAGTATATAATAATATTTATATATCACAAATTTGTAATAAATATATTTTTTAAACAAACAAAACAATTCAATAAATATACATCATATTCCAAAAATGTTTTTACACAAAACTGACATAATTACAATAAATAGTAACAAGAAATAACAAATCAACATATACAACATATATTCTACCCATCTCTCATATGTTTTTTCTCTTTTTGTATATTGAAGGAGCAGGGTTTGATATATTTTCGTGTTTTTTGTTTTTTTTTGGGGGGGGGGGGGGAAGAGCTCTGTATCTTTTTGAAAACTTTTGGTCTCTTTCTTTTGAATGGTGCTGTGTAAGGTGGGTCCATGTGTATTCTTTGGGAGGGGGGTGAGTTAATAGTTATATGCGTTGTATGTGTTGATTTATCTTTAGTTACTATTTACTGTAATTATGTAAATTGTGTTAAAAATATTTGGATATTGATTTTAGTTTGATGGAAAAAAATATCTACATATATATACACACATATTTATTACACATTTGTGCTATAGATACACTTACCCTAGTTGCTTTTATGACTAGATAAATAGACATGGTTTAATGGGGTGAGTCTCAACCTGGTTTCTGCAAAGGGAAATATTGCCTTACCAATTACAAAATTTTTGAAAATAAACATGCGGACAAAGGCAACTTGGTTGATTAGCTTTATTTGAAATTTCAGAAGGCATTTGACAAAGTCCCTTATGAGAGACTCCTCAGTAAATTGGGATATCAGGGTATTGGAGGCAGCATCCTGTTGTGGATTGGTAAATGAATAAAAGACAGCGAACAGAAGGTAGAACTAAATGGTCAGTTTTCCAAAGGGAGAAAGATCAATAATAGAGTACTCCAGGGCTCTATATTGGGACCTGTGCTATTCAGCATATTCATAAATGATCTGTAGAAAGGGACGACATGTGATATAACCAAATTTGCAGATGACAAAAGTGTTTTGAGGAATTAAAACAGTAGTAGCCTATGTAAAAACTGCAGAAAAGCCTTGTGAGGCTAAAAGACAGAGCTTCTAAATAGCAGACGCAATTTAATGTGGACAAGTGCAAAATAATGCACATAGGGAGAAATAATCCCTACAGGAATTCAACACCTGTTCCATGTTAGAAAGAATCACCCAGGAAAAGGACTTCAGCTTCCTAGTGTACAATACCTTGAAATCTTTGGCTCAGTATATTGTGGTGGTGAAAAAAAGCAAATAGATTGTTAGGAATTATTTGGAAAGGAATAGAGAACAAAACTGAGAATATCATAATGCCTTTGTATAGATCCAGGGGGCAACCACATCTTGAGTATTCTGTGCAGTTCTGGTCACCCCATCTCAAAAAGACAGAGTGGACACCGAAAAGGTACAGAGAAGAGCAACAAAAAGGATAAACGGTTGGAAAAGCTCTCTTATGGAGAAAGGCTAAACAGATTAAAGTTCTTTAACTTGAAAGAGAGACTTCAGAGGGGATATGATTGGGTGTCGTAAAGTATCAGAGTTTCTCATATATATTTTTCTGCCTTCACAACTTTCCTCTTTTTTGAGTGATAAATTGTTACATGCTGCAAGCTCTTCTATGTAAATAGAATGCAGGCTCCTGGAACGTTACCCGTTCTTTTTGTATATGACCCTCGTTTTTGCCAGTTTTTCTTCTTCCTTTTCTAGATATAGATATACCTGAGGTTGTGGGATTGGTTCCTTGTGTCGTGGACTAGGATTTCAAGAGATTATTTCTTATTGTCCTTGATATTTTCTTTTCATTTTCTTGTTTTTCTCTCTCAAGTTTGCTACTCAAGTGGATTTCTGGAATGTATTTGAAATGCATATTAAAAAAATATATATATATGAGTGGGGTGGAACGGGTAAATAGGGAACAGTTATTTACCCTTCCAAACAATACCAGCACTAGAGGACAATCCATGAAACTATTAACTGGCAGATTTAAAACAAATCTTAGGAAGTATTTATTTTATTTTTTTTAAACTCAGCTTGCATTCAAGCAATGGAATATGTTGCCAGAGGGCACAGTCAAAGGAAGTAACAATGGGGTTCAAAAGAGGATTGGACAAGATCCTCAAGGAAAAATCCATCAACAACTGTAAGCCAGACAGATTTGAGAAAGCCAGTGCTTTCCCTGGGAGTGAGATACAAGAAAACAGATCAAATACTGGGGATCTGACGGGTACTAGTGAACCAGAATGGCCACTAGGGATGTGCATCATTTTTTTGACAGATGAAAATATCGAACAATATTTTCTAATCCGTCAAGTATCGGGGGTCCCCAAAAACGATAAGAAAACCCCACAATATTTTTGTGAGGTTTTGTGGAAGAAAGGGCACACAGAAAAAAAACCCCAAACCCACCCAACCCTTTAGATCTAATTATTTAGAATCCCCCACCCTCTTGACCCCCCCAAAAAACTTTCCTAAAGCCCCTGGGGGTCCAGCAGGAGTCCCGGGAGCAATCTCCCTCTCTCGGGCTGTCGGCTGCCACTAATCAAAATGGCGCCGATGGCCCTTTGCCCTTACCGTATGACAGGGGCTATCTGTGCCATTGGCCGGCCCATATCACATGGTAGGAGCAATGGATGGCCCATGCCATTTTTTTAAGTTGGCGTCGGCAATCTATTGCTCCTACCATGTGACAGGGCCAGCCAATGGCACAGATAGCCCCTGTCACATGGTAAGGGCAAAGAGCCACCGGCGCCATTTTGTTTACTGGCAGCCGACAGCCCGAGAGCGGGAGATCCCTCCCGGGACCACTGCTGGCCCACCAGGTACTTTAGGAAAGGTTTTTTTTTGGGGGGGGAGGGGGGTGGTCGGGAGGGTGGAGGATTCTAAATAATTAGATTTAAAGGGTCGAGGTGTTTGTTTTTTTTTCTCGGCTCAGGCCAGCCGAAAACAAAACCATCTGGACCCACGGGAAATGGAATTTCCCGCAGGTCCATGATCTCAGAACAGATTCCGGCACCCGATTCACATCTCTAATGGCCACTGTTGGAGACAGAATACTGGGCTCGATGGACCTTGCCCTGACAGAGCATGGAATTTCTTATGTTCTTAAATCAGTTTTCCTTAAAGTGATCTCCTGCTGATAAAATTATGCTGTTTTGGGTCCACTGTATTCAATATACTTCACAAGCCCTTGCCTTTCGTAGTGTCTCCCATCAATTTACCATCATTATGTTCAGACTGGTCTATAGATGCCCACCTCATCCCTATGATCATTTTTATGAAGGGGCACAATATCTACTCTTTTTCAGTCATCTGGAATTATTTTCATCTCCAAACAGTGATTGAATAGAACCAACAGTACATCTGCCAGAACCTCTCTAAGATCGCTTACAAGTAAATTTTAAAAGGTGCAAGCGTGCGCCCATAAATGTGTATATTAGGCACGTGAACAAAAATACGGTTGATTTTATATTGTGCAATCAAGTACACGCATACCATTTAAAATCTCTCTACTGCGCGTATGTGTTGGAGCCTTTAGAGACAGAAAAAGAGAGAGAGAGAGAGAGACTCTTTTAAAGGGCCAATTGAACACTCTATACATCCCATTGTAAATATCCCACTGGAAGGGGGGCACTTTCAACTCAGGGAGGGTTTGTGGGGGGCAGTGTTACAAGGGTCTACAGACCCTTGAGGCCTATGCAGACCAATTTAACACCGCCCCCCACAAAACCCACCCCGAGTTGAAAATACCCCTCTTACAGTGGGATAGAGAGTCAGATTGGCCCTTTAAAAGTCTCTCCCCCCCTCCCCGGTGTTTAGGATCCCTCTGGCCTAGACTTGCACCTCATCAGGAGCAGCAATAAAGTTACTTGATTAACTTTGGGCATGTTGCCACGGTCAGTCTTGTAAAATTCAGGGTTACGTATGTACGTCTTGGCCCCACCCCTTTTCTGCCTCCTTATTTTTGACGCGTGCTCAGGTATGTATGCACGTACCTCCCGGATTCTTAAACTTAGAGTTGTTTGCACGCGACCCACATATGCATGTATGGGGCTGCTTTTGCTCAAGCAACACTTTGAAAATCTATCTACTAATATGTAAGGATATAACCTATCTGGCTCCACTGTCATGTTCACCTTCAGTTTTGTTATTCCCTGCAAATCCTCTCATCAGTAAATGAATTGACATCTACTCCTGCTAGCTATCAATGTTTGTTCAACCCCTTCTATGGTGAAAACTGAAGAAAAGCAATATTTTTTTGTTCCCTTTCACTTCTGTGTCTCGCTATCCAAATCGCTGCACATTCTTATTTCATTGACCTAACTGCAAAAAAAAAAATGACTTGCCATCTTGCTCTACTACATAAATACCATACTGGGTCTGACCAAAGTTCCATCAAGCTCAATATTCTGCCATCAACAGTGGTTAATTCAGGTCACAATTGTCCGGCAGGATCCCAAAAAATAGATTCAGTCCCCTTTACTCATTATTAGGGATAAGCAATAGAGGTATTGCCTTAGCTATTTTTAAACTTCAGTTCACTAAGTATGGTGCATCAAAATTAAGTTGCTATGAGCTTGTACCCCCAACCCCATGCCTTCAACTGATAGGTATGTACAACCTGAATATTACTTATGTGGCAGACCCTCCCGATCTGGCCACTAGATGCCACTATTCCTGTCCTTAACATCTTTAACATGGAAGCCATGCATACCATTCAGTACTACCCATTAGGAGGTTCTTGATTGGATGACTTACTGCTATTTAGCCCAGCATTTTAATACACTGTGAGTTCAGTCTGAGGAAGCAGTCAGAGAGTAAGGATGCAATTTTTCCACACACTGGTGGGGCCTCCCAGCCTTGCCTTAAGTTTTCTTTCAGAGGGGAGACCTCATCGTGCACTCCCTGCCAGAGAGTCCTTCTTTAGGGGCAAAAGGGCTCTCACCAGGGGACCAAAGACCTGTGAGCCTACTTTAAATCCTAGGTAGGCAAGCATCAATGATGGATTCCGCTGTGGAGATTGTGAAGGCTATAAGAGTCCTATTTTTGGAAGGAATTGAGTTCACCCTGCTTCTCTGGGAAATGTCATCCTCACTAGCTGTACTCAAAGGACAGGGGCTGAAGATCAGTGAGCCCATTCACAACCTGAATGTGGCAAGCACCTGTGACAGCATGAACCCCAGTTTAGAAAGACGTATCCAATTAAGCTTTAAGGTATATTTGGAGTTTGAGTTAAGTGGGGAGGGTTTTTGAATCCCCCTTCCCTGCTGGGATTGCAGTGCTGAGAAATAGCATCATCCCTTGATTTTTCCACAAGAGAAATCCCTGAAGTAACAGCTGAGGATAAAGGAACAGCTAAACCAAAGGAAGAGAGAACAAGAGAAGAAGAACCCATCCGGATCTCTGTGCATCTTCCCCTTGGGTGACCAAAGGGAAGAAGATGTTTACAGTGAAATTGGGGATACCTCCACTAGGATTCCCAATGCAGCCGCTGGGAGAGGAAGCGCATCTAAAATCAGCAAGGGCTCGACCTAGATGTCTGTAACAAAGGACACCGACCTACCTATAAGAAATTACTGTACCAACAGTGAACACACTCTCACATTTGGACAAATGGATTTTATTATATGAATCAGTAAACTATTATTTTACACCCAGTCCTAATCCTGTCTAATTCTTACAGCCTCTCACCTCATAGAAAGTACTAATAGTTGTGATCCTACTTGTGGGATAAGCCCACAAGCAGTCCCCTTACCTCTCCACTGCCAGCCAGTTCCCCAATGCCGTCCGTCCATGCCTCCATGCGGCCCGGAGGCCACCGCTCATCGCCGCTGTCGCGGCCTGGAACCGCCACTGCCGTGATTTCCCTTGCGGTCCAGATGCCGCTGACATTCTCTGTTCCTTCTGTGACCTGGAGGCCGCCGCCAGCGCCATTCTTTCTTGTGGAGCCTCCACCATCTTCGCGGCCCGGAGGCTGCTGTTGAGCGCCGCGTCCAGTTTCTTCTTCTTGCAGCCAGTAAGCCGCCCCAGAGCTCCTCTTCACGGCCCAGAGGCCGTTGACGCAGTCTCCTCCCCTGCGTGGGGAGTCTCTACCTTCCACGCAGCTTGGAGCCGTCCCCAGCTTCTCTTCGCGGCAGGAGCTGCCCCGATGCCTCAGGCCTGCTTCTCTTGCTTCTGCTTCCTCTTCTCTGCATGGCTGCTGTCCTTGGTCCTGCCTCCTTAGGTGCAGGGCCGCTCCTCTCTACAGGATTTAAAGGGCCAACCTCCTGGCTCTTCCTTGTGATGTCATCCTGGGCGTTCCTCTTCAGCCCTACAAAAGGGCTCAGCCTTCAGTTTCTCTTCTCTTTCGCAAGGAGTTGGTCATGGAGTCTGACCTCTCCTGGATCTTCAGTTCCAGCTTTTCCTTCCACTTCTTCAAGGCACTCTGTTCTTCGTTGGTCTTCCTTGTCTTCGTTCCATGATCTGGTCACTCGACGGATCCCATCCTCTTGTCTCCAAATGTCTCCGTGTCTCCAAATGTCCCGGTGTCTTCCCATCTTCAGATGTCCTGACGTCTCCCTATCTCCGGATGTCCTGACATTCCCTTGTCTTCGGATCTCCAGACGTCTCTGTCTTCTGATGTCTTCGACCGTTATGTTCCAGACGTCCTTGATGTCCTCCACTTTAGAGGTCCCTGACCTCCAGATGCCATAGATGTCCCAATGCCTAGATGTCCTGATGTCCTGAGGTACCAGTGTCCTTTTGTATCAGATGTCCTACGTTCCAACCCTGATGTTCCAAGTCTCGCTCCTGATGTCCTTTGTCAGGTTCTGATCCTGAAGTACTGTCAGTCCTTAAGCTCCAAGTTTAGCTTCGCCTTGCCATGGACCTCGTCTCCAGCTGACCTTCCCTGGGAGTATATCCATTTCTATCTGGTGTCCGTTTCCAGTGGCTGGAGCTCTCTTCCGGTTGGGTCCTTCCTCGAGCACTCCCCGGATGCCTGCTCTTGTCCTCAACCCAGATCCTAAGCCTTTGTCTTCATCTGAGTATCCTGAGTCCTTATCCTCGCCTGAGTCTTCCCAAGTTCCAAATCCCCATCAGAGTATTCGGAATCCTCGCTTGACTCTTTAGTCTTCACCTCTGATCCTCATCCAAATCTGAGCGACTTACATCTTGAGTTCCAAGCTACCTCTTGTCCTCGCCTCATCTGATTTTATTTATTTAATAGCATTTCTATACCGACTTTCACAGACAAGTCTGACCAAGGCGGTTTACAACTTCCAATAAAAAAATAAAATAAAATAAAGTGATAATTAAACAAAAACAAATATGTAAAAACAAACAAATAAAATAAAATGCAAATAGAGAAAGTAAAGTAATAGATAGAAACAAAATACAATGTATGTTTATAATCCCTAATTCTTTAACATAATTATACTAATTTTATAAAAACAAGAAAAGTCTGAAAGTAGAGGAAAAACAATAACCACTGTTTTCACATGGTTTGGCTAAACTTGAGTAAGCTATTGAAAGCATTATGTATGCTAACTGAATAACCGTTAATAATATAAGAGTCTTTAAAGAGATGAATTCGATTCTTCAAGTGTCCTTATCTCATCTGAGCTCCCAAGTACCAAGCGTCCTTGTCTCGTCTGAGTCAGAAGCTTCACACGTCTTCGTCTTATCTGAGCCTCTGAGCTTCCTCTTCTTGTTCAAGTCAGCCTAGTCCAAGTCCGAGGTCTCATCTTGTTCCAAGCTCCAGTACCATCGCCTCTCCTTGGCCTCTGTCCATCCTGCTGCATCTGCCGCTACCCAGTGGCAGGTCCGAAAGGGCTATCGAGTGGCCGGAGGGCTACCCCAGAGATCAGCATTGCGTTGTTGGGTCTCTACCAGTGCATGTCCGGCAGAGGATAGGGCTCGGCGGCCAGTCTGCTCCTCCCATGATTGGACACGTCTTGCCTGCCGCGGCGCTTCCATGGAGCTCCTCTCTGCAGTCCTGTCATGGTCCATGGGCACGCATCTCCCCAGAGTCGGGAGCGCTTCCTAGCGCTCCCCTCCAACACTAACAGACACAATCTATAGGGATCAAAGCATACTGTTTTGTTTTTATTCATCTGGGCAATAAGCGAGAGCGTCTTCTCATAAAAAGAATCCCCCCTAAGGATTGAGAGTAAAATTGTGGATAAGTCAGCTAGCTGGAGCAGCCCCAAAGAAATAAATTGAATTGTGTTCCCTGGGACTTAAACCACTGTTGTGGTTATGTGTGTTTTGGTGGATCCTTGGGTGCTGTGGAGACGACCATGCCCATGGGGAGGGGCACTGGGCTAGACTCGTACTACACAAAACACAGGATAGTTCTTTTTTAATAGACAACTTGAAGAGAACCACCAGAGGTAGCAGTCTGTAGTTGCAGTCTCAGGGACCTCAGCAGAGGGAGCCCTTCTCTCCTAGAAGACGTCAGAAGGTTCCGCAGCAGGTCTCCCAGCAAGGAGATACTGTGGATCAGATAGACTGGGAATTAGAGTACTCACTAGGTATTTGCTGTTGATATGCGATTCCACCAGGTATGTTGTAGAAGATACAGGCACAGAGGCAGGGAGTGCAGGTCCTCAAGGAGAGAGTACCTGTTCTCTGTAAGGCACCTGAAATAAAGCAGAAGGCCCCCGAGAGAGCTTCCTGCGGCAGCATGGAAGCAGCAGAGTAGCGTAGACAGGAACGGATTCGAGTCCTTGCTAACTCAACGAGCTAGCAAATTAGTGAAGGTAATATACCCAGATGGCGTGTTGTCAGCATGAGGGAACGCCCTCGAGGTTCGTACCAAGGGTGGTACAAAGACGTGTGTTGTGCACGCACCCTAGTAAGTACCTGGGAGGAGCGATGGCGGGAGGCTGCACCATAGCCGTTCCGGGGACGCCAGAGAGGTCGGCTTGTAGACATGGCGGTAGCTATCTTTCCCAAGTAAGCAGGAGGAGCCATGAATAAGGCGAGACAAACTGGGCGAAGCCGTCTAGGACCGGACGCAACAACCACCAATAAGGGGTTACACTTAAAAGTTGCTATAAAACTAAAGATTTGCAGTAGTGACTAAAAAAAAAAAAAAGTATGGGTCAGTTTATGGTGAGGTAGGGAGAGAGGATAGAGAAAGATTGTGCCTGTGATTTTCTCTCTTTCTTCCCCACTCCCCTCCCCCCCCCCCTTTCATTTAAAGCTGCTGTCTCAGGTCTTCTCCTATACCTTTCAGCTTTGGAGATGCAAGCATTTCAGAGAAATGATCAGCTCTATTCTTCTCCTTCCAGTAGTGGTGGTGCAGGCTCCTGGAGCCCAAGACTGGTCCTGCAATTCTTTATCTGCTGGTGATAATGGTGCAGGTTTCTGGTGGCCACAATGGGGCCTGCTCTTCTCCTCCTGCAGCAGCACTGCAGGCTCCCAGGGGCCATGATTGGCCCTGCTTTTCTCCTCCCAGAAGCGGCAGTGCAAACCCCTGGGGCCACGATCAGCCACGGTTTTCTCCTTCCCTATGGAGCAGCGGTGAGGACTCCTAGGAGTCACAATCGGCCCTAGTCCCTTCTTCCTGGCGTGCAGTGGCTATGAGAGGCCCGGCAGCAGTAATACTCCTCTGGGTTCACGGAGCAGCCTGCTCCTTTTCCTCCCCTACATTCCCATTCTCTTTGGGCAGGTGGAGGTCTCGCAGCCAAAAAGGTTCTGGGTTGCGTGACCCAGAATAACCTAGCAGAAAATCAGCACAAACTATGGCCTACATTCTTCCACAGCTCGTGTGGTCCACAAATCTCTTATTTCAAGAACTGTAGAAAGGAAAGATATGTGTTGGTTAGCTCAAGTTAGTTTTTAAAATATTTTTACCATGGAATCCTTTTTCGAAGCATTTTCTATTTCTATGTACTTTTCTTAGTCATCATATCTAAAAGTCTATGTTATTCTTGTTCTGATATTTCCTTTCAACAGACCAGCTATCAAAAGGAATTGGCCATTTGCTTGCAGAAATGTGCTTTTTTTCCCCTCTCTAGAAGGCAGACAGGTTGCTATACTTGGACAGTGTGGAGTATCAATGCCTTCTTGGTCAATACGATGTGTTAGAAAGACGTATGAATGGAAGTTTGATCTTTAATAGGAAGTCGGTTGGAAGAGAAATGGGTGGAATGGTTTAAAGATACGTCGGTGACCTAGAAACCATGACAGCAGCTGCATGTACTGCAGCCTGGCTGGGAAATCTCAAAATGAAATGCTCGGATTTGCTGTTCATCAGGGAGGCAGCCAAATGACAGAATAGCGCATCTGGTGTACTGATCCTGAGCTATTTGTTATTGCAGTCATGGAATTTTAAGCATGCCCTGCTTAATGTGTCTGTTTAGGCATTCTCCTTGGTTAGCATGTGGGCTGCTACAAGCTGCATGTCATTCCAGAGGTAGTATGATATGTCAAGTTTGCTGGCACATGGACAGAGATCTCATGTCCCCTTTGCTTGCCTGACACCGTGCAGTGTATCTTTATTAATATTTCCTTCCCCGAGAGTGAATCTATTCTCCCGAGTTCTTGCTCCCCATCTAGTGGTAAGCCACAAATCCCTTCACATTTTAAGAAAGCTCTGAATGTATCTAGAGAGAAAGAAAATGCAATAATGTTTGGAGGATATTAAATTTTCCACAACACATCTGGGACTGGTATTCATCTGTGTTTGCTCCATCATACATAGTGACAAGGTCCCTGCACCGGGAATGAGATTCAATCAATTCCTTTAATCGGATAAATAGACAAAAAAAAGTATTTCACCGAATAAGACAGAATCCATTTATACTGACTGCTATGTGATTCTGAGCTTTCAACTGAAACCAGTCCTAATAATGTTAACATATTCCAGCAGAAATCACTTTCTACTTGCTAAAATGCTGAATCTCATAGAATTCAACAGATCTTGTCTCCAGGAGTTTGATCGGTTACAAAGTTGTACAGAACCTCACTTCTAAGAGATAGATCCTGAGAAAGAATCAGCAAATTCTTGTCCCAAGTGATAATCAAACCAATTTCTTGCAATGAAGAAATTGCTTGTGGGTCCCTGCAGCCTGCCAAGTAAGACTGGCCCCCATGAGAATCTTGTCCCTTTCTAGTTATCATTAGGGATGTGCAGCAGGGACGGATTTGTCCCATTCGGGATTCGGATTCGTAGGGGCCCAAATCCATTGCATCTGTTCTCGGGGGCCCCCGATCCGTGCATATGTCAAAAATAAATTCGTTCCCCCCAAAAAATCCCATCCCAACCCTTTAAAGTTATTTATCTACAACCCCCCACCCCCAAGACTTGCCAAAAGTACCTGGTGGTCCAGCGGGGTTCCTGGAGCAATCTCCTGCATTCGGGCTGTCGGCTGCCGGTATTCAAAATGGTGCCGATAGCCACTGTGACATAGTAAGGGCAAAGGCTATCGGCGCCATTTTGAATACCGGCAGCCGACAGCCCGAGTGCAGGAGATCGCTCCAGGAACCCCGCTGGACCACCAAGTACTTTTGGCAAGTCTTGGAGGAGGGGGGCGGGTTCAGGAGGGTGGAGGGCCTATTCGTTGATGATCTGTTGTATTCGTGGGGGTTCGCCATATGTTTCGGAACCCCCACAAATACAACGAATATGGCATATACGTTGCGGATTCACAATACGTCGAAAACGAATGCACATCCCTAGTTATGTCAATAGCCTAGAATGTCTTTCCATGAGGAGGAAGAGTTACTGTCACCAATCCTCTACCTTTGCTTGCATCTTGAAAGACAGACACTGCCATATCTGCATCTATAATCAGTCACGGAAGTCCTCACTGTAGGATCCTTTGTACACATCTTTCAATAGGAATTTTCTTACTGTCAATTTCCCTTCACTTAGCTCCTACAACTGTCAGTATGCATGAGTTTATTGCCTCTTGAGGAATGACCAACAGCATCCAGAAATCTGGACATTGTATGACATCTAGGTCCTGCATTTTCCTCCTTCTGCTCCCTTGTGATCCTACCTGCTAAACTGAGCATATCTCCAGTATTCCGATCCTGTGAATATGTTGCAACAGAACACTCATTTGCACAGTTTTTACAGGGAATCACCCTTAAGGAGCAAAGGGTCCCGTGTAAAGAAACAGTTAATAGAAATATAACTGGGTAGATCAGTCTGGTCAGTTATAGAAGTTAACAGAAAATTGACAAAAAAAATTCCTGTTCTACTATACTCCTTACTTCTCAGACCCTGTGGGAACAAGCAGAGCAGTATCCTCGTAGGATGGAATAGAAACCTGGAGAATCATTCCCCCAAAGGCCACTTTCCATTTTGTAATGTTTAGTGAAAAGTAAGACTGGAACCCCATGTAGCTGCTTTAGAAATTTCTTCTACTGATCATACCTTGTCAGTATAGGAATAAACACACTACTCTAGTGATATGTGCTCAGTAGAAACCTGGAAAACATACAGTGATAAAAATTTACTAGTATAAATCTGGATAAACAATTGTTTTAGTTTCCTGAAGAATGACGTCCTCTAAGTATTTTGGAACCCTCTTGAGATCCAAAATTTTGATTTCAACAGCCTGGTTAATGCACAAGGATGAATTAACCTTAGGACAAAGAACAGACCCGTTCTAAATGCAATCTTGTTTGGAAAATTTGCAGAAAAGGAGACAGTAAGGAGAAAGCTTTTGATTTGCTCCATCTTACTATTCATTCATTTGTATTCTGCCTTATGCTACATGGTTCTAAATTGGATTACAGATAAAACAACTTCTAGCTGATCAAACTTTAATCAAAACGGTTACTAAGGTGGTGAAAAAAAAAATAAAGAGTTGATTCCATTAGTAGCATGAAATTTATCTAATGTTTGGGTACTTGCCAGGTACTGGTGACTTGGATTGGCCACTGTTGGAAACAGGATAGTGGGCTTGATGGACCCTCGATCTTACCCAGTATGGTAACTTATGTGCAAATGGGGGTGCTATAAAAGCATTCAATACAACATTCAGACTCTAAAAAGGAAGTGGCTTCAGCATCTTGGGTCTTAGAAACTTTGGTGCTCTGCACAATCTCACCACATCTGGATGAGACATCAGAAGTACTCCACCAATCAAACCTCTGAAGTTACAAAACAGTCACATGGACCCTCAGTATACTGACATTTGTGGCTAAATCAAGGCCCAGAAACAAAAAGTCATCTAAACATGACAAGCACAGACCTTTGTAATCCTAATATGACAGCTTTTGCAATCAGCAAAGCACCTATAGCCTGAATGTAAGAAAGGCAGAACCTAACTTCAAATATCCCTGGAATCATTCTGGCAAAATAGCACTTAGGTTTTTGGGTTTACCTTTCCGTTTCTAAGCCAGTCTCAGATACAGTGAACTGGAATTACTCATTGCCATTGACTTATGACTTTATATCAGGGGTCGGGAACCTTTTTGGCTGAGAGAGCCATGAATGCCACATATTTTAAAATGTAATTCCATGAGAGCCATACTAACTACAACCCCCCATCCTCCTGAACTCCCCCCCCCAAGACCTACCAAATTAATTTACTACACCCCCTATTCTCCTGACGCCCCCAAGACCTCCAAAATTAATTTACTACAACCCCCAACCCTCCTAACTCCCCCCCCCAAGACCTGCCAAAAGTCCCTGGTGGTCCAGCGGGGGTCCAGGAGCGGTCCGGGAGCGATTTCCTGGACTTGGGCTGTCGGCTGCCAGTAGTCAAAATGGCGCCAATGGCCCTTTGCCCTCACTATGTCACTGGGGTCGACCAATGGCGGCGGTAGCCCCTGTGACATAGTAAGGGCAAAGGGCCGTCGATAATGGCAGCCGACGGCCCTTTGCCCTTACTATGTCACAGGGGCTACCGCCACCATTGGTCAACCCCAGTGACATAGTGAGGGCAAAGGGCCGTTGGCGCCATTTTGACTACTGGCAGCAGACAGCCCAAGTACAGGAGATCGCTCCTGGACCCCCGCTGGACCACCAGGGACTTTTGGCAGGTTTTGGGGGGGGGGGTCAGGAGGGTGGGGGTTTTTGTTAGATTTTACTTTATTAAAGATTTGTCTGCGAGCTAGATGCAGCCATCAAAAGAGCCACATCTGGCTTGCGAGCCATAGGTTCCCGACCCCTGCTTTATATCTTCCAAATTCAGAACAAACAATTCTGGAAAGCATGGCTATCTGAGCCAGGATGCTGCCACTGGGAAAAGTAAGGCAGCATAACCCAAGACAGAACAGATTTTTTTCCATTCAGAGGCCAGACCATTTGTAACCTCTGCCCTGTTATCCTATATATGATATAGGTATCATATAAATAAATATATCATATATAGATATCTATTTATATGATAGAATGGCTCTATCATATCTCCCCTATCCCATCTTTCCTCTAGGCTATACATGTTTAGATTTTTAATTCTATCCCATATGCTTTAAAACGAAGACCACTAGTCGTTTTAGTAGCCACTCTCTGGACCAACTCCATCCTGTTGAAGGTGCAGCCTCCAGAATTGTACATAGTATTCCAAGTGAGGTTTTACCAGGGACCTATACAAGGGCAGTAACTTTAAGGTCAGCTGGCCATGAGGAAAGACATTTTCAAAGCCATTTGTGCAAATAAATTGTAGTTTACCCAGGAAAACTAACCTCTCAAGCTGGCTAAAAGAACATGCATTGTACTTTTATCCACTTTTGGGGGAGGCATTACCATAGGTATGCTTTGGGTAGGATCACAGATTGTGTTTGCCATAAACATTTCTACCAGTGCAAAAAGTATGTACAAAAGCACACTCTGTACCCAAGGCAATTTTCAATGGGAAAGTAAGCTCCTATGTTCCCTTTGAAATTTGGTTCATGGGTAAAAAAAAATACCCATGCACATTGCACCAAATCAGACAGTTTGAAAATTGCCCCTAAAACGGGAAAAGCCTTTTAGTACATGAAAAAAAATACTTCAATTTTCTGGCTTTAATCTCTCCAAATTATATAAATGTTAATAGTATCAAGGAACAACAGGATTTAGAGGAGTTGTGAAATCCCAATAGTTAGCCTTTGCCTCACACCAGCAGGGGCACCTGTGGGCTTAAGGAACTATCTGGTCAGTCCTCAGCAATTTGTCCCATACGTCCTGCTCACAAATATCTTGGTTTTTGTCTGGACATATATAAATTCCAGGCTTCCAGTCACCAGAACCTGGTTCTCATGTCAAGGCCTTCTCATATGAGTCCTACCTTCTAGAGTTGTCTTGCTACATTGACTCCTTTCTGCTCCAGATCTGCTAACTCATCTCACAGGTTCTTCCTAGTTCCAGTTCTCGCTTGTGCTTCTCATTAGATTTCTGCCTAGTACTGGTTTGGGGTCTACCTACCTATGCCCTTCTAGCCACCAGCACCTGAGGGCTCAATCCAAGGGGAAGATGGGCATCACAAGAAAATGAAACACCACTGCTATTGTGACTGGAACACGTCCGTCTCACCTTACCAGTGTGTATTGACCATTTGGCATCACAGTCCTGGCAGATTATGCCATCACGGGTGTTGAGGACACTGTCAGGTGGGAGCTTACTACCCAAGCAGCCAAAGACATGCACACCAGACTCAAAGGCACTATGAGTTTATTAACCAGGGGAACATGGAAGAAAGGCAAATCGTTTTGATATGTATCTGAAAGATTCAAATGAGCCACCAGTGTGGTAATAGAAACAAACTTTGATCTTCAGTAATCTGGGATTAGATGGTCTCTAATGATTATGAATTAACAGGCCTGTGCAGACTTAATCAACAATCTGCATTAATTTAGAAACTGTGAAAATACATCTGTCTTGAACCACTAAAGCAATTATTATATAAAGTGGCGTGAATATTTTAGGCTCCCTGTTCAAATTGTATGTTTCAATGAATCACTAAGGCAACTGAAGCACAGACAGCACATTTAAACATCTTTCTACAAACTTTAATGCCTATATGCATATTTTAAAAGTCTCAAAATAAGAAAACCACTGAATAAGGCACATGCAAAACGTTTATGCCCCCTTAGCAGTCATTTTTTGTAACACCTCCTGTGACAGAAATAACAGCTTCCAAATGTTTCCTCTAGCCAGTTAAGACTTTCTATTCTTGGCTTTGGAATTTTTTCCACTCTTCCTTGCAGAACTGTTCTAAACTCAGAAATATTCTTAGGTCTCCTTGCATGCACTGCAGGTTTGAGATCTCCCCACAGATTTTCAATATTCAAGTCTGGGGATGTTATGGATCTGCTCCCCCAGAGGGGAGGAGCTAGCAATCTGTTATGGATCTGCTCCCCCAGAGGGGAGGAGCTAGCAGACTGTTAGTAATCAGCTCCTCCAGAGGAGAGGAGTTAGCAGCCTGATGTAGATCTGTTCCTCCAGAGAGGAGGAGCAGCAATCTGTTATGGAATCTGCTCCCCTGAGGAGAGTAGCCAGCAGTCCGTTGTACTCTGTAGATGGAGTTAGTGATCTGTTGGGGGTTGGTTTCCCACACCGTGGCAGTCTGTTATGATACCGCTCTAGTAGTGTTAAGGAATGAACACTTTAATGTAAATTGGTGAATCCTTGGGCCGATGGCAGATGACAGCGCCCCCAGGAGGATATCCTGAGAAGGACCACCAACTAGGCTGGAATATGGAGACTAACACAGATAGTTCTTTATTAGACAGGAAGTAGAACCACCAGAGGTGGCAGTAGTGAGGTGATGTGCACGGCAGGGCTGAAGTCCCTCAGATACTGGAATTGCAATCTCTGGGTTGCTGAGCCTTAGAGAGAGACTATAGGTAGTGAGTAGCCAGGATTTGCTGGATAAATAACCAGTAGTAGATGATACACTCACAATTGTAGATATCTGTAATGGCTTCTATGCAACAGAGAGTCTTCAGTATATTCAGGAACAAGAGTTGTAGGCAAGTACTGGTTCCTATATGCAATCTGGAATAAGAACTCACAATATCTGTATATGAGATGGCTTCTGGAATAGAAGAGAGTCTTTGGAGGGTTTTAGGAACATAGGAACTGGTACTCACTCCACGAGGGCCTATCTGCAATCCTTAATAGTAATTCACAAGATATAGGTATGCGATAACTTCTGAGATAGAAGAGAGTCATGAAGGGTTTTAGGAACTTAGGCCCTCGTGGAGCGAGTACCGGTTCCGATCTGTAATAGAACTCACAGTGTTCACGTCTGCGATCGCTTCCAGGTAGTAAGGAGTCTTCTGAGCATTCAGGGACGTAGGCCCTCGAGGAGCGAGTACCGGATCCCGTCTTAGCAATCTTAAATCAAGAAGAGAGAGTGGGGCTCCCGAGGAGCAGGTACCCCGAGGTAAGTTTGTGGAGGCAGAGCAGCAGAGAGAAGAATTCCCCTTGCTAACTCGATTCATAGTTGCAAGCAAAGACCTTTTAAGTTGGAAGTGGATGACGTCATTACAGGGGGATGCCCCCGAGGTTCGCGCCCTTGCCAGTACAAACTCTGGAGCACGCGCGCCCTTACGTCATCAGGAACATGGCGGATCCGCAGCGTCAGGCCAGCCCGGGGTTTCCGGGGAGAAGAAGCCGCGGCAGCATCTGTCCGTCAGACCCGAAGAGAGTTGCCACCAAGGTAGAGAGGGTGGAGCGAGGGCGAGAACAGGCACGAATGCAACAGGAGACTGTGAACAGGAGTGGCTCAAGGCAATCTGCTGCCTGATGTGAGGGATAAAATGGTGTAGGTCTATTCTCTGAGCAGGCCAAGGGAAGAGTGTGGTGGTCCTTGAAGTCTGGCTCTTGCAGTGATTTGAAATGCTTGGGAAGGAGAGAAGCAAGGGCCAGGGGGTCACAGAAGAGTGGAAGATAGAAAGCTGGCAGCCCCATCACATTCCCAGGAACCCTACCACCTGCATCCAACCTTTCCTCAAACACCAACATTTTCACTGTATAAGGTGTAAAGTACTATATGCAACACAATCAATAACACCTACAAATGCTGTTTTTTTGAATTTTTTGTAACAAAAAAAACCAGCATTTATAGGTGTTATTGTGTTGCAACTTTTCCTCAGCATTTTCCCCCTGGGAAAGTAGGATATGGATGAATGGTGGGGGTTTGTGTATGGCAAGCACTCTCAGGGATGGTGCAAAGGTAGTAAGCGCCCTAGGCAAACCTTACCCCCTTGAGCTCCTGTCCTCGGCCCTTACCATACACAATTAATAATTTTGCATTTATTTATAGTAACATGATTTTACATAGAAAAATACATTCAAAGTACAGTCTTCTGAGGTAAACATATCATTTACAAAAACATGTATATTATACAGGGTGGCCCATGGAAAAGTAGCCCGCCTCCAATACCAGTGCATTGGAGGCGGTCTACTTTTCCATGGGCCACCCTGTATTTACATGCACTACTGCGGGGGCAGTGAAAAAAAATGGAATCTGTATGGTAATAGGCCTATTTATAAAGTACACTGGTTCTGGGCTTGGTATTAAGAAAGCCATGAATAAAATGACCTACAAATTACAATATGTAAACCTGCCATACTAAAATAGCATGCAAACAGTAACAATCTTACCTATTAAAAGACTATTATTACACCAGGCCCTAATGCACCAATACCCCTCCTATTTTGAAAACAGAACAAGCTAGGCTGCTAGAGATCCTTACATATAAACTATACACTAGCAGAATACCTCACCTCGGTCACATTTGCAGAACAAAGACGCACCCTCACCAAATACAGAATAGACCTTATAAAGTACAAATGTAAACATGCAGACAAAAACTGTAGAAACAAAAAAAATCCAAACTCTATATGCAGTGCAAGAATCATTAAACAGATATATCACCATTCCTCATAAAACAATAAACGTAATATAAAACATCATACTAACAAAAAGAATATTTAAAAACTGTAGAGCAAATTGTTAAATAATTGAATTAAAAAAAAAAGCTCCAAAAATCAATATTTCAAAACAGCACACACATTAAACATCCAATAATAATTAAAATTAATGAAATATATTTCCCACTCTTCATATCTGGATCTTTTGATTTCCAGACACCCCGAAATTGATCTGGATTATTGGAGGGAGGGGCGCTACACACAAACTTTGTCCATTCACTGATATCCACACCTCACACGTTTATTCACTCACGCACATACTTGTTCATTCATTCTCACATGTTTGATCAAACGTGCTCTCTCACTCATTCACACATACAGTCTCTCGCTCATTCACTTACCCACATATGCTCACTTTCCTCCATTTCTAGGAACAGCAGCCTCCACCTTCAGCCCATGCAACCAGTAAGACTCCTCTACAGGCTGACAATACTCTGCTCCTTTTTTTAGCCATGCAGACAGGTGTAGCTCCTGCTCCTTTCCATCTGCAGTGATTGCACCTCCTTCTCCCCACCTACGCGGACCCATATGACAAATTCTTCTGGGCCCATGCTAGATAGAACAAGGAGTCACAATGTTTGCAGTACTGGCACTACAATGCCACCCCCAAAATCTTTGACACTCTAGGCAGCTCTCTAGTCCTTCCACTGGCCATGCACTCTTTCCCTATTCAGTGTTGCTCCCCACCATTTTCTACCTCATTAAAAGCACCTTCCTTTTCATTCACATACCCATTCCCTTTCCATCCCCTCTCACCCACCTTCTCTTCCCACCCACCTTTTCTTCCCACTCACTCCCAGATCTTTTCCTCTCACTCCTCCAATCCCATCTCTCACTCACCCATTCTCGTCCCATTCACTCACTCCTTCCATCCCAACTAATTCACTCACTTCTCTTCCCTCCCACTCACTCCCCTCTTATTTTCCTTTAGAGTCACAATCTCCCAATCCTTCATTTTCTTTGGCCCTTGGGCAGTTCATTTTCCGGCACTGCCACTGGATGTCATCATTTAGCAGCGGCACATCCACTGGGATTTTCCTGCAGGGTGGGACCTAGGAATCCTCTAGGACAGTGGTTCTCAACCTTTTTTCGGCCGGGACACACCTGGCAGATGGTTCTCACATGCGTGACACACTGAACATGTGACCGTCACGGGACAAAATGTAAATATACATTCTGCATCCTCAGGAACCACGTTGACCCCCAAAAATGGGTGCAGAGCAGAACTAGGGCATTACCCGTACAGCTCACCATACAAAAAAGATATTCTGGATCTGATGACATCTCAGTAAAAGCAAAACAAACTCTCTTTACTGGCAGGCACAATACCCCTCCTTATGAAAAGACAGTAATTTACCACTACAAATATTTACCACCTCCTATTGGGAAAACAGAGCAAGCCAAGCTGCTATAGATACCCACTTAGAAATAATTGTAAAACTATATTAATAAATGTTACAAAACAGCTGATGAACAGAATAACATCCAACAATTAAAAACTCATAAAAATTAATAAAAATTGTCTAAATATCAAAATATTTCAAAACAGCAGACACATCACACAATACCCAATAATTAAAATGGCAGTCAATCAAGAAAAATAAACTTCAAAAGCCACCTTTACTTACCCTCTCCAGCAACTCTCCTACTCCTTTCCCTTGCAGACCAATAGCACTCACTAGAAGCAGCAGTGGCTGCTGAAGCTATGTCCTCACAGTCCTCTTCCATAAGGCCCACAACCAGTGACAACCAGTCTCTGTCTCACACAGACTAGTAACTTCCCTAACTAGTATCTCTTCCTCACACACACATAACCAGTCACCTCCCTGACCAGTCTTTGTCTCAAACACACAAAACACACCAGTCACCTCCCTGACCAGTCTCTCTCAATCACACACATGCTCTGTCACTTACATACAATCTCACACATATTCTGTCATTTACAACCACACACACTGCCACTCATGCACCCATTTTACCACACACACACTGCCACTCATGCACCCATTGTACCACACACACAAGCTCTCACTCATGCACCCAGGCACCCATTCTACCACACGCACACAAAGCTGCCACTCACGCACTCAGGCACCCATTCTACAACAGGCACACAAGCTCTCACTCATGCAACCAGGCATGCATTCCAACACAAACACACACACACACACAGCTGCCACTCACGCACCCAGGCACCCATTCTACCACACTCACACACAAGCTCTCACTCATGCACCCAATTCTACCACAGGCACACAATCTCTCACTCATGCACCCATTCTACCACAGGCACACAAGCTCTCACTCATGCACCCAGGCACCCATTCTACCACACTCACACACAAGCTCTCACTCATGCACCCATTCTACCACAGGCACACAATCTCTCACTCATGCACCCATTCTACCACAGGCACACAATCTCTCACTCATGCACCCATTCTACCACAGGCACACAATCTCACATGGAGCTTCTTCTCGTTGTTTGGCCCAATAAGCCTGGCCTCCACTTCTCAGCTGCCTCTGGCCTGACCTCTCATGGTGCACAGGGTCTCTACATCTTCAGCCGCCGGCAATGGTGCACAGCATCTCTACGTTCTTCGGCCACGCTGACGTCGGCGCGCAGCGTCTCTTCATTCTTCGGCCCCGCTGGCCTCGGCTTGCAGCGTCTCTTCTTTCTTTGGCCCCGCTGGCGTCGGGGCGCAGGTCTCTTCATTCTTCGGCCCCGCTGGCGTCGGGGCGCAGGTCTCTTCATTTTTCGGCCCCGCTGACGTCGGAGCACAGGTCTCTTGATTTTTTGGCCCCGCTGGCGTCGGAGCGCAGGTTTCTCCACTCTTCAGCCACCGCCGGCGGCGCGTGTCTCTTCATTCTTTGACCCCGCTGGCGTCAGCGCGCAGGTCTCTTCATTTTTCGGCCCTGCTAGCGTCGGGGCGCAGGTCTCTCCGCTCTTCAGCCGCCGGCAGCGGCGCACAGCGTCCTTTCTTTCTTCGGTCCCGCCGGCCTGGCCTCCAGCGGTGGCGCGCAGCATCTCTCCATTCTTCAGCCCCGCCCCTGGGGAGAAGGGAACCACAAGCAGGGCAGTGGAACACCGGGAGCCGCGACACACCTGCCGGTGCTTGGCGACACACTGGTGTGTCGCGACACACCGGTTGAGAACCACTGCTCTAGGATGTCATCATTTGGTAGTTCCACTGCTTGCCAAGGTAGTCTTTCTGCCCATGAAATGTGGGAACCCCACAGGCATATTATCATCCCATGCCCACCAACATCTGAATGAAAGGTCAGTAGGTCACAGCAAAGGTATTACTGGGGGACAAGTCATGTTACCTCAAAGTTTCCCGTCTAAGGCCTCACCCTGCCTAAAGATTGAGCCACCTCAGATTGTGAAGTCAAAGGAACAATAGATAAAGATTTTAGAATTAAGTACTTTATTATTGATCTTGGAGGTATGTTTTGGATCACTGACTTGCTGAAATATTCAACCTTTTTAGCTTCAATTTCTTCACTGATTATGGGGCATTAGTTTCTAGGATACATTGATATGTAGTTGAGTCCATGCCTCCTTCCACTCACACAATAATTTATATTTGAGTTACTTCCAACACACATCCAGTGTGGTGAATAATACAATAATAATTATTAACTCACATGACATAAAAGTAAAATAAACAAAACCACATTTAAAATTGGTCTTATGAATATGCTCCGCTTAAAAATAGGCCTTTACTTGACTCCTGAACATCTTTAAATCTGTCTCAGCTCACAATTCAGATGGCAGGTGCTACATACGAAAATGCCCCAGCCTGAGTGCTTTGCAGCTTCTGATCCTTTGTGGCTGACAATGACAACAAATTTGCTTCTGAAGATCTTAACCTCCAACCCAGGTTATATATTTTCCAGAGAACATGGATCTTCCACATGTAAAAGCTAATGAACTATCACAATGATCTTAAAGTGTATCTGTACCCAAATAAAATAGTAATTCTGTATTAAACACTGCAAAAAGATGCTGTGTTTTAACTTTGTACCATGTAAATGTTTCAGCTTCTGGTCACTGAAACACAGAACTTGACCAGAAGTGCCTAAACGTTTGTGCACAACTCTATATGCATAATACTTAAACTGTGTATTAATTTTAAGATTTTTTTTAAATCATTTTAGATCTTGACTAATCAAAGAGATCCTTGTTTTAAATATGAGACTGTAAATAAACTATATTCTAAGAAATAAACCCTTACAGATTTGTAGAAATATTTCCTACAGATACACAAATATGGGTTTTATTCTCTTCCTGGAGACCACCACCCCAAATATATTTACCTCTGCTTAGAGAAGAAGTCAGTGCAGCTGGGCCTACCTTTTGCAACTTTGTTCCTATTATACGCTGGGAAAACAATTTTCCTCTTATAAAAAATGATGGATGCTGGGCCTTGTCATTTCCTCTCTTTCTGCTCTTTTATATTCTATTCACATGGTGCTTGAAAGAACTATATGGACAGAGACTGCAAGGCTACCATTCTGGCAGTCTTTTATGCAAATTAAAAAAAAAAAAAGAGAGAGTACTACTTATAAAATTATTATAAAAGTGCTTTTGCATAATCTACTACACAACTAGGCTCATTTCACACACACTTCATATCTTCTCTCACACTGTGCTACCTGCACCCACAAAGTACACACACAATTATACTTCTATACTCCTATTAATTCATCTTGCTTACAGACCACTAAACCTCTGAGAAAAGACATACATCATACTTACTTACTTATTTATTTAACATCTCTTCTATACCGATGTCCGTTCGCACATCGCATCGGTTTACAATAAAACGAAAACTTTTGGGCGGAGCCCTTATATATAACAGATACACTAGTGAACTAGGTATAATATAATTAACTTTTGGGAGGAGCCCTTACAAATAACAAACATCAATGGGTAGATGCAATGAACTGTAACTATAACTGTAACTATAACTATACATATATACATGATAGTGCACAGTACAAAATCAGCAGGCATAAGGCGTTCACAACAAGAAATCAGGTAAAACAAGCAATACACATTTTACTGAAAATATTTCAATACCTTTTGCTTTAAATTTTTTGAGGCCTTTTCGGATGAGCTGGGGACAGGAGGATACATATTTTGGTATATGCCATGCTCAGCTACATTTCTGATGACAAGCACTAAATTGAAACCTTAAGAGGTCAGCAGGGCTTCTTATGTTATACATTATTTTCCCAGTTGGGTGATGGATGTGCTGAATCTAGTGTCTTGTAAGGATTGAAATATATGAAGACACACTCTGCATATAAGAACAGGACTTCTAGGAATATGCTGTGTGGACCCCTGCAGGGTAAGGGTGGTAAGTAATGAACCCTTCTGTGGGGCAGATGAGTGGCTCCTTACCACTCCCCTTAACTTCTGCTGGTTTAAGTTGATGTGTTCAATACTGTTTGGCATTCTAGGTTCAAATCCTGCTTATCACACCATAACTCCTTTTGACTATGGGCGCCACTGTCTTCCTCTTGCTTGGGTATCAATTCCATTGTAAGTTCTTATGGGCAAAAACTCTATTTTAGGGCATTATGTAAGTTCCAAAATAAAATTAAAATGTAAACGAAAGCAATGCAGGGTTGAATACTGAAAACTTTACTTTGACAGAAAGGCCAATGCTATACCCTGAGGGGAAGGACAGCTGTCATTCAATAATCTATTACAGGGGTTCCCAACCTTTTTGGGAGAGTGAACCCCTTTTCAATTTCCAAAATTTTCACAGACCCCCACGTCTCCCTTTCATTTTTGCCTGCAGTATGCATGCCATATATAAGAAAAGTGATTAATGTAATAAAAAATTCTATGCACACCAGGCTCATTCATAAATATAAGAACATAAGAAGTTGCCATACTGGGTAGACAAAGGGTCCATCAATACCAGCATCCTATTTCCAACAGTGGCCAAGCCAGGTCACAAATACCTGGCAGGATCCTAAGGGGTAGACAGTTTCCAAGGTGCTTGTGTCAAGAATAAGCAGTGGATATCTGAAACTCCACCTTAACAACGATCTATAGACTTTTTCTCCAGAAACTTGTTCAAACAGTTTTTAAGTGCAGCTATACTAATAGCTTTCACCACATCCTCTGGCAACAAATTCCAGAGTTTAATTGTGTGTCGAGTAAAAAAATATTTTCTCTTATTAGGTTAAAATGCATTACTAGGTCTTTGTACTTTTCAAAAGAGTAAACTGATTAAAGTTTACCCATTCCATCCTGCTCATTTTATAGACCTCAGCTATCTTCTCCAAGCTGAAGAGTCCTAACCTCTTTAGTCTTTTTATATAGGAGAATTGCTCCATCCCCTTTGTCATTTAGGTCGCCACTCTCTGTACCTTTTCTAATTCTGCTATATCTTTCTTCCGATGCAATGACCACAACTGCACATAATACTTAAGATGAGGTTGCATCATGGCGGTACAGAGGCGTTATGATATTCTCTGTTTTATTCTCCATTCCTTTCCTAATAATCCCCAGCATTCTATTTGCTTTCTTGGCTGCTGCTGTACACCGAGCAGAATATTTCAATATAATTTCAACAATGACACCTATATCCTTTTCCTGAGTGGTGACTCCTATTGTGGAACCTTGCATTTTGTAGCTATAATTTGGGTTACTTTTCCCTAAGTGCCTCACTTTGCACTTGTCCACATTAAATGTCATTTTCCATTTGCATGCCGCCTCCCAGTTTTGCAATGTCTCACAATCTCCTTGTGATTTAACAATTTCAGTAACTGTGTGGCATCCACAAATTTGATCACTTCACTTGTTATTCCCATTTCCAGGTCATTTATAAATGCATTAAAAAGCAGTGGTCCTGGAACAGTTTCCTGGGGCACTCCACAATTCACCTTCTTCCATTGGGAAAATTTACCATTTAGCCCTATTAACCAGTTGGCAATCCACAATAGGACACTGCGTCCTATCCCATGACTTTTTAATTTCCAAAGAAGTCTCTCATGAGACCAAAATTATTCAAGTGCATTAATCAATGAAAATTCTTCTATATAGGAATGGGACAGAATCCCAATATAAAATCTGCATTTCAAGCTCTACAATACCCTGCATACATAGAAACTCCCCCATTGAAATTTGTAGAGCAGAACAAGGGCACTTCCCCTTATTCACCATAAAAAAAAAAAAAATCAAATTCTGGTGTCACCTTATTATCAATAACACAAACTCTCTCCACTACCAGGAACATTTTATAATATAAAATCCTGCAAAAAATGAACTTGGGTCCTAAAGGAAGCCTGCCATACCCTAACACTCTAACGGCCAGACTCAAAATAGTAACACTCCTACCTATGAAAAGGCAAAACTGGAAATATTACAACAGGCCCTAAAACACCAAAACATCTCCTGTTAGGAAAAATGAACAAGCCCAGCTGCTGTGGTCCCTATAAAGAAACTACATGCTTGCAGAACACCTCACTTAAGTCACACATATAAAACACACAGACCCTTGCCAAATACAAAATAAAGAGACTAAAAATATAAATACAAATGCGCAGACAAAAACTGAACTGTGAACTGGAAACTGCAGTGCAACAATGGAAAAACAAAAACATCACATTCTCATAAAACATCAAACAATACAATCAAGAAATATAAAATATCAATAGTAAAATCATATTAATAAAACATGCTTGGTCCTCTCCCATTCACACAAACTCTCACACCCTCATTCGGGCCTCTTCCTCTATTTCCTGGAGTCTGTAGGGGGGGGGGGGGCCCATGGCCTCCTCCTCTCTCATGCTGCTAGCAGCTTGGAATGTAGTGATGGCAGGCCAGAGGCATTTTTCAGTCTTCATTGCCAGCGGAATGGATGCGCCAGTAGCCTGTCGGGCCTCCTTCCATCTTCAGCTACCGGTGGGATAGGTGCGCAGGTGGCCTGTCGGGCTTTTTCATTTGCAGCACGGGCTTTCTTCTCAGAAGGATGGGGGGATAGAAGAGGTAGCAGATTCCGATCACTTCCTGCAGACCTACTGTTATGGTTTGGTGGACCCCTAGGGATCCATGAACCACAGATTAGGAATCACTGATCTAGAAGTTCAACCTTTCAAGGCCAGCAGTTCTTCATGGCGAGCATTGTGGGTATTGTTTGGACTCTAACAAAACCTTTTCCATTGCTGCTTGATTCTATTTCTTCATTATATGCTATAGAGACAGGTCATATAAGTGTTTGAAAAGATTTTTAAATCAGGCAGGGCTATGACTGAAGTGTGGGTAAACTTTATTGGCTTGTTATTACATAGTGCTCACATCATTCCTTGGGCATGCTCGGTATGCTTTTTCTACCAAATTCCAATTGCTGCTGACATCAGAGTAGATGTCAGCAGCAAACAAAAATCTATTTTAATAAAGCAGATAATGCATTACTACTCGTGGAAGGAATCCTGCATATAATGTATAATAAGTTAAATTGTGAGGACTTTGCTTGCCTTTTTTTTTTCTCTCACAGAAAACATCTATTCGGGCATCTTTCTATCATACTTTACTTGATTTTGATCAAACAAGGATTTAAACTGCCAGGGAACGGAAAGTCTTGAATGCTCATCATATTCTTCTGAGGATAGGTTATCGTGGAGATGGTTGTTTTCAATGTCTAGTTTTTGCAAATTTCTTGTGTAGAGATGGGAAACATTCTTAGGAGTGTCAATACATCTACCTGTCAACTAGATTCTATTCTATCAATAACTGCTAAAATTCTCTCTCAAGAATTCTCTTTTTTAGCTTATGTCATGAATTCTTCACTGTCAGATGGGGATCTGCGTCAAAATATCAGGGCTGAGCAGGCTGGTGCAAGCTAATCCCCTAACAGTAGCAATACAGGACTTGAAGGTCTTATGCCTGTCCAACAACCTTCTCCTTCTCCTGCAGGTTCTGGTGGCCAGCAGGACTTCTGCAGCAGGGACAAGGCAGGCCGTGGTCAGGGCAGGCAGCATTCAGACAGAGCAATGTCCAGGCAGCATTCAGGGCAGGCAGAGATTAGGCACAGTAAGGGCAGAAGTTAGTTTGGGTCAGTTACAAAAAGATCAGTCTGAGGAAGGCTGACTGGGAGACAAGGCAAAGCAGGATAGGGAAACAAGGCAGGGTGGAGAGGCAAGGCTAGGAACACACTGGCAAGAACAAGGTAAAACAAACAAGAGGGTACAAGGTAAACTGGAATTGGGAGTACAAGACAGGGTACAGGTAGGTTAGATAGGCCTCCAAGAGGCCTAGATAAGACAAGGGCAAAACAAGAAATAAGTGACAGGATAGGCCACCTGGAGACCTAGACAGGACAAGGGCAAAGAATACATATACAAGAAGGGCCATTGAGAGGCCCAGATAGGACAAGAACAAGGCACGGGACAAGCTAGGCCACCGGGAGCCCTAGAGGAAACAGGAGGGTCCACTGTGAGACCCACAGGAAAATAGACAAACAAACAGGAACATGATAACAAGCCCACAATGGGAACAAGAACAAAGCAAGGCAAGAAGGCCTCTAACAGGTCAAACAGGAAGACAAATAAGTGCAAGGATGACCAGAAAAAAAGGAGTAGAGGTGACTTGATGATGCGGCCCCGAACTAAGAATGGGAAGATTATATGGAGCTGGCTTTGCTGTTTCATGCAGCCTTCAAGGCAGAGGTTAGAGTCGGATTGCATGTGGCCCACCGAGGACCCCTGTTGGCAGGGGGGATGCCTAGCAGCCAGTATCATGATATAGAATCTAAAAGAGGCTGTGGTAACATCAATTAAACAAGGGGAGTTAATTCCCAATGTTATTGAACAAATGTTATTGAACATTACCGTCCCATTTTCCAATTTGTCATTAAGAAAAATGGTTGAAAAGATTATTATAGCCAACTTAATTTCACAACAAAAGCACACGTTTCACATCCCTGTCAACTGAATTTCTGTCCTGGCTAAGGACTAAAAATAGCTATATTAGCATTGATTGACAGTATCCAGATGCACATAGACAGAGGCTTGATCTGTCCATGGCATGTGTCACTCTCAGTCATGTGTTTCTTTTAGGATGGTCAGGGGATACTGATCCATATGGCAAGCTTTATAAGTAGTTTAGCTTATTATTAATGTATTATCTTGTGGATGCATTCCCCAATGTGAATCTTGGGGAAACAACATATATCTTGGGGACATCAACATTCAGCCTTCTTCTAGATTTGGGCTTGTTTCCAGTTCTGTTTAACATCTATTTGGCACCCCTAGCAGAACTTACACCAGGCCAAAGCTCTGGATATGAGCTACATGCTATTTTCCACATCTTTTTATTTATTTATTTTTATTTATTAATTTCTATACCGGCTTTCACGACCAAAGGTTGCATCAAGTCGGTTTACATTTAACAAGTCGTGTAATAAACATAGAACTAGGGTAATTGAACTGGTGCAGAAAATAATAGTTACAATGAACAAGGAAATTACCAACTGGGATAGGAGGAAAAAAGAGAAAAGGGACAGGAATATTTACATGGTAAAACGCATTTACAGTGAATATTTACATAGTATGCAATAAAGGATTTGTGTCAAGAGGATAAGAACATAAGAACATAAGAAAATGCCATACTGGGTCAGACCAAGGGTCCATCAAGCCCAGCATCCTGTTTCCAACAGTGGCCAATCCAGGCCATAAGAACCTGGCAAGTACCCAAAAACTAAGTCTATTCCATGTAACCATTGCTAATGGCAGTGGCTATTCTCTAAGTGAACTTAATAGCAGGTAATGGACTTCTCCTCCAAGAACTTATCCAATCCTTTTTTAAACACAGCTATACTAACTGCACGAACCACATTCTCTGGCAACAAATTCCAGAGTTTAATTGTGCGTTGAGTAAAAAAGAACTTTCTCCGATTAGTTTTAAATGTGCCCCATGCTAACTTCATGGAGTGTCCCCTAGTCCTTCTACTATCCGAAAGAGTAAATAACCGATTCACATCTACCCGTTCTAGACCTCTCATGATTTTAAACACCTCTATCATATCCCCCCTCAGTCGTCTCTTCTCCAAGCTGAAAAGTCCTAACCTCTTTAGTCTTTCCTCATAGGGGAGTTGTTCCATTCCCCTTATCATTTTGGTAGCCCTTCTCTGTACCTTCTCCATCGCAATTATATCTTTTTTTAGATGCGGCGACCAGAATTGTACACAGTATTCAAGGTGCGGTCTCACCATGGAGTGATACAGAGGCATTATGACATTTTCCGTTTTATTCATCATTCCTTTTCTAATAATTCCCAACATTCTGTTTGCTTTTTTGACTGCCGCAGCACACTGAACCGACGATTTCAATGTGTTATCCACTATGACACCTAGATCTCTTTCTTGGGTTGTAGCACCTAATATGGAACCCAACATCGTGTAATTATAGCATGGGTTATTTTTCCCTATATGCATCACCTTGCACTTATCCACATTAAATTTCATCTGCCATTTGGATGCCCAATTTTCCAGTCTCACAAGGTCTTCCTGCAATTTATCACAAATTTGCAGATGACACAATTTTGTGTCATCTGCAAATTTGATTATCTCACTTGTCGTATTTCTTTCCAGATCATTTATAAATATATTGAACAGTAAGGGTCCCAACACAGAACCCTGAGGTACTCCACTGTCCACTCCCTTCCACTGAGAAAATTGCCCATTTAATCCTACTCTCTGTTTCCTGTCTTTTAGCCAGTTTGCAATCCACGAAAGGACATCGCCACCTATCCCATGACTTTTTACTTTTCCTAGAAGCCTCTCATGAGGAACTTTGTCAAACGCCTTCTGAAAATCCAAGTATACTATATCTACCGGTTCACCTTTATCCACATGTTTATTAACTCCTTCAAAAAAGTGAAGCAGATTTGTGAGGCAAGACTTGCCCTGGGTAAAGCCATGCTGACTTTGTTCCATTAAACCATGTCTTTCTATATGTTCTGTGATTTTGATGTTTATAACACTTTCCACTATTTTTCCTGGCACTGAAGTCAGGCTAACCGGTCTGTAGTTTCCCGGATCGCCCCTGGAGCCCTTTTTAAATATTGGGGTTACATTTGCTATCCTCCAGTCTTCAGGTACAATGGATGATTTTAATGATAAGTTACAAATTTTTACTAATAGGTCTGAAATTTCATTTTTTAGTTCCTTCAGAACTCTGGGGTGTATACCATCCGGTCCAGGTGATTTTCTACTCTTCAGTTTGTCAATCAGGCTAAATCTTGGTCCATCTGGAGAGCATCCAGAGGGTGGGAATGCTAAATAAACAGTTGCTAAGTACCTGACTAATCCAGCATAAATTACAATTAAATCCAACCAAGTCAAAGGCTGTATGGATTAGCCATTGTACTAGATGCCTCACTGCTCCTCCTATTTCAGGAATTTGTATTACATTTGGTTACCAATTTGGGCATTAGGTTAGATCTGTCAGCCCAGATCTCAGTGGTAGTACTGTGACTCTTGTTTAGGAAAATTTGTCAACTAAGGCCTTTTCTGGAAAAGGAGGATCTTGCCACCACTATTCGTTTGCTGATAACAATCAACTGGAATACTGCAATTATTCCAAAATATTAGGACATTGTGAGGTATAATCTAAAACATCTTTAACTACTGCAAAACACTGCAGTGAAGTTGTTGGTAAATCCAATAGAGATCATGTCTCTTGATTTTATGAGACCTTCTCTAGCACCCACTTGCAAATAGAATCCAGTTTAGATCTTGAGTCTTGTTTATAAATGTCTTAATCAGACTGTGCCAGAGTATCTTTCAGTGTTACATGTATGCTATGCACCTGCTAGAGCACTAAGATCATTGCAACAACTGATGTGAAGTTTATCATACGTGGGTTGCCCCAAGAATGAATCGTCTAACATCTGGAGAGGTAAATAAATCCAGGCAGATGACAGTGAAAAGTGAAGCTGGACATCTTCCACCTATGCCAACTACCTTCCCCTCAGATTGAGCTCTTGGGTGCTGATGGCCAGCAAGCCATGACAAATAAAAGTAGCTCCTGATAAAAGGAAAAAGTTAGAAGCCTTGAACAGAGTGGAGTACTTGAACACAGCAGGAAACCAGTAATATGAAAGAGGTCAAGCAAGAACACTGAAAACAAGGACTGGAGATGTTGAAGTCTTCTAGATTCAAATAACTGGAACAGAGCCAGAATACAAGGACCAAGAAGTAGGACCATGCTTTGGTCTGACTGACCAAAAGTCAGAGTATAAATACTTGACTAGGAAGGAAACAAAAAGGCCACTGTGGGGGAAATGAGGGGCAAAAAGCTTGGAGACAAGCTTTTTATAGACCACTTTTTAGCACCTTTTGTTCCCCTTATCACTTCATACGTAAAAGATTCGTCTGACATGATAATTTTTTTAGAACATCTTGATATTGACACCACAAATTTGAAGATGGCCACCTTGGACGTGGAAGCTCTATACACATCTATTCCTCAAGATGAAGCTATAGAGATTGCTGAAATATTTCTTGAAAAACGTCCCAAACCGCACAGGATTCCAAGTTCATTTTTATTACAGTTACTGACAATTGCCTTGAAGAAGAATTTTTTCGCCTACAATCGTCAATTTTACCAACAGATTTGTGGCACCGCCATGGGGGCCACCATGGCCCCCGACCTGGCAAATTTATATATGGATTTTTTTGAGTCACAATGGTTAAGCAATCACCCCTTTCAACAACAACTAATAACGTGGAAGCGGTATATAGACGACATTTTCATTTTGTGGAGAGGGGATGAAGATTCTTTCAGAGCATTTACATTGTGGTTGAATTCCTGTAATTCAAGTTTGAAGTTTACGTCTCACATTGAATCGGTTTCTATTACCTTTTTGGATATACAAATTACTTTGATCGAAGGCAAATTTGTGACATCACTCTACCGCAAGACTGTAAGCTCTAATACTTATTTACACTATTCTAGTGCCCATCCAATAAGTTTGAAGACTAACCTACCTGTAAGTCAATTTATTAGAGCCCGGCGTCTCTGTACCACCACAGCTGATTTTGAATAACAATCAATGATTTTACAGGATTGGTTTTTGGCTCGCGGCTATCCACGTAAATGCATACGAAGAGCTTACCATTGAGCCAAATATTGCCATCGTGAATGGCTGTTCCTTCCACGATCAGCTGAGACTGAGTCGCGTCACACTTGTGTTCTTCCGTTTTCATCATTTGCCTTGGAAATACGCTACTCAATTTTGAGAAATTGGCATGTATTACAATTGCATGAGATTTTTCAAACTCCCCCCCGCATTACTTTTTCACGGGCCACCAATTTAAGACATGCTCTGGTAAGATCAGACAGTTCTTTGGACCCCACTCCACTTATGTCTTCTACAGGTTCACATCAACCCTGTCAAAATTGCTCTGTTTGCACTTCGTCTATGAATATTCAACACAGTTTTTCCATAAGGTCTGGATATAAGATTTTTTTAAAACACACTACTACCTGTAATTCTTTGATGGTGGTTTACCTAATACAATGTCCATGCCATCTTCTTTATATTGGAAAGACAAAAAGGACATTAAAAACAAGGATGATAGAACATCGATCAAATATTAAAAATAAAAGAGAAGATGAACCTCTTGTGACACACTGTATAGAACACAATCACACATTCTCTGATTTGCTTTTTTGTGGAATTGATCATATCCCACTACATTGGCATGGCGGTAATCGAGAACGTCTGCTTTTACAGTCAGAACAACATTGGATTTTTCGCCTGAATACTGTTATTCCGATGGGACTCAATGCAGAATTGGACTTGTATTCTTTCCTTGGATAAACAAAGAAACTTGACTATCACCACTGCCTATCTTGATGGATTTCGTAAGACAAGACGTCATGAATAATTGGCGTAATTAATGACATCACATAATCTCGAACGTTTAAAGAGACGTGAGGTTTGGCTTCTTCCCTTCCTCCTCCTTGTTCCGGTTGTTGAGACGCGAAGTCTGGATAAATTGGTAGCTGGCTTAATCTAAAGATGAGTATAAGTTTTTCCTACCTTCTTTGGGATAGAGTTTTTTTCAATGCTTTATTTATTGTTACTATAGGATAAAGACTCATGTCTATATGTCCTTTATATGCCCCTGAAGAAGCTTATGGGTGAAACACTGGCCGTGTTGGGCTGCGATATATTCAAGTACTGATGCTTAAGAGTCTATCTTGATTGACGGAGGACATTTTAAGAAAAAAATAAAAAATTTCTGATAAAAAATTATTTTTGAAATTAAATAAAACTACAAAGAAGGCGAATGATTGAAAAGACCGGTTGGTGTCTCTATATAAAAAAGTCACACAACGTCAGGCTTGCTGACGCCTTCTATAGCCATTATCTTTAATTTGATTTGGTTCCACTTTTATTGTTGACAGACAATAGATAGTCCAAGCAGCTCACAGTATCAATGGCAATGGATCTTCATAACTGTTGCTGGTAACTTCTTTATCAATTTCTAAACTGTCTTGCACCAGGTGTTTGACCTTCACATAGTATGCCCGTAATGCGGAACTTGCTTCCCCAGGATCTTCACATAGGGGAAACAATCTTTCACAAAAAAAAAACAAAAAAAAAAACCAAACCAAACTGAAAGCCTGGCTCTTTCAGCAGACATTCTGGTTCTATGGGAAAATGCCTTGATGAATCAGGCCCTAAGTTAGCCAGACAGGTGACCCCCACCGCAGAAAACACAAATCTTGTCTCTCCCTTTAATGACTAACTTTACAGTTGGATTAAAAAGATAACTGGCTAAGTGGCAGCTGCTGATCACACCTGTACATTCAAACAGTGCCACCTGGCCGGCTAAATATGAACTTAAGTGGCTAACGGGTACTGAATGTCAGGCCGACGATTTTGAGGGCATGGTTTATATTGTGTCCAACAGGGCATTGCTATACTGGAGAGAGAAGGTTAGCTTGGAATCTGTTTATTTTTTGTTATGTATGTGCTTGGGGTTATTGTTCTAGGGGGAGGGAATTATGGTTGTACTGTAGTCTGCTTTTAGTTACATGGATCAATTCTGTATTTTGCTTCTCTGTTGTGATTTTATTCTTCACTGTTTTAATTCACAGCATAAGGTGGGACATCAAATGGAAATTATTGGCCTAGTCACCTCTATTCTGTCTCCCAAGGAACTGCATTTCAAACTCAGGAAAGCAAGACAGATATTCAACCCCTCTTTCCTAATTATTTTTTTTCTCAGACTCATTGATGGCCTCCAAACAGGTGAATCGACCCCTATTATTAACAGCTAGTGAGGTACTTGATTTTACATCATATCAATATCAATGAAAGATCAGTACTTTTTTTTTTTTTGGGGGGGTGGGGGGAGGGGGAAACAATTCAGATCTTTTTTTTCTTATACCATTTTAAACAGAAGCTAATGCTGCCAAAATACAAACAGTAGCAACATCTTTCTTTATATGCTTTCTGGTTTTAGGGGCATTGGGGTTTCAAGAATTAAATGTTATGGTCCCCTCTAACCATTATATAAATGAAAGGGCAACTTCATTTCACACTGCTTCACTGGCAGAAGGCTTCCATGCCCTTTGTGGTAACACTGCAAATATACTATACAGACACCAAAGAAAAGGTATAATAATAAAAATAAAACATTTACATGTACCGTTTTACAGAATCAACTATGGTATATCATAACGTCATTCTACATTTTGTTTTTTAATTTAAAAAACAATCTAAGAAAATGCCTACATATTAAAGCCATTTTAATAAGTGAAGAAAGCATAGTTATATTTTCTGAAGAAGAAAGGTTACATTTTCACTGCTTTTGCTCAGTATTAGAGTGCAGAACATTTAAAAGTAATAAGGCTATTAAAATAATGGCCACTATAAAAGCTTACTAATAATACAAAATACATTAGCTCTTAACAGTAGGAGCTGAAGGACAGAAGTCATAATTGCTCTACAGCTGATCGATTCTGGGATTACTGTATGTGATGTAAAACTGAAGTGCATTAAATTTAAAAGTGTGTGTGTGTGTGTGTGTATATATACCAGAGAAAAGTTTAGCAAAAACCTATACACAGATTTCACTTGCCTGGTGATATCTTCAGACAGCTGTGCAGGGTCTGGCGGATAGAATTTGACATTGAAGGAAAACTGCCAAGCTCCACCTGCAAAGAAAGTGCCAAGTTAGAGCAAGGAGTTGCAGATTTGCAAAAAATGTACACAAATGAGAAAACAAATACAGCTTCAGTAACAGCAGAAGAAAAGCAATACATTGGGCAATGTTTTAAGTCAAACATTTTGGACTTGATTTATCAAGGTTGACCCTTAGCAACATTGCGTGGAAAATTGTTTCTTATTTACAGAAATCCAGAGCACAAAAGTTATAGTAGTTTGGCAGTGAATATCAGAAAATGTGATGCCCATAGAGCCGGTGAGTTAAGACAAATTCTTACCATAGGCAACAAGTCGGTGGTATGAAAAACTAAACAGCACACTAGGTATTTTTGTTTTATTTTTGCCTGCTAGTTTCCTTCTGCTCCCTCTCTCTCCATTTTATAAGCCTATCCCCAAACTAGTACAACCATTTCCCTGGAATCAAAGACTGGGGCTCTGTCTGGAAGCTGGTACCCATGCACTCTGACTCTGGTCACTAGGTGTCACTGTTACACACTAATGGTGATCCAGCCTGTCCATCAAGCAGAGCTTGGGCTCAGAACAGAACCACCAAGCTGGCCCCATTATACTGCACACTTAAATATGTTTTATTGCTATCTACAAAAGTTGTCAAATTTCTATCCACAAAACTCTCAACTCACAAGGCTGGTTACTAGGTGATACCAAATGCATGCCAATCAGCATTTGGAGAGACTTTCGCTCAAATCTAACTCCAAGGCAGATAAGGGAATCTTAAAATATCAGATTGGGTTATACAAATATGCTATTCGAGAAGCTAAATATACATATTTTCAGTGCAAAACTGAGTTGTCCACTAACAAAATGATAAAGGGGAAAAAACAATTCCCCTATGAAGAAAGGCTTAAACAGGTTAGGACTCTTCAGCTTGGAGAAGAGATGGATGAGAGGAGATATGATAGAGATCTATAAAATATGAGTAGAGTGGAATGGAATGAGAAAGCATTAATCAGTTGTTTAATCTTTCAAAAAGTACAAAGACCAGGGGACACACAATGAAGTTACTAAGTAATACATTTAAAACTAATAAGAGAAAATATTGTTTTTGCTAAACGCATAAATAAGCTCTGAAATTCATGCCAGAGGATGTGGTGAAACCTATAGTGCAGCTGCATTTAAAAAAAGGTTTGGACAAGTTCCTGGAGGAAAAGTCCATAAACCATTATTAAGGTAGAGTTGCTTATTGAGATAAGCAGCTTATTGAGATAAGCAGCTTGGAATCTTTCTACCCCTTGGGATCGTGCCAGGTACTTGTGATCTGGCTTGGCCACTGTTGGAAACAGGATTCTGGGCTTGATGGACCTTTGGTCTGACTCAATATTCAAGTCTTATAGTCTAAAACCCAGGTACATTTTCTCCATAGTTAAGGATGTAGTTAGTGCCTCAAGCAAGCCCTCTGTTTATTCTTCTCTAGCATGAGATGACTTTGCATAATACTTTATAATTCAGATCTAAGGAGTCGCCCAGTGGGCCAACACCAGGTAGTATTGTGTAACTACAGTTTTACCTTTTAATTGTTGGACTTGTTTTGAGCCTGTTGATAATCTAGTCTTCTGGTAAGGTCTTGGGGTCCTTTCTAACAAACATTAACCTTTATCTACTAAAATAGTTTATTCAATAGCTGTAAACATGCATTTATTAAACTATTGCTTTAAAAATATTCCTGGATTTGAATTTAGTATAGAGCTATCGGCTAGTAGCTACGCTACCTTAAATTGAGAAGTTGTCTAAGTAGAAGCATTGGGGTAGTCAAAGTTTTTGCATGGGAACAGCCATCTAAGAACCTTATCAAATTCAGCTTTTGCCCCAATTTCCTTTGAAAACATGACATTTTCCATCAATAACAGTCTTAAACGTTTATCAGTTTAGAGTGAACCACATCATAATTTCATAAATCAAATCAAATCTGTAATTAAAACTGTTTTTTACAATTTGCATGTGGTCCCAGGCCTAAAGCACTTCTTGCATAAAAAGTGATTGTCATACAGCTGTGCAAGCCTCCATTTTTCTCTTATTGACTAATGTAATAATCTTTATCTTGGTCTTCCTGAGGTATCTTTTGCAATCTCCCCAGCTTTTGATGAATGCTACTGCACGTTTGATTTCTAGAATCAAATGCAATCAACATATTACACTTGTTCTTATTAGTTTACATTGGCTCCCTATGCAATAGCAGATAGCATATAAAACAGGAATGATTGTTTTTAAGTTGATAAATTCCAGTTCCTGTCCATGGGCTAATGGCCTTCTCAAATTATATCAACCCTCCCAACTGCTAAGGTCATCGCAGCATGGAATGCTTGATGTTCCTTCTGTCGGAGCTGCTCATCTTACAGTCACTAGAGAATCTGCCTTCTCTACAGCAGCTCCTGTGTTTTGGAAGTCAATTCCAATGGAATTAAGATTAAGCAATTGCATCAAGACGTTCACATTATTTTTTAAAACCTTATTTAAGCAGTTGTATTGCTAGGCTTAGCAGGTACTGTTGCCTAAGTTTAGTAGGTATCGTATGCTATTGAATTTCTCCTTTTATGATGAGACATGTGTGAGTCTTCTGTTTTAGATGCTAAGATCAGCATGTGTCTGTTGTCATGTCTGTTATATTTTTGGTGTATTTTTCTGTAACGTGTATTTGTTTTTGTAAATCATTTTGATAATTTGCATGTTTTTTTTTCTGTACATCACTTAGGCCATGTGTTAAACGATAAATACAATTTTAATAAATGTAAATGTTAGTCTTGCTTCCTTCTCCTCTTCCTGGCCCAGAGGAAGCTTGTAGGGAAAGGTGCTCTTTGGTGAAAGTCTGTATGTTTGGGTTCTGTGTGTCACATTTTACTAGCATATAGGGATTTGTATCAAACTTATTTGTGTTTTCTCAACAGGATATGTATTTGCTGGTGCACTGCTGCCTTTCCATAGGCAGGGCTATGGCTGTTTGACTCCCTATAGTTAGTGCAGCTATGGTATGGCAGATTTGCTACACATGTTGAGTGGTTTTTTTTTTTTCCAGGTTTTGTATTATTTTATAACGTGCCTTGTAGTAGAGAATGTTCGTGTTGCTGTTACTGATATAACGTCAGAATATCTTTTTTTTATGTGGCAAGTTATACTGGGAAATATCCTAGATTTGCCATGTACTCGTTTGTTGGGGGAATGTTTGACCAGTGGGTTGCAGGCAGAAGCTCACACATCTCCTCATACTGCTCCTGCCTCTCCTTGCAGCCTATTGGCTGGCTGTGCAATGTCTGACAAAGAGCTGCAGGAAGCCTTTATCTCCTCTAATAATGCTCCCACCTCCTCCTGCAGCCCATTGGCCAGACTTTCCACAGCCAGAATAGACAATAGGCTGCAGGGGGAAGTGGGAACAGTCTCAGAGCAGACCCAGGTTTCCTGCTTGCCCTTCCCCTGCAGCCCATTGGTCAGATACTCTACAGCCAGACAATATGCATGGGGGGGGGGGACTAGAGAGCAGCAGCAATATAGGACAGATAGGCTTCCTGAGGAATAGTGGAGATTAGGAGGGCTGCTGATAGAGGGACTACAAAAGAGAAAGAGGGAGAGAGGAATTATGAGGAGGGAGAGAGAACGGCTAAGAGAGCTGGAAGAGGGAATGAAGAGAGGTAGTACAGCCTGGGAGATGGGAAGATTGGTTGTTAAAGGGGATACTGGCTGGGAGAGATAATACCTGCTCTGAGGGTCTGGAAGAAGAATTGATAGAATAAATTATGGCTGGGAGAGGAGGAAGAGAGGAAAAGGGACTAGGAAAAGAGTTATGGGAGAATAATTAGAATGCTAAGGATTATTAGGAAAGGAATAAAGAATAAAACAGAGAATATCATAATGCTCCATGGTGCAACTGCACCTTGAGTATTGTGTGCAATTCTGTCATCACATCTAAAAAAAAAAAGGTATAGTGGAATTAGAAAAAGGTAAAGAGAAGGATGACCAAAATGATAAAGGGGATGGAATGAGTCTTCAGTTTAGAGAATAAATGGCTGAGGGGAGATTTGAAGGATGTCCATAAAATAATGAGTAGAATGGAACGGGTAAACGCAAATTGGTTTACTCTTTCAAAAAGTAAAAAAACTAGGGGACATACAACAAAGCTACTAGCTAATACATTTAAGATAAATAGGAGAAAATATTTTTTTCAATGCATAAACTCTGGAATTAATTGCTGGAGGATATGATAAAAGTTGTTAGTTTAGCTGGTTTTAAAAAAATGTTTGGGCAAGTTCCTGGAAGAAAAGTCCATAAACCATTATTAAGGTAGACTTGAGGATATCCACTGCTTATCCCTGGGGTAAGCAGCATGGAATCTATCGACCTTTTAGGATTATGCCAGGTACTTGGGTCATGGATTGGCCACTGTTGGAAACAAGAAACTGGGTTTGATGGACCTTGGTCTGACCCAGTATGGCATATCTTATGTTCTTATATAGTAGACCTAGGCTGTGAGGATGAGAGCGCCTGGGAGTATAGAACAGAGGCCTGAGAGACATAGGCTTTGAGAAGGGAAAAGTAGCTGAGAGAAGAGAAATGTGTATACAAGCTGGGAGAGAGGACATTGGCTATAATAAGAGGAACAAGGGTAAGTGATTAGGTGAAGGGAACTTAAAAGGAAGTGACAGATAAGGAGGACTGGGAAAGGAAGTGTGTGGAGAGATAGGAGGGGGCAGAGAGGGGAGGTAGACCAAGAGAAAGCCTGAGAATAGAGGGGATTATGGTGGAGGTAGAGTCATGGAGAGGAGAGAAATGGAAGTGCTGACAGAGGTGAGACTAGGAGGTGGTAAGAGAGGTTTATGAGTTATGGAGAGTCAGCTAGTGGATAGAAAGAGGTGTATACATGGAGGAAAAATAAATGATAATTGAGAGGAAGACAAGAATATAACTTTAAAAAAAAAAGAATGAGGCAGCAGAGAGGAAACTAAGAAAAGGCCAAGTGCAAATAGTGACAGAGGATAGATCAAAGTTTGAAGAACTGTTTATTCAAAGCCTGGAGAAGATTTCTGTGCTAACCGAGCAGGGTCAAGGGTGATGAGAAGGTGGTATCTGCTCTTTTCTTCAGCTCTGCAATCACCAGTGTAAATAACGTATTTTACTGGAAGGATGAGAAAGCGGGAGGAGGCTGGGATGGCATGCAACATCATTGGCGCTCTAAAAAATAAATAATAAATAATAAAAGGGGGGGCTGCACTTGGGGCTTCAATTCAGAGGGTATGAAGGTGAACATCATTCTACTTGTTCACAAAAATAAATAAAACATTTCCCTATTATATCCCACAAAAGTTAGCTCTGGAGCTGGGGAGATGCTGACTGCTGAGCTGATAGGTTTCATGATGGTGGAGTGCCTTATGTTCACTCTGTAGGCATGGCATGGGACGGGATGGGCTTTGGCCTGGAATTTCTGAGTGCCAGAAGTGCTGCAGGGGATTGAGAGATAGGAACAGCTCCAGAAAAAGGAAGAGTGCCTGGGCTCAGGGAATGCAGAGCAGGAAATGGATCGAAGCTTGTGGAAAAGTGGGAAATCACAAATTGAGAGCCGCGTTACCAAGAAAGGGCAGCCAGCTAAGGAGGGCTGAGTTAGAATCTGCTAGTGGTTGAAAGAAGAACAGGGAGGGCCCATAGAGGACAGGTCAGTGAGAAATGAGGAGCTGAGCAGGCTAAGGCATTGTAGGGAGTGGAGCCAGAAGGAGCTATTAAACCCCGGTAAAAATAATTTATTTATTTATTTAACAGCTTTTCTATGCCGACATTAGAATGCACATCATATCGGTTTACATCTCAACAGTAGGTGGAAAATACAATGAACAGGGGTGGGAGAGGGACAACAGTAGAAACTCGAGGGCAGGAGGCTCTAGGGGGAGCCTGAAAATTGAACCAGAGAAGTAACAATAACTCGAGAGGTAACATATTTACATAATGCAAATTACTTGCAGCGAGTCAAAGATAACAGAGAAGCAGGAGAGGAGGGTGAGAGAGGTACGTGGAGTTAGTCTGGAAATGCCTGGTGGAAGAGCCAAGTCTTTAGCATTTTCCTGAATTTAGTATGGCAAGGCTCCAGGCAGAGGTTTGTGGGTAGGGCATTCCAGTGAGTTGGGCCAGCAATTGAGAAAGCATGGTCCCTTGTTGCTGTGAGACGGGCCTTGTGGGACTTGTAGGGTGCCTTTGAGATTTGCTCTAGTGGGGGTGGGTGGATTGTGTGGATCGGAGCGGTTTGCTGATGGATTTGTGTACGATAGTGAGAGTTTTGAATAGGATGCGTGATGGGATGGGGAGCCATTGGAGGTCTTTGAGGATGGAGGTTATTGTGGTCTTTGCGTGCGTTCATGATTATCCTTGCAGTGGCATTCTGTAGTATTTGGAGGGGTTTGATGATGGAGTAGGGAAGGCCAAGGTACAAGGAACTGCAGTAATCCAGCTTAGAAGATAGGGTGGATTGGATGACGGTTCTGAGATCGTGTGTGTGGAGGAGTGGCTTGAGCTTTTTTTATAACATTGAGCTTGTAAAAGCCTTCTTTTAGGACGGAGGTAATGTGTTTTTTTAGGTTTAGATGTGGATCAGTTAGAACGCCAAGGTTTTGTACAGGAGGCTGTAAAGTGAGGGCGGTGGCTGCAGGGTCGTTTGGAGGAGCGAGCTTAAGGGTTTGGTGGTTGTGGATGAGGAGATGCTCAGTTTTTGAGGAATTGAGGGCAAGTTGTAGAGAGGTGAGTAGTGAGTTTATGGATGCAAGGCATTTCTCCCAGAAAATTAGTGTTGTAGATAATGATTCACGGATAGGGATGATGATTTGTACATCATCTGCATAGATGTAGAAATTGAGGCCAAGGTCAGATAGATGATGGCAGAGGGGCAGGAGGTAGATGTTGAAAAGGGTGGATGATAGGGAGGAGCCTTGGGGCACTCCTTGGGTGAGGGCGAAGTGTGTGGATTCTGAGTTGCCAAGTTTAACAGAGAAATGTCTGTTAGCCAGGTAGGATTTGAACCAGAGTAGGGCTATGCCAGAGATACCAATGTCAGCCAAGCGGGAAATGAGGAGGTTGTGGCTAATCGTATCAAAGGCTGCAGAGATGCCAAGGAAGGCAATGAGAAAGCTATAACCGTGGTCAAGGCCAGTGAGGAGGGCATCAGTGAGGGATAGTAGAAGGGTTTCTATGCTCAGGTTCTTACGGAAAGAGTGTATGTTAGACCCCCCCCCCCCCCTTTAACACTGCATGACCAGGCATTTAGCTTGGTCCACACCTTTAGGCAATCACAAGGGAATCCTGGTTGCAGGACAGTTCTCCTGGGGAGAGGGCTAAGATGCCAGGGTCCAGAGGGAAAGGGAGGCCCCAGAGAAGACTTGGAAAAAGCAGGAACTTTACATCAGTAAAATGCTGCATTTCTGTTTCCAGAACTGCTGAGGTAAATAGGCTTGCGTTTTGTTAATTTTTTTAATTGTAATTAATAAAAACTGCAAAAAGATAGCTGGAGTCCAGGCTGAATCCATCCTCTGGTAAGCCAAAGACTGTTCTTGGTGTCACATATGGTGCCAGTTCAGGGAATTCTGTGCTAAGCGACTGTACAGGCAGAGACCCACACCAGAAAAAAAGATTAAAAAGAGACATTTATTTTTTCCTGACTCTAAGCCTTTCACAGGCCAGGAAAGCATGCACAAAAAGAAAAATCTTTTTTTTTGAAGCCTGGCTGCAGCTGTGGGGTAAAATTCCATAGACTCAGGAGGATATCTCTACTTGGATAGACAGGAAAAAAAAAAGTCTGTCAAAGGCAGACAGGCTAGGATTATGTTTTCTTTTTAACATAAGGAACTGCAGCAAAGCCTCTGTGTTCTGCCAAGGTTTGTTAACATGGAGCAATCGGCGCAGACCCTCACTGAAGGTCCGTAGCAACTCCATAAAATGGCGCAAATTTTATGTGAGCAATTTAACCAGCAGCAGGGAGTGCAGACACAGATAGCCCAAGCAATTTAATTCACCCCAGTACAGACAACACCATTGCCTCTGGTCTTGTTTAAAATAAAGACAGGAGAAAACCCAGATATATTTTTAAGAAATTTTGAGAGAACCATCTGCATGGCTGGTGGTCCCAAGCCACATGGACTACTTACTTGGCAAAATTGCTTACAAGCACAAGCCAAGTGGTTTTTCAGACTGCTAACCCAAATGGAAGAGCCATCTATTCGAAAGTTAAAAGTCGCCATCCTGGAAAGAGTGGGTTATATAAACATTCTTCAACAGTTACGGCATGGCAGTCCCAGGAAACTCCACGGAGCCTTTTCCATTGGATAAAGGATGCCAGCTACAGCCAGAAGTGAAAACAGGCCTCGATGTAGGCCAACCAGTTCCTCCTGGAGCAGTTCTTGGATGGGCTGGACTGATCCATGTGAAACTGTGTGTGTCATCTCCCAGGGCTCACACTGGAGAAAGCACTGGAAGTGGTGGATGTCTTCCATCAGGCTCAGTTGATGCCAAAATTGGTATGGAAACTAAGGTGGCAACATGCACAGACTCCCCAGTGTGGGGGTGAGAGTGTAAGATCCCAACAAGGATCTTCAGAGCAGGACAGCTCTGGTTCTGTACTCTGGCCAAAGACCTTAGCCCTGCCAGCTTGTTTTAACTGTATGAAGAGAGGTCATTTGGCTAGACACTGTTGATATGAAGGCAGCAAACATATGGACGTCAACCTGAGAACCCAGCCAGTACTAAAGGTTAGGTTTCGCTCTTGCAAAGGAAAACATCTGGAGGAGGGACAACCGCTGAAGGGAATAGGAATCCCAGAGGTACTGGCACAACAAAGTAGCATGGGGGCAGGTATTTTCCCTTTTTGCTCACTTAGTGCAGAGAATTGTCATGAGGAGGACTTTTGCCCATGAAAAAGAAGAAAATTAAGAACCCATTATAGGAAGCATTGAAGTTAAAGAGGAACAGGCCCCACAGGTGTGCTTTCATTGTGTGGTGAAAGGCCATGCTATCTAGGATTATCAATGGCTTGAGGGCAATCTAGTGAAGCTCCACAGCTGTAACTGCATTGATATTCCTTGTTCAGGACTTATGATTTTTGTGATCCCAGATGAGTTGGATGAGGTTCCTACCAAAGCTCTGGTAAATTCAGGGTACAGAAAGACTCTTATTAAGGAGTTGCCCAGGGGATATATATCAATTACAGGAAGAAGGCAACACTCACCTACATTCATGGTGACCAGCAACAGTACCCAGGTCAGGTCCTATTGATGACCTTGGCAGGGCAGGTTTATATAGAAGCAATAATACTTACCAAACTTCCATACCCCATCATTCTGGGATGCTATTATCCCCTGTTTGAGACTCTGTGGGGTCAGCTTATTGCTATTCAGGCCAGCCCAGACTGCAAGGAGACCACCTCTGGAAGCCTCTCCATGGGACACTGAAAGCATATACTGCATGGAGTTTAAGATATTCACACACTGGATGCAGCACCAGAAAAAAAAATCTGAGTGACTAAAGACTATCAGGGAATTTACTGTTTCAACGTTGCATCGTGACATGTGAGAGAGACCCATAGGTCTCCTGGGAATCTTTAACTGATTCTCTAAGAAGGCTGGAGAAATTAAGCAACCTGAATGTAGATCCTTTCAGTTGGCCAGAGGAATGTGAGGGAAAGTACACTCTGGCCTAAAGGGCCCCATATTGACTCTACCCTCCGCCAGGAAAACAAATGGGTAGTCCCAGTTTAAAATGGAAAAGGAAAAGAGGAATGATAATTTTCTTTCCCAGGAGCTAACCCAGGTAGAGGCAGTTGCTTGCCAAGCCAAGGTCAGGCCAAAGGGGAGGATATGTAAAGGAGTGCATGTTAGACCAGCCTTAAAAAGTCCAGGACCAGGCATTTAGCCTGATCCACCTTTAGACATCCACAAGGGAATCCTGGTTGCAGGGAGATTCCCCTGGGGAGAGGGATAAGACATCAGGGCCCAGAAGGAAAGGGAGGCCCCTAGATGAAACTAGGAGAAAACAGGAACTTTGCTAAATGACTTATGTGAGTAAACTGCTGTATTTCTGTTTTCAGAAATAGAGGTAAGCAAGCTTGTGTTATGTTAATTTTTGATTTAACAAAAACTGCAAAAGGATAGCTAGGGTCCAGAATTAACTTGTCATCTGGTAAGCCAAGGTCTGCTCATGGTGTCACAACCCTCTACCCTAGTTATAAAATTTAAACTATGCTCAAGCTGGGCGGAGGTGGTGGTAGAGAATTAAAGGATGATGAGAGGAGATCAGAATGAGAGAAAGAAAGGGTTGAGAGAGAATGGTAGTTACAGATGAGGGTGGGGGAATGATGCAGGAGAGAGGAGACTGGTGGGAGTCTCTCCTAGTTTTTTTTGGGCCACATAAGTCTTCCTCATGTTTGTATTACCCTGTCTTATCCGGACATTAAAATACAGGCTTGCTCAAACACACTTGCAATCCACGGTGTTCTGTTTTTTTTTCCTAGTGGGAATGCGTGTTGACTTTGGCATCCCAATCATTTTTTTAAAGTTGGCTCCTATGCACATTCATGCAGGCTCTCTCACACAACACCCACACAGGCTTCTCTAAGACTGTACACACACACACACAGCCTCATTCAACCTCTCACACCCCCCCTCTCTCTCATACATATATTCATACAGTCTCTCACTCTCTCTCATACACACACATTCTCTCTGGGGCTTCCCTTCTCTTGTTGGACTGTGGGGAGATAGGGCTCTGCTGTGGTCTCACTCTTTGGGCTGCAGTGGGATGGGGGTTTACGATGGCCCCGCCAGGCCTTGCTCTTTGTGACTTGGCAGGATGTAGTCTGCCGTGGCCCTCCCTCTCCGGGGATCCACCAAGGCCCTGCCAGGTCTAGCTCTTCGGCAAGGTGAGGCAGCTGCCACAAGAGTTTTTGGGGAGGCACTTTTTGCCACTTCCCAAACTCTGCCTTCTGAGGCAGCTGCCTCACCTTGCCTCATGATAGAACCGCTCCTGTTTACGATAATGAATGTTAGTCATTAAAAGTCTGTCTAAACAAGTGTGCTTTTTATTGCTTCCTTAAGCTCAATAAAGATGTTTCTTAAGCTCTGCTGGCAGCATGTTCCAAAGAGGGCTAGTGACCCTGACCAGCCGGTCCCGAGACTCACACAACCAGACCACACAAACCGATGGAACATCAAGTAAGCTTGCAAATGAGGAACAAAGTGACTGACAAGGGTGATATATATATATATTTATATTTCTGCTAAACCTGGAGATGTTTTCTGGCTTTCTTCACCTCTTTACTATATCTTTGAGGTAATTTGCTCAGTAACTCAATGTCGGCTGAATAGGCATCCATTAAAATGTAATTCTGTGGCAGATGTTTCTCTGAAGATTTCTGGATATAAAGATTGTTAAGAACTGCAGTGCCACTCTGATGGCGCTTCTACCTCTGGGCTGTTGCAGCACAGCTTCTCAAAGCGTAATTTTCTCGCTAGCATTAGGAGGATGGAGTTCAAAGCCACAGACGCTAGCTTTAGCACAGCAACAGTAACGAAGAACAAATTAAATGCGCTGCTGATCATGATTAATGCTAGATACAAACAGACAGTGTCATTTTTTTGAACAATAGTTCCTGAAAGCTTAGCAATTAAGTTTCAAGGGCTGAGCTTTGTGGCAAAAGAAAATATAGTTCTCTCAGTATGTTACCTTATTTTAACAATGTATTAAAAAAAAAATGGAGGTTAGATATGCTTCGGATCATATTTGATATATTAATGAGAATCTCTTTACTGACAGGCTTCTCTAAGGGTTTTCATTTCTTATTCCTCATATTGGGTCATGCCAACTGGAAAACCTAAGACAACAGGAAATACTTAAAGTAAATGAGAACAAAATTGAAATGCCATTCTTTTAGTGCCAAAGATGATAAATACTTTAATGTGCTCCTCCTCATCTTTTTCTATTTGCTGCCAGTGTATCTTCTGATGTGGAAAACACCAGAAGCCAAATTTTGAATATCAATCACATCATATTTCCCCCCCAAGGACAATATTGCTTCAAGTTTACATCCCCTTGCAATGTGTATGTGGTAAGAAGGAACAAATCTGTTAACAAAAAAAAAAAAAAAAAGGCAACCTGGGACTTTGTTGGCTTTTTATTCTAAAATACAAATGCTCAAAGGCTTCAGCTTTCCTCTCCTTTCCCTTCCCTCCATGGACGAAGACCTAGTTCCTGTTCTTGACAATTTTCCCAGCCAAGTGAGAAGCATTTGATGTGTGCTCCCAGTCTGCCATCCCTTCACAAGCTTACATTAAGATATTCCCCAAGTCTATTTAGCTCCAGTTCTTAATATTCAATGGATAACAGACATGAAGGCAAGGGCACTGAAAAATACTGCCCCAGACTTGTTTCTAACAGCGCCCATCCAGGCAAAAAACAATTACCATTTAGATGATTTTTTTTTTCCCCAGGTCAAGACAGCACAGGTCAGTGGCCGAAAAGGAGTGCAACTGTTACTGAGTGACACATGGACAAATACCACTCGGGGAGAAAACAGAGGGGGAGCAGAACAGCTTTGTTCAGCTGCACAACACGACATTTCAGGAACTGCACGGGCAGAAACATCCAAATCCAACTCACTCAAGTTTGCCACATGGCGGTGTGCAGAAGAAACATGGTCATGATCAACTTTTCTGAAAGCACTGCCACTTTTCCTCAGCTGAATGTTTACTAATAAAAGGACCATTTAATTTCAGAATGCATCAATTAAAGCAAAAAAAACCAAAACTTTTAAAAACCAAACCCTTTCAGATAGTTCTGTGAAAAAAGTATTAAACAGACAGGTTATCTTTCCTAGATTAAGCTTCTTAAAAAAAACAAAACAAAAAAACACAGAAATTTCACCAGAACTCTTAAGCCAGGGTCAACAAACCATGAACCTGTAATTTTAGACATTGTTCTATAATGAAATAGTAGGTTCCTTATATCTAATTTTCTAACAGTACTTAATGTTTACAAGTCTGAGTATCAAGCATCAAGGGGCTCTTCCACATAAGGGTTTGAGAACAACTGGCAGCACAGCGCAGGGGAAAAGCCAAAAGGGCGACATCTAACCTCATCCTTCCTTATCTTAGAAAGGACAGGGGGAGAAGGGGAGGAGGCTCCCAAGGGGTCAGAAAAAAACCTTTTACTTTCTTATTTGATAAATTGTCCGCAGTAAACCCAGGCCCTCTTGCAACTTGTTTGCAAACTGCCAAAAGTAACCATAAAGCATCCAAAAGGCAAGAAAAGAGATCCCCCCCTCCAATGCCACACAGGCCCTGCTCGTCTGCTTCTCACATGCCTTAAAGTGGTTTGAAAGTAAACCGCCGTATGGAGACATCTACCGGTACCTTTTTTTTTTCTCTAAGGCAAAAGTGGGCTTTAAAAAAAAAAAAAAAAAAAGAGGATAAGAAAGCTTTAACAAAATCTGATCTGAAAAACAAAACAAAAACAAAGCAAAGAATTTTTCCAAAAACAAAAGAGATTTCTATCACAGTCACTACAGGGTCAACTGAATACGAGCTGTGAAGCGCTACTCTCAAACCGCTAATCTGCAGAAGGGAGTCACTTTATTAAGGATATCGAGTTTGATCCCCCTTCCTTGGGGTAATTTGCCCTTGAGGGTTTGAATTCTGATCTATTGCAGAGCTGGGCAAAGTATTTACTTAGCAACAGTCCTGCCTCTGCTACAGCCACCAAGCAGTACTGCTCAACACCTTAAGGAAGACTTGAGTCTCTTAGGGGATTATCAGCATGGAGTCCGGAGGGGGAGGGAGGGAAGGGTGGTGGGGCATGGCTGTGAGCTGCCCACAGTGCTGACTCTTCCAGCTGCTGCCACTTTCCTCAAGGTTGTCAGTCTGGAAACTGCAATAACCAGTGAGCTGCTGGCAAGTAGGTGCTGCCTATATTTATGTATTTAGCTTTTATATACAGTCATTCCAAGTGAGAATCACCAGATCACAACAATGTATAACAAGCAGAAAAAGAAACAAAAGGAAGTTTAAAACAGCCCTTTAAACTGGATAACAATAGGGGATGTATCAAAGGAATAAGGGATAATATCTTGGAGCCCCTGTCGATCTATGATGTTTGTGAAATAAAAACCTCCACAAATCTGAAGCCTTGATTTTAACACAGTAAGCATCTAAATAAAAGGTAATCTCGTCCATCCAAATTAATCATTTAACATATTCATACTGCGGTAGAGCCATCCAGATATTTGGTGTATGGTGTTGGTTCCAGGCTATGGATGCGAAATATCAAACAAATACTTAACCGCTAAGAATTAGTCGTGTCAATATATAGCAGTTAATAGTTAGCCCAGAGCTATAAGGCCAAGGAATGACTTCCGCTACTTTCAGTATTCATTCATTCATTCATTCATTCACTTCACTTGGAAAGAAGGAATTAATTTCTATTCTGAATTAGGAGACCAATCCCTGTTCAGAACTATGAAAGCATCATCACTAGGCATGTGCAGTCACATTTTGTTTTGTAGCAATTTTTTTGGTTTTTGTGGGGGCGGTTTTCATTTTTAGAAATGAGTGCTCATTTTTTGCAAGTTGTGTGCACTATTTTCCAAAAAAAAATAAAGCCTGAAATTTTTCAGGTTTTAGGGAGGGACTGGGCATTTGTTTTGGAGTAAAACAAGCCAAAACAAAAAAAAAAAATGGCCTTTTCAGTTCAGACTACCATTAGTTTTCAAACAAACCCCTGCCAATCACCATTCAGAATGAAGATGGACGTAACTGCTGTCCTCTTCCTGGCCGGGGCCGATGGCAACAGAAATGGTGATCTCTCTGCCAGGTCGATGATGGCAGGGGCAGCAGTCAACTTCTAATTTAACCTATATTCCCATGCCACACAGACGGGGAGAGCCCGGCACACAGAAGGGGTTTTCAGCTAAGTTGTCTGCTGGGTGGAACTGTTGGTTTAAAATCCTGTTTAAACGAAGAAGAGGGCAGCGAGCCTTGGTAGTCAAGAACCAGAAGGCCACAGAAAACTCACAGGGTTTCGGAAAGCCAAACCAACAATTCAAGGCGATTTCTATGTGGCCAGAATGTGCAAGCACTAATGCTGCCCCCACTGTGTTCGCACATGTAGAAGGAACGAGTTTTCATAAACTCTAAGGAAATCAAGTGAGGTTTGCAGAAAGACAGGAAAACTGAAATGGGAAAAATGACAAAAGTGATAAAGGCAGATATACAGATATATGTAATGGCATACACAACCCAGAAAATGTTCAGTAAATTATCTGGGAACATCTAATACATCTGAATGACTAAAAGCACAGTACTCATTATGATTTTTTTTTTTTAAGTAGCAATAAGTTCACAAAAAGAACAGTAGAGTATTTAAATGCTAAAGAAACATTTGGAAAAAAGTGAGACATCTCTCAGGCTGCAAGCCAACTACCAGGATAAATAATGCCACATCTACCTGCAAGTTCCACGGCTGCTCTTCTCTCTTTCTGCTCCCCATGTGCCATGCAAACAAAATCTTTTACTGTTTTGTTTTTACACTTTTAACCCCAAAAAGGCTCCTGCCCTCTCCTTTTTCTGCTCTACTACTCCTAGGCAATAAACTCAAAATACATCATATTTTTATTATTAAGAAATAGTAAACGCCTGGCCACTTGAACCTAGATCTGGCAGTTTCATGTCCTCATACATTCTTCCTGTGCACAAGAAAAGCACAAGTTGACAACCTGGAGCAGATGAACAGGGCTATGGAGCAGCCGTGCTCCAGTGCATGGCAGCCATATCCCTTCAAAGTTTAAAAAAAAAAAAAAAAAGTTTGCTTGGGAATACACAAAATGGAAAGAGAAATGTGGAGGGGAAGAGAACAATTTTCCTGTCTTAAAGAAAAATTATATTAACCTTTTTTGCCTTATTGCATTAAGAAAAGCACAAAAATCAACTCAAAAATCAACTCAAAAAATGTTACAGCAACATGGAATGGAGGTATTTGTTCAATGTCTAGGGCAATGTTTCTTAAAATGGGTCGAGCGAGGTTAATGGGACTATTCCATGGGCAAGAGGCACCAGACAGAGATGCTCTCATTCTAGACGAAATTGGTTGCATAGCTAGGGCAAAAAGGAAGTGAAAAAGGAAGTGTCTGAAAGTAGTTGAAAGGAAGGAACGGAATGGCTTATATAGAATATAAGATCGTGGACTTCCAGTAATGGAAGCTGACTGAGCAGACGTAGATCAGGTGAGCTCCATAACTGCCCACCCCCGACTCTTGCATGCACAGATCTGCTGAAAAAACATATGCCCTAATTTTTATACTTGGCATAGGTAAACCCACTGAATGGACTCATTCGTGATTAAGAAACAAAGAGATGTGTGAAACCTGCTCGAGCGACACATGAAAATGTATGGCAGCTTGATTCTAAGGCGGCGGCTGATTCATCCAGAGTTGAAATCAACTATAAACCCCTAGATCGATACCTCAATAACACTTGAGATTAGGGCAATGAACTCACGTAATCACACCTTAATAACCCTTCACTCTATTATATCTAATTTCACGGTGCATCCACTATATGACCTTCAAAATAGGCATCATTTTTCCTTCTCACGTGTAAACTTTTCCAAATTCTTATTATTAACGTTACTTATCTTGTAATCCAAGTCTTGCTTAGTGAATTACTCCCAGTCCAGGGTATACTCATCCGAAGAAATATGGCAATGTGTAAATTCCCCACATCGCCTCTCCGTGTCGGGCACGGACACGGAGGGGCGATGTGGGGAATTTGGAAAAGTTTACACGTGAGAAGGAAAAATGTTTTAATACACTGAGCACTAGCAAAAAAGAAAAATTTTTACAAAAAAGTTATGGTATGGACTGACCAATGATTATAAATAAGGCAGAGTGAAAAAGGTACTTGTTGCCGCACAATGATGCCTATTATGAAGGTCATATAGTGGATGCGCCGTGAAATTAGATATAATAGAGTGAAGGGTCATCCAGAGTTGAGACAGAAAAAGTGATGGCAGTTGATTCAGATGAGGCAATACTCACAATCTCCAAAAGCATTTTAGCCGAATGTCCAAACTGCAGTGCAGAAAAGAGGAAATAAAAGGAATGGAAACACAGGCTCAGAGACTGCTGTAAGTGGAGAAGCTGGTGTCAGAGTAGGTGAGCAGATTTTGGCACTCCAAAAAGAAAATGCAGCGTGGATTGAAAAAAGTGGAGGACCAGAAGAACAGGAATTGGCAAAAAATGTGCTTGTTATTTCTTCCAGAAGTGCTGAAAGATAGAGAACTTCCATCTTTTTTTGAAAAATGGCTGCCAGGGGCCAAAGGCCTGGATAAACTGGTGAGTCCCATAGTGTGAGAATGGGCGCACGGGTGGGGCCAGCCCAAGAAAACAACAAGCCGAGGCCAGTTATCGCTCAAATTTTTCACTGGTTGGATAAAACCAAAATCGCAAATGTCTACCAAGCCAAAGGCTCTATAGAATATGATGGGGCCAGAATGTTGCTGTTTAACCATTACTCAGCACGGGTGGTGGCACAACGAAAGGAGTTGTTGCCCATATGCTCCGAGTTGCACGGGTATGGGATTCATTTTGCAGTACTCTTAACCTGCAAAATTAAGGGTTCAGCATGACGGCAAAAACATTTTCTGATGGATACAAAACAGATGTGTTTCCTATAAAGCTTACAATAGTTGAGGGGGGGGCGGGGCGGAGGAAGGTGGGCGTGTTTGAGCCACACACGAGGAAGCTTAAGCAGTATGGAATGTGTTTTCTATAAAGTTTTCAACATCTTGTTAAATTAGGACAATGATACTCCTGGCTTAGAAGGGAGGGGAAGAGGAGAAGGGAAAAAAAAAAAAGGAAGGAGTTTGCTTTCTCCCTCTTCTGCTGCATATAGAGAAAAGATTCAGAACGTTTGTGTTTTACAATGTGGGTGAATCTGCAGCGATTTATTTTGCTATGACAGTCCATTCTGATGACACGAGAAATGAGTTAAAAAAAAAAAAACCAAAATACTGGCTATGCAATGACGGGCAGGTTCTATGGCTGCGGCACATTTTAAACACACTAGCAGACATATAGCCTTTAATTGGATGAAGCTACTGAGCCACGAACATAATATTGTGAGTCCTCACGTATCATCAGTGTGGTGGCCCTTTTGTTTAGTTACTCAGACTATTTTCTCTGTGACTAAACTCTATGGCTGCTCTGGTTAATTGAAACTTTTGTGGTGTTTCAAGATTATATGTGGGGCCTACAAGTTCTACTATTCAAGGAGCATATGTCTTTGAATACCTGTCTCCGAGGAGAACTAAAAGAGGCAAAATATCTTCCTGGCTATGACATACGTGTATGCGAGACTACTTTTTCGAGAAGGGCCTCCATCAGTATGTCTACCAGACAAAACCAGATGGAAGCGTCCTGGGAACTTAACGGTCATTTTAGTTTTCACATTTTCAGCTTTAGATCTTTTTTTTTTCTCCCTTTTGAAGGTTGACCTCTATCCAATCTTAGTGAAATATGCATATGCAAAGCTAAATGGGTTGTATAGCTCATGGAAGTTTTTCTTCCAAATGTTTGGATATGGGGTTGGGGGAGGGGGGTGGAGGTCCACTTGGGGCCATGGAGGACCCTTGGAGCTAAACAGGGAGGACTTTTCTTACTGATATTAGAAGTATGGATGTGGTATGCCTGTCTGGGGGGGAGGGAGGAGGTGTAAGGGGGAATATGTTTGAGAGGGGAAGGAAAAGGGGGAGAGGGAGATGCTTTTATTTATTTATTTATTGATTGTTTTTATATACCGATATTCAATCTCAATTGAGATATCACACCGGTTTACATTCAGATACTGTAGGTATTTCTCTATCTAAGTTTTTGTACCTGAGGCAATGTAGGGTAAAGTGACTTGCCCAAGGCCACAAGGAACGACAGCGGGACTTGAACCCTGGTCTCCTGGTTCATAGTCCACTGCTCTAACCACTAGGCTATTCCTCCTACCCATGGACATGGAGGAGAATATCGGGGACTAATACAGGAATGGCCATGCAGGGGCACAGAAGATATCCTACATTATTGTGGCATTGCATCTGGGCTGGGGAACACGGGGCAGAATGTATTCTCCATTTTTACTGGTCTTTTGTGAGATTGATATGGATATAAATATCTTTGATGTTGAATCCTGGGACATTAAGTTTGTTTCTTTGAATGTTCATGATATACATTCCACTGTAAAGAGAACAAAGACACTTACCATACTGAAAAAAGAAAGAGTGAACATAGCATGTTTGCAAGAAACACAGGGTGGGTACTTGTAGTTCTGCATCATACTCCCACAGGCATTGGGGTATGGCAAGCATTATTCATAAAGACCTTCCATTTGTCGTGGAAAAAACAGGGATTCAGAGGGCTGTTTATTTTGCTTGGCATTAATGTATGGGATGAAATATATTATAGGTAATGTATATGTACCCAATATTTATTCTCATGACTTCTTCACCTCAGTCAATTATTCTTCTTGGTTATCCTGAATATTCTCTGCTCATTGGTAGTGATTTTAATGTGGTGGTGGATAGCAAGGAAGACTGCAGACCCTTGTGAATTCCTAATATACGAGAGAGCTGCAGAGGGGTAAATATGATGAAGCAGAAACTGCTCTATTAGATATATGGAGGATACAAATCCAGGAGAAAATGATTATACTTTTTTCCAATCCCCACCAGAGTTATTCTAGAATAAATTACTTCTTACTTCGCAAAGACTGTTTTCTGTGGCCCCTATTGGGAATAGATCGTGCCCCTGGTTATTTTTTTTTTTTTTTTACTCTAAAAGTGGGGAAAGAATGGGAGGAACTTCACATGGTGCAGGAATCCAGAACATTTTAAGGATTCTAGGATTTTCTGAAGCAAAAGCAGAGTGAATATCAACAGATCCCAGATAGTTCCCCATCTCTTTTTTGGGAGGTGAGGAAGGCTATAAATGTGGGAGGAGATTATGGCTTATGTGGCCCACCAGAGAAAACAGAGAGATGCAGAGATTTTGAGACTTTTGGGGAGATTGCAAGAGCAGAAAAGAGAAGATATATCCTCTCTGTCAAGGGAGATTACAAAAAAAAAAAAAAAGCTAGAGATGAAACCAGCCTTTATTAAACCATTTGCTCCATCTTAAAGCTCTTTGTTCTATCAATTATTTTAAATTTCAGTTCTATAAATATGTTAACAAGGCTGGGAAATTAATGGCTCATCTAGTCAAAGGGATGAGACAAAAAGCTTACATCGAGACAAAAGGAGATCTTCTCTCTCACTGATACTGGAAATTCTGGAAATTTTCCAGTCTTATCCATCAGTGGAGGGACTCACAGATGCTCAGGTACAAATATCTTTTTCAAGGGACTTCATGGCCCTGAATTACAAGGAAGCTCCTTGGAAAGTCTTAATCAATCCATTTCTGAGGTGGAGGTTATACCTGCTATTGGGAGATTTAAATTAGGTAAGGCACCAGGAGCATATGGTTTAGGATTCAAATTTTATAAAATTCTCAAATTCCTACTGTAGAAACCCCCTTAAGGAAATATTTATCTATGCCCTACAGCATGGTTTTTATACCCTCTCTATGAATCAAGTGGCAATCTTATTAATGCCTAAATAAGGAAGTAATTTGGGGACCTCCATTTTATAGGCTGATCTCACTTCTAAATATAGATATAAAATTGTTCACCTCTATATTGACATCCCTAGTGGAATCTGACCAGATGGGATTTGTACTGGGAAAATATGGGGTCAAGAATGTTTGTACATTACTGGTAGTGCTGGGAGACTCCAAGGCAAGGCATACCGAAAGCATGGTCCTATGTTTAGATGCGGAGAAAGCTTTTGATAAAGTGAACTGGTACTTCATGTTCTGGGTGCTGGATAAATTTGGGATCAAAGGCCCCTTCCTGGATTGGATTAAGTTGTTATATACAGATCCTAGAGCCCAAATTTCGGTAAATGGTTCCTTACCGAAAGACTTTGCCTTGCAAGAGGGCACGAGACAGGAATGTCCCTTGTCCCTCTTTTGTTTGTGCTTACTTTGCAACAGAGAAGGGCAACCAAAATGATAAAGGGGATGGAACAGCTCCCCTATGAGGAAAGGCTGAAGAGATTAGGGCTGTTCAGCTTGGAGAAGAGACGGCTGAGGGGGGATATGATAGAGGTCTTTAAGATCATGAGAGGTCTTGAACGAGTAGATGTGAATCGGTTATTTACTCTTTTGGATAATAGCACTAGGAGGCACTCCATGACGTTAGCAAGCAGCACATTTAAGACTAATCGGAGAAAATTCTTTTTCACTCAATGCACGATTAAGCTCTGGAATTTGTTGCCAGAGGATGTGGTTAGTGCAGTTAGTGTAGCTGGGTTCAAAAAAGGTTTGGATAAGTTCTTGGAGAAGTCCATTAATGGCTATTAATCAAGTTTACTTACTATATTAAAGAGCATACAAGTTACCAGAGGGAAAGCAGCATATAAATTGTCAGCGGGAAAATATTCGAACTTTGAATAAGAAGCGCTAAAGTGCTGCTCAGTTGCTGACAAAAATCTGCCAGCGGGAAAGCAATATATAAATTGCCAGCGGGAAAGTGTTTGAACTCTTAACTTTCAACAAAGTGGAAGAGCATATGTCCAATGGGAAAGTGTTTGAACCCTCAAAAAAGTAGAAGCGTATATGTTGCTCAACGCTAAAGAACATACAAGTTGCCAGCGGGGAAATATTTGGATTTAAAAAAAAAAAAAAAAAAGCTGTGTCAAAACTCTGTGCAATACAGTATATATTGCTTGAAGTAGCACTTAGCAATTTCAGATAGAATTTCAAAAATGCAAGAAATACGCTTGCTATATTTGCTTATTGTTAAAAAGGAAAAAAGAAAAAATTAGTGAGTGAGACCCACCAAAAAATTTGTGAGCGAGACCTACTAGGAGTGGGACCCATGATTATATATAATTGAAAGATGGTGAATTAATGTACCTGTAGAATTACAGGATACACGAAGCAAGACCTATCGGTAATTAGTGTGAGTTAATATCAAGTTATCTCCACTAAATATATATGAGGTCTCTACTCACTAAGAACAATACGTTTGAGGTTTCTTCTCACTTCCCTTAACTTCTCTCTTCACCATCACCTTGATCTTCTCTCCCCTCCGGCATCATCACTACCTTCTCTTCCTTTTCTCTTCACCTTCTAGCATCATCATCTTCTCTTCCCTCTCCCCTGGCAACATCACCTTCTTCCCTTCCCTCTCCTCCCCCTCTGGCATTTCATCGCCCTCCTAGTCCAGCCACCCAGCCCCAGTCTAGCCCATGTCATCATCATCATCTTCCCTATTTCCCAGCTCCTACCATCATCACCTTTCCTCTCCCCCACACCCTATGGCATGTTCATCTTTTCCTCCCTCCACACCCCTTGGCACACTTAGCTTTTTCTCCCCAGCCAGCACAAATCTGAGTAGCACTTACCTCCTGCTGCTGCTTCCTCCTGCAATAGTAACAGCACGAGGCCAGCGTGTCTTGCAAGAGAGCTAGCAGAGAGGTAAGCAGCATCAGCAGATCGGGCTGCTCTCCGATGCTCTCTGCTGGCAGGAGGATAACCTGCACGCTAGGAAGGGAGAAAAATGGAAGACTGCCGGCTCCTCCTCTTTTTCATTCCCAGCTCTTCTCGCGGTCCAGCTGCAGGTCAGTCATGCCACACTGGTTGGGGAAACCCTGGTCTAAGCTGTTTACATTTGTTTACTCTTTTTACTTAGCTGCTGTACCCTGGTCTTGGGTGAACAACTATTCAAAAAGTAAGATAATTAGTCCTAATATACAAAAATGCATATCTCCAGATAGGTACAATTTCCTTTCAAACCCTCCCCTAAGAACATAAGATTTATTTATTTAAAATTTGTTTACCGCGACCCCTGCTTTAACAAGTTTACAGTTAAAACACGTATAATAAAATCACAGATCAATTACAAAGAAACTACACAGACACCCACCCTCCACTATTACAAGAACCTGGACCCATCACTACACATTATCCACCACTCGGGAAAAAAATAGGACTTAACTTTTTGCGAAAGGTGAAATTATTCCTCTCCAGCCTGTCCTCCAGTGGTAAAGAATTCCATAGTCTAGACCTCATGACTAAAAATTCTCTTTGCTTATAGACACATTTTCGGGCAAATTTTCAAAGGGCTGCATGTGTAAAAATCGGGACTTATGCCCATGGCCGGGCCCTGTGCGCACGGCACACATATTCAAAAGGGCCCGCCATATGCCTAAGTCCCGATACGCGCACAAGTGCCAGGCCCTGAAAAGGGGGCAGGCCGGGGGCGTGGTCTGGGTGGGGAGGGGCAGGACGGAGGCTGGCCGGGACAGTGGGAATTAACCGCTGTTCTGAGGAAACACGCAGTGGCAGCTGGCCAGCGCGTATAACTTGCTTCTGCTCCGATGGAGCAGTAAGTTAAAAAAAAAAAAGGAGGGGATATTTAGGGTTAGATAGGATAGGGGGTTAGGGATAGGAAAGTTGCCTCCCAGTCGCTCCAATTAAGGAGCGGACTGGGAGAGAACTAGGGGAGGCCCGATTGTGTCATCGCCGTAGTTTAATAAAACGCACTCCCCTTCCCCGTGTGCACGGCCATCTGATTTTATAACATGTGCGAGCCGGTGCACGCTTGTTATAAAACTGGCGCATCCATACGTTAATGCTGCTTTGAAAATCTACCACTTTATGCATAGTACGAAATGGCGGAAACACCAACAATTGCCCATGACTAGACCTCAACTGTCATGTTGGGGAATACCATTCTGATTTTTCCTTCAAATATTTGTCTCACCCCCCCCCCCCCAATAAGACAAGGTATATGTTAACATGAACATCTTAAATCCACTGATTTTGAAATATTTGCATTGGCTGTTTATCCAGCAGTGGATGGAAGTTAAGGTGTTGATATTAATTTATAAGACTTTGAATGCGTTAGCACCAAAATGTTTTACAAGATCATAAGCTAATTTATAGGCAATCGAGAGCTCTGCACTCGTCATCTAGAAATTTGTTAGTAGTGCCTTCTCTTAAGGAAGTATGTTTGACGCACTCCAGACAATTATTTATATCGTGGAGCACGTTACTGGAGAATATAATGAATGAAATAGATTTAATTGAGGTTTCGAAAACAGTTAAAAGTATGTTTATATAGAAAAACTTTTGGTAATGTCATATTGGTGCAGGCCTTTGAGTATAAGGTTATAATGTGAAGTTGGGCTGATGGGTATTTTGATGCAGAGTGTGAGGGATATTTGAATATACAACATGGCTTTTTAGAAATGCATACGATTTAACGTAAGATACCAATATGCTGATAAATGTCAATACCAGATATGTTATCAGAACGAGCAAGAAGGACCAAACAATGTAAATTGTATTGTTAGTAGAATTAGAATTTGTATTTGCCACTGTGTCGACCTAGAAAATGTATGAATAAATATTAGATTAAATATTTGCCGATGTGTTGACTCAGTAACAGAATATGTATGGATATGATCTAGAATATGCATAATGTTGATCTAGAATAGGAACATTGACAAAGTATGTGAATGTCGACTAAGACATTCACATACTTGTGATTTTCTTTTGGAACGACGGTACATAAAATGCCCAAATAAATAAATAATTGTGGAATGTTTGTGTGACTTACAAATGTTTTAAGTGTAAACCACCAAGATTTTTAGATTGTGTAGGTATAAATTTGTTAAATTATATATGCCCTTTCACCTGGAGCCAATGCAACTTACACAGCACCAGTGATATATACCCTCTCTCCATGAACATCCTACCACCACCCTGGGAGCAGCATTCTGAACCAGCTGTAACCTATGTGCGAGTATCTCTGGGAGATCTATATAGAGGCTATTTCAATAGCTGAGATGGGAAATAATCAAGGCTTGTACAACTGTCTTGAAAGCTTGGGTATCTAAATAAGGACATAACTGCTTGAACAATCAACTTCCAGAATGCCAGGTGTATTGTTTGAAAAACATGATAAACATCAATCTAGCATCCAAATATATCCCTACATTTTCCACAATCCACTGCAGGCATAGGTAATCCACCCTCATTGGCATAGGAAAAATATCTGGTGTCAGCAGATCCACCATCAACCACTTATTTTATTTTTTAAATTTAACAAAGCCTATTTTGTAAAACCAATCCACTATTCTTGACAGAGCTAAATTTAAATCAGTAACAGTCTAACATAACTGTAAACTAGTGGGGCCACAATTTGCACATCATCCGTGAATAAAAACCCTCTCACACCCAAAATATCAAGCAACTTCTCTAATGGATATAAAAAGATATTAAATAATAAATGAGATAATGGGGGGATACCCAAGAGACTCCACAATTCAAATTAACAGCTGAAGAAGAGAGGAAATATATTGCATACCAAAATCAGACATTCCCAAATCTGCACATCTCCATAACAAAATTTGATGATCAGCGAGATCAAATGCAGAGGCATATTCAATAGGCTCAAGATGATCTCATGAGTCTCATCAATCCAGCATAACAGAGACCTAAACAGTCTCTATCTAAGCCCTCCCCCCCCCCCTGTTTTCTCAATGTAAGGTGTTAACTGTCGAGTCACTATCTTTTCTAATATTTTTGCAAGAAAAGGAACATTAGGGACTGGCCTATAATTAGCACAGTCAGAAACTTTCAGGAAAGGCTTATTCAAAATAAGATTAATAGAAGCACTCTTTCTTCACACAAAGAGCCATTAACAATACTCAGCAAAAAGCACTAATTTTCCTCTGACTGATCTTTCACCAGCTTTGCAGAGCAAAGGTCTAACCCACAAAAAGTGGATCTAATCATACTGTTTTTTAAACTCGAACAAAGAAGCACTTAAGTTCATAGTGTCATCCAACCCACAACTTACAGTTACCATATACCTCTGCCCATGAAAACTGCCTGTTTTTCTACCAGGACCTGTGTTATCAGCCACCTTAGATACAAAAAAGAGGCAAAGGACTCACATTCAGGTACTTCCGAAGCATTATTATTTCTAATTATGCCATCTCTCAACAACTTCTTCACAATAAACATCTCCCAAGGACCGTTATCCATACTGGATCAGACCAAAGGTACAGCAAACCCAGCATCCTGTTTCCAATCCAGATCGCAAATACCTAGCACAGGGGTCGGGAACCTTTTTGGCTGAGAGAGCCATGAATGCCACATATTTTAAAATGTAATTCCATGAGAGCCATACAAGACCTACCAAATTAATTTACCACAATCCCCCACCCTCCTGATGCCCCCCCAATACCTCCAAAATTAATTTACTACAATCCCCTACCCTCCTGACCCCCCCAAGACCTGCCAAAAGTCCCTGGTGGTCCAGCGGTGGTCCAGGAGCGGTCCGGGAGCGATCTCCTGGTCTTGGGCTGTCGGCTGCCAATAGTCAAAATGGCACCGACGGCCCTTTGCCCTCACTATGTCACTGGGGTCGACATAGTGAGGGCAAAGGGCCGTCGGCTGCCAGTAATCAAAATGGCGTCGACGGCCCTTTGCCCTTACATATGTCACAGGGGCTACCACTGCCATTGGTCGACCCCAGTGACATAGTGAGGGCAAAGGGCCGTCTGCGCCATTTTGACTACTGGCAGCCGACAGCCCAAGTCCAGGAGATCGCTCCCGGACCGCTCCTGGACCCCCGCTGGACCACCAGGGACTTTTGGCAGGTCTTGGGAGGGTGGGGGGTTGTAGTAAATTAATTTTGGAGTCTTGGGGGGCATCAGGAGGGTGGAGGGTTTTGTTAGATTTTTACTTTTTTATTAAAGATTTGTCTGCGAGCCAGATGCAGCCATCAAAAGAGCCACATCTGGCTCGCGAGCCATTGGTTCCCGACCCCTGACCTAGCAGGATACCAAAAGGTTGATGGATGGCATGCTGCTTATCCCAGGGATAAGCAGTGGATCTCCCCAAGTTTACCTTAATAATGGTTATGGACTTTTCTTCCAGGAACTTGTCAAACCTTTTTTAAACTCAGCTACAATAAAAGCTTTTATCATCCTGCAGCAACGAATTCCAGAGCTTAATTACATAGAGTAAAAAACAATCTCCTAGACCTTGTACTTTTTGAAAGCATAAACAACCAATTTGTGTTTACCCATTCCTCTCTACTCATTTTACAGACCTTTATTATACCTCCCCTCAACAATCTCTTCTCCAACCTGAATAGCCCTAAACTCTTTACACTTTTCTTGTAGGGGAATTGTTCCATCCCTTTTATCATTTTGGTCATCCTTCTCTGTAGCTTCCCTAATTCTGCTATATCGTTTTTGAGATGTGGTGACCAGAACTGTACATAATACTGAAGGTGTGGTCGCACCATGGAGTGAAACAGAGGCAATATGATATTCTCTGTTTTATTCTCCATTCCTTTCTTAATTGCTAGCACTCTATTTGCTTTCTTGGCCGCCATACACTAAGCAGAAATGTTCTCTCTTTTTTTGTGTTTAAATATTTTTATTATTATGCATATAACAAAAACAAAAAGAATAAACAGACAAAACAGTGGATGATATATACACAAAAAAGGTACTACAAGATAAATGTACAAAGCGATATATTGGGGCCCAAACTTTCTTAGAAAAAAGAATACAACCAGTACGATCAACTGCAGCTATTTCATATTTTGAGTATTGCAGCACTAAATTCCACCACATGATCATATGCAAAGTTGTATTATCTTTACATTGAGATAAAATTTGGTGCAAGGCAATAGAAATCAGAAAGTCAAACACATATTCCCATTTTGATAAAGAGGAAGACAATACAAGAGATTTCCAAATGACAATAGGGTAGGACAGAGTGTCTTGAATAGAAAAAAAAATATATCACCAATATGTCTCCAGATTAAAGACCAGTAATCATAAATTAGAGCAAAAAAAAAAACATAGGACAATGTACCTTTTTCGAGCCTAGAAGACCAGCAAATATCATCCCCACCTAGTTTGAGTTTCTCCTTCTTAACTGGGGTCCATAATGCATGATGAGCAATAAATTATAAAGCTTGATAAACAGAGGCAGATTAACTAAGCAAAGAATTTCAACATATTTATGATGATGCAGAGATCCCTTTTCCTGGGTGGTGACTCAATATATAACCTTGCATCATGTAGCTATGATTTGGGTTGCTCCTCCCTACATACGTCACTGTGCACTTGTCCACATTAAATGTCATCTGCCATTTGGCTGCCTGGTCTCCTATGTCCTTCTTGCAATTCTTCAGAATCCTCATGTAATTTAACAATTCTGATTAATTTAGCTGAAAATTTGATCACCTCGCTTGATGTTCCCATCTCTAGGTCATTTATAACTATGCTAAAAAGCAGTGGTACCCAGAAAAGATCCCTGGGCCCTCCACTCTTACCCTTCTTCATTGAGAAAACTGACCATTTAGAACTATTTTCCTTTTTCAATCTTTTAATCAGTTCTCAGCCCACAATAGAACACTGCCTCCTATCCCATGACTTCATTTTTCAAGAGTCTCATGAGGCACTTTGTCAAATGCTTCTGAAAATCCAGATACACTATATCAACTGACTCACCTTTATCCATGTTTTTTCACACGTTCAAAAAATGTAGCAGACTGGTGAAGTAAGACTTCCTTTGGTTAAATCAATGTTGGCTTTGTCCCATTAAACTATAACTATGTTTACTAATTTTGATCTTTATAATAGTTTCAATCATTTTGTTCGACACAGACATCAGGCTCACTGGTCTCCAGTTTCTTAGATCAACTCTGGAACCCTTTTCAAAAATTGTCATTACATCGGCCACTCTTTAATCTTCAGGTATAGTTAGCTAATTTTAATGATAGTTTACAAATTACTAATAGTAGGTCTGCAATTTCATTTTTCAATTCTTTCAGCACTCTGGGATGGATACCATATGGTTCAAGTGATTTGCTACTCTCTAGTTTATCAATTTGCCCTATTGAATCCTCCAGGTTCACTGAGATTTGTTTCAGTTCCTCTGAATCACCACCTTTAAATATCACTTTTGGCATGGGTATCTGTCTTACATCTTCCTCAGTAAATATCAAAGCAAAGAATTTATTTAGTCTCTATGCTACGGCCTTATCTTAGTGCCTCTTTTAACCTTTGATCATCGAATGGTCCAACTGACTCTCTTGCAGGCTTTTTGCTTCAAATATACCTGAAAATGATTTTATTATGGGTTTTTGCTTCCACAGCAAGCTTCTTTGTAAATTCTGTCTTTGCTTTCCCTATCAATGCTTTGAATCTGCTAGTGCTTCTGCTGTTTCCTGTTATTCATTTGATCACTTTTCCATGCTGGCAGTCATTTGGCCTGCTTGCCACCCTTTTTTTAATGTGTGGAATACATGTAGTCTAGGCTTCTAAGATGGTATTTTTAAACAATGTCCATGCCTGATAAAAACTCATAACCTCTGCAGTTGCTGCTTTCCATTTTTTTCCTATTTTCACCATAATCTCCCATTTGAAAGTTAAATGCTATCACAGTAGATTTCTTTAGTGTCCTCCCTCCAATTATCAAGTCAAACTGAATAAGATTATGATCACTATTGCCAAATGGCCCAGATACCATTATCTCTCGCACCAAATCACGTGTTTCACTAAGAATTAGGTCTAAAATATTCTCCGCTCTTGTTGATTCTTGTACCAGCTGCTCCATGTAGCAGTCATTTATTTCAACGAGCAACTTTACTTCCTTAGCATGTCCTTTAGTGACATATACCTAGTCAATATAGTGGGGGCAAAAAGGGGAATTAGACTCAGATGACAGCCAATGCTGGGTCCCGATTTCTATGGTCTGGGGCACTGATAGACATTAGGGAAAAAGCCCGCCTCTATATGTTTTATATTGAAAGCCAAGGACCATTTATTAGCCACCCTCTGGGCTGACTGATGAGCAAGCTAACTGGTTTGGGAGTTGGAATGAAAATGTATAAACTGGGTAAGAAATTGGTTCAGCAACAGAACTGTCAATGGGGTCAACTCTGGGGAAGGGAAAGTGATTATCAGGTTGCCATAATAATCAGTGCTAGGTCCAGGCATCTTTGATGTTTTTATATGTGGCATATGTGGTGAAAGGTTCTATATATGCATTCTGAGCAAGGAGCTCCTAGCCTTCAGAGAACAAGTCTATTCTCTGGAGGATAGAGTGGCATACCTGCAGAAGCTAAGAGAGTATACAGAGGAAACCTTCAGGGACATAGTAAAGCAGTCCCAAGTTTACTCTGGCAGTTCCCGTGCTGCCTTGGAAGAGAAAAGTCACCTAGAAGGAGAGCATCATCTTGGTGTGACAGAAAGCAATCCTGTAGCTAGGACTTGACCTCAAAGTAATACAATATACTCGCACACTGAGGATGCTCCTCCAGGGGCATGTGCCCAGAAAGGAAGGGTTAGGGCATCCCTTGTAGTTGGTGATTTGAACATTAAGAATGTAGATAATTGGGTGGCTGGTAGACATGAGGATCCCTTTATAACTTGCCTGCCTGGGGCGAAGGTAACAGACCTTACGCATCATCTCGATTAGATTTTAGACAGTGCTGGGGAGGAGCTGGCTGTCTAGGTACATGTGCATACCTGTGGCATAGGGAGGGTGCTGGAAGCCAAATTTAGGATTTTAGGAAAAAAGTTGAAATCTAGAACTTCCAGGGTAACATTCTCAGAAATTCTCCTTGTTCCACCCATAGGACCTCAGAGACAGACTGAGCTCCAGAATGTCAATGCATGGATGAGACAATGGTGCAGGGAAGATGGTTTTAGGTTTATTAAGAACTGGGCAACATTTTGGAGAATGGGGGTGGCTTTTCCGAAAGGATGGGCTCTACCTTAACCAGAGTAGATCCAGGCTGCTGGAAGTAACCTTTAAAAAGGAGAGAGAGTAGATTTTACACGATATCATGGGGGAAAGCCGACAATCACTCAGTAGTGCATAATTTGAAATCATGTATCTTTGAAGGATACTAACAAAACAGGGAAGTTGGGCATCCCGAAAAGACAGTTTGCAATGAATGCTAAAGTAGCCTTGGATTTTTTAAAAGTAAAGAGCAGATAGAGCAGAAAAATTCCAAAATTACCCCTATTAGTTGATAAGCAGGTTATTAAGACGAACAAAAAATATACTTTGAAATGTCGAAGCAAATGCTATAAGTGCAAAAGATAAGATGGGATAATTAGAATGTATAACACTGAATGATGAGGTAAATAGAATTGCTATCTCAGAGTCCTGCTGGAAGGAGGAAAACCAATGGGACACTGATACCATTGCAATAATAAGATGGATCAAATTGGGGAAGAGGTGGTACTATATATTAGAGGGCATAGAGACAAGATATAGCAGTGGGGGTGTACTAATGTCCAGATGGCCAGAATGGACAGAGACAATGAAATGCTAACAAAAATTAGGGACGTTTAACAAAATTATACTCTAGAACAAGGGTGGGATAGTAAAGATATGAGAGACATTTAAGTACCTCCAAGGTATCAATGCATAGGATGTGGGCCTCTTTCAATAAAAGAGATGCTAGAGCAAAGGGGTCATGGGATGAGGGTGAAAGGGGTAGGAGTAATCTAAGGAAATATTTCTTTATAGAAAGGTTGTCTAGCACATAGAACAGCCTTCCAGTGGAGGTGTGTAGACAAGGACAATATCCGATTTCTAGATAGCATGGGACAAGCAAAAGGGATCTCTGAGGAAGTGGTAGGGATAGTAAAGCTGAGCATTTGGTGTGGATGTTAAGACTAGATAGGCCATAAGGTCTTTTTCTGCTGTCACATTTTTCAAAGGTTTTTGTTAGATCCAGATAGGCTACATATATTGCAAACTTCCTGATCACTTTAAAGAACTCAAATCAATTTAGCAATTTTTTTCTCCCTTATGAAATATTGGTTGCGATTCTGCAGCCCATTAGCTTCAAGGCACTTTTTATTGCATTTTATTTATATGATTTGTCATTTATGTATATTAAGCCAACATTTTTCTCAATAAATAATTTTAAAATGAAAACTATTATATTTCAGTTATCAGAATTTGTACAAGCTTGGAACTGCAAAATAAAGCACACAAGTTCAGAGTAAAAAAGCTAAATAAAAAGGGATAGAAAATAGAAGGTGTAATTAAACTGACACAAACTAGCTTTGGATAGCATGCTATAATCAATTGGGTTGCAGCCCTGGATGATTAAGAAATCATCTAAACTAGATTACGCATCCATAAATTGCACCCTTATGTGCAATATGCCTTAAAAATACTGCATTTGTGTAATATTAAAATATACCAGGCTAGTATCTGCTCTAGGTGTGCTGCCTGCCAAATCTAATCAATTCAGCCTTGACTAAACAGGAAGGGATTTCATCTCTAATCTTAACATGATTCAAACACAGACCTCTCTTCTGTAAAGAAAGAATTTATGCAATAAATGCTAGCGAACATTTAATATGCATTCGTGAACAGTGAACTACAAAAATTGTCTTTGATAATAATACAATACACACCCACTTTTGTTGAATACGGTTTTGGTTATGAAAGCAGTAAATAGCCACAGCAGCAGGCATTGAGTAAATCTGCAAAGTTTGGTTAACCTCTTGTTACATTTTATGCTCTGTTTGCTGGTCCAAACACATTTAAATCAAACTTGTGCAGCCAAGCAGTTTTAATTACAGAAGCAGACATGTAACAGTAAAATCTGTGCATTCTGATTAAGGATATAGAAAAATGTTAACATTTCCTGTAAGAGTTTCTCTTGGGTTCTCCAGTTTTAAATCTGAGTAATGTACGGTATATATGCATGCGAGTTTGTGTGTTTACATATGTGTTTTCATCTTAAATAGATAAACGAGTAATTAAAACTTACTTCGGATTTGCTTTTTGATCTCTTTAGCAGGGTCCAACCAATTCTGAAAATCGAAAAAAAAATACGTTTTTGTTTGTAACTATTTTCAACAGCATTTAAATCAAGATGTATCAAAGCTGAGTGAATAATTAGCATCTCTAGGACAAGATGGAAATGACTATTATATTTACAGAACTGTAAACTAAACATGGATTTTCTCTTACCTTCTTTTAACTGAAAATATAAAATAACTGCCTGCTCGTGTAATAGAATATTGAATCCAAAGAACAGTTTAACATCCAAGGATATTGTGGTAAGCAGGATTTTTCAAATCACAACTGCTGATCATACAAATATCTAACATACTATATACATTCTGCATGTAGCTTCTTTGACGTTCCTGTTGGCTAGTCTTATATATATTATATTTACAGTAATATATTATACAGTATATTATACAGTAATATATACAGTAATATATACAGTAATATTTACAGTAAAATCAGCATTGAGCAAACGAGCATTATCTTCAGCTGGACCCCACCAGTGGAACGCTCTCCCCCCAGATCTAAGACTAGAACCCAGTCATCAAGAGTTCAAAAAAAGACTGAAGACCTGGCTTTTCCAACAAGCCTTCCCAGATTCTCAATGATACTTAGACAAGAGGACTTCCTAAATAATAGTATCCCTAAATTATCGACATCTCACCAATTCCTACTATCAGGACTCCACAACTGCTCAATCAATTTTTGAATCCATAAGTTCACTATATTACTCTTATTGTATCTATATGGTAGATTTGACAGGTCATCTCTACTACGTTAAATAGTTAAATTGTATGTACATATTATATTATATTATATTTATTATTACTATGTTAAATTGACATCCGGTTTTATTGTTCCTTATGTTCTACAGTTCTATGTAAAGCCCCCATCCGCTGTTGGGCAGTTCATCGTTTTATGTAAACCGGAGTGATTTGTAATTCCCACAAGAACTTCGGTATATAAAAATTAAAAATAAATAAATAAATAAATATACCAACATATATCATTCATTTTTGAGTCAGTAACTTCCCACTACAAGCCCATAAATATGTCACAATTTAGAAATGAGGAGAGCACATGTCTCTTCCCACCCAGACACTATTTATTTATTTTATCAACTTTTCTATATCATCGTTCAGACATGCCATCACAACAGTTTACAAATTAAAAGTAAAATACAGGATTACATAAAATTAAGAAGTCAGACTTAATAATAATAAATAAGAGGATAAAAGGTACAAAACTCAAGCATAAAGCACATTAGTAAAATTTAAAATTTAGTGTTAATGAATAAAGGATAAAATATCAAAATTCTAACATAAAAGCACATAAAAGTAAAATAAAGCAGAAGTTGCTTACCTGTAACAGGTGTTCTCACAGGACAGCAGGATGTTAGTCCTCATTTATGGGTGACATCACAGGATGGAGCCCAATCACGGAACACTTTTGTCAAAGTTTCTAGAACTTTGACTGGCACCTACTGGGCATGCCCAGGATGGCACTAACCCTGCAGCCAGCAGGGGTCCCTCTTCAGTCTTGTTTAAAAGCTATAGTAAGTGCCAAAAAATAAAATAAGAAAATGTAACGAACCCAGCACCACGGGGTGGCGGACGGGTTGTGAGGACTAACTTCCTGCTGTCCTGTGAGAACACCTGTTACAGGTAAGCAACTTCTGCTTTCTCACAGGACAAGCAGGATGGTAGTCCTCACATATGGGTGAGTACCGAGCTGAGGATGTCTGAGAAATGCACCAAATGTACCCAAGTTGTGCAATAGGCACAAGGACTGGGATGGAAATTTGGTAGAGGGCATCCTGAACCCTAACGGGCAGGCGGAAGGGTGTTGGTACAACAAGTTGCAAATAGGTTGCGCAAGACAGACTGGCCAAAGATGGAATCTTGCCTTCCAGCCTTGTCTAAACAATAATGGGCTGTAAAGGTATGGAGAGAACTCCAGGTAGCAGCCCTACAAATATCAGGAAGCGGCACCGACCATAGGTGTGCTAATGAAGTTGCCGTGGCCCTGACAGAGTGTGCTTTAACACGGTCTTGAAGTGGTGTGCCTGCTTGCTGATAGCAAAAGGATATGCAGTCTGCTAACCAGGAGGAGAGAGTCTGCTTACCCACAGGTTGACCCAATCTGATAGGATGGAAAGAAACAAACAGTTGGGTGGATTTTCTGTGGGAAGCTGTATGGTCTAGATAGAATGGTAGAGCACGTTTACAGTCAAGGGTATGCAGAGCCTGTTCTCCTGGATTTGAATGGGGCCTGGGAAAGAAGGTGGGTAGTATAATGGATTGATTGATATGAAACTCCGATACTACCTTAGGCAAAAACTTAGGGTGAGTGCGGAGTACTACCCTATCATGCAGAAGTTTATTATAAGGCGGATAGGTGACTAAGGCCTGTAACTCACTAACTCTGCGAGCGGATGTGATTGCAGAGAGGAAAAATCACCTTCCATGTGAGATAGCAAAGATCACAAGATTGGAGAGGCTCAAATGGTGGTTTCATGAGCCAACCCAAAACCAGGTTGAGGTCCCAAGAAGGAGCCGGAGGGCGCAGTGGAAGTTTGAGGTGCAGCAAGCCCTTCAGAAAACATGTTACAAGGGGTTATACCAAAATGGGAACATCCCCAACACCTTTATGGAAGGCAGCTACTGCACTGACATGCATCCTGATGGAAGAAGTTTTTATACCTGATTCTGACAAGTGCCAGAGATAGTCTAGAAACTTCATAGTGGAACAAGTGAAAGGATCAAGGGACAGTGAGGAACACCATGACTTAAACCTGTTCCATTTGTAATAATATGATTTTCTCGTGGAAGGCTTTCATGAAGCAATCAGGACACGGGAAACTGGTTCTGAAAGGTTGAGTGGCTGAAGAATGAACCTTTCAACATCCAGGCAGTCAGGGACAAGGCCTGAAGATTGGGGTGGTGTAGGCACCTGTCGTTTGAGAAATCAGAAGTGGGTCCTTCCCCAGGGGAATGTGCCTGCGAATGGAGAGGTCCTGAAGAATCTGAAACCACACTTGGCTTGGCCAGTGAGGGGCTATCAGGATCATGCTTCCCTTGTCCTGACGTAACTTCACGAGAGTCTTTGAGAGAAGTGGAAGTGGAGGGAATGCATATAGGAGACCGGTTGCCCAAGAGAGAGAACACATTTCTTGGTAGTGAGTGTTGGCTGCGAGTGAGAGAGCAAAAGTTCTCTACTTTGCGGTTTTGAGGTGACGCAAAGAGGTCTATGTGGGGGTAACCCCAACGTTGGAATATTGAGTCCACTACTGAGGAGTTGAGGGACCACTCGTGCGGCTGAAAGGTGCAACTCAGCTTGTCTGCCAACACATTGCCCACTTCCGGCAAGTAGGTGGCCTTTAGGTACATCGAGTGGGAAAGGGCCTCCGCCCATATCTGTGCAGCTTCCTGACACAGGAGGTAGGAGCCCATTCCTCCTTGTTTGTTGATGTACCACATGGCCACCTGGTTGTCTGTCTGAATCAGGATGACCTGGTTGGAAAGGCAATCCTGAAACACCCTGAGAGCATATTTGATTGCTCGTAGTTCCAGGAAATTTATTTGGTGTTTGGCTTCCTCTGGAGACCAGGTGTCTTGAGTTTGCAAATTGGCAACATGTGCTCCCCAGCTGAGGTTGGAGGCATCAGTTGTAAGGGTTATTTGAGGGTCTGGAGCCTGGAAAGGAAGGCCTTGAAGGAGATTGGACTGATTCTTCCACCAAGCCAGAGATAAGCAAAGTGGGTTGGTGATGTGGACAATGGCTGACAGTGGTTGAGATGATTGTATCCACTGTGACCTTAGAGTCCACTGCATGACTCTTGGTGAGATGAGCCATTGGAGTGACATGTACCAAGGACACCATGTGTCCTAGCAACACTAAGAAGTGACGCACAGTTGAGTTTTCGAAACTGTAGTTGACGGGTGAGAGAAGTGAGAGTGAGAGCTCGTTCTCGAGGAAGAAATGCTTTTGCTTTGAAGGTGTCCAACTCTGTTCCTATGAATGATAGGGTTTGTGCTGGGACTAAGTTGGACTTTGGGTAATTGATAAGAAACCCTAGGGAGGCCAGGGTATGCAAGGTGAGCCGAAGGGACGTCAGAGCAGCTTGCTGGGTGGGAGCCCCGATCAACCACTCATCGAGGTAGGGGTAGACATGGACACCTTAAGTCCTGAGGAATGCTGCTACTACTACGAGACACTTGGTGAAGACTCCTGGTGCAGACGCCAGGCCGAATGGTAGCACTCTGTATTTATAGTGCTTTCGGCCTACCAGGAATCGCAGAAATTTGCGATGAGATGGAGTTATTGCGATGTGTGTGTAAGTGTGCTAGAGGTCTAGAGAGCAGAGCCAGACTTCCCTTTGCAGAAGGGGAAGGAGGGAACCCAAGAAAAGTTCTTTTCTCTTTATAGGTACTTGTTTAAGGCACGAAGGTCTAGTATTGGGCGTATGCCATCTAACTTTTTTTGGGATTAGAAAGTACCAGGAATAGAAGCCGAGGCCCTGTTGAGAGTAGGGCACTGGTTCGATTGCTCTGGATTGAAGGAGGAGGGAGACCACCTGATCTAGGAGTGGTGAGTGATCGGATGTTCCCCCACGTCAGCCGAGGTAGGGAGTCCGGCGGAATGGCAAGAAAGTTGAGATGATAGCCTTGAGTAATTATGGCAAGAACCCACTGGTCTGAGGTTATTGTGTGCCAGATGTTGCTGAAGTGGCACAATCGACCTCCCACTGGTATATGCAGTAGTGGAGGCTGAATGTTGCTCTCTAGGAAAGAGTCAAAAACCAGATGCTGGGCCTGGCTGAGGGGTTGTCTGTGGTTTTTGCCTGCGAGGTTGCCTGGACTTTCTGGTAAGGCTTAGTAGAGTGACCTTTGGATGGTGGAGGATAAGATTTCCTTTGGCGGTAGAAAGACTTTATGGGATCCTTTCTGAATGTTTGCTTAGCAGGATATTCAGAAGGCAACAAGGAGAGTTGGCAAAGAGTCTAATGGTGATCCTTGAACTGTGCCACTGCTTGTTGTATCTGTTCACTAAAAAGATTGTCACCAGTGCAAGCCAAGTCAGATAGTCTGTCCTGGACCTCAGATCGTAAGTCCGAAGACTTTAGCCCAGGGGTGGGCAAGTCCGGTCCTCGAGGGCTGAAAAACCAGTCGGGTTTTCAGGATACCCCTAATGAATATGCATGAAATAGATTTGCATACAACTGAGGCAGTGTGTATGCAGGTCTCTCTCATGCATATTCATTAAGGATATCCTGAAAACCGACTGGTTTGCAGCCCTCGAGGACCGGAATTGCCCACCCCTGTTTAGCCAGACCCACCTGTTGCTGATACCCTGGAAGCAGTATCAAAAATATCATATGCTGATCTTATTTCATGTTTGCCCGCTTCTAATCCTTTCTGTCAGGGCATGTAATTGCTCTTGAGACTGCTGAGGCAGGGACTCAGCAAAGTCCTGTATTTGTTTAAGGACGACCTTGTTGCACTGGGTATTATAGAGTTGGTAAGAGGCAATGCGGGATATAAGCATTGATCCCTGAAAGACACGCCGACCTATGGAATGTTGAGACAGAAAAGTGACCACTGTCGAGGCCTCACTAACTGCACTGTTTGGCTCACTTCATGCTGGTTTCCTGCTTAATATCTATATGGCTCCACTAGGCTCTGATTTTGAGCCACGTGGGTATTGCACTTCCACGCTATCATGAGAAGAAAAATAAAAAAATAACAGTGCAAAAGAAGAGATGCAGCATGACAAACTCACAAAAATGTCCATAGCCACAGTGGCTGGGCATGGAGCAAGTAGGTGGACAGCATGACAGCAGAGTCGGCAAGGCCGCAATGGCAGATGGAAAAAGTATTGGCACGGAGGCTGTGTGGGTACTAATGTATTCCTTCCTTTCATCCTGCCCAAGCTGGCACGAGCAACGTATAACCCTCTTCTACTGGCAACCACAATGGGAAATAGAATTGCTTAACTGTAACAGGCATTTTCCGAGGACAGCAGGATGCAAGTCCTCCTATATGGGTGACATCATTGGATGGAGCCAGCATGGAATTTTGACCTCAAAGAATTCTAGAGCTTTCAAATATGCCCTACTGAACATGTGCAGCTGTAGTTATCACCCTGCCCCCTTAGGCAGAGTCCCTCAGTTCATGATATAGCTAATAAATGGAGAAACCAACTCCCAGGGGAGGTGGGTAAGTTTTGTGAGGACTACCATCCTGCTGTTCTCAGAGAACACCTGTTACAGTTAAGCAACTCTCCTTTCTCCGATGACAAGCAGGATGGTAGTCCTCACACACAGATGAATCTCCAAATAAGGGCTGCCTGAGTAGGACAAATTGGGGAACCCCCACAGTGCTGAAAGCATCACATTTCTCCCATTTGCCTGTGAGGCAGCTGACCCAAAAATGGGTCTAGGCAGGAAAAGTTTATTACACTACACTAGGTTTTTTACACTACACTAGGCAGGAAAAGTTTATTACACTACACTACGTTTGTTAAAGTAATTGTCTATTTTTATGTATTTTTAACATGCTTGTATATGATTTTATGAACTGTCTGTTAATATGTATTGCTACTTGTGTATGTGCAAATATGTAAACCGCCTAGACGGATAGCCCCCTACCCATTGTGCGGTATATAAGAATTTTAAATAAATAAATAAATAAATAAATAAATAAATAAATAAATAAAAAGAGTTGGATTTTGCAAAAGAAAACCATAGAACAGACAGACACAAATACCCCAATGCCTAGCAGGGGCGCCTAAGGCAGGGGCATGATGCCAAATTCGGCAAGAAGCATACTTTGCCTCACAGGACTACTACAGTCAGGATTTGGATCAGCGAACCTTGACTGCAAGATAGGTCTAGTTCCTTCTGGATACAGGAAAAGGCCTTTAGAATCAACCAAGAGGAGAACTCTAGGATGAAATCTGCATAGTTTCCTTTGATGTCACAAGACACCTGAAAAAAAACCCTACTGCGGTCAGAAAGCCCTCCAGAAAGAAACTGCAGACCATTAACATATGAAGGACTGAATGCCTTTGCAGAAGCATTCCCAATGATTGGTCAATAGGCACAATGGGCAGAAAACCCAAGCAACACTTGGGAGAAGCAGCAGCAATAGCAGCTAAGTCTGTGGCTGACCTTACTTGCCAACATACCCAAGACAGATGTAAAGAGTGTGAGAGGATGCAAAGCAATCCCTGAATGGGACTGCTACCCCAAAAACTCCCAAGTAGGAAGTTAAGTTAGAACTGAAGCTTAGTCACTCACCCTGTCAAAGGTAGGCCTAACCATCCACAGGATAGCTCAGGTGAGCAGGAAGGCATTTTGGTCAACCCAGTGAAGTATGAAAAACTAAAGGTAGTACTGGCCAGAACCTGGCAAAAGGACAAGGACAAATTGGTGTACCAATCCCTGCAAGTAAACACTAAGATATACCAAAAATGCCCTAGCTTTTTTCCCCTGCACCTCCAGAATTCTGACCAAAAGTTGGAAGGAGCAAAAAACACAATGAGGCAGATCCAGGGGCTGTCAGGATAAGAAAAAGCTGCTAGGAGTTTAACCCCCACCGCCCCTGGGATAGACCTCTCAACTTGTCAGGAACAGCCAAAACTGAGACACAACCTCCTAGGGAAGACATCAAGGGAACAGAAAGCAGGGATGCCGCAAGAATTAGAATTACGACAGGAACCATGTTTAACCCCCACCGCCCCTGGGATAGACCTCTCAACTTGTCAGGAACAGCCAAAACTGAGACACAACCTCCTAGGGAAGACATCAAGGGAACAGAAAGCAGGGATGCCGCAAGAATTAGAATTACGACAGGAACCATGTCTTCCAACCTTCAGGAAGAGACTTAAAACATGGCTGTTCATGAAAGCATTTCCGGACCCTTAATGATTCACTTCCATCAAATGCAGCAACACTGAGCATCTTCTATTAAACTGAAACAGACAATACCAACCAATCACTACAAGGTTTTACTTCTTGTTAAACTTTTTATCTCTCCTCTAACTCTAATCCCAGTTAGAATAACCCCTGTTTTATTGTAACTTTTTCTTCTATGCACTTGTTATACTTTTGTAATGTATACTCTTACGTTTTAGCTATGTACGTTATAATGTATTGCTCACCCCTTGTTTTATGTAAACCGACATGATACGAACTTCCGTGAATGCCGGTATAGAAAAACACAAATAAATAAATAAAATAAAATAAATAAGTGCAATCCCTCGTAGAAACAGGATTCCTTTACCGACCTGACAACCCAAAGGGTACCAGGGCAGGGTTGGCCTGATCTCAGAACAGACTGTCCAACAATCTGGCGTAGGTATCAATACCCAAGGCCAGATACAGACAAGAAAGCTGATACCTTGTCACGATGATGGCAGTTCCACTATTTTTGGCATGGTACAGGCTAAGAGAATGCCGCCTAAGGTGCGTGGAAGAGTATACGACCCCCACCATTCCCGACCATGGATATGTCATGAGAATCAACTAGTCTGGCATTGTCAGGGAAACTCCTTTTCTCAGATGATCCTCCTGCAACCACCACTGCAGACTGAGTTCCAATGAGACAGCAGGGAGCACTGAAGAGGATCCATATGCACTCTTGCCCACGGCACCACTTCCAGGGTTGTTGCCAAACAGAGTACCTGAAGATAGGACCACACTGTCAGGCATATAGTGTTCAATAAAAGACACCTGCAATCTCAACTTCTCAATCTGAGCTTCTGGCAGGAAAATTTTGCATTGCCTTGTGTCAAACTGAACACCCTGATACTCCAATGACTGAGAAGGCTGAAGACTGCTTTTGGCTGTGTTCACTACCCAACCAAGCTCCTGCAACAAGGAGATCACCTTGTGGGTCACCAGGCAGCTCTCTTCCAGAGGCTTGGCTCGAATCAGCCAGTCGTCCAAATATGGGTGTACTAAGATCTCATCCTTTCTAAACTCTGCTGCCACCATCATCATAACCTTGGGAAAACATTCTAGAAGCGGTGGCTAGACCAAAAGGCATCACCCAAAGCTGATAATGGCGCCCCAGCACCATGCAATGTAGAAAATTGGAAGGAAATATGGAAGAAAGCCTTGGACAGATCCAGAGAAATCAGATATTCCCCTGACTGCATGGCCATTATCACCAAGTGCAAGGTTTCCATGTAAAAATGAGTCACTCGCAAATGATTGTTGACTACTTTGAGATCCAGGATGGGACAAAAGGAACCCTTCTTCTTGGGCACAACAAAATAAATGAAATATCATCCCGTACTTTCCTGAAACATAGGCACTGGAACCACAACCCTCAGCCTGCTTCTTCTGCAGGGAGTGGCAAGAAGACACCATGAAGACATCCTGAGGAACTCTGCAAAATTCGAACACATATCCTTCTCGATTCACCTCCAGGACCCACTGATACAATGTGATCTTGACCCACCTCTGATAAAAGAGAGAGAGAGACGTCCCCCTATCTCTTCTTTCTGAGAGTGGTCAGCAAACCATTGTGAGGCTTGGGAGGATCCGCCACCCATGCCTGTGCCTCCCTTGGCTTGTCTGGGATGAAAGGACAGACTTTCTGAAAGGCCAAGTCCTCTGTAAGGTTGATCCTCTCTAGTGACATAACTGCTTGGAACCTCTAAGTTGACCCCTCATACCAAAGGGGTGCTGCAACTGCTTCTTTTCCTCTGGCACCCGAGGAACCAGAGATTCACCCCACTTACTGGGCAATTTCTTCAACTCGCTCCCAAACAAGAAGGAATCTTTAAAGGGAAACTTCGTAAGGTTAGCTTTGGAGGTCACATCGGCTGACCAATTATGCAGCCATAATTGATGTCTGGCCGCTATTACCAAAGCCCAAAGCCACTCCCTTAGCTGAGGTATAGACCAAATTGCAGCCCACATCTGCTAAAAAGTCGGAGGTTCCATAACTGTCCTGGAATTCACCCCAGAATCATCAACCTCCTGAGAGAGAAGCAGACAAAAGTGACTAACCACTGTCATTATCACTGCTTCAAATGTTTGTTTGAGGATGGCCTAAATTCTCCTATCATGCACATCAAGGTCGCTCCTCCCTCCATGGGAATAGTTGTCTGCTTAGAGATGGCACAGACCAGCACATCCACTTTTGGAAAATGCAAAAGCTCTCTCACTGCTGAATCCAGGGGGTACAGGCTTTCCGATGTCCGACCCCCTTTGAAATTTGCCTCCGGAGATTCCCATTAAAGATCAATCAATTCTTGAATGGCTTCCATAATAGGGAAAAATCAAGAGGCTTTACACAAAGAAACCAAAATGGGATTCTACTTTTACTCAGATATGAAATCTGCCCCAGGTACTCCCAGTATTTTCAAGGTCTGGGAAATCAGGGCTGGCAATACATCTCTATGAAAGAACCACAACACGGTCTGATACAGTTCTAGGCCCGGAGGAATTTCTCCAAATTCCAGGGAGTCAGGATCTGCCTCATCATTAATGCTATCTAGGTTCCTGTCAGGAATACCCACAGCTAACAGAGGGATGCTTTGGTGCTTAAACATAGGATTGGAAGAGGGAGGGGCTACTGGCTGAAGATCCGACTTGACAGGATTGGTCAAAGCTGAGGGCTGTGCCTGAAGAAAGGATTGCAATCCTTGAAAAAACACTCTACCCAAGAAAAGGCAGAAGGATTCAGGCCAAAACCAGAAAGTACAAGAGCGGGGTCCACTGAGCAGCCATCTCCTGCAGAGGAACCAGTCAAGGGAGTTCCAAGGTGCGGCATTCTTCCAGACGTGGGAAGAACCAGGCTTAGCAAAATCAGAAGATAATTCTCCCTGAGCCTCTAAGCAGCGCTGACATGACAGAGGGCACTCCAGGCTGAGATGCCCAAATATGACAGGCAACACAGAGAAAGGCACCTAGGTTTCTTGTTCAACGGCGCCACTAAGTTTATGTACCGCACAAAACAAACGCACAAACAGTCCACCAAAATCTGGGTGTACCACAGATATGCTTACAAAACGTGCGCACAAGAAGTGAGCCAGATGCATTGCGCACACCAATATTCCGGTAGAGGGCATCTGAACACACACAGAAGTGTGCGAAAACACTGCAGTAGTCTACAATACGGCGTGCAGGAAAAAGCCTAACAGCGGGGTCTGGTCCACCTGGGCTGCTCAACCCTCAAGGCTGCCCAGTTCCCTTAACCCCCACAGGAGTGGGAAAGAACGTTGGAACGGCATGTTGAGCACAGAGACCAGAGGAAGTCCTACAAAACCTTTCTATGCTGTCTGACTTTATTTTTTTTTAAACTTACCTGAGCTCAGCTCTTCCCGACTGAGTACAGAAATAGTCTCTGGTTGCAGGGGGGAGAGGGCATCTGCCGTCACCGCTGTGCTCGGCTTCCTGCACCCACTGCCTTTACAATCAGCTAAATCCATGCTGGGAAAATCAGCTATTGGACTAAGGCACACATCTGAGGGACAATGGAAATCACCTCAGGAATTCTCAATTGAGGGAGGGACCATTTGATATCACTGCAAAAGAGTAGGGCTTTTTTTTAATTTATTTATTTTTTTTTAAATAAAATTCTCCTTCTAAAATCTGAAGCAATCTCCATAGGAAGTTGCACGTCCACCATCTGCTGGAGATAGAGAATAGTGGCGGGCTGATGTTGCTGCAGGAGTATGTATACATTGTGATGTCAGCTTGCTCCGTCTCCATCTGCTAGCAGAGGTGCATAACCCACTAGTCCTGAGTCTGTCTGTCTACACGCTAGGAAAGTGGAAAATCATGGGTTCTGTTAATCCCAAACCATGGTCAGGTAGACCAAGAAAGATTTCAGACACATCTGCCAGGAAAATTTATCGGGATGCAAAGAAAACCCCACAAGAAACTTCTACTGAAATATAGGCTTCTCTGAAAACAAAGTGGTGTAGGTGTTTCAGCAAGCAGAAAAAGGAGATACTAGAACAAAAATGGGTTGCATGGTACAGTTGCCAGAAAAAAAAAACCATTGCTGCACCAACACCACAAAACAGTCTGCTTACAATATGCATAGCACATACAGAAGCCGCAAAACTTCTAATTTGGAGTGATGAGACCAAAATTGAACTTTTTGGCCACAACCATAAACGCTATGAAGAGAAGCACACCTTCCCTACCGTGAGGCATGGAGGTGGATCTCTGTTTGGGGGTGCATAAGATACAGCAATACAGAGAATTTAGTCAAAATTGATGGCAGGATGAATGCACCGTCTTATCAGAAAATATTGGAAGAAAATTTGCATTCATCTGCCAGGAAGCTGGGCATGGGACACATTTGGACTTTCCAACATGACGATGATCTGAAACATAAGGCCAAGTCGACCTTTCAGTGGCTGCAGAAGAAGAAAGTGAAGGTTCTTTAGTGGCCATCACAGTTTGAGCTCAGCATCACTGAGCCATTTTGGGGAGAACTCAAACATGCAGTTAATCCAAGACAACCAATGAATTTACAGCATCTGGAGGCTTTTTGCCAAGAGGAATGGACAGCTTTACCATATGAGAAAATAAAGGGCCTCATTCACAACTATCACAAAACAACTGCAAGCCATCATTGATGCAAAAGGGCACAATACAGGATATTAAGAACTAAAGGTATACATACTTTTGATCAGGACCATTTTACTTGTTCCTTTATTGCTATGATTTGTTTAATGATTGTGCTATTCTGCGATGCATAATAGTTTAATTTGAAACATTAAAAATAACAGATGTGTTTTATCTGATCACTCCTGTTTTCTTAAATTGCTATACATCTTACAGATTCAGTCAGGGGTATGTAAATTTATAAGCCCAACTGTAGATAAAGATGAGCCAGCTGATATTTGGATTTTCAGAAAGCATTTGACAAATTCCCCCCATGAGAGACTCTTCAGGAAATGACAAAGTCATGGAATAGGAGACAGTGTTCTATTGTAGACTGGTAACTGGTTAAAAGGCCTGAAGCAAAGGGTAGGACTAAACAGTCAGTACCACAAGAAACAATAGTGGGACCTGTGCTGTTTTGCATATTCATAAATAATGTGGAAAAGGGAAAGACCAAAGGAAAAGGTGATCAAATTTACAGATGATGCAAAATTATTTAATATAACAAGGTTTCGGGTCAATTTTTCAAATTTCAACATGCCAAGTATAGAAATGTAGTTACTATAAGAACAAATTATGTTCTTATAGTACTAACTAATAGGACCGCTGCCAACGGGATCTGTATAACAGTCAGACCCGGCATAGGAGAGGTCACATTACTTTATTAATCATATATCTTCCCGTGGCAATATAATTTTTGAAAGACTTCAATATTATTAATAAAGTAATGTGACCTCTCCTATGCCAGGTCTGATTGTTATACAGATCCCGTTGGCAGCGGTCCTACGTAATTTTTTCTTATAGTAACTGCATTTCTATACTTGGCGTGTTGAAATTTGAAAAATTGACCCGAAACCTTGTTATATTGTTTTGTACATGTACTCCCGGTTTCTGGATAGCTGGGCTCATTGTTTGCAAAATTATTTAAAACAGTAGTGGATTGTGAGGAACTAGAGAAGAACCTTGTGAGACTAGGAGATGGGGCAACTGAATGGCCAATTAAATTTAATATGGAAAAGTGTAAAGTGATGCCTATAGGCAAAAATAATCCCAACTACAGGTACATGATGCTGGGCTACGTATCAGGAATCACTAACCAGGAAAAGGATCGGAGTCCTCGTGGACAATATATTGAAATCCTCTGCTCAGTGCATAGCAGCAGTCAAAAAAGCAAATAGAATATTAGGAATGATCTGAAAAAAATACAGAATAAAATGGAAAATATCATGTTGCCTCTGTATTGAGTCATGGTGCGACCACGTCTTGAGTACTGTGCGTAGCTCTTGTTGCCATATCTTAAGCGAGACAGAGCAGAACTAGAAGAGGTGCAGAGGACGGTGACAAAAATGATAAAGGGGATGGAACATCTCTCCTATGATGAGAGGCTAAGCAGGCTAGGGCTCTTCAGCTTGGAAGAGAGACGGCTGAGAAGGGGAAATGATAGAAGTTTATAAAAATCATGAGGGAGATGGAATGGGTAAATAAAGGACAGTAATTTATCCTTTCAAATACTTTAAGAAAGGAACACCATGAAACTAAACCAGCAAATTCAAAACAGATCGTAGAAAGTACTTTTGCACGCAACACACTACCTAGCTGTGGAATCTGTTGCTAGAGGATATGATCAAGACGACTGGCATAACTGGGGTTTAAAAAAGGTTAGTCAAGTCTGGTGGAAAAGTCCATAACACATTAGTAGCCAGGGAGACTAAAAATAAAGCTACTGCTACCCCTGAGAGTAACAGGAATTAGATCTACTTTATGGGATCAGCCAGGTACTTGTGACCTGGATTGGCCACTGTCGGAGACAGAATGCTAGGCTCGATGCACCTTCATCTGACCCATCGTGGCAAATCTTACGTTCTAGTCCATAAGCAGAAAAAGCAGTTTGCAAGGACAAGACTTCTATTTTCTCTCCTCCCTCCCTCCATGTTGTGGATTGTAGCAAGAAGCTGCTGACGAAGCTTAAAGACCATTCTCCTAGCAACAAGAAAAGATCAGGTATAAGGTGGAATGAGGAGCAAGCAGCACTGGCACCAAAGTGGCAGGCACAGGGAGAGAGGTTGAGCTGACAGGGCAAGGAAAGAAAAAGAACACACACACACACACACACAACGAGAATAGGGGGGATGATAAAGATGATGAGAGGTAGAAGAAATGGAGGGGAAGAAAACAGAAGGAGAGAGAGAGAGAGAGGGAATAGAATAGTAGGCAAGAGAAAAGGCAGGATGGCATGAAACACAGAAAGATGATAGCACAAAAAGAACATATGGCCTATCAAGTCTGAACATCTATGAATCCCTAACACTCTTTCACACACTATGCTTGTCCTTAGAAATATGACGGCAGCAAAAGGAAGGGGATCACTCCTCCCTTACCAGACGTGCATCTGAATTCCTATTGCATAGCCTGGGGTGTAGGGTCGTTATCTATCTTGGACAAGACCATTCATTGCCTAAGCCTGTGCTTTACCTTTTGGTTTTCAGAGTCCCGATAAGTGAGTCCAAAGTAGTCTTTCTCTAGAAGGTTTAGATGTTCACACACTTTGTCAAACAGCACTTGTCCTCTGGAACGTTTCTGAAAATGAAAAAACAAAAGAAAAAAAAATATATATAAAAGTTAACCAGTTGCAACAAAAATAATTTATTTAAAATTTAAAAACGTAATTGCCCTCTCAGCCTAAACTGCATAAGTTAATATCAAACTAACTGTACAAAAAAAATGCTGCATGTGGTTCAAAGCTTCAAAGAACATAATAATGTACTCCATCTATTTAATTTCCACTAGTTTAAAACATGCTGAACTGGGGAAATCTATTTGCCATTCAGTTTCAAATCTGAATGTGGGTTTTACCAATACGCGAAATTAAAGCTTTACATGGCTCCTATTCTGTTCCAGCGCTACTAGTGCTGGCACTGTACTATAAACCTGCACCATGTGAGGAGGATACAAATACACATGAGCTTCAGCAATTATTTATTTATTTTATTTATTTATTCATAAGCTTTTATATACCGGCATTCGTAGGACACATCATGTCGGTTTACAAGTAACCTTGAAAGGAGGAAATTACAGTGAACATTGATAGATGGATAGCTAAGGGGGAGGGGTGAGGGTCGAGAACTGGGAGGAAGGGGGAGGGAGGGGGGAAGGGGGGAGGGAGAGGGGAAGAGGGGAGAAGCAGGGAGGAAGCTAACCCAAAATTACAAAGGGTAGAAAATTAACAAATAACAAAGCATGTCATAAATGTGTTAAGCAGAATAGACTTATAAATCTTTAAAAGTGAAATCATAAAATCTTATGTACATAAAAGTGACAGGGTATCCGTGCCATTGGCCAGCCCCTGTCACATGCCCGTGCCATCGGCGCCATTTTAATTAGTGGCAACAGACGGCCCGAGTGCGGGAGATCGCTCCTGGGACCCCCGCTGGACCACCAGGTACTTTAAAAATTGGGGGGGGGGGGGGGATGCGAAAGAATTAAATTTAAAGGGTCGGGGTGTTTTTGGTTTTTTTTTCGGTACGACAGCGCCGATTAAAATGGGTAAAAATCGTGGGAACGAAGATTTCCAGCGGTTTTTACCCAAACTTGATACCGGAAACGAGTCCGGTACCGATTCACATCCCAAGTATATATATCCCTGCAGTGACCCCAGCCTGCCAGTATTCTCTTCAAAAGCAACTGAGGACAGACTAGCTAAAAAAAACTTGATTAAAAAACGATTAAAAATGGGTAACCAGAATTATACTCAACCAACCATAAACAGTGAATTCACATAAGATTCTAGGCACCTCAATCTATGGACTGGATGAGCATTTACCAGTAATCCTTTGGGTCCCAGAGCCCCACATAAGGACTATTGACACACTCATGTGGCAGTCGAGGGCGGGAAGCTGAGTTCATCTGTCTACAGTAAGGAAAACAAAATTATCAGGTAAGTAATATCTCCTTTTCCTAGTGTGTAGACAGATGGACTCAGGACCAGTGGGATGTACCAAAACTACCCCCCCCAACAGGGTGGGAGGTTGCCTGCAGTCCAGTCAACATAGCATGTGCAAAGGTTGCATTTTCCGGGCCTGCACATCCAGATGATAAAACCTGGAAAAAGTGGGTAAGGAGGACCACGTCACAGCTCAGCAGATATCGACGGGAGACAACAGACTGACCTCTGCCCATGACACTGCCTGATTCCTAATGGAATGAGCCCTAACTTGAGTAGGCAACAGCTTCCCAACATCCACATAAGTGGCTGTGACCACCTCCTTAATCCAATGAGCACCCTACTTACTCCCATGGAGAAAAAAAAACAAAAAAAAACCAGGTGATCTGTCTTTTGAAAGGACTCAGAGACCTCAGGATTAGCATGAGGAAGTATATATAATGATAGAGAGGGCCAGGTATTGGGGAGCAAGGAGAGATGAAGCCCACAACCAGGAGAAGAGAGTTCTGGAGCAAGGGTTGTGACTGCCCTGGCCATTTTTTTAGGTTTCCTACAAACACTAGTTTCTAGGAGGAGGGAGGTAGGTGGGTTGGGGAGACTTTTCCTCGCCTTCTTCTCTCTTTAATCCTCCATCTCTCTCATCTCTGATCCTCCTCCTCCAACCATGGTCAATCCTTGCCTCATCTTCCCCTCTTAAATCCTTCACTTTCCCCTTCATTTTAAATACTTCCATTTTCCCCTCCCTCCATCCCAAAGATTCTCTTAGCCTCTCCTTTCCTCATCCTTGACATCCCATCTTCCTCTCTTCATCCAATTCCTGAGATCTCCTAACCTTCTGCTACTTCCATTCCTGATCATCCCATCTCTTTCCTACTTCTGGCCTTCAACTCTTTCCCCACCCAAGCCCTCCCCTAAAAATAGAACAATTAATGAGACAAAGAGGCAAGAAAATGACTTTATAATGTAAAATAAAATACACATGTGAAAACTATGCAAATATGCAACAGAACTGCAAAACTTCAAACACATTCCACAGAATTTATAAACTCTTGCTGCAGCATCTAACTCTAAGCTGCTGCAGCAAACTAGAAGTGATGATTATATTCCAAGTAGTATGAAATGTAAATTTGAATACAGAAGGGGTTATTTTCTGTTGTCTTAATATGATGAACACTATAGACTTCAATATTTGTGTGGAACTATGTCCTCTTCATGATGTCAACAAAAAAGCAAACAAAAAATCCATCAACATTTGATAACAAGTAAAATAGCACAATGCATCCCACGAGGGTACATTATGAGCACATAAGAAAGCTCTCTTACCTTTCTAATTGTAAATATTGCTCTGTTTAGAGCATTAAAACAACTTTCCTGAAAAAAAAGTCTGAAAACCTACTTAGGCTCTGAATCCCTCTCACTGCATTGCTATACTCTATCAGGTGAACTTTGATGAGATGCCTCCAAATCCTCCTGTATGTGACCTGCAATACTGTGGGTCACTGAAATACAGCGTAAAACACAGCAATCCACCACCACAAGATGATGGCAGTGGTTGTAACTGAAAGAAATTCTTGAAATGAAATTGCTCTGAGAAAAGGTCTGAGGTATGGCCAGAAATGTTTCAGAGGCAAAATGTTTTGCGCAATGATGTAAAAGTCCTACTAATGTTCTCCTAGCCTTGCAATTCCTTGGTCTAAGGCTTCTGCTCCTCCTCCTCTGCATTCCTCTGTTGGTGTCCAAATACTTCTTCCCTGCCCCCCCCACCCCCATCCTACTATCTGTAATCTTTTCCTTCTGTCTGCTCCCTGGAGTCTGCTGAAATGCAGTAGTCGTGCTCCAGAAGGGATTGTGATGGAGCACCCAGTCTAGCAGCATCCTCTCTAGTCTCTACAGTGGGTCCCCTGATTGCCCCAGTGAGAAACTTCAAGACAAATTATTAGGCATAGATTTTCTGAAACCTTCAACTCTTATTGCATCAATTCATCAAGGGATGCAGTCGTGCATCAAAGAAAACACATCTTTACACCACCATCACAACATCTCTCATTCTTTACATGCCTGTTACTTCAGTTTCTCTCATAGCTCTGTACAAACATTACTCTGCTAAAGCCTTTTACTCTCTAGCTAGTATAGTTCCCATTTCTCCACATATAGCCCTCTATACTGTATGCAAATCTACTAAAATTCCTAAGTAGCTGACTTCTCCAGCCTTCAGAGATACTCTAACAGTTTTAACCTCTCTGGGTATCCTGGTCCAAGATACTGGGTTTCCTGCTCTGGCTCTGCTTCTGTGTAACCACTGCCTTTTTATTGTTACTGCTAATTGCTTAATTGACTACGCCTGTCTTCCCAAACCAAGCCTTTCTGAACTACATCTCCCAGAACTCCTGGGCTCAGGGAAGCCTTCCCTTCTCCATGCCCTCTAGTGGCAGAATGCCATATTTTCATGGAAGGAACACCATCTTGTAGGGACCATGGTGGTCAAAGGTAAAAGCAAGTTTGCTTACTGTATATGGGGTACTCTGAACACAGCAGGATAAATTAGCCATTATATGTGCAGCAACATCATCCAATGGCCCTGAAGGAACCCATCTCTCTAGCTCAGTGAAATTTTACTACTGACCATGTGCAGTAATTCCAACGTGCATGCTGCTATGTGAGCCCTAGTCCATTGTAAATCCTAACTTTAGTTTGGTAGTGGACTTTAGGGAGTGCCTTTCCCGATGGGAGGAATGTTCCCTACTTCAGCGAGCGTATCCAAGCCATGATAAAATTTATTCTCTGGGTAGGAATGGGTTTGACTTAGCAAAATTTACTATGAAGCCTAGGAATTGAAGGAACTTGATTGTCCAGAAGGAGTCTAGCACCCCTGCTTGAGAAGGACCCATTACCAGCCAATCATCCTGATATGGGGAAGACTCAAATTCCCAGGCAATATAAATGTGCCGCCACTACTGCCAAGCATTTCATGAAGAGCCTCAGGGCCGATGAGAGGCCGAAGGGTAGAACCTTGTATTGGTAGTGCGTCTCATCCACCATAAACCTGAGGTATTTCCAGTGTATAGGGTGGATAGGGATGTGCATATATGCATCCTTCAAATTCAGAGTGTGCATCCAGACTCCTGCTTGGATGAAAGATAGGATAGTGTGGAGGCTGTTCATCTTGAATTTCTCTCATAACAACCCCTTCCTCAGTCTCCGTAAATTTAGGAAAGGTCTCAATACTCCCGATTTCTTGTGGATAAGAAAATAGGAATAGAACCCCTTGCCACATTCCTCAGGAGAGACAGGTTCATTGTCCACTGACTTAGAAACAAATTCACCTCGAGGAAACTGGGTTGAATAAGACAGATTTGGATTGAAGCACTGATGAAGCTCTGGAGGGATGGAAGAAGTGTAAATGGTAACCAGATCAAACAATTTTGAGGACCCAAAGAACTTTAAGTAATCTGCCTCTTCCTGTCAAGGAACAGCTGGATCCTTCCCGTACCAGAAGGGTACTCCCCTGGGTCCTGCCAGAGCCTGCTGAGGAAATTCGCCTAAACGTTTTCGCTTCCTGCAATGTGTGCTACTAACAGGGCCTGGATATTTTATTTCACCCATTCAAAGAGACTGCTGGCTTCCATTGCAGTGTAAGGCTGCTAGTGCCCCCTTGTTTGTTCACATAGACCATCACCAATACATTGTCAGACAATTCCCTTTACATGAGGAAGGAAGTCTGATGGCCCTTGGTTTATGGACCAAGAGGTTTTTCCCTCTGACCCTTGTATTGCTTGCCCCTGAAAAATGCCCCCTCCAAGCCAACATCAATGGTCACTACAATCCAGGCACGTGGCTCTAGATCCATTCCCCTAAATAGGTTCATAACATCTCCCCAGCACTTCAGGCTTTTCCTGACTCACTGGGCTAAAACCTTCTAATGTGTTGTGACCTCGATGGAGGTTGTGGACCCTTGGCCTGAGTTGGGATTGACGCCACCTGGGAGGAAGGCCACCCACAGGTTCCTAACGTCAGGAGGTGAGGTTGATGGACAACAGGGGTCAGCTGGCTGAGGCTTCACACCACTACCAACCCCGTTTCCCCACAGGTTGAGCCCTTGGGATCCGGGGGGCCATTGGACTTAGGTGGGCCCCTGTGATGAAGCTCTGATGAGGGATGATCTGTGGGCTGGCAGAGAGCAAGAGGCAAGAGATCCGGTCCAAAGGTCCAAGGCAGGTGGCGAGCAAGGAGAGTGAGGTCCAATCCGGTCAAAGCCAGGGGAATCCGTCCGAAGGAGAAGGAGCAGGAGCAAGGCTGGAAGGCAGGAGCGGGCACTTGGAAGACAGGAACAGGCACTGGGATGACCGGAACAGGAACGCTGGAACAAGCACGGCACCACAAGGGCAGCAAGAGCAGACTTGTTGCCAAGTCGCCAGAGGGATGTCAGCTGAGGGTTTTTATAGAGCAGAGCTCTGATGTCCAAGGGAAGGACCGGCGGCAACTTCCTGCCTCGGTTGCTTTAAATTTTCACCTAAGGTGCACACTCGCCTAAGGCAGGAATCAGCTGGGGCGCCGCCTTTTGTGCCGGAGGCCCTGCAATGGCATCAGCAGCAATGGAGGCCCTCTGGCCTCAGCAAACAGCGCAGGAGGAGGGACTGGCCCGGGCAGTAAGTACAACATAATGGTAGGGGACATAGCCTGCCTTTCTCTTTATTTCTATTAAAATGTATGAATCACCTGGTGCACTAGGATATAGGCAATTTATAATAAAATATTCACTATAAATAAATGTGAACATAAATCATATATTACAATGTCATCAAAACAATGAAAACAGTACAAGCCATCTCCAAAAGAATACAGCCTTGATTCAAATGACATGCAGTTCTTTTTATTTACTTTTATTTTTGAATTATATTTTGCTAGTGCTAAGTACAGTTTTATTTCTGCATTTAATTTTATTTCCATTCTTTTTATTATTTTATCATTTATAGTGTGATTGTTTTAATAATACATTTTATGTTTATTCATGATATTTTGACTGATTTAAAATGCTTGTATTTTATTATAGATTGATTTATAATGTTTGTATCTTATATTATCTTTTATGATGTTATCTTGTCTTTTGTCATTAAGAACATAAGAACATAAGAAATTGCCATGCTGGGTCAGACTAAGGATCCATCAAGCCCAACATCCTGTTTCCAACAGAGGGCAAACCAGGCCACAAGAACCTGGCAATACACAAACACCAAGAAGATCCCATGCTACTAATGCAATTAATAGCAGTGGCTATTCCCTAAGTAAACTTGATTAATAGCAGTTAATGGACTTCTCCTCCAAGAACTTATCCAAACCTTTTTTGAACCCAGCTACACTAACTGCAGTAAACACATCCTCTGGCAACAAATTCCAGAGCTTAATCGTGCACTGAGTGAAAAATAATTTTCTCCGATTAGTCTTAAATGTGCTACTTGCTAACTTCATGGAATGCCTCCTAGTCCTTCTATTATTCGAAAGTGTAAATAACCGAGTCACATCTACTAGTTCAAGACCTCTCATGATCTTAAAGATCTCTATCATATCCCCCCTCAGCCGTCTCTTCTCCAAGCTGAATAGCCCTAACCTCTTCAGCCTTTCCTCATTGGGGAGCTGTTCCATCCCCTTTATCATTTTGGTTGCCCTTCTCTGTACCTTCTCCATCACAACTATATCTTTTTTGAGATGCGGCGACCAGAATTGAACACAGTATTCAAGGTGGGGTCTCACCATGGAGCGATACAGAGGCATTATGACATTTTCCGTTTTATTAACTATTTCCTTCCTAATAATTCCTAACATTGCTTTTTTGACTGCTGCAGCACACTGAGTCGACAATTTTAAAGTATTATCTACTATGATGCCTAGATCTTTTTCCTGGGTGGTAGTTCCTAATATGGAACCTAACCGTGTAACTACAGCAAGGGTTATTTTTCCCTATATGCAACACCTTGCACTTGTCCACATTAAATTTCATCTGCCATTTGGATGCCCAATCTTCCAGTCTTGCAAGGTCCTCCTGTAATGTATCACAATCCGCTTAAGATTTAACTACTCTGAATAATTTTGTATTGTACGCAAATTTGATAACCTCACTCGTCGTATTCCTTTCCAGATTATTTATATATATATATATATATTGAAAAACACCGGTCCAGGTACAGATCCTCGAGGCACTCCACTGTTTACCCTTTTACACTGAGAAAATTGACCATTTAATCCTACTCTCTGTTTCCTGTTTTTTAACCAGTTTGTAATCCACGAAAGGACATCACCTCCTATCCCATCACTTTTTAGTTTTCTTAGAAGCCTCTCATGAGGGACTGTGTCAAATGCCTTCTGAAAATCCAAATACACTATATCTACCGGTACACCTTATTCACATATTTATTAACCCCCTTCAATAAAATGAAGCAGATTTATTAGGGAAGACTTCCCTTGGGTAAATCCATATTGACTGTGTTCCATTAAAACATGCCTTTTTATATGCTCTACGATTTTGATGTTTAGAATAGTTTCCACTATTTTTCCCGGCACTGAAGTCAGGCTCACTGGTCTATAGTTACCCAGATCACCCCTGGAGCCCTTTTTAAATATGGGGATTACATTGGCCACCCTCCAGTCTTCAGGTACAATGGATGATTTTAATGATAGATCTAAATGTCATGTTTTAGTTCCTTTAGTACCCTAGGATGCATACTATCTGGTTCAGGTGATTTGCTACTCTTTAGTTTGTCAATCTGGCCTAGTACATCTTACCTGTTCACAGTGATTTGGTTTAGTTCATCTGACTCATCACCCTTGAAAACCATCTCTGGAACTGGTATCTCCCCAACATCCTCATTAGTAAACACGGAAGCAAAGATTTCATTTAGTCTTTCTGCAATGGCCTTATCTTCCCTAAGAGCCTCTTTAACCCCTCGGTCAGCTAATGGTCCAACAGACTCCCTCACAGGTTTCTTGCTTCGGATTTATTTAAAAAAAGATGTTATGAGTTTTTGCCTCTATTGGCAACTTCATTTCAAATTCTCTCTTCTCCTGCCTTATCAATGTTTTACACTTAACTTGACAATGCTTATGTTTTATCCTATATTCTTCAGAAGGATCCTTCTTCCAATTTTTGAAGGATGTTTTTTGGCTGAAATAGCCTCTTTCACCTCACCTTTTAACCATGACTGTAATTGTTTCGCCTTCCTTCCACCTTTCTTAATGCGTGGACTACATCTGGACTGCGCCTCTAGGATTGTATTTTTAAACAATGTCCATACTGTTGAATTCTTTTAACCTTTGCAGCTGCATCTTTCAGTTTTTTTCTAATTATTTTCCTCATTTTATCAAAGTTTCCCTTTTGAAAGAGCTGTAGATTTACTTATTGTCCCCCTTCCAGTTATTAGTTTAAATTTGATCATGTTATGATCACTACTCACCACCATTACCTCTCATACAAAATCCTGCATTCCACTAAGAATTAAATCTAAAATAGCTCCCTCTCTTGTTGGTTCCTGAACCAATTGCTCCATGAAGCAGTCATTTATTAAATCCAGGAACTTTATGTTTCTAGCAAGTCCTGATGTTACATTTAAACAAGTCAATATTGGGGTAATTGAAATCTCCCATTATTGTACTGCCAAATTGGTTAGCTTCCCTGATTTCTCTTAGCATTTCATCGTCTGTTTGACCATTTTGTCCAGGTGGACGGTAGTATACTCCTATCACTATACTCTTACCAAACACACATGAGATTTCTATCCATATAGATTCTATTGAGCATTTAGTCTCTTGTATGATCTTTATCCTGTTGGACTCTATACCCTCCCGGACATAAAGTGCCACACCCCCACCAAGTTGATCCTCCCTATCATTGTGATATAATTTGTACCCTGATATAGCACTGTCCAATTGGTTATTCTCCTTCCACCAAGTCTCTGTGATGCCAGTTATGTCAATGTCATAATTTACTGCTATACACTCTCCCATCTTACTTCTTAGACTTCCGGCTTTGGCATACAGGCATTTCAAATTGTATTTTTTGTTTGTATTAATAACCTGCTTTTCAGTTGTTAGGGATAATTTGGAAATTATTAGCTTTGATGATTTTTTTACATATAGGCATATGGGCTATGTTTTCTTTTATTGGAACCTCTCTGTTTGGGATTCCCTCTCTCTCCTGTTTCATTAGTATCCTTCAAGGATACATTGCTCCGAACCATGCACTGCTGAGTGACTGTCCACTTTCCCCCTTGTTCTAGTATAAAAGCTGCTCTATCTCCTTTTTGATAGTTAGTGCCAGCAGCTTGGCTCCACTCTGGTTAAGGTGGAGCCCATCCTTTTGGAAAAGTTTTCCCCTTCCCCAAAAGTTTCCCCAGTTCCTTACAAAATTGAATCCCTCTTCCCTGTAGGTGTGTCCTCTGTTTCCAGCAGCTGTGAAGAAGGGATATCTTATTGGTAAAGACTGGTCTAGCAGGAAGAGACAGAATGCAGAGAAGTCTTGCTGCAAAATCACTGGACACTGGCATTTCCTGGTTAAAGCATATGCTCTAACCCGTTAAATTATTCGTATCATGTTATATTTATTCTACCTGCCTCTATCTTCCTTCCAGCTTGTCTTTAAGCCTCCAAGTTTTCCATACCTTGTTGATTGTAACTTTGACTTATTCCTTTTCCTTTGTTATCTATTATTTACCAGAATTGTTACCTCAGTTTTACCCTTTGTTAAAATGTAAACCGATCCGATATGGTTATCTACTATGAAGGTCGGTATAAAAAACTGCTAAATAAATAAATAAATAAATAAAGTATAGCAATGTCATCTTAGGATAATGTCCCAGTTTTTTAATTAAGCTTTTGCTCGCAACAAATCAAGCTCTGAATGAATATGCAGATAAGGCAAACTGCACTACTAAACTGTCATTTCATAGACTTTTTAAACTGAATGATCCTTCAACAGAAATGACAGTGCAGTTGACAAGTTTGTAACAGAAAAATCTACTGAAGGAGAAATGATTTTTGAGCAGTATCTTTTTGAGGTCTAATGGTCTGAGAGATTATCTGTGGTAATCATCCTTTGTGGGCAGGATGGGCTCATTTTTTCTTATTTCTCCAGCTGCTAGATAAATAGGAAGCAGTCTACATTGTTTTTGTAGTATAACTAATAAATGTTTCTGCAGATCTCTTACCATTATTTTTTTAATGTAAAATAAATGCTATTTGCTTAAATAGGAAACTTTTGAGTCATGAAACATTCTTAGTCTGCCAGTACATGGTTGTTCAACATCTGAATTGTCAAAAGAGGATGTTTAAGACTTCAGATAATTGTTGTCTTGTTTGCGATTTAATGTGTAGTTGAAGAGAAACAGCAAGAAAACCTTTGAGGGCTTTCAGAATTTTAACCAAAACTTTACTGACTTTTTAAATAAGAGTTCTGGAACTCTAGATAATTTAATTGATTAGAGAGACCTGCAGCACACCTTTTTATTCGAGTTCCTGTCTCTATCAGTAGTGTCTTCCTGTAAGCTTCCTTCCTCTTACTAAGTGGAAAGAGCCTGCTTCTGATGGCTATGAACATGCAGTACAGACCTTGTGTTTCCTGTAGGAGAAAACCTTTTGTTTATCTTTCATACTTTTGTGACAGATCTTGATCCTGCAAGACAGTGACTCTATCCAGTTATGCTCCAAATAACACCACCCAGGTGGCCAATCAGCCACACTGTCTTCATATTAAATACAATGTTAACCTTAAGAAATGCTATAAAATCAATTGGAGACTGTGAGGAAGAGCACAGCCTGCATGGTCTGCTGTCATAACTGGGCAGGAAAACGCATCCACAGTGGCATCAATCACAGGCAAAAAAAATTGGCACACAGCAGTATTAAGGCAGGCGCCACTGGTCCATTTCTGAAAGAATACAGAATAGCCATTTTGATGCAAATAAATTAATAACCTGAGCTATCATGATTCTCTGTCTCCCCATCCACGTGAAATATTTGTAGGTTTAAAAAGGTTGCAGTTTTATTGAGATAACATATTACCATCAAACCGTAATCCATAACGAGCCCAAATGCTAGCCATGGATCACTCACCAAGCCTGCCATGGAAAAAGCTATACTGGTCCCACAGGCCTCTGCTGTAATTCTCCAAGCTAGGAGCCCTCTTCAGGTGTGACTAAACCCAACTCACTTTACTAACATTCTGAGGACCCTGGGGGCCGCAGCCAGTCAGCTGGGTGAGCTATCATGGTACTGCCTCAATCACATGTAGGCACCCTGATGCACACCTTCCCTGGTGAGCAGGAGATACCCCCAAGCCTTGTCGGGATAAGGAGAACCCTTTCATCCCCATGAAAAGGTGCAGTATGTAGAAATAGATATTCCTTTCTACCTTGCATCCAGCATTCCCCAGAACATTCAAACTGTAGCCTAAGTGATATAGTTGCTAAATGCACATACAAGAGTAAGTGACGACTTAGCTAAAAACATGGGGGAAATGTCAGCTTACTGTCTGGATTTGGGCTGGTATGTTGTAAGTGCCAGGGCTGTTTTTGTTTCCAACCCATCACTGTGAGTTACTATAGATGTTATGGAATTTAGTGTTTGTGCTTGTTCTCTGCCCTTCTGATCAGTTCATGCACAATGTTACTTTGTTGCCTGGTATATCCACATTCTCCAGGCAACACAGCTGCTTTTTATATCGCTTCAGGGAAAAACCAAATTTGCCAATGTGAAATACACTGAAAAAAAAAATGAAAGAATGTGCCTCTGCCACTATTATGTCTACCTAATGTGCTGAATTTCTGAAGCAAGAACTTAGGATAGAGAATCACCAATACTAATTTGAACACCAGAGAATTGTATGGTCCATGCCATCCTGATTCAGACACTCTGGGGCATTAAGCTAATTTTCAAGTGAGAAATTCTATAATGATGAAGTTTTTGCCACAAAATATCACCTGTCTGAGGTGTGATCCCCAGGTGTAAAAGGCAATGACAATAGGAAACTTCTTGTACAAGATATTGCTAGTGAGTTCTGCCTTTTACTGCTCTTCAGGCCAATGTGCCACACACCACGCCCCTTTACAATAAAGGCTGAATCCTGCATCTTCAGAGGCAGAATAGAGGCCAAGACCTTGGCTTGAGATAGGTGGCTCCTACCATGTAGAAATACCATTGTTCCTATGTTGGAAAGCTTGGCATATGATGATGTCCTCCCTTTCTGTATAATAGGAATTATAGATTATAGACTTCTGCTGTTGGCTACCTTATGCAAAAAGACCTGCCTCATGAGAACACAGCATACAAAAGTAATGCTGCTGATCACTGATTGCAATGTGCACCATGTAACTTTTTTTTTTTTTTTTAATAGGAATTAAATCATAACTGACAAGCCTCAGGAAGAGACATATTGTGAATGCAATCTTAGTCTAGCCTTACAAATATCAATGTTGTTGACCTGCTTTGTCATATGAAAAAGGGACCCCTAAGTTAGCTGGGAAAGATCAGAAACTTAGCAACATTTGTTTGCATGTTTGAGATGTTCCGGGGACTATAGAAAGAAAAATCACCCAAAACATCAGCTAGTCAATAGTCACCTCAGTGGTAAACCAATGAATGAAAAATACTGAACATTTCAAACCAAGACCATGAGAGAGCACAGCCCATTTGCAAGCAAAACTGATTATTAAACACAAATCCTAAGCATGAGAAACTGGGTATATGAGCCAGAGATGAAATGCTTATTCCATAGTTACTTTTATCATCAACATGAAGCAGCAGGTTGTACAAAATATTCTTCGGGGGGGACAGAGTCATTGACAGATGAGGCCACAGGATAATACAAGTTCTGGATTAGTCGGCACATAATCAGCTCCTTCTTAGAGGCCACCATCAGGGAGAAATGATCATTCTTTCAACAGGGAGGCCCAGAGGATAGTACTGCCATATAACCCAAACTGACTTCTTAGTCAATTAAGCGAAAAAATTGATCAAGATGTGAAATAGACTGTGTAACCTGAAATTTTCATTTTCATACCTTGATGTGGTATGGGATGCAGAAACCGAAAGTGAAACTCTCCAATAACTGTCTGCCTCGCACTATTTTGGTGTCACTTACCCTAGGGCAGCATCTTTTCTTTAGATACTGGAGAAAGAACAATATAAGTAAGGACTGTATTTATCTTGATGGGGTGGGGGTTGGGGCTTAGCTATTAGTTTACTGGGGAACTTTTAACCAGGTGTTTGGCAGTATGCACACATATTTATACTGGCAGTCTTGAAAAACATGAAGAAATGTTGTAGAACTAGTTTCTGAATGAATGCCATTTTGTTGAAGTTATGGAGTGTTAATGTGGCACATTTAAAACTAATCGGAGAAAGTTCTTTTTTACTCAACGCACAATTAAACTCTGGAATTTGTTGCCAGAGGATGTGGTTAGTGCAGTTAGTGTAGCTGTGTTTAAAAAAGGATTGGATAAGTTCTTGGAGGAGAGGTCCATTGCCTGCTATTAAGTTGACTTAGAAAATAGTCACTGCTATTACTAGCAATGGTAACATGGAATAGACTTAGTTTTTGGGTACTTGCCAGGTTCTTATGGCCTGGATTGGTCACTGTTGGAAACAGGATGCTGGGCTTGATGGACCCTTGGTCTGACCCAGTATGGCATGTTATGTTCTTAACTTTGACCAGAAGCTGACAGCCTGAAATGCTCACTGTAACTGAGTCATTCCCATTCTTCATGGTCTCTATAGGTGTCTAATATGATGTTAACATACATGACCACTGGGGCATATTGACTAGTGAATTCCAGCCCAATTACACTCATTTGTAAAAATGCCCGCATCAAATTAATGTTGTGAAGCACGCCGTTATCTTTTTCTACCACCTCTTTTCTTTTCCTACTCTTGTTGTTGCCTTTATTCCTCTAATAATCTAAAAGTCAATATATCTATGTTTTAGCACTTTATTTCTAAGAGACCTGAGCATACTTTGCAAGAGAAATATCATGTAATTAATGCAGGTGGATCTCAAGCAGAATCAGCCTTAGATCTTAAAGAAAGTTCATCAGTTTGTAAACTGAGTCATTGAAGATGCACTCAAGCTAGAATCAGATTGCAATTTTTACACCCTTTTCCTGTCTATTTTCTCTTTTCCAGATTTATGGCTGGACCTGAATTGTATAGTAAACACTGTGTACCAACAGCCAGTAAAAGAAAAACAATTTTTGTTATTATACTGTATCTTATAAGGAGCAGGGCAGCTTATCAAACAATGTAGACTAAACCCCAGCTCAGAGTTCCTGAGTCATTACATTCAGTTAAATACATCACCCACTAAACTTGCACACCAATGAGTTAATTTGTATAACATATTCCAACTGGTTAGTATTATTTTATTTTATCTCATAAATGCTAATGCGACTGCATTCTTGCAAGTTAAGCCCAGAAGGCAGAAGCAAAATGTAATGCTAACCTATGACGAATTGACTAACCTTTTAGTATTTCAAGAGCCTTGGCTATTTATACAAGACTCATCAGTTCAATCTCATTGTGCTGTTATCTTTCTGTTTCTTCACCCACAACAACTAGTCTGTCTCCAACGAGAACCCCCTCAAAACACCCTTACTATGGGACACATTGGGCAGATGCTACACTGCTACATTCATATAATCCATCAGAAATTAATGTTGTAGACTCACTGTTTGACAAACCTTCTGCTACATTTGCTTGTGAGATCCTGCTGCAGTCAGTTGTTCCAACCCAAGCTCACTTGAGTTGGGATAGAAACATATAGAAACAAATAGAAATGATGACAGAAAATGACCAAACGGTCAATCCAGTTTGCCCAGTAAACTTATGGTAGTATCTACTGCGCCATACAAGTCACTCCTACACTTATCAGTTTCCAGACTGTCAAAGTCAGGGCCCCTGTTGGTTTCTGTTTGATTCCAATTCCCTGTTACCTCTTGCCATTGAAGCAGAGAGCAATGTTGGAGTTGCATCAAAAGTATCAGACTTAATGGATAACGGTAACCACAACATCAGCAAGTTACCCTCACATGCTTGTTTTCCCTGACTGTACAATTCAATGTCCTTGTTGGTTGCTGTCTGAATCTAATTCCCCTTTTCCTCCTACCGTTGAAGCAGAGAGAAATGATGGAGTTGCATTAACCGTATGAAGGGTTACTAATTAAGGATAGTAACTGCCACACTAGCAAGTTACTCATCCTCTAGCCTTTACGGATCCACAATGTTTATCCCATGCCCCTTTGAAATCTTTTACTATTTTTGTCTTCACCACCTCCTCTAGAAGGGCATTCCAGACATCCACCACCTTCTCTGTAAAGAAATATATTTCCTGACACTGATTCTGAGTCTTCCTCCCTGGAGTTCCATTTCAAACCCCCCTAGTTCTACTGATTTCTTTCCAACAGAAAAGGTTTGTCATTGATTGTGCATCATTAAAACCTTTCAGATATCTGAAGGTATGGATCATATCTTCCCTGATCTCCTCTCCTCCAGGGTAATCATACTTAGGTCCTTCAACCTTTCCTGTTAAGTCATTTGATGGAGACCACCCACCATTTTGATCGCCCTTCTCTGGACCGCCTCCATCCTGTCTCTGTCCCTTTTGAGATACTATTTAACATTGAACTGTTCTTTGCATTCGTTCATTGGTTTATTGTACTTGTTTTAAATTCTTGTTAATAATTGAACCATTTTGTACACTGTATTTCCTGTTGAATGTAAAGCTTATTGCTGTGTTATTGTTTATTGTAAACCGAGGTGATGTTTTTAATGTGCCGCGGTATATAAAAAAAAAATCACTAAATAAATAAATAAGGTCTCCAGAACTGAACACAGTACTCGAGGTAAGGCTTTACACCAAGGACCTGCACAAGGGGATAATCACCTCCTTTTTCTTACTGGTTATTCTTCTCTCAATGCAGCCCAGCATTCTTTTGGCTTTAGCTATCACCTTGCACATTGATTCGCTGTCTTCAGATCACTAGACACTATCACCCCAAGGCTACTTGCTCCGTGCACAACAGCCCTTCATCCCCCATCACATACAGCTCTTTTGGATTACCACACTCCAGGTGCATACTCTGCACTTCTTGGCATTGAATTCCAGCTACCACATCTTTGACCACCGTTCAAGCTTCCTTAAATAAAGTCTCATTCTCTCTACTCCTTCCAGCGTGTTCACACTGTTGCAGATCTTAGTATCATCTGCAAATAAACAAAATTTATCTTCTATCCCTTCCGCAATGTCGCTCACAAAGATATTGAGCAGAACCGGTCCCAACACTGATCCCTGTGGCACTCCACTTAACACTGTTTTCTCTTCAGAAAAGGTTCCATTTACCATCACATGCTGTCTGTCCATCAACCAGTTTGCAATCCACACCATCACCTTGGTGCTCACTCCCAAGCTTCTCATTTTATTCACACGTCTTCTATGTGAGACCATATCAAAAGCTTTACTAAAATCCAAGTAAATCACATTAAGCGCTCTTGCCTGATCCAATTCTCTAGTAACCCAATCAAAAAAATCAATCCGATTCGTCTGACAGGAGGACCTTCCCCTGGTGAATCCATGCTGCCTTGGATCAAGCAACCCACCGGATTGTAGATAGTTCACTATCCTTTCCTTCTGCAGTCTCCATTAATTTTCCCACCACCGACCTGTATTTTTCAGCTGGGAGAACCTGGAGTAGCACAAGTTGTCCTTTTGTCTTCTGAGATGGTTGTAAGGTGGTAGTAAGAATATCTCCGCCATGAGGGCTATCCAATGCAAAGTGTTGTGCAGCCACCAGCACCAAGCTGGGAGTCTACTCTGTTAAAAATGTGTTGGGGCTGTGACAAGTGTGAGTATGCATCAGATGGTGAGGCTCAGGTGATATTTCAAATCAGGCACTTGTCATCTCCATCCAGGCAGAGGTGGAACAATATGAGGACCCACCGGTAACATGGACAGGGATGCACTGAAACATCCTGCTGCTGGTACAGGAATCCCTTGACTGCTTGCCTGCCTACCCAATGCCCTTAAGCTGTAACACTGCGCAGAATCCTAGATCTTGGAGTGCTGCTGGAGGGAGGAGAGAACATTACATCTCTACAGGAATAAGTATGGGCCCTGCATATTATAAAGTTGCAAGATTTTATCTTTGGTGGCAGTGCAAGGAAAGATTCAATTTCAGCTGGACTTCCCCTTAATTTCCTCCTTTTTAGGGCAATGACTCCTTCGTTGATGGATTTGCTGCTGCAGAGTGCCCTGCTGGACCTATGTTGCAGTGCCCGATGTACTCATTCAGCATCAGTGCATGGCTCTGGACTTTGACCTATTCATTTTAGCTCCAGAGGTGGCGATATTATCCTTGCAAAGAGTGCATCATCCTTGCTGCAGTGGCGATGGCAACTTAGGTGTCTTGTCAGGAGAACATCACTGAAGTGGTGGAAAAGGGTAAACAGGGAATGGTTATTTACCCTTTTAAAAAGCAACATCTATAGGGACTTCGGAATATTCAATTAAGCTAATAACACATAAAACAAATTTGAGAAAGTATTTTTTCACTCAAATCACAATTAAACTGTGGAATCTTTTGCCAGAGAATGTGGTGAAAACAGTTAGCATAGCTGGTTTTAAATAGAGGTTAGAAAGTTCCTGGAGGAATTATAAACCATTAGCAGCCATATACACCTTGGGAAAGCTACTGCTTGTCCCTGGTTATGAGCAAAGAGGGCTGGACCTATTCTTTGGAACCCAACCGGACCATCCACGGTCGATGACAGGATGCTGGGCTTGAAGAACCTTTGGTCTGACCAAGTATGGCATTTCTTATGTTCTTAAGGCCACATATGAGACACACTAGACCATAGCTGCTGTGATGTTCATGCAAGTGAGTTCACTTACATTCAGGACAGAAAGGAAGAGATGCAACATCCTGAATTTGCCCATTATTTGAATGAAAGAGGCTGCTGACCTAAGGTGGTCTCTTGAGGCTGTTAATTTCCCTGCCCCTCCCCCCACCCTCCTGGCCAAGTGTGCCACAGCGAGAATTCTCTTGCCAACATTACAGATCATTAGGGCCAGGGGAGAAGGACAGGAGGAGGACACAGACTCCTCACTCTCAGGTATGGTGGCCAGGGACCTTCACATTACTGCAGGTTAACAAATAGACCCCTGACAGGACAAACTAAAAAAAAAAAAAAAAAAGTGAAATATTAAAATTACTTCAAGCAACTTTTCTATTTAATATTAAATGATCATCATAACAAACCGACATTATTCTGTAACTGTTCATCACTTCCTGCATCATTTGTGTTTCAAACTCCCAAAAGATGCTATATCAAATAAATTCATTGCAGCCTGCTGCTTCCCCTAAGGCTTGCACTTTTATGTCACATAAACTAGTCATGATTCATTGCAAATAAATGAAAAGCAAGACAGAAATTTGCAGAATAATTCGCTCCAATGTGTACTATAGGAAAACTTCACATCTGACAGTGATATAAAAATCTTCACATTTAAGTAGCTGGATGCTTTTGAATCAAAGTTAAGTAAACTCCAGGACTAAATATTTCATCTTTTACCAACTACTACTGTAAAAAAAAAAGCCAAACGAACATCTGTTTGCATGTACAGTGGAAGGATGGAAAAAAAAAATAAAGGGTAGGCCTAGTAGATACATGCTGATTTATTCATATCTGTGGGGAACTGATGAAACTTTTCCTTCCCCACCTTTATCTGCAGCATCCTGATGAGAAATGATAATAAATGTCAAAGGGGAGAAGAAACTGTATGCATAAATCTACAGAATGTTTGATAGAAAAAGAGAAACACTGCACAACTAAGCTTATAGCTTGGAGTCCCCCAGCTGCTGTTGCAAAACAAGTACTGACATACAGAAGCAAGCTTAAAACTCGCTGGCCGGATACACCGAGTCAGTGTATGAGCAAGAGTCAGGATGAAGGTTAGCAGACAGACCAGGGAATTAAACTGTTTTTAAAACCAGCTGTGAATACAGGCCAACAAGTGGTTTTAAATATGGGCATTATCTCCAGTCAAGCACCATATTAAACAGCTAATGTACTTAATGAGTGTTAATCCCAGTGTTTTGTGGCAGATGATGCTGATACAATACCTCCAGCATTAAATGCATCAATCCTTACTGGCAGTGATTGCTACAAGGCCCAAAGTGAATTGAGATCACCCTCATGCCCACCAGACTGTCACAAGAAGGACCCCCCCCCCAAAAAAAAAAAAAAGGCAAGGCCTGCCCCCATACACACAAACATCAGTCTCCCTTCTTTCCTATTCCATCCACTGCTGTGCTCAAGCTGAGGGAGCAGGAGCGAGGACATGTAAAAATGCATGGGGCAGACACTCGGGGGGGTGGGGGGGACAGGAAGGCCAGTGGCAGCAGAAGAGGCCATGGGGCCGCCTGTGGCTGAAGGAGGAGAGGCCCGTCTTCTGTTTTATGTATGTGCGTGCACAGCTTCTGCTCCCCCCCCAAAAAAAACAAAACAGGAAGATCGGTGGCCATGCTAGAGCTCATCCCACCACGGCCCAAAGACAGCAGGAGGCCAGCGGGGCCATGGTGGAACTCATCCCACCATGGCCCAAAGGCAACAAGAGAGCCTGTGTGTGTGTGTTTCTGAGTGATTGTCTGTGTGTGTGTCTGCATGCGAGCCTTTGTGACTGTGAATGTGTGTGAGAGCTTGTGTGTTTGTCTATTTTTGTGTGCCTTGACCGCCTATGTATCACATATAGGCTCTCACAGGCATAAACACACACACAATGCATCTGTGAGGGAGAGGGAAGCCTGTGTATGTTAGAGAGAGAGTGTGTGAGAGAATGAATGTGTTATTGTGCAAGGTGCATGAGTGTGAGAGAGAAGATAAAATTTGTTTGGCCCTATTTCCCCCAATCCATGACAATCTGAGGGTTACTGGAAATCAGATCCCAGGTATGGAGAGCAGGAGATTTCTTTTTAATCCTTATTAGTTTAATTATTGGATGTAATTTGATGATTCTGCTCTTTAATTTATTTTTTTTTTGGGGGGGGGGGGGTGGAATAGAACTTTTTTAATTATTGGATTTTTTATTCATCAAATGTTTTGAAATATTTTATTGGTGTTTGGGAAATTTCTGATATTCTATTCATTAACTGTTTGAAATATTCTTTTTATGAATATTCTTTTACTATTATGATTGATGTTTTATATTTATTGATTTTATTATTTAAAGTTTTATGAAGAATGGTACTATGTTTTTCTATAGTTCAGCATATAGAGGCTGACTTGTTGTTCAGTTCTTCTCAGCACGTTTCTATTGATACTTTCTGATCTCTTTATTCTGTATTTCATCAACCTATCACTCGAACAAGGAATATTCCCTGACAAACTCAAAAACGCTATAGTCAAGCCAATCATCAAAAAAAACACAACTCGACAAATCTGATCCAGCCAACTACAGACCGGTATCCAATCTCCCGTTCTTAGCCAAAATACTAGAAAAAACAGTTAACAATCAACTGACAGAACACATCAAAACCTTCAATATACTACAACCTGCACAGCATGGCTTCAGAAAACTCTTCAGCATGGAAACCCGCTTTCTTTCACTGACCGACTCCATCCTCAGAGGACTTGACCAGGGTCAATCTTACCTACTGATACTCCTCGACATATCTGCCGCTTTCGACACCATTAACCACAGAACCCTAATCGTCAGACTCAAAGAAATTGGACTACGAAACACTACAATCAAATGGTTCGAATCCTACCTCACAAATAGATCATACAATGTAAAGATAAACACCTCGAAATCATCCAAAATACCCATCACTCACGGTGTCCCGCAAGGATCTTCCCTATCATCCACCCTGTTCAACCTATACCTCATTCCACTTTGCAAATTCCTAACAGGACTACACCTCACATATTTTGTATACGCAGACGACATCCAAATATTACTCCCGATAAATAAATCCATTCAAAGCACCCTAGACAGATGGAACCAAATTAGCAAAAAAATAACACTTCTGCTATCTCAACTATCCCTCTGCCTCAACCACAACAAGACTGAATTCCTACTCATCTCCAATGATCAACCCGCCACCCCACTGAAAATCAACACATCCATAATGGACATTGGTATACAACTCACACCTTCTACAAAAAACCTGGGAGTGACCATCGACAAAGAACTCAATTTCAAATATCACGTCTCCAACTTAATCAAAGATGGATTCTTCAAGCTGCTAACCCTAAAAAAGCTCAAACCCCTTCTACACGCACATGATTTCAGAACAGTCCTGCAAACAATAATCTTCTCGAAAATTGACTACTGCAACACAATACTGCTTGGTCTTCCTGAAGCCACCATCAGACCCTTTCAGCTATTACAAAACACAGCCGCAAGGGCACTAACAAACATAAAAAAATGCAACCACATTTCGCCCACGCTAAAAGAGCTTCACTGGCTTCCCATCAACCAAAGAATCCAATACAAAACCCTCACCCTCAGGCACAAGAAAATAAACAACATTGAGATGAATTGGCTAAACAACGCCATTCTCCCTTACTCCACACAAAGAAACCTCAGGTCCTCAGATACTGGACTCCTAGCCGTCCCAAACTCCAAAACAGCACACCGCTCGTCAACCCGCAAACGTGCAATATCAGTGGCAGGCCCCACGCTCTGGAACACCCTCCCGACCCCCCTTAGAAATGAGCCTTCCTCGCAAATATTCAAAAAACAACTCAAAACCTGGCTCTTCAGAAAAGCCTTCCCACCAGATACTTAACACACATATAACCATCCCTTGAACCAACTCCCCCCACAGCCACCCCCTCCCTCTGCCTCACCCCCCTCCCTACCTTTGTTCACTTTTACCCCCGATAATGTAAATAACCAAATCTTATTATTTAATTAGCCATATGTACAGTCATCTGCACATTCTTTTCAATATCATGTATAGTCATTTACTCGTTCCTCCCTGTTAACATGTTACAATCTGTTATCTTGTTACAAACTGTTATCTTGTTACAATGTACAATAAGCAGGTTATGTCTTATTTGTTCTAGTTATATGTAAACCGATGTGATATCTCGATCGAATGTCGGTATATAAAAACAATAAATAAATAAATAAATAAATAAATAAATATTTGGTGCGGGTGTCTCTGTGTTCTGCATATGTGACCAAGGTGAGGTATTTTGTTGGTGTGTAATTTCTATATAAAGATCTATAGCAGCCTGGTTTCCTAATGAAAGCTTTATTGGTGTTCTAGGGCCTGGTATATAATATGTGCAGTGTTGCCTTTTCATAGAAAAGGTTGTTAGGGTTGGCTTGGTATGGGAGGTTTACTATATTACAATGGAAATTCTCTTTATTCATGGATTTCTGAGGGCCAAGCCCACACCTGACATGCATTATAGGAAAGTCTAATTCCATAGGAGCTCCAAGTGTCTATTTTGCAGAGTTTCCTGGCTGGTACCACAGGAGCGCATGTAAATATAACATGCATGCTGAAAGTGATATTTTGGCCTCAGAAGACTAATTTTGAATGTTCTTTTTCATGTAAAATGTGTGATAAATGCATAATCAAACCTTGTGTCTGTAAAGGGTGTGGGAGTGTGAGTGAGTGTGGGGGTGGCATGTGTGCAAGGCTTTAAGGTTTGCTTAGAGTACCTAATACCCTTCTCTATCCATGGGTTCTGGGGAGAGGTGTTGGTTTTGAAAATAAAGATTGCAGGAAAGAGCTGGGCTTTATTTGATAGGCCTGGAGCAGGCACTGAATGAATTGGGGGTGGGGCGGGGGAGCACAGTACTTCTTCATGTAAGGCAGCAAAAAAGATAGCACCGGCCCCCGATTGCCTCCCAATGTAAAATGGTGTTGGCTGACTTCATGCTGTGTCTCTCCCCCCCCCCCCCCCCCAAGTGTATGGGGGAGGATTGGACTTGGACAGGGCTTTGATGAGACAGTTGAGGTACTGTGATCACAACCCGAACTGGGCCTTGCAATAGGTCAATGTTAATGTAAAAATCTTAACTACACCTCCCTAAGGTATAGTTTTTGAATTAACCCAATGGCTTACGCTAGCTTAAAGTGATTTGCATTCATCTATTTTAATATTGAGCTCTTTTGCATGAATACTGTTCTTTAATATCTTTATCACATTAGTCCATGTTAATTCTGCATTAACAATAAAGCTAACACAAAATGCACAAAGACTAATGTAGCATTAAAGCATTTTAAATACACATTAACACTGGTTTAGCCTTAATGAACTTTAGTACATTGGCCCTCTACTTAGGTTGTCCACTTAAAGCACTACTCCTGGAGCTTTATCAACTTTAGGATAAGTAACAGAGCAGGCTCACTTCTCACTTCAAGGTCACTGCGTCAACACAAACTAAGAAATTGCAATGATCAATCACCATCCTTACCACTGCGTACAGCTCCAGAGATTCAATCACTGCCCAGCCGGTTGACAGAAGGAAGCATTTAAGTCGGAAATCTTTCACTCATTTAGAAGCTATCATGGAAGAATACTTCCCTCATTTCACATATATTTTATGATTCTGCTTGCAAACATATTTTTCAAAACTTACAACAGTACACTCCAGCAGGCCAGTTTCTTTTCAATTTGTACTGCTGTTTGCAAACACAATGTTAAATCACATTTTTCTAAGGAGAGTTGGTTCCTGGCAGTTATTCTCATGCCTTCCACCAGATATGGAGTTCTCCAACATCTAGTGACAATGCACCGGAAATTCTGGGAATTGTTTTTGAACCACTGAAAATTTGAAAATCTCTAACTGAAGCAGAACAACATTTGGAATAGACCCAAGGGCCTGGGGCATGAGGAGAAGTGAAAGCTGAAGACACCAAAAACTTAGTCGAAACAAGCTTTTAAACAGCCTCAATGAATAAAATGTATAGAATGTTAAAAAACTATCTATTGTAGCTGAATTATAGCTTGCCTTGACCACAGGTTTGGAAAGAAGAGTAATTAAGTTCAAAATCCGAATCACTAAAGGCACTTCAGACTAGCGGCCTAAAACAGAGGCAGCGGAATAAAAGAATTTTAAAATAAATAAACAAACATAATAGTTGCCATTTTAAACAATATAGTAAGCATATGTAAAAGGGAGATAATTTGACCATTAGAATCACTAAAAAAACTGAAAACTGCAAAAACAACACAAATGGAAGCGAGAAGGGACAGGTATTGCTATGAATAGCAAAATTTCTGACAGTTGATTTTGCCATTAATATCAGTGTCTTTGGAGACATTTTTAAATTTATTCTTATTTTAGAAGCACCAAAACTACTTTTTCATGAATGGAAGTTTATAATCACTTGCTGGTAACAGGATAACATTTCTTCATTAAAAGAGGCTAATTAAGGACCTTCGTTTTCAGTTTTTATTTTATTTTTCCCTAGGAATTTATCGATATTATAACAAAAACATTTACCTCAAAATATGTCTTTTCTTTCTACTGATTTCTCCTATTTTTGTTCTTGTTGTAAAAAACTCAAATTCCTGGGTAAAATAAAATAAAAATTGAAAACAAATGTCCCTAAGGATAATATAAAGATACACTTATAAACAGCAGGCATGGTGAACTCCAGACGAGTGCCATTAACAGATCTGTTTTTCATGATAGCCAGACCAAGAATATCAACCTAGCACTTGGATCAACTCTTTTCTGCAAGGTGATGATAGGTGAATTCCTGACTTGGCAGTACTGGTCCCTGCTAATCGTCTAAAAGACTGAGACATCTAAAAGTAATAAAGCAAAGCTGGAGTAAGAAAGCAAAGCAAAGTGGTGGTGTCTCAAGAAGAGAAAAGTAAAGTTCACTAAACAAGTGGAATAAAGTATTGGGAAGCTACTGCCAATGAGACGAGGCATAAGATGGCAAGAGGATTTCTAGAAGTGTCTGAAAGAATCCTGGGAGTCTGCAAAAGAAGATGACAACAAGAATAGAAGATATGGAGGTGGAACAGATGTGCAGAAGGTAAGGGAGAAATCCCATCCCAGAAGAAATACTGAATACATTAAAGCAGACAAAATAAATGGAAATAAGTATTAACTAACAAGACTGTCCACAATTTGGAAAGCAAGAAATATGACAAATTAATGGTGTGAGAATGCTAGGTTTAATCTTGAACAAAAATAGATGTGCAGAATTCCAATAATTACAGAGGACTAATGATGAGCTATGCAGTGAAGCTGTGGGAGAAGTTTATAGAAGAAGAGGATAACGAACCTGGTAAACATCAGTGAAACCAAACTGGTACTATACATTAGAATCTCAAAGTTAAGCCAAGAGTAACGCTATGCTCCCCTTCTATGTGAGAATTCTATGTGCTATGGTATAGGGAAAGAGCTTTTTCTTCAAGCAACCTGTCCTTATTGAAGGAGATACAGTAGAGGCTAGAGTGACCAATGACTATTTAAAATTTAGGACATATATTAAAACCTGGCTGTTCCCAGGAGTCATTGGCTAAATATTTAAAGGATGACCTCCATTGCTCTGTAAAACGTAAATACAAGATGAGTGTGGAGGGTTTTGTCAAGCTATATTTTGATTGCTTGAGGCAGTAAATTCAGGATTGGAGAAGGGAACACACACATGGGTTTAGGAGTTTATATCATTTGGGAGCTATAAATGTTTTTAATGCTTTATTTTATGTTCTAAAAATAGATGAAATCCACTTTGCATGGATTTTCTTTGGTCAAGGAAAGTGGAATATATTTCAAAATTAATTTAACTTATGGAAGTTTATAGAAAAGAGGTTGAGGAACACATTAAAGATCAGCTAAACCAAATAAAATGAAAAAGGCAATTAACTTCTTATCAAAGGATAGTACAACACAAACTTTAAAGCCAGTGGGAACCATCAAAAATTAGTTTTAGCTAAAATGTTTAGCAGTTTAAAGCAAAATTAAGGCAATACTGTATTTCAAACCAAACAAATAACCTTCATAGATACATTTTGCAATCTGTAATCAGAAAGAGGTCCATATGCAAAAGTCATTTATTTATACATTTTTGTATACAGATATTCGAGGTAACATCACACCAGTTCACAACATAAAATAAATACATTCAAATTAATAAACTACAATAGTAAAATTGACATAAAATAAATTTTAAAAAACCTACTTTAAATCATAAAAGTTAATTAAATTACACTAAAATCATATAACCAAATGGAAATAAATTAAAAGAAGATAAAAATAAGATAAAAAAACGTTAGTTTAAGACTACTATTACACTATCGGGCGGATTTTAAATGCCCTGCCCGCGTAAATCCGGCTGGATTTACGCGAGCAGGGCCCTTGCGTGCCGGCGCGCCTATTTTGCATAGGCCGCCAGTGCGCGCAGAGCCCCGGGACTCGCGTAAGTCCCGGGGCTTCGCCAAATGACGCGGCGTTTCGGAGGGGTGACGCGGCCTTTGGGGGGTGGGCCCAGGGCGTGGTGCCGGCCCGGGGGCGTGGCCGCGCCCTCCAGAACAGCCCCCGGGTCGGGTCTTGGGCAGCCTGCGCGTGCCAAGCCGCCCAGGTTGCCCAAAATCGGCAGCCTTGCACGTGCCGATCCCGGATTTTATAGGCTACGTGCGTATCTTATAAAATCCAGCATACTTCTGTTTGCGCCTGGTGCGCGAACAAAAGTACACGATCACGCTATTTTTTAAAATCTACCCCTAAGGATCTATATCAGTCCATTGGTTGATAGAGGTATTGGATTGCTCACACAAATGCTTGATGAAATAGCGAAGTTTTCAATTTCTTTTTGAACGCCTGCAGATTACCCTCAAGCCTTAATTCTGATGTTAATGTATCCATAATTTGGGTCCTGCTAGGGATAAAGCTCTCTCTCTCTTATGCTGTTTAGATGCGCCAGTTTGGGAGATGGTATTGTTAATAAACCTGTGTTAGCTGATCGCAAATTCCACTGTGGTGTATGAAAGTGGAGAGCTACATTGAACCATTCAATTTTTTCATTAAATAACGTTTTGTGGATTAAAGATAAAACCTTGAATTGAATTCCATATATGATTGGTAACCAATGCAGTTCTTTTAGAATCGGTGTTATATGATCATATCTCCTGCTATTTGTTAAGATTCGTGCAGCTGAATTTTGTAGGAGTTGGAGGGGCCTAATGGTAGACAGCGGAAGACCTAACAAAAGAGCGTTACAATAATTCGTTTTTGAAAAAATTAGCACTTGTAGAGCGGTTCTGAAATAGTTAGGATACAAGAAAGGTTTTAGTTTCTTCAGAACTTGAAGTTTATAAAATCCATCTTTAATCAATGTATTAATGAATCTCTTTAAGCTAAGTTCACTATCAATGATCACTCCTAAATCCCTACTTCGCTGACTATAACATATCTTGGCTGAACCTTTTTTATATCTAATGTTCTCCTTTCATCTTTTTTTTTAGATATTAGGAGGATCTCTGCTTTTGCTTGGTTTACAGATACACTCATATGAGTTAGGAGCTGTTGTATGGATGCAGTTCTCAAGAGAACATGAGATAGGGAGTAGAATTTGGATGTTGTCGGCATATATATAATAAGTCAATCCTAGTCCAGAAAGTAGTTTCCACAAGGGCAACATATCTGTCTAAATATCAAATGTGCCATATTTGGCCACTTATCCGGGTATAATTTAGTTGATTAATAAAGGGGTGTTCCAGGGAGGGGCTGAGATATCTGGCTAAGTTAGCCAAATACTGGATATCTGGCTAGGTTAGCCGGATAACGTTAGACCTGCTTCAGAAGGCAGCATTGTCACATATGCTCTTCTATTGCCCTTTTGAACTTACCTTTTGGGAATCTAGCTAGTGCATAGCATGTATACTTAATATAAAATGCTCTGTCACTTATTGTATAATCATTCTACGAGTGGCAGCTCTTCCATTTTCACTTTCTTTGTCTAGCAAAAAATGATTAGATTTTTTACTTGCAGTGGCTATGAACTTAATGGGAGCACTGAGAGGAGAGAATCACCTTGTTGGTGGCTGAAGAGAATCAGTAAGTAGTGCTTTGGGAAATTTTAGAACTTAAAAGTTTTGTGGAGAATTAACTATTGGGGTATGTTCTTTATTGTGTTTTTGTGGTTTTATTAAATAGCTAGCCAGAAGCAGGCAAAAACTAGGAGTTTGTTTTTCCCTTCCTCCCACACCTCACCCACCCACTCCTAGCTCATACTTTGATTTATAGGCAAGACACTTTCAATTAAAAAAAAAAATGCCTTTTAACTTAAAGTCAGGATTGCCCCAGGCCTTATCAAGAGTTTAATCATCCAATTTTAGGTCATTACCAGATAAATAGTGAATACATTAATACATTTATAGGACCTTAATTGTAAGCATTCCAACTCCCATAACAACCTAAACTTAGCTAGAACTGAACAAAATTAAGATGAAGGCAGCAGTCCAGCAGCAAGAGGGGGACCGTCCAGTCTTTTGCATCAAGTGTCACATGTATGATTTTTTTTACCCACTGGTGAGAAGTGTGTGTGCGCGCACCTGGCGCAAAGAGCTCCTGTCTCTCATAGAGCAAGTCCAATCTCTGGAGGCTACAGTGATGGACCTGGAGCAGATAGAGGTATATAAATATATAAATGAGACCTTCAGGGACATAGTAGCCAAGTCCCAACTCCAGTCTGGCAACCCAGGTGCTGCCTTGGAGGAGTAAGGTCTCCTGGTAGGAGAGCATCAACCTGGTGCAGCAGGAAATGATCCTACAGCAAGGACCTTGTTTCCACGTGATGCATTATCTTCTCACACTGAGGATGCATCTCCCAGGAGGGAAGGGTTAGGTCGGCTGTCATAGTTGGTGATTTGATTGTTAGGAATGTAGTTAGCTGGGTAGCTGGTGGGCGTGAGGATCACTGGGTAACATGCCAACCTGGTACATAAGTCACCTAGATAGGACTTTAGACAGTGCTGGAGAGGAGCCAGATGTCATGGTAAATGTGGGCACTGACACAGGAAAATATGGGATGGAGGTTCCGGAAGCCAAATTTAGGCTCTTAGGTAGAAAGTTGAAATCCAGAACCATCAGGGTAGCATTCTCTGAAATGCTCCCTCTTCTACGTGCAGGTCCCCAGAGGCAGGCAGAGCTCCGGCGTCTCAGTGTGCATGGATGAGAAAATAGTGCAAGGAAGAGAAATTCAGTTTTGTAAGGAAGTGTGAAACATTTTGGGGAAGGGGGAGGCTTTTCTGAAGGCTTGGGCTCCACCTTAACCAGGGTGGAACCAGGCTGCTGGCGCTAACCTTTAAAAAAAATAACAAAAAAACAGATAAAGCAACTTTTAAATTAGAACAAAGGGGAAAGCAGACAGTCACTCAACAGTGCATGGTTCAGAGGGAGGTATCTTCGAAGAATACGAATGAAGCATTAGAGTTAGAGCACCTTAACAGAGAGACTCCAATAATAAGAAATGTAGTAGATGTGCCTATAATTAAAGAATCACCTGAGCTAAAAGACTCAAAATTATCTCAGTTAACTGAAAAGCAGAATGTTAACACAAACAAAAAACACACTTTGAAATGTCTGTATGCTAATGCCAGAAGTCTAGGAAATAAGATGGGAGAGTTAAAGTGTATAGCAGTGAATGATGTCAGGCTTAATTGGCATCTCTGAGACATGGTGGAAGGAGGATAGCCAAAGGGACAGTGCAATATCTGGGTACAAATTGTATTGCAATAATAGGAGGGAGCAACTTGGTGGACAATGTAACCCCGATATTTATAAAGGGCTCCAGGGACAATCCAGGAAACTATAAACTGGTGAGCCTGACTTCAGTGCAGGAAAAATCACGGAAACTGTTATAAAGAATAAAATCACAGAACATTTAGATAGACATGGTTTAATGGGACACAACCAGCATGGACTAACCCAAGGGAAGACTTGCCTCACAAATCTCCTATATTTTTTTTGAAGGGGTGAACAAACATGTGGACAAAAGTGAACCAGTAGATGTGGAGTATTTGGATTTTCAGAAGGCATTCGACAAAGTCCCTCATGAGAGGCTTCTAAGAAAACTAAAAAGTCATGGGATAGGTGGTGATATCATTTTGTGGATTACAAACTGGTTAAAAGACAGGAAAAAGAGAGTAGGATTAAATGGTCTGTTTATACAGTGGAAAAATGTAAACAGTGGAGTGCCTCAGGGATCTGTACTTGGACTGGTGCTTTTTAATATACTTATAATCATCTGGAAAGGGGTTGTGTACTTTAATTACAATATTAAAAAAAAAAGAAAATATATTTAAACAAAGAAAACTTTTTTTAAATTTGACATTTTTTTTTAATAAAGTGTGAATGGATTGGGAAGTTTTTTTAGCTTTATGCAAAATGGCAATGATTCTATCCAACTAGGTGGGGCAAAGGACACCACCAGGTCAGTCAGAGCCATCGGTAACTTGGAGGGAGCAGGACAGAAGTGAGTGGGGATCACCACTTTTTGCCATATTGGATGGAGTAGGTGGGGATAGGGACACATTGGAATTTGGAGCTCCTTGACATGGCTTAAGTCTCCCACAAAGGGAAGGCTGAGGGAGGAGGGGAGGAATGAATGTGTTCTCTCCAGTATGACTGAGGAGGACTTGGCCAGTCATCTCAGTTTCTACACCTGGAGAAAAGGGCATGGAATACCCTTTACAGAGAACAGGGTTGGCATTATTGCAACAAGGAATACCAATGCATTACTGATGTCTATAATTTAATTCAGCTGGTAGCAAGTATACAAGTGCTTTTAACACAGTATTCACTAAAGCGTTTGTCATATAATAATCTGTTCTGTCAAGATCAAAATACCACCAGTACTATAGAAATATTAGATAGACGCTTAGGGTAAATTTTGACCAGTCATAATAGGCTTCATCTTATAAGCAGATTTGCTAGATGATTGGCCTTATATTTAATCATCGGTCAACATTTCACATAATGGAGCTATTTTTTTCAATATTTTCATTTGCTTGTGCAGTTCGTGTAACTTAACGTAAAAATCGCTGAAGCCAAAGGTAATCAACACGCCCGACATGGGTCCATGTTTCGAATGCTCCCCATTCTTTATCAAGGGCTAGAGTTCAGCATTGTATTTGTAGTCCTTCAAGATTTGAGAATTCAGAGTTTCAATGATGGTGAATCTGCTTCTTGACAATGCGGTATTTTCACCTGAGTACTTAAAATCTGTGATATTGGGGTTTATGTGAGTTATAGTTGATATAATAAACTGTGCAATAAAATTGTGGTAAATGTATTTTGTTAAATAAGCTCCTAAAAGTTTTTATAGTTCAAAGTTTTTATTCATCAACCAAAACACCAAAATGCTACATACAGCTGAGAACCACTGATTCTTAGAAGCTGCATGGCCATGTTAAATATGACATTGCCAACCAGATTCTCCCCAGAAAGGGAGACTAAAGATTAGGTTCTTTGTTTTTTTGTTTTTGTTTTTTTACACAAGATCCTGCTGGAGAAGTATGGAGAAAAGAAGGCATACATGACATGGTGTTTATTGATCATGAAAAGGTATATGACAATACACCTGTAAGTTAGCATACTTAAAATGCCAGCATATATTTCCTTTCAGCCCAATATTTATATATTTCTTTTTTTTATATAGACATTAGTACATTTGTTTTTAGGAAATTCATTGAATCTTGCTTTTTCTATTTCCTTCTTTGAATTTTGCTGACTTCTAGCGGAAATCCTGGTTTCCTCTGTCTAGCTGAACTTTCACTTTTATTGCCTATCTTAAGTTTCCTGCTACTTTCATGTGCTGTGCAATAAGGAAAGACTGAAAGGCGAGTTTTCTTAAGACAGATGGTGGGGTAAATAGCAATCACAAGCTAAATTAGCCAAAAGCCATAAAACTGTCAGTGGTCATCAACTCTTCAAAGATGGACATTTGATACTACAAAGACTGGGGGAAAAAAGTATGTTGGTCTTACAAAGTTCTGAATGTATGACTTTAGTAAGTGTCAAAACCTGAACATCGGAAGCACCAGCTATCAAATGGCAAGTAAACTGCTGAATTGGAAAAAAATCAGTTTCTTGCATGAACAGTGTTGGTATGATGTCACAGCAAGATTTCCACTGACTGATTTAGAAAAGTATAAAAAGGAGACAGAGCAGCTTTTAAACTAGTTCAAGGGAGAAAGCAAACAGTCACTCAGCAGTGTATGAGTCAGAGGAATGTATCTTTGAAAGATACTAATGAAACAGGATAGTTAGGGCATCCCAACAGAGAGGTTCCAATATAAGCAAACATAGTCCATGTGTCTATAAGAAAACAATCACCTGAGCTAAAGATTTCCAAATTATCCATATCAATTAAAAAGTGGGTTATTAATACAAACAAAAAATGTACTTTGAAATATCTGTATACCAGTGCCAGAAGTCTAAGAAGTAAGATGGGAGAGAGAGAATGTATAGCAGTAAATGATCAGACAGACATAACTGGCATCTCAGAGATCTGCTGGAAGAAGGATAACCAATGGGATAGTGCTATATCGGGGTACAAATTATATCGCAATGATAGGTGGGGGTCAACTTTGTGGAGGTGTGCACTTTATGTCTAGGAGGGTAGAGAGTCTAAAAGGATAAAGATCATACAAGAGACTAAATGCTCAGTAGAATCTATATGGATAGAAATCCCATGTATGTTGGGCAAGAGTATAGTGACAGGAGTATAGTGACAGGAGTATAGTACTGTCTACCAGGCTAAAATGGTCAGACAGATGATGAAATGCTAAGAGAATCAGGGAAGCTAACCAATTTGGCAGTGCAGTAATAATGGGAGATTTCAATTACCAAAGAAGGGAACGAGCAATCACTGCACTTCAAGGAATATCCAACAAGAAAAGTGCAGAAAACTGAGTTCAAGTCCCAATCAAGAAATTTCAAACACTGATGTGTGCAAAGCAAACGTGTAACTTTATTGCGGCAACTCCACTGCGTTCAATTCCAAAAGATACTGTTTACAAGAGTCCCCCGACACGGTCCCGTGTTTCGCCGGAGGCTGCATCAGGAGGGACCAACAATTTTATAGCAGTCTGAAAACAAAACATATCAATGATCAGGACAAAAAATGGACTTACCCCAATATTGACTGGATAAATATGTCAGGACATACTAGAGAAAGTTCCTGGATGGAATAAATAACTGCTTCATGGAGTAAATTGCTGAGGAACCAAGAGAGGGATCTAATTTAGATTTAATTCTTAGTGGAACGCAGGATTTGGTGAGAGTTAATGTTGGTAGGACTACTTGGCAATAGTGATCATAACATGATCAAATCTGAACTAATGACTGGAAGAGGGACAATATGTAAATCTACAACTCTAACAATTTTCAAAAGGACAATTTTGAAAAAAATGAAGAAAGGTGCATCTGCAAAGGTTAAAAGTGTACAACAGGCTTGGACATTGTTTAAAAATACTATCTTAGAAATGAGGTTCAGATGTATTCCACGCATTAAGAAAGGTGGAAGGAAGGCAAAACGATTACCAGCATAATTAAAAAGTTAAGTGAAAGAGGCTATTTTAGCCACAAAAACATCCTTCAAAAATTTGAAGGATCCATTGAAGAAAATAGGAAAAATCATAAGCACTGTCAAGTTAAGTGTAAAACATTGATAAGGCAAGCTAAGAGAGAAGTTGAAATGAAGTTGGCTGTAGAGGCAAAAACTCATAATAAAAACTTTTTAAAATATATCCAAAGCAAGCAACTTGTTAGGGAGTTGGTTGGCTCGTTAGATGACCAAGGGGTTAAAGGGGCTCTTAGGGAAGATAAGGCCATTGCAGAAAGGCTAAATGAATTATTTGCTTCTGGGTTTACTAATGAAGTTGTTGGGGAGATACCAGTTCCAGAGATGGTTTTCAAGGGTGTTGAGTCAGATGAACTGAACCAAATCACTGTGAAACTGGCCAGATTGACAAACTAAAGAATAGGAAATCACCTGGACCAGATGGTATGCATCCCAGGTTCTGATGGAACTCAAAAATGAAATTTCAGATCTATTAGTTAAAATTTGTATCCTTTCATTAAAATCATCCATTGTACCTGAAGACTGGAGGGTGGCCAATATAACCCCAATATTTAAAAAGGGAAACTATAGACCAGTGAGCCTGACTTCAATGCCAGGAAAAATAGTGGAAGCTATTCTAAAGATCAAAATCACAAAGCATATAGAAAGATATTGTTTAATGGAATGCAGTCAGCATTGATTTACCCAAGGTAAGTCTTGCTTCACAAAATCTCCTACATGTTTTTTGAAAGAGTTAATAAACAGGAATAAAGGTGAACCGGTAGATGTGGTATATTTGTATTTTCAGAAAGTGTTTGACAAAGTCCCTCATGAGAAGCTTCTAAAAAAACTAAAAAGTCATGGGAAAGGAGGCGATGTCCTTTCGTGGATTACAAACTGGTTAAAAGACAGGAAACAGAGAGTAGGATTAAATGGTCAATTTTCTCAGTGGAAAAGGGTAAACAGTGGAGTGCCTCAGGGATCTGTATTTGGACTGATGCTTTTTAATATATTTATAAATTTTCTGGAAAGGAAAACATCAAATGAGGTAATCAAATTTGCAGATGATACAAAATTATTCAGAGTAGTTAAATCACAAGCAGATTGTGATAAATTGAAGGAAGACCTTGCAAGGCAGGAAGATTGGGCATCCAAATGACAGATGAAATTTAATGTGGACAAGTCCAAGGTGTTGCATATAGGGAAAAAATAACCCATGCTGTAGTTACACAATGTTAGGTTCCATATTAGGAGTAACAGGAAAAATATCTAGGCATCATAGTGGATAATACATTGAAATCATTGGCTCAGTGTGCTGAGGCAGTCAAAAAAACAATGTTAGGAATTATTAGGAAGGAAATGGTGAATAAAATGGAAAATGTCATAATGCCTCTGATTTGCTCCATGGTGAGACTGCACCTTTACTGTGTACAATTCTGGTCACCACATCTCAAAAAAAGAAATAGTTGCACTGAAGAAGGTACAGAGAAAGTTGACCAAAATGATAAAGGGGATGGAACAGCTCCCCAGTGAGGAAAGGTAAAGAAGTTAGGGCTGTTCAGCTTAGAGAAGAGACGCTGAGGGGGGATATGAAAGAAGTCTTTAAAATCATGAGAGGTCTAGAACAGGTAGGTGTGAATCATTTACTCTTTCAGATAATAGAAGGACTAGGGGGCACTCCATGAAGTTAGCAAGTAGAACATTTAAAACGAATCACAGAAAATTCTTTTTCACTCAACACACAATTAAGCTCTGGAATTTGTTGCCAGATGATATGGTTAGTGCGGTTAGTGTAGCTGGGTTTAAAAAAGGTTTGGATAGGTTCTTGAAGGAGAGGTCCATTGACTGCCATTGATCAGGATGACTTGGGGAATAGCCTCTGCTATTACTGGCATCAGTAGTATGGGATCTATTTAATGTTTGGGTACTTGCCAGGTATTTGTAGCCTGGATTGGCCACTGTTGGAAACAGGATGCTGGGTTTGATGGACCCTTAGTCTGATCCAGTATGGCAATTTCTTATGTTCTTAATGACTAGGAGACAGTTGTTGCCAGTTCCTATTCTTGATAGAGCCCATTTTTAAAAGAACTTTTTATTTACTAACCAATTCACTTACACACAACCAGCTGTGCACAACTGCAGTAACACATTACTGTAATACCAGTGCAGAACATCTAGCTGTAAGAGAGATTCACAGTACTAGTAACAAGACTAACAACAATGTACACACAACTGCTGAAGCAGTCATAGCAGCCTCATCATCATCAGAAGCAGAGAGAGAGACAGACAGAGACCCGCATGAGAGAATTTGAGGAAATCTGGAAAGAGACAGATGGCCACTGGCAATTCCCATTTTCCAGCTTGTGGGTAAGAAATATTCATGAAGGTTGGGAATTGTAAATGCTTTTCTATTTTAAAACAGAACTGATTACATATTTAAAAGGCAGTTACAAGTTTAGGGTAAAAGAACAATAAAGCTACCTCATGTTTTTAGAGGTAAGTGTGATTTTTAGACTGGAGTCACAGATTATAGTACAGTGAATTGTTGGCCAGTGACAAGGTTTTAAGTCAGACTAGGGTCACTGAAAATGTTATAAAGGTGTGTGATGATATATCTTGTCTGCTGTTATGATTTTTTTGTATATGGTCAGGGAGCTTTATTAATAAATCTGGGTGACTTCTCTTTTTCTACCTAACAGTATAGTTTACTTTTGTTATATTTGGTGTGGAGCAAGGTGTTGAGATAAACAAGGTGAAGTTTATCAGGATAATATCACATCGAATTAGTGGAAGAGATTTGTGGGTAGATTTAAGACAATTCACTGGAGTTTCTTCCAGTAGTTTACAAACCCCGAGAATTGATTTAGTGATATGTGAGAGAGAGGAAAAAGACAAGAGGACAACTTGTGCTGCCCTGGCTAATCCCTAGACTAACTCAGTCTAGTTTATATCCTTGTGAAGGTGCGGTCTCCATAAATATAGACAGTACACCAAATGGGGTCTCACCAGGGAATTATACAGAGGGAATATCACCTCTGTTTTTTTGATGAACATTCTTCTCCATATGCACTCAAGCATCTTTCTGGCTTATGCAGTCATCTTGTCCATCTGTTTGGCCACATAGATCCTATCACCCCCAGATCGTCTTTTGTACATAGCAGAATTTCACCCATACTGTATACTGCTTCCTTGGGGTTTTACAGCCCAAATGCATGACACTGCATTAAACATTAAATCTTAGCTACTATGCTCTAGACAATTTGTCAAGCTTTGCTAGATGCCTTTCATGTTTTTAACATTTTGATGGTTTTCTACCCTGCTGCAGGGCAGACAACAGTCTGTAAAAAAAAAAACCAAAAAACCCAAAAAACCAAATCTTTCCCTATAGTCTTTCCAAAATATTGCTTACAAAATGTTGAAAACACCAGTAACACCCCTCTCCTTGAAATTAACTCCATTTACTACTACCAATTGCCTAACCCCTTCACTTTACTGCCCATACCAAGGACACATTTATAGGTCACCTATGCAGAACCATGTCAAAGGACTTAATAAAATCTAACTACACTACATCTAGCAGTCTCCCCTTATCCAACTCTCTGGTAACCCAATCAAAGAAATTGATTAGATTCATATGACAAGCTCTTCCTCTGGTAAAACAATACTACCTCAGATACTGTAATCCATTAGGTTCCAGGAACAGCATTACCTTCTATTTTAGAACAAATTCCATTCAATTACTCCACACAGAGGTCAGACTAACAGGCCTATAGCTCCCAGCCTCCTCCTTACTTCTACTTTTTTAAGAGGAACTACATCCACCTATTTGCAGTCCTCCACAACTATTCCTGACTCCAAAGTTAGTCAGCCAGTGAAACTGCTAGAACGTCTCTAAATTCTCTTAATATCCTTGGATATATCTTGTCCAGCCCCATCGCTTTATCTACTTTTAGTTTAATTAGCTCCTCAGAAATAGTCTTCTGAAATTATTTTGTGCTGCCAGAGGATGTGGTTAGTGCAGTTAGTGTAGCTGGGTTTAAAAAAGGTTTGGATATGTTCTTGGAGGATAAGTCCATTAACTGCTATTAATCAAGCTGACTTAGGGAACGGCCTCTACTATTACTGGCATCAGTAGCATGGGATCTTCTTGGTGTTTGGGTACTTGCCAGGTTCTTGTAGCCTGGTTTGGTCTCTGTTGGAAACAGGATGCTGGGCTTGATGGACCCTTGGTCTGACCCAGCATGGCAATTTCTTATGTTCCTTACTTCTAATCTCTGTATTTATTTTCTGTTGTCTCATTCCTGGTCCTCCTTCATGAACAGAAGGATATCAGAAATATCTTAAGCCATTTTGCTTTTTTCTTATCAGCCTCTACGTATTCCTCCCCTTCATCTCTGAATCTCACAATGACAATTTTGCATTTTCATCTATCACTAACATAAAAAAAAAAAGTATTTTCCCCTGTTTTATCATATTAGCTTTTTCTTCCATTTGCATCTTTGCTCAGACTATTTTCTCAGCTTATTTTAACTTTTCCAGATAGTCACCCGTCTTCATCTTTATGCAATCTCTTGTAGTTCATTAACGCTAACCTTTTATCCTGACCTTTTCACTACTTCTTTAAAAAAACCATAGCAGCCTCTTTTTCCTCTTACCTTACAAAGAAGCTTAATGGAGAAATTTCTTACCTGATAATTTTGTTTTCCTTAGTGTTGACTCAGGACCAGTGGGTTATGCTCCCCTACCAGCAGATGGAGATGAAGTCAGGTTTTAAAGCTGATGTCACCCTAGATACACCCCTGCAGTGATGTCACCCCTTCAGTATTCTCTTCAAAAGCCACTGTGGACATACTATTGAAAAAACAATTAAAAACGGATAACCGTAACTGTACTCAACCAAACACAGAACCCTAGTAATATTATAGATGCCCTGATCTAGGGACTGGATGACGGCTTACCCGTAATCTCTTGGAATCGATATTCACTCCATGGGCGAATCCTTGGCACCGTTCTTGGGCAGCTGTGGGCAGGATGCTGAGTCCATCTGTCTACACTAAGGAAAACGAAATCACCAGGTAAGTAAATTCTCCATTTCCTAGCATATAGCCAGAGGGACTCAGGACAAGTGGGGATGTACAGAAGCTACTCTCGATCACGGCAGGATGCTGCCCGCAGTCCGGTTATCATCATCCTTGCAAAGGCTGCATCCTCTCGGGTCTGAACATCCAGATGATAGAGCCTGGAGAAGGTGTGCAAGGAGTATCACATCGCCGCTCGGCAGATGTCAACAGGAGACAACAGTCTAGCTTCCGCCCATGAGACTGCCTGAGCCCTTTGGAATGAGCTTTAACCTGAAAGGATAGTGCTTTCCTGCCTCCACATAGGCTCCAGTGACCACCTCTTTAATCCAGTGAGATATGGTAGCCCATGAAGCTGATTCGCCCTGCTTCCTTCCACCATGAAGGACAAACAGGCTATCCATCTTTCAGATCTGTTCTGAAACTTCCAGATACCGCACCAAAAGCCTACTGACATTCAAATGACTGAGGCAGTATTCTTCCATGTCCCTGTCCTTATCTAGGGATGGTAATGAAATAGACTGATTCAAATAAAAGTCTGAGACTACCTTGGGCAAGAAGGATGGATCAGTACAAAGTTGTAATGCTCCTGGAGTCATCCAGAGGAACAGTTCCAGACAGGAAAAGGCCTATAGTTCAGAGATGCCACGAGCCGAGCATATAGCCACTAGGAATACCATTTTCAAGGTTAATAAATACAAAGACTGCGCAGCAGCCGAAAGAAGGGCCCTGAAAAAACGTCCAATACTAGATTAAGATTCCACAAGGGAAACAGCCACCGTAGGGGTGGCCTGAGGTGTTTTATCCCCTTTTCAGAAAAACGGGCCACGTCTAGGTGAGCTGACAGGCGGGTTCTGTGCACCTCAGCCCTAAAACAGGAGAGTGCCGCTACCTGGACCTTCAAGAAATTAGGGGTCAAAACTTTATTCAAGATGTCCTGCAAAAATTACTGAATTAGTGGGATTTTGACCGTTCAGGGGGGGAATACTGCATTCCTTGCACTAGGCCTCAAATACTCTCCAGACCCACACATATGCTAGACATACAGAGAACTGCGCGCAGAGTAAGGTGGCAATCATTTCCACTGAATATCCTCGCTTCATCAGGAGAGCCCTCTCAAGGGCCAGACCACAAGACAGAATCAAGTCAGATCCTCGTAAAGGACCGGTCCCTGCTGTAGCTGGTCCCTGTGTGGTGGGAGGCAGTGGGGTCTCTACCAGGAATCTCCGCATGTCTGCATATCATGGATGCCTGGGCCAAACTGGATCTACTAGTAGGACTAATCCCCTGTGGTGCTCAACTGTGTGAATGACCCTGCCCAGCAGGGACCATGGAGGGAAGGCATATAACAATTCCTCTTCTGGCCAGGTCTGAACGAGAGCATGGATCCCCAGGGACCACTGATCTCTTCTGTGACTATCATCATTGCGTTGTCCGACCTTACACGGACCACTTGACCCTAGAGTATGTGGCTGAATTGTAGATATGCCAATCTGACTGCCCAGGCTTCCAGGCGGTTTAGGTTGGTCCAACATCCCTGGGTCATCAGTTCCTGACAACGAGCTCCCCAGCCTTGGAGGCTCGCATCTGTCATGAGGACCAGCCAGTTCATAGAGGACAGGGGTACAGCCCCTGCCCAGATAAGCTTCCTGCAGCCACCACTGGAGCTGAGCACATACTTCCATTGGTAAGTGGAGGCGAATCGAATAGTCTTGAGACTGTAGGTCCAACGTGACAGCAGGGAGCGTTGAAGAGGTCACATGTGTGCTCTTGCCAACGACACTACTTCCAGGGTTGCCGCCATCAAACCGACAATTTGAAGATAGCTCCACACCGTCGAGTGTATCGTGCTCATCAACAGACGCACTGGGGACATCAACTTCCTTATCCTGCTTGGTGTCAACTTCCTTATCCTGCTTGGTGTCAAATTAGATTCCCAGATATTCCAAGGACTGGGAGGGTTTGAGACTGCTTTTGTCCATGTTTATGACCCAACTGAGGTCCTGAAGTAAGGAGGTCACCCGGAGACTCTCTTCCACGGACTTGGCCTGGATCAACCAGTCGTCCAAGTAAGGGTGCACCAGAATTCCCTCCTTTCTCAGTGCTGCCGCTACGACAACTATAATCTTGGAAAATGTTCTGGTGGCAGTGGCCAGGCCAAACTGATAATGGCAACCCAGTACTGCAAAGTGTAGGAAACTATGTTCTTGATGGATTGGAATATGCAGGTAGGCCTCGGACAGGTCTAGGGAGGTTAAGAACTCTCCCGACTGTATGGTCATTATCACGGATCGTAGGGTTTCCATGCGGAAATGAATCACTCACAGATGTTGGTTGATGCTCTTGAGGTCCAGGATGAAGTGAAAGGAACCTTCCTTCTTAGATATGATGAAATAGATAGAATAACGCCCCGTATTTTCCTGGGGCGCAGGTCCTGGGATTATAGCCCTCATCCTGAGGAGCCTTCACAGGGTAGTCTCTACTGCCTGCTTCTTGTACTGGGAGTGGCAAGGAGATATCATGAATATGTCCCGAGGAGTGCTGCAAAATTCCAGTGTATATCCTTCTCGTATGACCTCCAGTACCCATTTGTCTAAAATGATGTCGACCCATTGTTGGGAGAAGAGGGAAAATCAACCCCCTATCTCCTCGTTCCAAGGGTCAGTCAACAAATTTTCATTGGGGGTTTGGGACGAACCTGAACCTCTCTTGGGCTGTCTGCTCTGAAAGGACTGAGACCTCCCAAAGGACTGAGACCTTTGAAATATCATGTTTCTGTAGGGGTGAAAGCACCGGGATCCCTTGGGTCGACCCCTCATAGCTGAGGGGGTCGACCCAACTGCAACTGCTTTCTTTTATCTTCTGGTAGCCATGGAAATGGAGATTCACCCCATTTACTGGCGAGCTTTTCCAATTCCAAAGAGAAGTGATCCTTTAAAGGGCTTCTTTGTGAGATTCACCTTGAAGGTTGCGTCTGCTGACCAATTCCACAGTCATAGCTGTCTTCTTGCTGCCACTACTAAGGCCACTCCTCTAGCCGAGGAATGGACTAGGTTCGAGCCCAGGTCAGCTAAAAAGGCAGTGGCGGGTTCCATAACCGCTCTGTAATTCACCCCAGAGTCATCTACCTCCAGAGAGAGGAGCATGCACGATCGAGCTACCAGGGAACAACAAGAAGCAATCTGTAAGGTCATTGCTATTGCGTCAAAGGCCTGTTTAAGGATGAACTCAATCTGTCTATCAAGCACATCTTTTAAGGCTGCTCCTTCCTCCACCTGGATAGTTGTTCACTTAGAGACTGCACAGACCAGTGCATCCACTTTAGGGAAAAGCAAATGTTCTCTTACTGCTGGATCCAGTGGTTATAGAGCTTTTAATACTCATCCACTTTTAAAACTTGCTTCTGGGGCATCCCATTACAGGTTCATCAACTCCTGGATGGCTTCCAGTACTGGAAAGTAGCAAGAGGCTTTCTGTAGAGATTTTTCATTGGCTCTGTCATAGAGCCCTGCCCCAGGGACTCCCAGCATCTTAAGGGTCTGGGAAACCAGGGCCGGCAATTCGTCTCTATGGAAAAACCTTAACATGGTCCAATACGGTTCTAAACCAGGGGAGATTTCCCCATCTTTCAAGGAATCTGTATCCTCCTCTTCGTCCGTGCCATCCAGGTCTTTGCCAGGCATACCCTTGGTGAGACGAGGGATCTGCCAATCAGACTGGGAAAGAGAGAGTTTACCAGCTGAGGTTTCATCTGGACAGGTGCGCCTGAATGAAGGCTTGAAGGCCTTGAAAAATTCCACCTAGAGAAGCAGCTGGGTTTATGCCTAGCCCAGGAGGTACTGGGATAAGTGCCCCTGAATTTCCCTCTGCCATGGATGAAACCAGTCCTGGGATTACTCAGATCCGGGGTACTTCCAGCTAAGGCTGTGGCTGACCCATCCTCTGAATGGGAGGATTCAGACTTAGCAAAGTCCGGGGAGGCCCATTCTCTCTGGGCTTCCTCACAGTGTTGACATAAGCATGAATCCATGTCAGACTGTGCAGCCCTAATATGACAAGTAGTGAGAAAGGTGCTTATGTTTCTTTGCTGCCGGAGCCACTGGCGATGGTAACTGCTTGTTCAGTTGGCCAGTGCTTAAAATTTTATGTACACAGATTTCGGGCACCTACGTGAACCACAGCGAGGCGCATGGTTCACGTAGAGCCGCTAAAATCCTGGATCGGCGCGCACAAGGCTGCCGATTTCGTGTAGCCGGCGCGCGCCGAGCCGCGCAGCCTGCTGCCATTCCCTCCAAGGCCGCTCCGAAATCGGAGCGGCCTCGGAGGGAACTTGCTTTCGCCCTCCCCTCACCTTCCCCTCCCTTCCTCTAGCCCACCCCCCCGGCCCTATCTAGACCACCCCCTTACCTTTGTCGGGGGATTTACGCCTCCCGGAGGGAGAAGTAAATCACCGCACGCCAGCGGGCCTCTAGCGTGCCGAGACGGGACCTGGGGGCGGTTCCGGAGGGCGCGGCCACGCCCCCGGACTGCCCCGGCCCGAAACCACGCCCCCCAAACGCCACATCCCGCCCCGAAAATGCCACGCCGATCGGCCCCGCCCCCGACACGCCCCCCTCGAAAAACCCCGGGACTCTGCGCGCGCCGGTAGGCCTATGTAAAATAGGCGCACTGGCGCGCAAGGCCCTGCTCGCGTAAATCCGGGCGGATTTACGCGAGCAGGGCTCTTAAAATCCGCCCCTTAGTAAGTTGTGCACATATGTACATGCGCGACATTATGCACATGGCGTGTGCGCAGAGCTGACATGCACTGTGCGTACCGACACTCTATAGAGGACACGTGTGTAAGATGGTGCTGCCGCGGACTACCTTGCGGTGAGCCAACCAAGCTTAAAGTGGGGCCCGCTAAGCCCACTTCCCCTTACCCCAATGGAATCGGGAACAATGTTGGTACTGCGTGCCAAGTGAGGAGACTGGAGGAAATCTTCTCAAAACCCCTCTAAACATCTCTGAATCGGGAGGTAATCCTCTTTTTTTTTTTTTTACATTTACCTGGGCTCAGCACTTACTGGCTGAGTACAGAGACTGTCTCTGGCTGCGGGGGAGAGGGCTTTGGCCGTCAACGCCACGCTTGGCTTCCTGAACCCACTGCCTTTCAGCTGCTTCAACAGCAAAGACCACACCAGGAACCAGCTACCGGACCAAGGCACATCTCTGATGGATCTCAGAAATCACCTCAGGAATTCTCAACTGGGGGAGGGACCTTTAGGTATCACCGCAAGAGAGCAGGGCTCGATCTTTTCTCCAATTTAAAAGTAGAATTTTTTTCTTCCAAAATGTACAGTTACCTCCACAGGAAAAGCACGTCCTCTATCTGCTGGAGAAATACTGAAGGGTTGCGGTCACTGCAGGGGTGGCATCTAGGGTGACATCGGTTTTGAAACCTGACTCAGTCTCCATCTGCTGGAAGGGGAGCATAACCCACTAGTCCTGAATCCATCTAGTTACATGCTAGGAAATTGACTTTACAATATTGCCTTGTAGTTTTGCTCACAGTGCAGTCTCCGCTGTACACTGCACATACATGACAAAAACATTGAAGAATGAAGTTGAGTAGTAAGAAAAATATAAACCTGCCCTGCTTTGAACATTACTATTGTATTCAAGAATATGGTTTGGTCTGAAACACTACTGTTCAGTGCTGCTCGAATACTAAACCCAGATCACACACATTCTGTGCTATGCAAACATCAATTCAGCAGTTTAATTTTTAACAGTTTAGTCAAAATTGACTTTCAATTTATTATTATGCCTTCACAGTCCACTGACCAATTATTTTCCAAAATTAATGAGAACAATTTGGCATTTTACACTGGGCAGCCAACTCTGCTGTTGACTAACCTCTGGCTTCCTAAATAAATATTACATGAAGTCTTATGCATCTTAACAGCATTAAAAAAAAATACACCTAGCAAGCTTCAACAAATAAATGATGCTAGAGCCCTTAATGTAAGTTTTACAGGTTATTCCTGTTCACAATACTGCAGTCTACCAGGTGTATGAAATGCAAAGCCAAAAATAAACATTGTAAACCAATGCAGCAGTCAGAATTCTGAGGGACTGCTTCCAGAGCTGGATAATGCAGTTAGCATTTTGCGCTCAGCATTGACATTTGGTAAAAGCTTAAACAAAAGGAAGCCTCAAACCCAGAAAATTATTTTTATTTTTAGAGTAAGTGCTCTTAAAGACCCTTTCATTCTGCCAAGACAAAAAATTTCTTGGCACTCCCATTTACTTCTGGGTCACTGAGAACAGAATTTCCTGACAGCCTAACCAAGTCTTAAGATGCTGTGCTTAGGTCAATTCGGAGAGCAAGCCTTTTCCATTTTTCAAAGCATTACTAGGTCGGCCTAGTACTTCTGTTCTGTGTGCACTACCTGCATTTCAAGGGAGAAAAGTCTTTCTGCCAAAAGATGGCGCTAGAAGAAAAGATGAGGCAGAGAAAATCCTTCCTGCCCCACTGCAGCCAACAGGAACTTCAGAGTTGCCCAAGCCTTTGATAATACTTGTTTCTCCAGACCCTTCAACTTAGGACAACTAATTTAATTGGGAGGCAGGAGGGAAAGGGGGCAATAAAATACATTAATTTAGTAGAAAGGGTTAAAAAAAGAATCAAGGAGCTGGTGGAAGATGACAATTTGGATTTTTGAAGAGGCAGAAAAAAGGGAGCTGGATAATAAAGAGGCAGAAATAGAAAATGATAGTGGATGGGACAGGTTTTCAGAGATCACAGGAAAGGGAAACACAAGAGAGGCATTTTCAAGACAAATATAATCAATGGCCAGTTGGACCATTAGATGATCGAGGGGTAGAAAAGGCACAACGGGAGGCAAGGTCCGAGCAGAGAAATTAAAATTTCTTTGCGCTTCTGTTTTTATTGAGGAAGATGAAAGGTACATATCAATGCCAGAGATGATATTTTAAGGTGATGATTCAGAGAAACAAACAAATCTCAGTGAACCTAATCGGAGAAAGTTCTTTTTCACTCAACGCACGATTAAACGCTGGAATTTGTTGCCAGGGGATGCGGTTAGTGCAGTTAGTGTAGCTGAGTTTAAAAAAGGTTTGGATAAGTTCTTGGAGGAGAAGTCCATTACCTGCTATTAATCAAGTTGACTTAGAAAAAAGCCACTGCTATTACTAGCATCAGTAGCATGGGAAAGACTTAGTTTTTGGGTACTTGCCAGTACTTGTAGCCTGGATTGGCCAATGTTGGAAACAGGATGCTGGGCTTGATGGACCCTTGGTCTGACCCAGTATGGCATGCTCTTATGAAGATGTAATAGGGCAAATAGACAAATTAGAGAGTAGGAAATCACCTGGACCAGATGGTATGCATCCCAGAGTGCTGAAAGAACTGAAAAATGAAATTGTGTACCTACTATAAATAGTTTGTAAACTATCCATAAAGTCAGGTAAGGTATATGAAGATTGGAGGGTGGCCAAAGTAACTCCAGTTTTGAAAAAAGGGTTCCAAGGATGATCCAGAAAACTATAGACCAGAAAACCCAATGTCAGTGCCAGGCAAAATGGTTGAAGCTATTATAAAGAACAAAATTACAGAACATGAGTTAACCTGTTGATTATTTGCTTATTTTCTTGGAAGACAGTATTTGCAGAAATTTGTTAGAGGGGGGAACAGGGGCATTTCTTCTTTCCTGTTATGCCTTTACTTACTACTGGAGAATTACACCAAAGCAAGAAAAAATAAAGTTAATATGGCTCCAATTATGTGGAAAACTGCCAATACATTTCACGCAATGAAAAAAGCAATATGGCAAACATACATAACAGTCAACAGTGCAAATCTTGCCAGAACTGTAAGCAAATATTATGAATGCTGCCTTTTCTTCCAACTGGTCCAGAAGAAGATTAACACATAATTGAGTCCATCTACTCAATTAGGGGCCTATGCACTAAAGCAGAGGTTCCTCAAACTCAGCCATAATAGATTTGTGTTTTCAAGATTTCCACAATAAATATGCATGAAATTAAACTGCATGCACTGCTTCCCATATTATGCAAATAAAACTCATGCATATTCATTGTGGAAATCCCGAAAAACCTGATTTCGGTTGCAGTCCTCAAGGATGGAGTCTGAAGACCCTTGTACTAAAGTTTAGTGTAGTAGATCTCTGAAGACATTAGTGGGTCTGCAGTATTATATACGTTCATTAAATGAAGAAACAGCATATTTGCTCTCTTCCAAGCAATATGTAGTAGTACATGCTCCCCGTGCCCTAAAATTTAACATCTGCTCAGAGTGGGTGTTAAGTGTTAGCATTCTCACAAGACCACCAAGGGGCAAAGAAATGTGAGAGGCAAGCCAGCCAGTAACAGCAGGGTAGAAGGAAGATTTGCTCTCTTCTACAAACATCTATGCAATCCTTCATGATAACTGGCCTTTTATTTTGGACCAGTTAACTTGGGTGATTTTCAGATTCAGCTCTTATGCATGCTATGCTTTTTAGGGTGATATGCACACTATTTTTGCACATTCCCTCTAGCACCAGCATTTTAGCTGGCACATAAAAATATTTAGTGAATCATGTTAGGAGCTGTTTTGGCATGGATTTTAGTGCACAAGCTCCACTGATACTAACCCCATACCCTTATGTATTTTCAAAGATAATAACATGTTCTTAACTTGCTGATGTGCTAGAGAGCAAAAAGCAATGGAAAAAAATATTTCTGGCAATAAAAGTTTGTAAATGACACAGCTAGAATCAACACTGTTGCGTCGGTCACAGATAACAAATGGACAGTCCCTGTAGCGACATCCCATCTCGACCAATCAATCCAGTAAGAAATACAATAGAGAGATCTCTGCTGCATAGACGAGCTTTAGCTGCTGAAATCATTCTGAAAAGAACCTGTCGCTTCAGGCATTTCAGCAGTACGATGCACACCAGAACTTCAGCTGTAGGAGAGCTGTGGAGGAAGGACAGGTAACTAATGCCAGGACCAGGAAGAGGGGGGAACAAAAAGATTTTCAGTTGATGAAAGAATAGATCGGAGGAACAAGGACAAATAATGGGGCCGATGCAATATAGGGCGCTCAGCCAAGCACACTGTATAACCCGCAGTTGGACGCAGGTTAAATAGGCGCTAATCCACCCCCTAATACAATAGGGGGATTAGTGCCTATTTAACACGCGTCCGATGCGGAGTGAATGGGATAGCGCTCATCACATGCAAATGCATGTGAATGAGGCTATTAATCATTCACTCCAAATGCAAAAAGATAAATGTGCATCTCAGATGCATTATTATTATTGGGTGTTATTTCAAACAGCTGACAACATTTATTGATGTTTAGAACATTTTTTCTTTAAATATTTCTACAGATTTTTAATTGGATACTATTCTGTTCACCAGCTGTTTTAAAATATTTATTCTTTTTATTAGTATTGTTCTACTGCTATTGATTTATATTTCATGATTTTATTACTTGATGTTTTATGAAAGGTTTTAATGATCCAAAGACAACGACAAACCTTTTCCGAAGGAAAAAAATCAGCAGAACCAGGGGTCACGATTTGAAGCTCCAGGGAGGAAGATTCAGAACCAATGTCAGGAAGTATTTCTTCACGGAGAGGGTGGTAGATGCCTGGAATGCCCTTCCGGAGGAAGTAGTGAAGACCAGAACTGTGAAGGACTTCAAAGGGGCTTGGGATAAACACTGTGGATCCATAAAGTCAAGAGGCCGTCAATGAAGAAGGGGTGGCTCACCAGAATGATGGCTACTGCCTGGAGATAATACCCTTATTCAATAAACATACACATGGTTACTGTGACTCCAACATCGCTCTAAGCTTCAACAGCAAGAGGAAATGTGGAAAAAAGGATTTGCACTCACAAAGCGGGGAGTAGCTGGCTTGTTACGGCGGTTCCTACCCCAAACCAAATAAGCCTGATACTTCACTTTCAATGCATATCCAGCATAGCTCTCTGCTTCAACGGCAGGGGAGAAGAAAAACTGATACTTCACGTGTATCCAGCACAGCTCTCTGCTTCAACGGCAGGGGAGAAGAAAAACTGATACTTCATGCGTATCCAGCACAGCTCTCTGCTTCAACGGCAGGGGAGAAAAAAAAACTGATACTTCACGCATATCCAGCGTAGCTCCCTGCTTCAACGGCAGGGGAGAAAAAAAAACTGATACTTCACGCATATCCAGCGTAGCTCCCTGCTTCAACGGCAGGGGAGAAGAAAAACAACCAATAAGGGCTGAATAACAGTTTGGGTAAAACAAATAAGCATGGGTGTAGCTTGCTTATTGCGGCGGTTACTACCCCTAACTAATCAATCTTGATATTTCACTTGGATGCAGCTCCATCACTGCTCTCTACATTAATGGTGGGGGTGGAAGGGAAATAGAACCAAAGAGCTAAGAGAAACAGATAAGTACGAGAAAAAAAAATGTGTGAAGCTTGCTGGGCAGACTGGATGGGCCGTTTGGTCTTCTTCTGCCGTCATTTCTATGTTTCTATGAGGAATGGTGATGTTTCTGTTTTTCCATTGTTGCACTGGGAGGTTTTTTTTTATGCCACATTTTGTGAGGTTTTTCTCTTTGGCACCATGGCTGTGCATGTAAATGTAACATGCACATTTACCTCAGAAAACTGCACTGTGATAGTCCTTTTTCTTGATAATCTGTTATAAATTTTAAATTGTGTGGGGGGCAGTGGCAAACAGGGTGAGGTAGGTGGGACGGCACAGGACTAAAATTCACCTAGAATGCCCAAATACCCCTTTCACTGGCCCTGAGCAGGGATCAGAGCAAATTCTACCTCACCCTTCCACCTCACACTTCAATTTTGGGGGAGACAGGGAGGCAGCGGGAGTTCATAGCTGCTGGCTCCTAAATCAAAAGAAAACTGGCAAGTACTGACAGAATAACTTCATAGGCAAGTCTAAGAACTTACTATTAACTCAAGTAAGGGAAGCTTGAGGACTTCATGTCTTTTTTTTTTTCCCCTCTGTTTTCATCCGCAAAGGGTCTTTTCACAGTCTGGTTTGTCTTCTAACCATTTCCATTTAAAAGCAGCACCACATTTTCCGGGATCAATGGCATGTCATTAAATTTACAATCCTACACATCATTTAGGTCATGGTCAAAAGCTCTTTTGAAGCTGTGAATTTACTCAAGCAGTGCAGAGTTACAAAAAAAGCCAGAAGCCTTGTTTACAAAAATTAAGCTCTTTCAACCTTGCTGAAAGGTCTTTGTTAATTCCCCAGTTGCATCTCATAAACACTTAACAAGCTTGATAATTCCAACCAAGGCAACTCAGATCAATACACTGAAACCAATTAAATTAATGAGAAATAATAATAATAAAAAAAAACCCTGGGCCCCCTATCCTGGTATGCACAAAATCACTGCCTTCATTCCGTTGGTCTCTTCTGGTAGCTGGAAAGCAGCAGGACTCCTTAACAAGGTCAGCAGGGATGCAAGCATACCAAAGGGTGAGTGTGTTTCACAGTCACAATCAATCAGACTGAGCTGGAGTCTTAGAAGCCAGTGGCCACAGACAAAGCTACCAAAGTTTTATTTGTCTGGTACATCTTAAATCTGATTATGAATTCTACAAGTAAAAATAAATAAATAAAGGACCTCTTAATCATCCTACCTGTAAGCATTTTGGCATTATTTCAGATGCCTTTTTATTTATTGTGATTTTAGCTCATACCATTCCTTTGGTAGCTCAAGGTGAGCTACATTCAAGTACCGGAGGAGGAAGACTCAGAACCAATATCAGGAAATAATTCTTCACGGAGAGGGCGGTGGATGCCTGGAATTCCCATCCAGAGGAAGTGGTGAAGACACAAACAGTAGAAGATTTCAAAGGGGCATGGGATAAACACTGAGGATCCCTAAAGGTTACAGGATGGAAATGAAGAAAAGAATGCATGGGGATAACTTGCTGGTGCAGCGGTTACTACCCTTAACCAATAAGCCTTCATATTGTTGATGCAACGCCATCACTGCTCTCTGCTTCAACGGCAGGGGGAAAAGGGGAATTAAATTGAGACAGCAACCAACAAGGACACTGAATTTTACAGCCTGGTAAAACATAAGAATGGGGGTAACTTGCTGATGTGGCTGCTACTACCCTTGACCAATAAGCCTGATACTTTTGATGCAACTCCAACATTGCTTTCTACTTCAACAGCAAGAGGTAATGGGGAACTGGACCCAAACAGCAACCAACAGGGGCCCTGACTGACAGTCTGGAAAACTAAGTATAGGGGTGACTTGTATGGCGCAGTAGATACTTGTATGATGCGGCAGATACTACCATAAGTTTCCTGGGCAGACTGGATGGATTGTTTGGTCCTTTTCTGCCGTCATTTCTATGTTTCTAGGTTCTCTTCCCCAGACTGCTTATAATCTAAGTTTGTACCTGAAGCAATGGATGGGGAAGTGATCACAAGGAGCAGCAGTGGGATCTGAATTCTGTTTCCCCTGGATCCAGTGGCATACCAAGGGTTTCCGGCGCCCAGGGGCCAATCCATTTGTGTGCCTCTCCAGCGCCCCCCTCCCATCCTTCTTCTACTCATGCTTAAGGTTACAGAAAATCAGTAGAGTCTCTAGATATAAGAATATTGGGGGGGGGGGCAAAATGTCATTTTCTCATGGGGGGGGGGAACAAAAATGACTTTTCCTCATATAATACCCACCTCCATAGCATGGCCCCCCCCCTCCCCGCTTTAAAATTGGCTATAAAAAAAAGTCTTAATAGGAAAGTCTAAAGGGTCTTCTGCGTAATTTTAGAAAGCTGGCCAGTTTCTCACTTCTAGTAAAACTGCTATTATTTGATAGCCTCATGCAACTAATTCTATATGGCTATGAGAGTGAAGTCTGGAATATATAGGAAGGGACAGAATGTCAATAAAAATCCTGCACCTCCAGTTCTGTAACTCTGTGCATCCACAGAAATTTCCCAACAATGGAGTTTTGATGTTTCCCTTACAGCTCATAATACAAAAAAATATTTTCAAATTCTGGTGTCACCTCACAGTAACAGCAGCACAAACACCTTCCACTGCCAGACACATTGTGAACTAACACAAAACCCCGCAAAAAAGACACTCAAATCTATACAGAACTCAAACAAGAACCCTACCTGTGAAAAAGTACAGGTAAATATTACACTGGGACCCAAAATACCAATACATCACCTACTGGAGAAACAAACTATACCTGATTGCTATAGATCCCTACACACACACACTACATGCTGGCAGAATCTCTCACCTTGGTCTCATGCACAGAACAGAGATATATCCTTACCAAATACAGAATAAAGGATCACAAATCAGAACAGCAATAAGCAGAAAAAACTGAAATGGAAACCAAGAAGCCAGACTCTGTGTGTAACAATGGAAAAACAGAACCACCATTCCTCATAAAACAAAATCAAGAAACAAAGCATCAATTATAATAGTAAAACCAAACTAATTAAATAATACATTAAAACAAATGACAAATAGAATAACTTCTATTAATTAAAATCATATACATTTTTTTAAAAAATTTCCCAAGCACCAGTAAAATATTTCAAAATAGCACACATATCAAACACTCCCCAATAATTAAAACTAATAAGGATTAAAAAAAAAACCAGCACCTGCTGACCATACCTGGGAATTCTTGATTTCCAGTCACCCTGAGATTGTCAAGGATTAGGGGAGCACACAAACTATCCTCTCTCTCTCTCATACATACTCATATGTTCATTCTCTCTCACATATACACACATTCATGCTTATACACATCTACAACCTCTCACAGACACACTCTCAGGCTCTAAGACCCTCTCTCCCACCACACACAAACTCTTACACTCCCCTGGATTCTCTCACTGGCTCCCTCACAGACCCCCAGGCAGGCTCCCATTCATTCTCACACAGACGCAGACACACACACATGCACACCCAGGAAACTCCCATTCATACGTATGCACACAATGAAGGCAGACCCCCTCTCTTTCTTTGCCAGAGCCTCTCTCATTCCTCTGCTGCCACTGTCACTGTTGCCATGTGGCTATTGGAGAGGCACAGATTGCTGCTACTGGCACTGAAGCCCATTCTGCTGCCTCCTTTGTGCAGGCCATGCAGTATTAAAAATTTGTGAGGCTTCTAGTTCCTCCATGCTGATCTTGCACATTCCCAAAGATAACATATTCCAACCACTGAAAATTATTATTATTATTTTTTTTTTTTTACTGTTACTGTCTGATCTTATTTTTCTAATCGGTTGGTCACAGGCTTTTTTTTCCACGTTCCCTTTCTTGGTCTTTTGTCAATTTCTTTTACAGGGTCTCTTTTTCTGTTTCTACCTGTCTTCTTATCTTCCTCCCTCACACACACAGGCTCTCACATGCTCCCTCTCACACACACACACAGGCTCTCACATGCTCTCTCACACACACAGGCTCTCACATGTCTTTCCGAACATACAAGCTCTCACTCCCACACAGTCTCCCAACTCAATCTCAAATACACACTCTACAGGGTCTCAGTCTCCCCTCTCTTGCTTCTGGTTTTCTTCTTCGTGGGTCACCATGGGATGGGCTCTGCGGTGGCCCTGAACCTCTTGGGCTGCCCCAAAATAGGAACCCCAGCGCCCCCCCACCACAAACACTGCTCCTCTTCTGCAGGCAGGCCAATGCTCTTCCTCCTTCCTGCCCGCGTGGCTCTGGCACAGTTTTTCTTTCGGGGTTATATAGGCAGGAAGGAGAAGGAGCACCTAGAGGTTTTGCAGGTGACTTTTTCTTCAGGTCGTGGTGGGATGAGCTTCACCACAACCTTGACAATGTTCCTGCTGTGCATGGTCGTGAGAAAAGTTGTGCACGGCCACGCATGCAGCTTAGAGGGAACAGTGGTCGGCACACAGTATAGGAACAGTAGGCTTCCCTGCTCAGTTGCCGGTGGTATGAGGTCCACCGGCGGCCACATGGGCCTCCCTATGTCAACCATCAGCACCCTCCCTATGGCCCTACTCCTGGGGGTACTGGCCCCCTCAGTATGCCACTGCCTGGTTCACAGCACACTTCTCTAATCACTAGGCTAACTCTCCACTGTACTCTGTTTGCTTAATTTTAGGAGGAAAGACATTTTTACTATCAGTATTAAGAACAAAATAAAACTACCAATAATATAGTACTCATTTTCATCATAAAGAAAAAAAAAGGTCTGACCCCAATTCTAAAGAGATGGCCCTTGTACCAACTAACATAGGAGACAAATTCATGATTAGGGAAGTATTCAAACTCAGCTGGGAGATGGCATCTTGGGGAGTGGCGATTTCAAAGAGCAGGTACGAAACATTTGTCCAGGGTTGTTTAAGTTTAGGTAAACCAAATCCTTCTTAGAAGCAGGGGAATAGATTAAAGCTCTTGAGGGCTCTGCTACAATCAATGATTCCCCTCAGAGCACATATAGGACTAATATGTGTATTAAAACTCTTAATGTGAAGTGGAACTGTAGTTTAAAAGGCATTTATGGTCTGTTTTTTTTTTTGTTTTGTTTGTTTGTTTTAAAGACAAACACCTCATTGACCTAGCAGAACTTTCAGCCAGATTCTAGAGCCAAATCTCAGCCTACTTGCCAACATCTCTGCCTGGATGCCCCACAGCCACCTTAAAATCTTAACATGGCCAAGGCAGAATTTATCATCTAATCTCCCAAACTCACTTCCTACCTCCTCACTGCCATTCCCCCAGTCCACAACCTTCAAATCATCTTTGACATCTCTATCTGCACACATCCCAAAATGCTGCTAAAATACATTTCTTTCTCTACATCACCCCCAAAATCTGTTCCTTCCTTTCTGGACATGCTATCAAAATCCTTAGCCACACTTTCAACACCTCCAGTTAAAGTACTGGCTTCTGACATATTTTTTACCGAACAATTTATCTCCACTACAGTCTACTCAAGACTCAAATGCACAACTCTTCCTCTGTCATCTATGACCATGTAACCTCTCTTTTCAAGTCAATACATTCGAACCCCAACTCCTTCCCAATAGAGTTCAGGCATCTCCTTTTCTCCTATAAGCATCCTCACTCTGCAGCTCATTACTTCTTTTTCTTCTCGCCGTAAGCCACCCCTTGCAAATGACATTCCTTGGGCAAGTTGCTCTTATCCGTGCCCTTCTCCTCCTTCACCAGCTCCTGAATGTACACTTTCCACCTTTGTTGCACCATATGCCTGAGCGGATTTCCTGAGTTAGTGCATCATGCTCCCCTCTAGCCATATTCAAACCCTGCCTAAAATCCCATGTTTTTCACACTGCTTTTCAATCTTAAATGCTGGCTTTCCCTGATCATAGCCTTCTTCATTTTAGCTATGTTTTCTCTAATTTCATGAGGTCTCATTTGTCTTGACTAGATTGTAAGCGCCCTAGAACAGGTACTGCCTCATGTATCTGTAAAGTACTGCATATATCTATCTACTAGCATTACAACAAAGCAGTAATAGTAGTGGTGTGTGTATACATATATTTCTTTTCATTTTCTTCTATTTCTGATTTCCTAATATCTATGCAGAAAGCACTTTAGAATAAGTTCCTAATGAATTGCCATTTTTAGATTTGCTATATTTCCCTATGGCTGTGCTTGGAGCAGTCATATACTAGGTATTGTCTACACACTGTCACTTTAAAAATGCATGGTTAAAAACTTCAGGGTCATTATCACAGGCGGACCCTGGTTTCTGCCAAACTCAGTGTCAAATGCCACAGACAGAAAATGAAGGGCTTGCACAGAACTACTAGCACTGGCAATGCTTTCTGATGGTGGCTCTCCACAGCACTCTGCTGACTTACAGGCCGATTCAGTAAAGTCTGCGGGAGAGCGGGCGAATGCCCGCTCTCCCAGCGCGCACACAGGCCACTCGCCTGTGCGCGCGATACAGATTTCAAATGAGGCCCGGCGGTAGAAACTGGCAAAAGGAGGCGCTAGGGACACTAGCGCGTCCTTAACGCCTCCTTTTTGACAGGAGCGGCGGCTGTCACCGGGTTTGACAGCCGACGCTCAATTTTGCCGGCGGTTCTTGAGCCCGCTGACAGCCACGGGCTCGGAAACCGGACGTCGGCAAAATTGAGCGTCGGCTGTCGGCCGGCGGCAGTCGGGTTTTCGACCCGACTGCCGCCGGCCGACTTCAAATTTTTTTTTTTCCAATTTTTTTTTTACTCTTTGGGACCTCCGACTTGATATCGCCATGATATTAAGTCGGAGGGTGCACAGAAAAGCAGTTTTTACTGCTTTTCTGTGCAATTTCCTGGTGCCGGAAGAAATTACTGAAAGTAAAATGTGCGGCTTGGCTGCACATTTTACTTTCTGAATCGCGCGCGAATACCTAATAGGGCCATCAACATGCATTTGCATGTTGAGGGCGCTATTAGGTTCGGCAGGTTGGATCCGCGTTTTCCACCCCTTACTGAATAAGGGGTAAGGGAAAACACGCCTCCAATGGCAGGTTAACTTATCGGCCTGATTGTGAGGATCCCTAGAATCAGTAGCAAGAAGGCTACCCAAGTATCCTTATCCCTAGGCTTAAAAAAACACTCCACCGAAAAAAATCTCTGATTTGTAACTTCTGCTAATCTAAGCACAAATATGTAACATCTGTGCAGTTAATACTTCCCCTTTAAATAATTTGATGTTTGGCATAATGAGGAAACTGAAGTGTTAAGCGCATAGTTAGTCCTAAACCTCTGAGCCATGTTGCAAGCCTCAGATTTTAGTCTCACTCGGGAGCCCCTCTCTTCTTAGGATATAATTCTGAGAAGCTCTTGTTGTTATACTTTTAATCTTAATTAATATCTTCAAGAGGTTGGGAAAATGTTAAGCCTTTAAAAAGCTACCTGACAATACCGCCATAAAACAACGCTGACATTTAAGCAAGCCTGGTATGTAATCAAGTAATTGATCAGAAGGGACTGAGATTATTCAACACAGTTTTCTATGCTAAACCTAGCACTCAAAATGTAATTCAACAAAAATTGAAATGTGTTCATAATCAGCTGAAGAATAGTTCAGTCTGAATGCACGAGACATCCTGGCCCAATAGCAAACTTTTTTTCTTCCACTGAACTGCAAAAGCCCATAACAGTTTTTATTGGTTTCAAATTTGTTTGCTAGAATATTTGTGCAGTCAGTTTCTGGAAATTTTCAGGTTCTTTTTGTCCGGGGATTACAGTTAGTGTTGTGCTTTGTGCAGCAGATCAGGAAGAGTAGGGGAGAATACTACACAGGATCTAGATTTCATTATATCTCTCTGCTTCTGGCAGTTGAGACCACGAGTCTAAGTAAACTGAAGATGAAACAACCTCTACATGATACAAAGTTAAATGCAAACTTCTGCAATGTTTAATGCAAAAATTACTAATTTTAACAGACTGAAAACAAGAAAGAGTGAATATGGACATGCAAAGGTTTGGACACTCCTCCAGCTGTGAGTCTCTATTACCTTTCAAAAAGAAAATACCAAAAAACACTGTCTTCAGTACTCCATGGTTTAACAAAATACTCTGACTTGGATTAATGTGCTATTTTCAACACCATGGACTAGTCTAAGCAGCTACGAGAGCATCTGAAAACGAAGGTAATTCATTCTTACAAAGGGGAAGGCCCTAAGAAGCTCTCAATGCTTCCAGCTAGAAATTTCAACTGTGGGAAACACTGTTAAGAAATGGAAGTTACATGTAACTGCTGAAGTCAAGACATGGTCTGGAAGAATATGAACAATCTGATAGAACTTCCCCAAAACTGATCAGATGTTCAGAACAGAACCCACAGATCACTGAAAACAGCCCGCTGAAGGGTTGAGCTGACACTGGTGTTACTTACATAACAATAGTCTGCATGGCAGAGTTGTCAGAAACCTTTTCCATGACCTCATCTCGAAAGCCATCATCATAAGTTTGCAAAACAAAACCCTGATCAGCATGAACCTGTTTGTAACAAAGTGCTTTGGACTGAAGAAACTAAAATTGAACTGTTTGTCCACTACCACACAAGATACATTTGGAGAAAAAAGGATGAAGCGTTTTAAGAAGAGAGCATCTTGCTACCTGTTAAACACAGAAACAGATCTATTCTGCTTTAGGGTTGTGTGGCAGTTAGTAGGCACAGGCAAAACTGTACGAGTAGAAGGCAGAATGGACTCAACTAAATATCATCATATACTGGAAGCTAATGACCCGCAAGTCAGCGAAGAAATTGACGGTGAAAAGAAGCGGAATATTTCAGCAACACAGCGATCAGAAACATACCCCAAAATCAACCATGAAGTACTCATAGGAAAGAAATAGGAAGGCTTTAGAATGGCTTTATAAACCCAGATTTAAATATTATTTAAAATCTGTTGGGAGATTCAAACGTGCAGTGCATGCAAGGAGACCTAAGCATATTTCTGAGCTAGCGGGGTTCTGCAAGGAAGAGTGGGGCAAAAACTCCCGAAGCAAGAAGAGTTCTCAGCGGGCCTCAGGAAACATTTTGAAGATGTTATTTCTGCTAAAAGACATGTTACAAAGTAACGCCTGAAAGGATGTACAAGCTTTTGCACATGCCATATATACAAAAAAAACTGCAAATAATACATCAGCATTAAAATTTGCAGAAAGATGTTGCATTTAATGAAAATTACTATGATACATGCTACTTTTATGCACATAAATCCTTTTGAAATTTACCCTCTTGGAGATTAATTGAAACAATTTAACCAGGGGTGCCTAAACTTTTGCACACAACCTAAGTATCTCCACAGACTGTTCATAATACAAGAGTTGGACGTTAACACTTAACTAATCCACATATTCAACAAATTTCCAGATAACCTGAATGCTTTGCTTAAAGAGATTTGTTATTGAACAGGAACCAAGGCAATGAGAACATCTCCATGCATTTTTCCCTCTTGTCAAGATTTGACCTCTTAAAATATCTACAATGAATATAAGAACCAGCATACTGGATGAAACCAAGAGGCCATCAAGCTCAGTATCCTGTTTACAATAGTGGCCAATCCAGGTCACAAGTACCTGAGAAAACATCAAATAGTAAATTGATTCCATGCAGCTTATGCCCAGGGATAAAAAAGTGTGGCTTTCCCCAAATCTACATGATTAATAACAGTTTATGGACTTCTCTCCATGAACTTGTCCAAATCTTTTTTAAAATCAGCTATACTAACTGCTTTAACCACATTCTCTGGCAAAGAATTCCAGAGCTTAACTGTGCACTGAGTGAAAACATTGTCTCAGATTTGTTTTAAAATGTGCTTAGTAACTTCAGAGAATGTCTCCTAAATTTATATTAGAACATAGTTTATGTATCAGATTTCTGCAAAACAGATGACAGCGTACTTTGCGGCCTTATATAAACCATTGCCAGACAGGAGCTTAAGGAAAGTCCAATTTAAAATATTGCATGGCAAATGATGTTCGTCGGTTTCAGATGAAGCTTGCCCAATCTCCGTTATGTCTTAAATGCAGCAAAAAGAAGAGCACCCGTTTCCATCGCTTATTCGATTGCGAGCTGCTGACGGCCTTTTGGACGTCTGTCCTGGATACTATTAATAAAATGTATGGACACTCGTATACCGGACGGCTGCTACTGGCGAACTCACAGCCTCACTCCCTTCCAGGGAGTTACTCAAGGCAAAATTTGAGCGAATGGCTGTGTTGCTAGCCTGCTGCACCATATTGGCAGACTGGATGGTCCCGAAAGCGATGCCTACACCTGCAGCCTGGTTTGGAAGAATGGCTTCACTCGTGCAGTTGGAATGAATGGACTTCCTCGCCGGTAAACGAAAACAGGATAAACTATATATTACCTGCTGGAATAACTGCTTTGCTCTGTTCCCACAGGAGTTGCAAAATGAACTCATAAGTGCTGACTACACGTCTGAGTGGTCTTCAGGGAAAACTCGGGTGGGGGGAGGATTAGGGTATGTATGGGAGATGTATGTGGTATGCTTTGGTGCAAATGGGTTGCTGGGGTGTTGGTTACTGGCGTGAGTAGCTAAGGGGGGGAGATAGTTGGAAGGCTGGGGGGACATCTTTCCTATAACATAAAATAAATGGGGGTGAACGCTTCCATAGATGCCTGCAGTCATTTGTTTCCTGGCTGTTAAGGATTGTTCTCTGCTGCTTTACTGTTTGATGTCTACATGGAATGTGTTATTTGTGGAGGCTGTTTCCTCTGTTATCAATAAAAATTATTTTGAAAAAAAAAAAAGAACATAGTCCACTAATACTGCTAATTAATTCTGTCATTCCAAAACTAATCTGGAGTGAAGGATACCAAACCAACCAACGTAAAACCAGAGGCAACTTCATCTAACAAGGAGGCTGCAAGAATAAGTGTGGCTCTTGCAACGTATTCCCTTTAGCACAATGTAGGGCGAGATCTTCTGTTTACCAATGATGCACCAATTATGAATTATAATAGCCATGTACAGGCTAAATTCTGACAGGCCCCAGACGCTGTTACAGCAAGAGAAGGAATTTTGCTCAGGTGAACTTTAAACCATGTCACTGTGGAAAATGTAGAGGTCTTGTCCGGATACACTGACGGATACCTTATCAGATGTGTCTGTCAGTTCCTGTGCAAATATAAAGCAGAGAGGCAATGACTTAAGATCCTAAGCAAGTGTCAAGGACAGAAAGCAAGACCCTAGCCCTTAGAGGGAATGGGCAGCCTGAGATGGAGAAAACTCTCCGACACACAGCTTGATATACCGATGTGGCAGTTCTCCCCCAAACGAATGGGAGGGAGGGGGGGAAGACCTGTAATTTAGCAAAAGACCCTCTACCGATCCCAAGGTTATGCATGAGCTTATGCATATTTATCAGCTGGGAAGTATAAGATGGGGGGGCAAGAAAAAAGAAGGGATCTCCTGGGAGGGCGACCCTGAAACCAAAAAGAGGAGAAGGGAAGAACGGACACTCGGAGGAAGAGGAGGCATAAACCCTGAACGCAAACCTAGCGAGAAAACCCAGAGAGCGAGAACCTTTGCTGAGGTGTCCTTAGAAATGAAAGGGGGGGCCAGAGGCAGACCAGCCCTCCAGGCTATCAAGAAGGGAGAAGACTATGTGTGGTCAGGTGATCAGAGAGAGGAGACCCAAGCTCAGGTGCGGAGAATGACACAGAATCAGACAAGGAAGGGTGTGAAACAGCCCAGACAGCCAGAAGCTAGGCTCCTTCCTGCACAGCCTGCCCGCTCTGCCAGCACCTAGCCAGGGAAGCAAGCCTTTCCCCTGCCCACATTCTCCAGAACTCCAGCTGGAACCTGCTTCAGAGGTGAACAGAGGTATCACCTGAAGTTGGAATCAGGGGTAAGTAAGTTAGGCATGAGTATTAATATCTTAAGCAAGCTAAGGTTTATGACATGTCTGAAACAGAACTTTCTTTAGGGAAAACTGGTGCTTAGTGGCCAGGATTCTAGATAGGAATTATTTTCTAAATGCTATGCCCTGCCAAATCTGATAAACAAAAGTCTGTTTCTGAAGAGAATACACATCTTTTCCCTGACTTAGGAAAGAAAGTAAAGTGGGAGGGCAGCTGACAATGTCTTGTAGCTGACAGATCCCTGCATCCCTAAACCTGCTTACAACACGAATCACAAATGTTTGTCCATCCCTCCAGATGGAATAAATATAATCAGAGATAGTTTACTGATTGTAACAACAGTGGTGGTATAGGTGATTATTTGCCCATGTTACCATGTGCATGTAGGTAAAATTAAGTTACAAGTTAAAAACAGTAATATCAAACATAGGTTCTGCCCTGGCCAGTCTGAGACTCCATTAGTGGAACACTGGACTCAGATGATTCACAGGTTTGATTATTTCCACTTTAGCAATTCAGAGACTTATGCCACATTAGAGCGGGGATAACATGGATAGGAAATTTGTCTAATTAAAACAATGGATTTTCACACTGAAGTTGGTTCAACCTTCAGTCTGAAATCTGCTACACAACAGAATGTTTTTATTTGACCTGTAATGACTCCAGATATAAAGTCGGGGTTTTGCTTTACTATGAGATCATCCAATCAGATTTGTGAATATGGGTGTGTACCATTGGTCCTGTGGAGATCACATTACCAAAGATGGGCTATTTAAATCTGCTTCAATATAGCATCCCTATCACTGAAATCAGTGGAGGAGGCAGATGAGTTGATATGATTTACAAAGTGGATTTTTACATTTTCTTAATGTTTAGCTATCCTTTATAGATAGGAGAGAAATTGGACTTTTTTCTCCTGAGGCAGACTGACAGCAAAACGCATACTGTGTAAAGAAGGACAGTCTGACAGTGTTGCATGCTCTTCACTGGCGCTAACGCCATTTTGAAATGGGATCTTGCATGGCAGGAGAAAGCAGTTTACCTGTAACAGGTGTTCTCAGAGAACAGCAGGATGTTGGCCCTCACACATGAGTGAAATCGGATGCAGCCTGGCACAGAACTTTGATCTCAAAGAATTTAGAACTTTCAAATATGTCCTCCTGAGCATGTGCAGCTGTAGTCATCACCCTGCCCCCTAGGCAGAGTCCCTCAGTCCATTATATAGAGAAGCCAACTCCCAGGGGAGGTGGGTGGATTCTGTAAGGACCAACATCCTGCTGTCCTCAGAGAACACCTGCTACAGGGAAGCCACTCTGCTTTCTCCTAGGACAAGCAGGATGGTAGTCCTCACACATGTGTGAATCTCAAGCTATAGGCTGTCCGAGCAGGAGAAGCGGGAAACCGCACTGTGTTGAAAGCTCCACCTCTCTCCCTTTTGCCTGTGAGGTAGCTGACCCACAAAGGGGTCTAGGCGGGAAAAGAGTTGCGTTCTATATGGAGAAAACCATAGAAAACACTAAGACACAAAACCCTGATGTGTAGCAAATGCACCTAAGGCAGGGGAGTGATGCGAGTGCCGACAAGAACATACTATGTATCACAGAAAGCATTACAAGCAGGGTTTCGGATCAGTAAATCCTGACGATAGTAGGTCTAGAACATGGGTGCCCAACTTCAGTCCTTGATTTTCAGAGTGGTCCTAATGAACATGCACTGCCTCAATTGTATGCAGATCATTCTCATGTATTTTCATTAGAGATATCCTAAAAACCAGACCGGTTTGTGGTCCTCAAGGACCGGAGTTGGACAACCCTGGTCTAGAACCTCCGGGATATGGAAAAAAAGTCTAGAGATGTAAACAAGAGAAGGACTCTTGGACGAAGACTGCACAGTTTCCTTCGATGTTACAAGACAACCGAGAACTCCCCAGAAAGAAACTGCAGTCCACTGTCTTGGAAGGACAGAATGTCTCTGCAGAAATGTGCCCATGTTTGGCTGATAGGCATAATGGGCAGAAAACCCAAGCAATGCTTGGAAGAATAATCAGCAATAATGGCAGGGTCTGTAACAGACCCTATATGCCAAAGCACCAGACACAGCTGACCAGTAGGACAGTATCATGATTTTCAGGGGATGAAAGGACATTTCTGAATGGGATAGTTAGCCGAAACCCCTGAACAGGGAGATACATTAGGCCTGAAGTCCTCCCATACTGCACCCTGTCTGGGACAAGGCTATCCATCCTATCTACAGGATAATTCAGGTGAGTAGGAAGACCCTTTTGGCTACCCAGTAAAGTGAGAAAAGCTAAAGGCAGTATTGGCCAGAACTTGGTGAAAATGTAGGGAAAAAATGGTGTATGTTTCCCTCCAGGTATACACTATGAATGCCTTAGCTTTTCCTCTCCTTTCTCCGGCATGCCAACTGAAGTCAGAAGGAGAGAACACCACGAGGAGGACACTGCTGGACAGCCAAGGTAAGGCTGTATGACAAATCCAAGCGAATAACTCCCTGCCGATTCCACTACACTGTTACCCACTGAGACAGAGCCCTCAGCCTGCTTGGAACAGCTGAAGCTGAGGGTGAATTCTACAGGGAAGAAATCCAGAAACATACCCCTAATAGACAGGAAGTCAGGGTGCTGCAAGTGCAAACCCCTAACAAACAGGATTTCTTCACCAGCGTTGAATCCTAAATGAACCAGGGCAGGGCAAAGGCAATCTTGGAACAGACTACCCCGAACTTGGATTAGGTATTAATACCTCAGCTATGATAGCATATACTTCCGCCAAGGAAGCATATGGTCTAGTAATGTAACAATTGTTGCATGAACCAGAACTTCCCTGTATGCAGACAAGGTTATCCCTAAAATGGGGAAGTATAGCATGCAAGCCACTGCAACCAAAGAGCAGCACCTCTGTTGTGGGGTCCTTCGTCCCCCAACTCCCTCAGCCATGGATATGGCGATAGGTTGAAAGACATACTTGCCAATTAGATGGGTTAGAAACCCTCCTGACTTAGGTAGGGTCCCACAGTCAAGAATGTACCTGATCAAAAAAATACCCATTCAATTCAGCAGGTATCAAAAGTGACTCCTGGATGGGAAAAAACCCCAATCTTCACTGGAGAGCTATTCTGGAAAGGCTCCTTCGTGAGATAGACCTGCTGTGCCTTAGGATGACCTAAGGAAAGCGCTACCACTCGACCGGCTCTCAGATCCTACAAGGAACTGAGAGCGACCACCAGTCAGAAACCTTGACATGCCTTCTCCGGGAAACTGAGAACGAGACACACCTCCTGCACTCTGGACAACCAGTCCAGAGGGGAACCCATAAGAGCTGCCCTGGAACTCAGTTAAATCCCCTTTCCTGAAGGGATGGGAAAGCAATGGGAATCAGGTCCTCCCAATCCTGAAAAACCTGTCAACTCTCCAGTTGAGGGTTGAGACACAATCACTGATCGTTGTGATTCAGAAAGTGACCAATCTGCCACTAGCTGCCATGCTTGGATGGGGAAGGCCAACACTGTTGGCCTTCTCCATCCAAGCAAAAATGGTAAGATGACTGCCACTGCAGTTCCCTGGCCCTGGCCCACAAGGAGATGCACAGATTCAAAGAATTGAGGCTCCAGTTCAGTGATAAAACTGTCAGGAACGGAGCCCCAGTGGCTTCCCCACAAAAGGAATTTTTAACACAGAAGGGGTCAAAAGACATTCTTCTTTTAAGGAAGAAGACGACACCCAACCCTACCCTCCTGGTGTCTCCTCTCCTTGGCATTCAACCAGGAATGCCATCCTAGTTCAATCCTGTAGCTGTGGTGCACAACCTATCGTGTAAGCCATGAGGGAAACACTCCTTCCCCCTCCCCCCATAAAGTAGAAGGTCACTTGAGATTAGAGCCCTCTGCTGTAAAAGCACACTGACCACTACTCATACAGTGATATCCCAGCAGCACTCCTATGACCCCACTCACCATCCTTGTGTATAGAATTCCCATGGCACAACAAGGACAAAACACTACCTGCTAAATTCGGCAGCTGCGCACTGCCAGAAGGCAAATCACAGAGTGTGTGTGATGATGTCTTCACAGTCAGTGCTCCCCAGCACTTTGTGGTGCAGAATTGACGTGATGTGCAGTTCTCAGCCATGCCAGAACCCTGGCATGGCTGAGAACTGCAGATAGGAAGAAAGCCGCCCTCCATCACCTGAGGTGCTTGGAGTAGATGCTTTTGCTGTACCCCACTGCGCATGCAGTGCTCCACTGTCACAGTAACACCCAGTGCATAGGAACAGTGTGACGACTGTGTACCCAGCACCACTGGGGCTCTGGGCATGGCATGGTGGTGGGTGGCGTTCTATGGTGTCGCCCCCTCCAGTATCTGATAATGCACCAAGAGGCTGGACAAAGCCCTTGAACTGTGTCGGGAATGGCTCACCACTGTTTTCCTCATGGAATGACAGCAGCAAAGTCCATGGTGACAGACAGTGCCCATGGTGCTCTACAGTCATGTCCTGCAACCACTGGTGCCCACAGTGGCGATGGCACCCAGAGGGCCCATAGCACTCTTGTGCTCACTAATGAAGGATCACATCAAGAGCATCAAACGACACTGCACCCAAGGCTTCGACGGTGCTTGACCGCATCTTGATCAGTTTGACAGTATACAGCACCATCCCTAGCACCACAGGCACAAACGGACCTCAACGGCCAGGTGACACCAATAGAGACCCAGGTGCCCAAAGGCATCAATGGACTAGCAGGCACCTGCAGGCAGAGGCTTTGCAGCCTCGACATGCCCCAATGGTGCCCAAAGGATCCATTGTCTGCTAGTGCCTTCGACTGTTCCCCTCGGCTCACTGATCCATCCAAGGACATCGATGCTGTGAGCTCAATGACGTCCTTTGCCAGCGGCTATGGCTGATGATAGCCTCGATAGCACTATGGTGCACAAATCTAGGCAGGGGCTCCAATGCCTCCCGATCCCAGCGGCTCAAGGCCCCTGAGATCATTGGCATCTATGGTGCCTGAGAGCTGTTGGCCAGTGATGGGATAAGCACAATGCCCCTCAGTGACCTGTCGGGACACCGCTAAGGAGCTTCAAGGGAACCAGTCCAGGGTGTCTCGAGTAAATGGCGACCTCGGTGCTATATCCTTTCAAGGCAGAAATCCTTGTCATTCGAAGGCTTCGGTGGCACTTGAGGGCTCTCAAGAGCCCCAGTGGTCAATGGCCTCAGGAACGACCAAGGGCGCTCAATGCCGATCCCAGTGCCTCATTGGTGGTGCTCAACGTTGTCGAGTATGGCAATGAAAGGCATTGGTGGCCACCACTCCTGATGGACTCCATGACAGTCCTGCACCTCAATGGCATCGAGGGTGGTCGATGGTAATGGGGCAACTCTGCACCACGATGGCACTGAGGCCACACAATGCGACGGCCCCGACGGCAGACGCGGCATCAAGGCCACGCACCTCGATGGCATTGGGGGTGGCCACTTATGCATCTCAATGATATCCATGGCATGGATGGGACCTTGATGCACTAGAGGTCAGTGCAGCTATTCTGCCACCTTGAGGCCCAAGGCACTCGATAACTCCAGTGCATCAAGATTCTCCATCCTCAGATGCCTATGGCCCAGAAGGCCCTTATGGTATCGAGGGCTGTCATGCACCCCAATGGCATTGAGGATGCCCTGGCATCTCGACAGCATCAAGGGTGACCAAAGCATTCAATGGCAGTCCTGATCCTCATTGCGGTCCTGATATTGATGCATCAGATCAATAGTGCGCTGGTCACAGATGTGCATGGGCAACCATTACTGGGCATGGCACCGAAGGTATGGCAGCAAGCTGCTTGCCCAGGCTCCTGCTCATCCTCTCTGACAAGGAGACTGCACTGCCATCACCAGCAAGCAAGAGGGGAGGCTACGTCATCCAGGCCTGTGTAGACTAGTTCCTTTGAACGTGGAGAAGATGAGCTCTTCCCCGCACAGGCACCGGGCGGTCCTTGATTTTGCACTGTCAACCTCCATCAATGCAGACTGATCATTGAAATAACATGGAACTCAGGCGGGTCCCCAGGCTCAGCAGCCTAAACAGATCACCCATGGACTGCATTCAGTCTGTCCTGCCAGCATCTGACAAAGGTACAAAAACAGACAGAGCAAGGAGAGGACACAGATATTAAACTGCTGGTGCAGTACTTTATTTATTTTTCTTTTTTTTAAGGAATAAAAATAGAATCTGCCAGACTGCACAGCGACTAAGGCCTGCCATGCGACTGGCAGACAGAAGAAAGAAGAAGAAAATGGAGAAGAAATGAAACTAACTTAAGGTAAAGGAAAGAAAATAGCTGCAGCTCTAGAAAATAATCACTTACAAAAACCGTGAGGAGAGAGTAAAGCTGAATACTGTGAGAGACACGCTGCTCTTGTGACCACACAGCTCCATGGGAAAAAAAAAAAAGATTGAGGGACTCTGCCTAAGGGGCAGGGTGATGACTACAGCTGCACAATCTCAGTAGGACATCTTTGAAAGTTCTAGATTCTTTGAGATCAAAGTTCCTTGATGGGCTCCATCCGATAATGTCACCCATGAGTGAGGACTACCATCCTGCTCGTCCCCTGAGAACTGGGGATCACATCTGCCCCATTTAGACTTTGGAGACCCCACAGCTGGTGTAAGACGGTTAAGTTCAAAAGCAAAGCATGTCAAGCAGCATTGTCTGAATTTTCAAGACGGCTCGTTACCCAGTAAAACTGTTGCTTTATTAATATTTAAGGCTTGGGGCGGTAATTGCTACCATAAAAGAAAACTTGCTGGGCAGACTAGGTGGACCACTTGGTCTTTTTCTGCCATCAATACTATGTCACGCCTGTTCCCTGCAGATTAGGGATTAGAGTTGCTCTTCCTCAGAGGCTTCAATTTTGGCAGTGCTTGGGTTTTTGAGAGGGGATGGGCCCTGGCTCTGTTTTCACTTTTTTTCATTCATTTGAGCTTTACTTAATTTCAAACAAAACAAACTAAGCTACAAATAAAGCAATCGAAACAAAATGTAGACCTTCTGTTACTGCTTTGCTATTTTAATTTATCATAACTTATTTTGTATTGTTTTTTAGGGGGTTATTGCTTATGTTAAATTATACTTTACTGCCATGACAGGTATGATTTATTCATACTGCCATATTAGATATTAAAAGGCACTGGGGACAATATAGACTTGGAGGTATTCAAAGTATGGGATTTGGACATAATATTCCCTTGTCTACTGAGCATATTTTCCTAGTAAGAATGACATCCAAGTCAATTCCAGTATCTCTCGGTCTCTTTAGTATACTTCCATGGCCTAGTGTGTCAAATGCTTTTGATAAATTCAATAGATTTAGCAGGGTATCTTGACTCGTCTGCTTGAGATCTAATATTAACTAACGAAAGTAGCACTGACTCTGTACCATGTGCTGGGTGAAACCCAGATAGTCTAGGATGTAATATCTTAGTACTATCCAAAATAACCTTTCACTGCTGACATTTTTTTCAATGACTTTTGCTAAGAAAGGTAAATCGGATACTGGGTGATAGTTCACCAAAATTCCCACATCCAAACCTCCTATTACAATCAATCTACAATAAAATATTACTAATCACAACCCCCACACAAGAAATTATATGTCCACGACCACAGTGGGGAACAGCACGATAGGATAACCCAAAACCTGTTAACTTTCCTCTACCTCTGACCCAGGAGATACATTTCCAGCATTGAAAAAACACAAGCTAAGCCTATGCACCCCTCTGCACTGGAGAGCAACATCTAATGCCTTCACAGACATGGCATTTAATATGGATAGTGCTAATTTGTGTCCACATTTTTTGTATGCTAAAATCCTCAAAGCTCGAGTCACGTTATGTGCACAACCATAACTAAAAATGCATATCCAGCCTAACACACCTTATCCAAGTCTCACAATGAGGTATGGTATAAATACCTTTTCTGCTTTACCTCACATCCTGGCTGGATCCAATACATCCATATAGGCTATGATGGTTAGAAATGACACCTGAAAAACAGTTTGCACCAATCCAATCCTATTCGTGATCATTGTTTGACACAGATTCAAAAACGACTGCTCCCCGAAGTTCAAAATGAATGACAGAAAGACATATCTTATCAGTGAACGGTGTAATGGACACAGAACGATTGCCATTGATTCTTATATGTACGCTTCAAGTACTGCACAGGACACAAGAGGGCAAAGCCTGATATTCGGTAGAACGACGACAGCTCAGTAACAAGAGAGCTCTTGAATAGTGACATCACTGTGGTTTACTGCATCAAAAGGATTCTAAACACAGCCAGTGCCACCACAGGGAACCTGGCCCTGCAGCACTGCAGAAGCAGCGTGAGCTGGCAAACTAATTTAGTCTATCCTCTGGTGGGCAACCCTTGTTTCTGTTATTTGGTTGTTTAGAATATATGTCTACCAAACCAAGGGAAATCAGAATTTCTTATCTTCCCTGTCTTTTTCTTAATACAGGATTCATTTTTGCAATAAGAGGCATTGCCAGCTCTACACGAATTCCACTGTATATCGTTCCCCTTCTTCCATAACCCATACTAATGTAAAAGTCAATCTATCTAAGAGTATAGCAGGTTTTAGCACATGTTTTGACTTCTCTGAACCTGATGAGGAATCAATTGTTTGTAAGAATGCTTGGAGGGAAAAAACTGTTGGAAACTGCAGAGTCACCTGAGCATGATTATCTGAAACTCTTACAGTACTGGATTATTATGCTAACACATGTGCACAGTTTACATCACAGATGTGTTCACATTTTCTGCATGCAAATGTTATTGCCCGTGCAAAAAGAGTTTTGTGCTTAAAAAAATAAATGGGTGCATACAGATTCCATGGAAATCTGATGCTAATGAAAGCATTATCTATTATGCCCCCTTCTTCCCACCCAATGTAGAGAGGTGCACTGATTTACCTCTTATTTTCTTAGCACTGGAAATGTAACTTGTGCACACAAACCACCTTTTCTGTGGAAGAAGCATGGTTTATATTTTTATACAATTAAGCATTTTTTTTATGCACATTTTTGGGTTTTAAACTCCCAATATATTAGCATACCATCCACTTACTGCATCAAAAGTTTAAAAAACGTTAGCAGCTTATTGCATTGGTCCGACAAGGAGCAGGGATTGACATGGAGGAGGAAAAAAAGGCAGGAGCCCTTTATCTGATTTTTTTATCAACACATGACAACACAAACAAAACAGCAAGCTAATCTGGCTCTAAAAAATAAACAAGTAATAAAAAATCAGATTTGGGGTAGATACCATGGCACAGGCTTCAGCTCTGTGATCCAGGGGACCCTGGTTTAGATTCCCCATCCACCAGGGCCAGTTGGGGCTGGGCATGGTGAAGAGACAGTATATGCTCAGACCCGGAGATGGAAACATGGCTCCTGCTGGCCAGTGAACAGTGCTGAGGCAGCACCTCTGAGGAGGAAACCTCCCGCTCTTGGGCTAGCAAGGGTCCATCGAGCTGCCCAAGCACACCATCTGGGGGAGGGAAGAGCAGCCGAGACCGATAGGGGGAAAAACAAAGAAAAACAAAAAAAAGATAAAACTTTCTTTTTAAAATTTTCTGAGGGTCTGAAGTAATGAAAGAATAACACCCTGAACTTAATTGCTGAGGGCTGACCAGTCCAAAATAAAAACAATAAACTAGTTGCTACAATGGGAAGGCAATTTTTAAAACCATTTACCCAGGCAAAGGGGCATTTTTCTTAACTGGCTTAGCTGGCAAGGGCCCTGCTCTAGCTGGCTAGAAGTGCACAGAGGCTTGCACAGTGCATGCACTCCCAGCCGGGTTTAAAGCAAGGCCTTCCTGGGGACGTACTTAGGATGGGAGGAAAATCACACAAGTAGGTTTGATAGTCAAAGGTATGAGCACTATTTTACCTCAGGCACCCACACAAAACAGCAGTTGCCAAGCAAGCAAGCACCTTTAGGGTGCATACTTTTATGCTAATTTTCAAAAAGAGAAGCTACACATAAATAAAACAAGTAACCTTTTAATATTGAGGAAATAGTATTTATCCTCATTATTTCTCATCAACAGAAACCCTTTATGAGAAAACATTTTCTAAGATGAAATGGATTATTTTCTGAATTCTTTATATATGTTATTGGAATCTCCTCTGGCAATAAAAGGATGTTTTACAACTTAGCTCTCCAGAAGCATACATGCAGCCATTACAAGGACTGATGACCTAGCAGTACAATTCTGCTTAGTAGGAAGATTGCAGCAAGTCAAAGTCAAAGCTGTCTGCTTTAGGTGGCACCAGGTTTCTTCAGGAGTGCCTCAGGGGTCACCACTCTCTGTTCTTCTACTCAGCATCTATATTGTGCCCATCTGCAAACTTATCTGGATTATGCGCAGATGATATTCAGTTCATCCATTTGTTATCTTCGAGCGAGACTACTGAATCTCTGTCAATCTGTATCAATACCATCAAGCACTTGACTGTGCACAATAAATTGGTCTTGAATGCATCAAAAACTATAGATGATAATGCATGCTTCCTCGTAATGCCTCTGTTCCTCAGTCTCTAACAATAAATACTGGGGTGATATTCAACAGTTTGCCTCCTGCGTGAAGAGACTTGGAGTCCTTGTTGACTCTAACCTTTCTTTTCAATCTCAGAGAAAGTTGGTATATGAACCAGTTTTTGTTTTGTTTTTTTTAAAACTGCTGATGCTCTGAGGCCTAAAACCTTTATTAGAACTTCTCGAGTTTCAATCAGTTGTTCAAACATTTATACTACCTTTGCTTGACTACTGCAATTCACTTTATATCGCTCTTCCAGACTGCGGTCAGAGCGCTTCAGGTGCTTCAAAATGCAACTGCTCAACTAATTTCTGAGAAAAGTGTTAGAGATCATGTTTTCCCAGTTCTAACCGATTGGCACTGGTTACTACCAGAAGAGTACCGGGTGAAGTTACAAAATGGCAATCTTGGACCATATGTTTTTGAGTTTGGATTCCTTACTGTGGACAAATTTGATGCTGTATTTATATAATCCTCCACCTGCATTGCATTCTTATCAGAGGGGTTTTGGATGTTCCTTCAAAGCATACAGCATGTCTGGATGAGACCTGGGAGACAGCTTTTTCCTGTTGCCACCCATATATTTTGGAACTCTTTGCCTGAGAGTCTTCATCTTATGACTTATGTAAAAACTTTCAAGTCCCTCCTAAAAACATCTGTCTTTCAGCAAGAATATTTACGAAACTCAAATGCCTTGCATTGACCATCATCATCTTCACTGCTAGGATATTTTGTTTGGATGCCATTTGTTTTATTGGTTTTACTTAATGTTTTGATATTATCGTGAATGTACATTTTGTACATCACCTAGATGCTGGCACCTGGCAACAAATAAGTAAATAAATACAAATTTCTATACACCAAGGGTGAATGGTAAAGAAGAATTTTCATGCCTGCTAAAATTTCTGTTATTCTGGCACTGTCCGGACTATAATGCCACCTGCCAGCAATTCAAACCGACCAGCACTCAGTCAGTGTTAGATCCACAAAGCTCTTCCCCCTCTCTCTTTCTAAACAGTTCCTCAGCACTGAATGAATGACTGGCTGAGAAACCTATCTGTGCCTCTCCAAGACCAGACATTGAGAATGGAGGGTCGGTCCAGACTAGCGGCAACATTTCAATCTGCCTGTACCACAAGGACCTACTAGTGATGCTTCTCTAATGCGTCACAGGGAGGGCATTTTTCAAAAGGTTATTTAACCTGGGTAAAAGGAAATCTGAAAATTGCCCACTTTGTATGAAGGTAAAAGTACATGAAGAGGTCAACACGTACTCCTACCCATTAGAAAAGTAGGTAGGATCAGCAGCAGGGATGGATTTGGCGTTTAGATTTAATTACTCACCTTTCCAAATGTGGGCTCCAGGCGAGTTACAATCAGGTACAAAGGGTAACTCTCTGCCTGTGGAAAAATGGGGAACTTTGGGGCTGCTGTGATTTCTAATTTTGCCCTGAGATCGTTGGTTTTCCTGGTTAAAAACCCCTTTCCCGAGCAATCCTTGAACTGGCAGGCAGGTGGCAGCCTAACTCCTGCTGTGCTCTGCAATTTCTGGCAGCTATGACTAAATTGGGAGTATGTAGCAGATTAACCTAAATGCCTGGAATGCATATTTCCAGAGTTTCTACAAGATGGTGCAATGCTGCAACATTCAGAATTGCTATTGGTAGGAAGCCAGTGCCTTGGGCTATCATTGGTTGTATAATACCAACTCCAGGGTGACCTAGCCCAGAATTTGCTAGAAATCTCAATTTTGGCAGGGGATGCAGAAGAACCTGATCTGTGCCAAAACCCTGTCCCAACTCCACACATCTTTGAGGACAGCTTAACCAGAACCTCTCTAGGCACCGACTAAGTGCAGATAAATTTGTTTAGTTAGCAAGAACAGGGAACAGAAAAAATATTTGCAAATAGCAACAGATAAAACAAATACTTATACAGTTAATGCTATTTATTAATAACCTTTTTAATTTGTTAGTTCTGTCCTGTGACTGATTGAAGATGCAATAATTTTTTTTTTAATTTTTGTCTGTAGGTACATTTCTAAGAAATGTGCAACCATAGGTTTCAGTGTCTCTAGGAAACACCAGGGAAGAATTTGCAGGCAGGGTACTTGCCCAAAGGCAAGAGGGACCCCAGATGGTGGATGGGAGATTGCCATTGTTGGGTCAGGCACAGGCAGGCCTGGGCAGTATTTGGCAGGACCCTCCAAGTGTCCACAGGCTTAGGGTAGCACTTGGTATTGAAATTACCAGTTTTACCAATTAGTCTACCAGTTTGCCTAGTCCACCTGCAGCTCATGAAGATCCTCCTGGTTCTTCAGCCTGAAGTCTCCCCATTTCACCCAGACCCCTCACCTAAGTCGGTTTTTCACTTTTAAGATACTTACAATCACTTACACCAGATATTGAGAAAGAGTAAATATATGCAAATAAGAGACTTCTACACGTCACTTTGGCAGGCTGTAAAAAAAGCAGTTTATTCAGATAAACGTTGGCCCCTCTCCAGAATGCCCTCCGCCCCTTTCTTATTTTTTCACATGTCCAATTTTACTCATGGACCCTGATTTCTGTGTGTTGTGGTTGTTGAAATAGCATGCACTTGCCTATGCACTATTTTATGCATGCAAGTGCTAATTTTTACATGCGCAAAGGTTAAAATTTCACCTTTTAAGAAGCTACCATCTCCTGTCATTGGACAAAAGCAGAATGGAATCTCTTTACTGTTGGGTTCTTGCCAGGTACTTGTGACCTGGATTGGCCACGGATGAAAACAGGATACTGGACTTGATAGACCCTCGGTCTGACCCGGTATGGCAAATTCTTATGTTCTTATCTCAAAGCCACCTCCAAAGAAGCAGAACTAACTCCTGACTGCAACAATCTCATTCACCTCAGAGCACCTCTTATGGGTGGTTTCCATGTGGTATCCACTTGATCCTTCTGAGAAAATGCACCCTCTACAGGAGTGACTGTACATTTGGATAAGCCTGAAACAAAAGTATCTACATTAGAAACTGATTACCAGAGCTCACTCTTCTCTCCTGAAAGTCTTGGAAGCTTATTCAAACATCTAGAAATGGCTTCCTGTGTGGATGAACCCCGTTCTTAACCAATACTCTCAACATTATGTATGGGAAAAACTCTCTTTAGAAGCACTGTAACTCATTGTGACTTCTAGTTAACATTTTACTGCTATATTCCTCCTCTACAGCATTATGAAATGTTTGACCAAACTGGCCAAAATGTCCATCTGAGATTTACACTGTCTCTTTAAAGCACAGTAATAATTAGAAAGATTATGTAGGATGTCACCTTGCTGTTTCTTGGTTCTTTTGCTTTATCTTCCCGCCCCCCCCCCCTCATAGTCTTTCTGGTTTGTCCTTATAAAAGAGGCATGAAATTTCAGGTGCAATAGCCAAAAAAAAAAAAAAAAAAAGATGTACACTTCTCACCCTGAGATTGGCAGATTAATAGGTGGCAAGGGAGAAAAAAGGAATTTCAATCAGAATGTTCTGATATGGGACAGAACCACAAAAATGCCACGTAGGCACCAAAGCAGCTTTTTTTTTTTTTTTTTAAATGAAAAGTTTTATCACCAAAGCAGCTTTTGAGTAGTAAGTGCCACCAAGATAAGTTACTGAAATAGGAAGAGAACAGACTTGCTGGTGACATCTGTCTCAACGTAATGCAAGTACAGTGATTTCTGACTCCCCCTCCACCTCTCTCCCTTTCGTCCCCTCATCTCCTTCGCATATATTTCAGGCTGCTTTTCCTCTGCCTCTTCCCATTTCTGTGCTGAGCCCTAGCTTTTTCTCCCCAAAGCAATGCAGGACCCGAGCTCTTCTCGCCAGCCCCCCTTTGCTCTCATCTACCTCCTTCCACTTACCTCTTGTGATGTATAAATAGTACAGGGCGGTACCACAGCAGTGCCGCAGCGCAAGAGACTGAGAGGGAGGCAGGAAGCACTTAGGAGCTGTCCTTGGTTATCAGCAGGCCTGGCAGGGCAGCGCCAGTAACGATTTGTGTGTTCCAGAGTCAGAGTAGTATCTGTACCACATGATCACCAGTCCTGTTTCTCTCTCTACCCAGTGGCCCCATCAAGAGAAAAGTGGTGCTTTATCCCTATGTCAATCTTCTCTGCATGGCGGGTCCAGTTTCATGGCATGAATTGCAGGGGGCCTCATGGATCTCATGAGATCTACAGGGACCCATGTGACAGACTGGCACAGGTATGAAGCGCTGCACTCCTCCTGCCAGGAGGAGGAAATGGAGCCTAATTAGTGGGCCCAAAAATTCCACTAATGGCAACCAAGAAATGTGCACTCTGTTTATATATATTGGGGTTGATTTTAATGGATGTGCATGCTACCCGGCATGCGCACATGGACGCGTTGCGCGCACATTTTGTAATGTGCGCATGCAACCGGGTAGTTTTCTGCAACTTTCACACGGCCTTCCCCAGTTCCCTCCCAGTCCGCTCCAATTAAGGACTTACCCCTTACCCTAACCTCCCTTTCCCCTCTCCTAAACCCTTTCCCCTTACCGTCTTTTGGTCTTATTTTGTTGCTTACTGCTTTACTTGATATTCACGTGGCAGTGCAATGCCTGCAGAGGATTCTGGGAGATCAGCCACCACCACCCCAGGAGGCTAAACAGAAGCAGCTTTTAAATTTAAAATGGTTTCCTTTAAAATCAAAACCCAAAATAAGATGAAACAGGGTAAACATGAATATCCAGTGCTATTGCATCAACTGCTCAAGTCTTCACTTAGTTTTTTCTTAACAGAAGGTTTAATCTTGTCATTTTGGCAATGGTCAGCATCTCACTCTCTCTTCAATGGGCTGAAAGGCAGGGTGTTAACCCCTTCCCTTCCATACTGTACAGGCAATCAAGCTCAGCCAAATGGCCATGGAGGGCCCATCCTCAGCTCATAGCCGAGATAACGGACTTCGATCTTAGCCAAAAGCGATACTTTAGTTTATTTGGCCTGAAGAGAAACCAGAACATCTGGCTGAGAGAAGGAGATGGCATGCTTGCTTATGAATGGCAGGGAAAGCTTGCTGGAGAAGGGGATAGCTTAGGTTGGTCCTGTCAATCAGACAAGGGTACATTGTCCCATCCTTTGATCCATGGTAAGAATCTGGGTGAATGTTTGGGGGATGCTCGTGTGTCATTCTCTCCGTTTTTACTTTTCCACTTGTACTCTCATCCTTGTCTAGCTGGGAAATTACTTTGCGTGATTTCCAACTTTCTGTTGCCTTGCACTTAATTATGTTGTATTGAGAAGATAATACTCTGTTACATTTTAACATGTGATGGCATTGTATAACTGAGGTGGCAGCAGCTGAGTGCTTCGGTCGTTTGAAATGGAGAGTGTGCACTTCATGGCATTGCTTTGCATCTCGTGCACCTTGCTGAATGTATTTCTTATGGTATGTCATCTTGATGGGTTATGTTAACTGCTGCTATTGTTTGTTTATTCTTCTCTTTAATAAAAATATTTGAACAAAAAAAAAAACAAAACAATGAATGGTAGGTTGGAGACATTGGAGTTGATAGGATATATTTCTACAGCTCGTTTGCTCAGCGTTGAGGTATTTGCTGCTCGCATCAAAGGATGAGCTCAGACATTAGCAGACAGTCACCACTGTTTGCTTTTCTCAGTCTGTATGCTTACAATATTTGTTTGTTTTGGTTTTAACAGTAATTGTTTTAGTTTTAATTGCCAGCCCATGCTGGTATGCAAGGGCTGGCACTCAGCAGATGGGCAGGGAAGTCTTCGACAACACAAAAACGTAATAATTATTTTTTAAAAGGCTTGCACCATGCACCTCTTTCAGGTTTGAGGCTAATGCTCTGCGCCTTATTCTTGTGGGATGCATGAACAGTTTCTTTTCTTTTTTTAAAATAGTGTTAGTACTGTATGTATCCCACACGTGGTAACAGGAATCCTCTTAAATGTAGGTACAGGGTAGCAAATTACATCAGTAAGCTAAAATCATTCACAGAATGACAATTCTAATGGCCAGATGTACTGGAGGGTTTTTCCTGTTTTGTCTATGGCAAAAATGTTTAGTAAATCTGGCCCTCAGTGAGGTTTTAGCTGCAGCTGTAGCCAATACAAGCTCTAAATCTGGTCCACTTCCACCAGGAGGGCTAGGTCACAATCTTCTTAACAGGGTTTAGCAATTCCTAGAGGGGAAGAAGGGAAGGATTTGGGCTGGCTTATCTTTTTGAGATTGTCAGCTCAAATAGCATTAGCAGAGGCCATGCCAATACACAGGCTGTCAGGTTACATAATGTCTCTTACAAATGGTATGGGAGGGAGGGTTGTCACTGTCTCACACATGATACAGAGTAGAAAATGTGTCCAAGAAGCATGCATAATACTTTATGAGCTGCCTTTAAACTACCAAAATGTTCCACAATTAACGAGGGTTAAGTGTTGAATAGGAAGCAGCATGGTAGAGCATCGAATGGGCAGCCCAAACTGACCAAGGGAAACAAAATGAAAAGCATAGCCTTTGGCTATCATTAATCTTCCCACAAGAAGATAATGGTAGGTCTTACATGACATTCGTTTAATGAACCCAACTTCCTCTCAAAGAGATATGCCTGGGGGACTTGTGCACAACCAGACAGTGCAGAATTTCCCTCCTGCACAGAATTCCTAGAGAGGCACAGCGAGCTGTGAGCAGCACCCATCCCGTTTGCAGCAAACATGTGACAGGCCTGGTGAGCTGCGAACAAAGCCCATCCTACTTGCAAGCAACATATAACAGGCCCAGTGAGAGTGAGAGACAGCCTGTGTGCAGAGGTGTGGGTGTGAGTAAAAGAGTGAGTGAGGGTGCATGTTTGTGAGAGAGGAAGCCTTCATGAAGGGGTGTGTGCGTGCAAGAGAGAGAGAGAAGCAGCCTCTGTGCAGGTGTGTGTGTGAGAGAGAGCCTGTGTGGGTGCAAGAGAAAGAAGAAGGGAGACCGTAAGGGAGTGAGCGCGCAAGAAAGATAGGGAGCCTGTGAGGGTGCGTAAGTGTAAGAGAGCGACAGAGGGAACCTGCGTGAGGGTCAGTAGGAGAAGGGGGGTCAAAACTGGGAGTGGAGATAACGTAGAAGGGATTATGCCTGGGGGGCAGGGTGTGGAGAGAGAGATGGTGGAATGCAGAAGAGTTGGAGCCTGAGAGGGCAAAGTGAGAGAGTTCTGGGTCATGGGAATAGGGAGAGAGGTAGAAGGGAAATTCTGCTCTAAATACTTAAAACTGCATCTTTGAGTAATAACATTACGTATTACATTTTAAATGAATACTCAAAGACTGATGTACATTGTGTTATTTTAACCAATATAAAGCATGTAACTTTTTGCAGAATTTTACATTTTTGTGTGCAGAACTCTCCCAGGAGTAAAGAGGTGCTGCATTTGCAAGGTTGGTTTTCCATGTTTCTGGGAAGTGGAAGAGAGGGATCAAAATGGGGCTGTGGAGGAGGTAATTTGTATTTTAAAATGTGGTCCTAAGCTCTCCTGGACCGCCTTCTCAAGAGTAGAGACTGACTGTGGATTCAGTGCTTTAACAGATAATTACTCAAAAGCCTTTTGAGCTAATATGGTATCAAGGGCAAGTGACCTGAGAAGAACCATTGCTATCCCAATTATGGGACCTGCATAGCCTCCCTTAGGAGCAAATATCTTCTTTGTGAGGAGGCAAACTCGTAGAGAAGATCTGCAAACCTTAGCAACTGTAAGCTTTCGACCACTGAAACCCTGTTCTAAGTGTGCTCCAACTGACAGGGGCCAAGTCTGGGCTGTTTTTCCTAAAGTTCTTGGGAAAAGAACTTTAGGAAAACTTTTTTTTTACCTGTGTGCTTTGTGTGGGGGTTGGTTTAAAACCAAAATAACAGAGCAAAAGATAGCTAACAGTGCTTGGATAGAAACTATATTTTTGTGGCTCTGAAGTAAAACTTCCTGGGCCTTCCTGAATTAGAAAGAGGTAACTATTTATTTTGCCTCCAGCTGTCTACAATGAAAAAGGAGCAGACTCATCCAAGAGTGAAATTGACCAAGTTTCTATTAACCTCCTCTTCCTTGCACCATTCAGTATCTCTCCCCCAATTCCCACAGGGGACTCAGAAACCCAGGAAAAAAATAGTTTACAGTGGACTCTGGCAGAACAAGACATCTGTCAAGAAGCCACCCGATTTCCCCAACTTTGGAGCATCTTGTGTATAAACCCCCACTCGCACAGAGAAGTCAGACATCCAGCATTCAGAAACCCCGGAATAAATGGATTACAGTGGGCTCTGGAGGAAAGGCCTGTGATGGAGAGACACCCACGCTCCACTCTGTTACCCTCACATAATACCTTTCCTGCATTGGATAAATGAAGAAGCTGCAGCATTGAAAATGAGGTGATATCTGAAAGGGATGTAGTCACCAAGTGTTCCCAGAAACCCTTAAAGAGGGAAGCTGCTTCTAATGGGAGACTCAATCATCAGAGGAACCAGTAAGGGAAATATTTTGATGGGGAGGCAACAATTCAATGCCTTCCAGGATTCCTCAGCCAGTAGAAACACCAACCAGATAGGGAATGCAATTATAGAAGAAAATAGACACTCAATTATAAATGTTATCCATCTGGGAACCAATGACCTTGCTAGAAATTATATCCTTGCAGTGCAGAAAGACTTCCAAATCTAGGGAAGAAGATTAAACATATGACAAAGACCATTGCTTTTTCAGAAATATTACCTGTTCATGGAAAGGGGGAGGAAAGGCTCTGCCCTATAGAAAACAACTTCTGGCTCAAAACATGATGTAAAGAAAGCAGTTTTGGATACCGTGGAACCTGGGGCCGTATATGGAACAGGAAAAGGTCTTATGGGAAGGATGGTTTACATTTATCCTTGGAAGGGAAGTGAAAATTTCAGATCATACATTATAAGGCATTTAAACTATAGGGCAGGAATAGCAGAAGGTGGTAAATAAAATTACCATGTTACCCCCACACAATACAGGAATAAGGAGGAAAAAGATCAAATCAGTTCAAAATAGCAGAAATGTCTAAGAACAGCAGCAAACCAAAAGAAAAAAAATGGAAAGCTATGACCACAAATGCTTGTAGTCTGGGCAATAAAATCCCAGACCAGCAGGCCTTAATGGTGGAAGCAGACTTGGACATAGTTGCAGTTATGGAGACCTGGTTGCCTAGTTTCTTGTTTGGGTATGGCCACAGTGGGCTATAACTTATTAAGGAAGGACAAAGAAAACAGAAAAGGGTGACGTATAGCTGTTTATATCAAAAACAGTATCCGAACAACTGAAATGCAAGGAATATGGGTAGGGAAAAAGTATTATAGGCTGTTTAAAAAAAAAAAAAAGGATGGTGCTTCCATTGACACAGGTGTGGCCTACAGGCCTCTAACTCAGACAGAATAGCTGGACAGAGATCTGGTCAAAGATATCCAAAAGGTGGGAAAGAAGGAAGACATGTTGCTCATTGGAGATTTTAATCTGCTGGATGTGGATTGGAATATCCCTTATGTGGAATCTACTAGAACTAGAGAGATAAAGGATGCACTTCAAGGGGCTCTGCTCAAACAAATGGTAATGGAATCCACATGAGGCAACGTGATACTAGATCTGGCGCTCACAAATGGGGATAATGTTTCTAATGTCTGGGTAGTGCCCATCTGAGCACCAGTGATCAGACAGTATGGTTTGATATCGCAAATAAGATACAGAAAAGTTGCAAGAACATTCAAGGTCTGAACTTCAAAAATATGGACTTTGTCGAAATGGGAATGTTCTTGGAGGAAGAACTGGAAGACTGGGAGATGATAGATGAGGTGGAACAACAGTAGGTCAAATGTAAAGGAGCTAGTACAGAGGCAACAAATCTTTATGTTAGAAAAGTAAACAAGAGTAGGAGGAAATAGAAACTAATCCAGTTATCAAAGGAGGTGGCTAAAAAAATAAAGACAAAAAAAACAGCGTTCAAGAAATATAAAGGATCCCAAAAAGAGGAACACAGGAAATAATACCTAGTGAAACTGCGGGAGACAAAGAAATAAATCAAGAAAGCAAAGACTCAAGCAGAGGAAAGGATTGCCAAAGAGTTGTAAAGTGAGGTGACAAAACCTTTTTCAAATATTTTTCAAATATATCAGAGAAAGAAGAGAAGCCAAAAGAGAAATAGTGAAATTGAAAAGTGCTGAGGAAAAATGTGTAGAGAGAGAAAAGAAATTTCAGAATTATTAAATACTTCAGTTCTGTGTTCACTACAGAAAACCCTGTAGAAGGACCATTGCTGGTTGACAAGACCGTACACGATGATGATATAGACAAAACTCTGTTTCCGAAAATAATGTATGGAAAGAGCTAGGTAAAACAAAGAAGACAAGGCCATGAGGCCAGACTAAGTATATCCCAGGAGCTCAAAGATATGCTGGCGGGTCCGCTGAAAGACTTGTTCAATAGATCCTTGGAAATGAACATGGTGCTACAAGACCGGAGAAGAGTAGTTGTGGGTCCGCGTCACAAGAGTGAGAGCAGAGAGGAGGCTGGAAACTACAGGCCTCACCTTGCTAATGGGAAAACTAATGGAGACATTGCTGAAGGAAAGGATAGTGAACTATCTACAATCAGGTGGGTGGGTGGACCCAAGGCAGCATGGATTCACCAAGGGAAGTTCCTGTCAGACAAATCTAATTGATTTTTTTTTTTTTTTTTAGATTAGGTGACTAGAGAATTGAATTGAGGAACAGCCCTCTGTATGATCTACTTGGATTTCAGCAAACCTTTGATATGGTACCGCATAGGCAGCTTGTGAATAAAATGAAGCTTGGGAATGAGTGCAAAGGTGGTGGCATGGATTACAAACTGGTTGACTAATAGGAGACAATGTGTAATGGTAAATGGAACCTACTTTGAAGAGGCAACAGTGTTAAGTGGAGTGCCACAGGGATCAGTGTTGGGACCAGCTCTGTTCAATATCTTTGTGAGCAACATTGCGGAAGGGATAGAAGGTAAATTTGTCTATTTGCGGATGATACTAATATCTGCAACAGAATGGACAAACTTGGAGTACAATGAAAAGTGATTTAAAAAAGCTTGAAGAGTAGTTGAAGACTTGGAAGATGGGATTCAATGCTAAGAAGTGCAGAGTCATGCATCGGGGACGCTGTAAGCCAAAAGAGGTGTATATGATGGGGGGTCAAAGACTGATGTGCACGGACAAAGAAGGGGAGCTTGGGGTGCTAATGCCTGGCGATCTGATGATGGAGAAGCAATGTACATGGCATTGCTAAAGCCAGAGAAATGCTGGGCTGCACAGAGTAAGAAAAAGGAGGTATGATACCCCTGTACAGGTTCTTGGTGTGGCCTCACTTGGGAGTACTGCATTCATTTCTGGAACCCATATCTCAAAAAGGATGGAGGCAGTGCAGAGAAGGGTGATCAAAATGTCATGGGGTCAGTATCGGAAGGCTTATGAGGAGAGGCTGAAGAATCTAAACATGTACACCCTGGAAGAGAGGAGGTGCAGGGGGGATATGATGAAGAGCTTTAGATACCTGAAAGGTTTTAATGATGCACAAACTTATAACCTTTTCTGTTGGAAAGAAATAAATGGTATTTATTAGGGGTCATGAAATGAAACTCCAGGGGGGATGACTCAGAACCAATGTCAGGAAATATTTCTTCATGGAGAGGGTGGTGATTGCATAAAATATCCTTCCAGAATAGGTGCTGAAGATGGAACAGTCAAAGAATTCAAAGGGGCATGGGATAAACACTGTGGATCCCTAAAGGCCAGAGGATGGAAATGAAGAAAAGGGTGCATGAGGGTAACTTACTGGTGCGGCAGTTAAGGGTAGTAACAGAAGATATGGGGATTACTACCCTTACCCAACAAGCTTCACTGCAACTGCAACATTGCTCTCCAATTCAATCGCAGGGGGGAAAAGGCAATTGGATTCAGACTGTCTGGGGAACTGATTAGCACGAAGTAGCAGTTACCACCCTTAACATAAGGCAAGGGATTACTACCCTTAACCAATAAGTCTTGAGTCCCTTGAAACAACTGCAACATCATTCTCCACTTTGACTGCGAGGGGTGGGGAGGAAAGAGCTATTGGATTCAGACAACAACCAACACGGGTCCTGACTTTTACAGTCTGGGATTCTGATACACAGACATAAGTAAAAAAAAAAAAAAGCACAGAACTGTTTCTATACCTGGGGTAACCTGCACAGCATGGCAGCTTCTACCATAAGAAGCTTGCTGGGCAGACTGAATGAACAATGTATGTCCTTTTCTGCCATCATTACTATGTTACTAATGAATAAATAATGGTCCCTAACACTTTCAGCAGGAGTTTGGCAGCTGACTAAATTATTTGGACCATTTTCATTTTTCCCTGACCCATCCAACACTCACCAGAAGTAGTGGTAGCAGTTGCATGTTCTCTCTCTCTCTCCCTGCTGGACTTATCTAACTCTGCTACTCCGCTCACCCAAGATGAACAGGTGTTGGGGGGGGAGGGGGAGGGGAAGTTCATTCTGCACGGTCAGATATGTATGATGGTGTCAAAAATATTCTTGCTACCTCTCTCTTCATCACCCTCTCTTCTATTGTTTTTCTCTTATCTCCCTTGACCATGCATGGGTCTCCTAAAACAGATGGTATGACCAGGCAGCTGCTCCCTATTCTGCTCCGTGGTGTGGAGCTGCTTCTCTTCCAGCTGCAGCTCACAGCACCTGAGTGGCAGTTATATAGAGCTTCTTCTAGCCCCACCTCAAGGGGAGCACCCTTAAATATCCCATGAAGAAATCCAAGGGTCCTAGCAGGGATTGTAAAGAGGGGGAAAACTGGCACTTTGATTTGTGTGTTTAGAGCCGTTCTTGAATACCAAAATACTTGGTATATATGTCTCCAGTTTCTTAAAATTATTAATATAACTTCAGAAAAATGCTACAGAAGTTTTATATAAGAAATAGAGAAATTGACCTCATACTGGGTCAACCCATGAGGTCGAACACATTCAGAAATGCAGGAGGACAAATAGCAGCCGAGCTGGCCCTGCAAGCAAGGGAAAGCACAGACAGTGAGCAGGAGTGGGGGGAAATGAGCAACAGATGTGAAAGAAAAAACTGGGCAAGAGGGGGTTTCAAGGGGGGAAGCAGGAAGGGCGGGTGCAGAACATGGCATGGGGAAAGGGAGAGAGAGAAAATGGGGAAGACAGAGGGATAGAGAGAGAATGGAAGAGGGGCTGAACCAGGGAGTGTGTTAAAAGTGGTAATTGGCATGACAAGAAGGAGATCAAAGAGGAAAAGGAAACAGGGCAGACAGAAAGGGGTGAGAAAAAATGTAAAGAAATCAGCAAGGAAGAATAGAAGGAAGGGTGCAGATGGAGGGAAGACAAAATGGAGAAAAATGTTAGGAAAAAAGGAGAAATGGTGAAAAGAAAGATATGGAAAGGTGAAAAGATAGGAGATATGAGTGAGAATAGCAAGGAAGAAAATACAAAGATATTAGAAATAAAAAATTAACTAATGTATAACAAGGTTAAGATTTAAAGCTAACTCTAAGCCTGATTCACTAAGCGTTTTTCCCCATAGTAGAGAGAGACTAGGAATAAAGCCTTAGTAAAGCAGGCCCTCTAATAATGAGAGATGAAAACTACCCCATTATTGACTGGGTTAATATCTCATCGGGACAAGCCAGAGAAGTTAACTTTATGGATGCCATGATTCATGGAGCAGTTGGTCCTACAACCAAAGAGAGGGACAGCTATTTTAGATCTAGTCCTCAGTGAGCATACAATCTGGTGCAAGGAGTTACTGCATTAGGGCTGATAAACAGTGATCATAATACTTTCAAATTTAACAATCACTGGAGGCAGCATATTAAATAAAACTATATTAGTAGCATATAGCTTTAAAAAGGAAAACAATAGAATGAGGAAATTAGTTTAAAAAATACTAAAAGGAATGAAAGGGTTAAGAGTTTGCATGAGGCATGGACATAGATCAAAAATACCATTTTGAAAGCCCAGATAAAATGTATTCCATGCATTTAAAAAAAAAAAAAAAAAAAAAGGGAAAGGAAGAGGTAAAGGCAGCAGATAAAGTTAAAAAGCTTGCCAGTGAGGCAAAAACTAAATAAAAATGTTTCAAGTATATTCAAAGCAAAGAGCTTGTGAAAGACTTAAATGGGCTGCTATATGACTGAGGGGCAAAAGAGGTGCTCAGGGACGATAAGGAAATGGCACAAAAATAATCAATTCTTTGCCTCTATCCTTACAAAGGATGTTGGGAACATGCATATATGACATTCTTTATTGGTGGAGAGTCTGAGAAAACAAAAAAAAAATATCTGTGACAATGGAAGATGTAAAAAAAACTGATTGAAAAACCGTTTATCCATGTGACAGGATGGCATCCACTGCAGAATTCTAAAACATGAAATTGCTAACTCAATACTAGTAATCTGTAACCTACCATTTTAAATAGCCATGATATCTGAAGGCTGGAAGGCGGCCAATGTGATACTGTGAAGGAGTATACTGAAGAAAACACTTTAAAAAGGACCAGATCCAGAGATCTGGCCTGGTTCACCTTAAATCTAAGACAGCAGGAAATCCCTAGGAAGACTTATAACTAGCCAGGCCAGGAGGGAACAGAAGGCACACGGGAGATAAGGAAGACTAGAGAAAGAGAATACTGCTGAACTGTAAGTTGAAATACTACAATTGTGGTGTTGAACTGTGAAGAATAGCAAGATTTCTGAATCTGCCCTCTGGATACACTAAGACCATTCATGGTGCCACAGACACCAATTATTAAAAAGAGCTCCACTGATCTAGGAAGCTATAAATCAGTGAGCCTGACGTTAGTGCCACACAAAATGGTAGAAACCATTCTGAAAAACAAAATCATTGACCATACAGATAGACAAGCTTAATAGGGGAAAGGGCCAACATGGTTTTAAGCAAGGGGAAGTCTTGCCTTAGCAATCTTCTACATTTTTTTGAAGGTGTAAACAAACACGTAAAGGTGAGCCAGTTGATACAGTGTAATTTAGATTCTCATAAGATATTTGACAAAATCCCCAAATTACAAAGTCATAGGGTAGGAGGCAGTATTCTATTGGGCATTGGTAACTGATTAAAAAGCTGGAACAGAGGGTAAAGCTAAAGGGTTGGATTTCCAAATGGAGAAAGTCTTTAGTGGAGTACCACAGGAATCAATACTGAGACCTGTGCTATTTAACATTCATAAATGATCTGGAAAAGGGAATAAGTGAAATGATTAAATGTGTAGATGACAACATTATTCAAATATAACAGCAGGAGATTGTGAGGAACTAGGAGACTAGTCAACTGAACGGCAGATGAAATTTAAAGAAAGTGCAAAGTGATCCACATGGAGAAAAATAATTACGACTGCACATATATGATGCTGGGTTCTGAATTGGGAGTCACTAACCAGGAAAAGAACCTTGGAATGTTGTGAGCAATGCATTGAAACCCTCGGCTCAGTATGCAGCGGTGTTAAAACAAAGCAAACAGAATACTAGGGATGAACTGAAAAGGAACAGAGAATAAATAAAAAAAAATCTCATAATGCCTTTGTATCGAGTCATGATGTGACTGCCACCTTGAGTACTGTGTGTAGTTCTGGTCACCCCATCTCAAGAAAGACATAACAGAACTATGAAAGGTGTAGAGGAGGGAGACCAAAATGATAAGAGGGGATGGAACATCTCTTCTATGCTGAGAGGCTAAGCAGGCTAGGACTCTTCAGCTTGCAAAAGAGATGGCTGAGAGGGGACATGATAGAAGTTTATAAAATCATGAGTGGTAATCAATGGGTAAATAAAGGACAGTCATTTATCCTTTCAAATAATACCAGAACAAGGGGGCACACTGCATGAAACTAACAACCAGCAGCTTCAAAACAGATCATAGAAAATACTTTTCAGTCAGTGCACTATCAAGCTGTGGAATCTGTTGCCAGAGGATGTGATCGAGGCGACAAGCATAGAGAGCATTAAAGGGGGTGAGATTTAGACAAGTTCCTGGAAGAAAGTTCAGAACACATTATAAGCCAGGTAGACTAAAGAATGCTACAGCTATCCCTGGGAGTAACAGGAATTAGATTTTATAGGATCCTTCAGGTACTTGCCACCTGGATTGGCCACTATTGGAGAGAGAATGCTGGACTGGATGGACCTTGGTCTGATCCAGTATGGAACTTCTAATGTTCTAAACCCTCAGATTTTTTTTAGTACCCTTAGATTTTTGTTAAAAAAAAAAGAAAAAAAGAAATAAAATCCAATTTCAAATTCTGAATCACCATTTCTCTATATAGAATTTTATCTAATGTTTCAAACATTTTAGGGATCCATTCTTTCCTTTGCTTTCCCCTTAAAATAGAAATACATTTTGATTTTAAGACTTTCTCTGCTGGTTTTAAATCTTGGCATACAAACAACTTTCTACCATATCTAAGTGAGAAGAAGTGTTTAGACTATAGATCTACAGATCAGCTGAATATATATACTTATATAGTATATTGGATCTAGGCTTTAAATAAAAATATGTGGGTCCCTAAAATGGCATATCCGTCAGAGAACCCTAAAATAGGGTAACACCACTAATGTTTTAAATGATTTGAAAAAATGCTAAATGTTGACGGCTTTATTACACAATGACAAAGAATATCAAAACCGTTCAAAAGATAAAACTGGCACAACACACACATGTATTGATCGCCCTAGGCAATCATTCCTCATTTCACACCACTTCTAAACTCTAGTGTTATCCATTTATATAGCATGTATAAATACAAACATAAAACATTGTCAAAATACATACAGAGTGCTTGTAATGAAACAATAAAACACTTGCAATAGCGCTGAACTTCAAGAAAGAATTGCAAATGAGTCACATGAAAGATACCTTCATTAAAAAGGGAATAGAGTTGATCTACAATCCACAAGAAAGGATACTTTGTGATTGTTGTGTAGAGTCCTGTGTACATCTATCACTTTATATAGGTTTCACTAAAATTTCTGTGTCCTGTTTTGACTCTGTCCCTACAAAGGCCTCTGTTTCACCATACAGGCTTCTTCAGGGGAAAATATGGTTCATAATCTTGTGGTGATACCATGGACTGTATTCATTGACGAGAAATCGAATTATTGTTGATTCTTTATATGTCTGATTTGCCAATTCAGCGTCTCAAGTCTTCAGCTGTTAACTAGCAGCCTGCTAAATACATCATAATCCTGTGAAAACTTCCAATGGTTTTTTAGCATGTTGGAAACCTTGCCATGTCTATTTTTTAGAGCTATATCTGTAGCAGTCTTCAGTGCCTCCTTGCAGTACAAATGCAGTGATGTTAGTGTCACACACACACATCTGACAGATTGACACATGACAGAGAAGCAGGATATTCAGCTATTCCACAAAAAAAAAAAATCCCTTCACCAAGATACAGACTGTGCCAACATGAAGTTCCAGACTCATTAACATCACCCAATATAGGTACTGGAGGTGTTTGGTATGGAGATATTTACTTTGAGACTATTTGTTTTACTTGCAGCTGCAAAATATTTTGTTGATTTCTGCCATGTACAAACATACAGGACTTCATTTGCTGAAATTACTTTTCCCTTTTTCTAGAAATCCATTACAAAGAAAAAAAGCATCAGTGTCTTTCTGAAATGGCAGGTGGTGTGGTACATTTGCAGGAAGAAAATGTACCTTCACTTTATCACACTGGAGCTCAGGCACATTTTCTGTCCTGTACTACAGATGTTCCAGATGCTATGGAGAGAGTGAGTTTCAGGGATCAATCCTTAAATAAAAAACTTGGCATGTTCCACATGGAGAGACCTGCCCCATTCAGGGATTTATCAAAGTAAGTTTAATTGAGAGAGTGTGAAAGAACATTTTAATGACAGATTCAAACTACTGAGTCTGTTGACTCCATGAAAATGCAAGAGAACAAAGTCACAGGCCAGGCCATCCTGCGTTTTGTGCAGAGAGGGATTTGCATATAGGAAAAAGAAAGGAGATGCATCACTGATCCTTAATTATTTCAATTCTGCCTAAACTACCATTGATATAGATCTAATGTAAAGATGGAAGCATAATAAATACATGTTTTTATGCAATCCATCACGGATTGTGGAAAGAGCAGAATATACTTTTTTTTTTTAAAATAAATAAATGCGAGGTAAGGCTATCATGCACTACTCTGGGAACAATTTACCACTGCTATGAATGGTACTAAACTGCTGCTGAACTATCAATGTTGGTAGAAATCAAGCAGTGTGAGTCTCTTGTGAGATCTTATTGGGCAGTGAGAAATTCTCTCATCTCTCCCTGGCAATAGAAGAATAAAGCAGGACTGGGGCAAGAAGCAGACTGCTGCTGCTCCTCCAGCCTGATGATGGCAGTTGCCTCTTCCTTGTCTCTGCCTCCCCTTCTGGCTGGGCAATGACACTGCTTCCCTCCTCTTCTTCCTATCCAATCAGCGGATGACACAAAATTATTCAGAGTAGTTAAATCACAAGCAGATTGTGATACATTACAGGAGGACCTTGCAAGACTGGAAGATTGGGCATCCAAATGGCAGATGAAATTTAATGTGGACAAGTGCAAGGTGTTGCATATAGGGAAAAATAATCCTTGCTGTGGTTACACGATGTTAGGTTCCATATTAGGAGCTACCCCCCAGGAAAGAGATCTAGGTGTCATAATGGATACTACATTGAAATCCTTGGCTCAGTGTGCCATGGTGGTCAAAAAAGCAAACAGAATGTTAGGAATTATTAGGAAGGGAATGGTTAATAAAACGGAAAATGTCATAATGCCTCTGTATCGCTCCACGGTGAGACCGCACCTTGAATACTGTGTACAATTCTGGTCGCCACATCTCAAAAAGAAATAGTTGCGATGGAGAAGGTACAGAGAAGGGCAACCAAAATGATAAAGGGGATGGAACAGCTCCCCTATGAGGAAAGGCTGAAGAGGTTAGGGTTGTTCAGCCTGGAGAAGAGACGGCTGAGGGGGATATGATAGAGGTCTTTAAGATCATGAGAGGTCTTGAACGAGTAGATGTGAATCGGTTATTTAGACTTTTGGATAATAGAAGGACCAGGGGGCATTCCATGAAGTTAGCAAGTAGCACAGTTAAGACTAATTGGAGAAAATTCTTTTTCACTCAATACACAATTAAGCTCTGGAATTTGTTGCCAGAGGATGTGGTTAGTGCAGCAACTGCACTAACACTAGCATCATAAAACAATCTAAAGGTTAAAACTAGACTAAAAAAACATATTAAAATACACTTAACATCTTAAAAACTTGGCAGCTCATCATATTATTCCTATCTAAGTAAAATTTCATCCCCTAAATTCAATTGTTCTGGCAAGGATTAATATCTTATTCTGCAGACTCATGCTTAGCTACTGGCTTCCATTGTTTCGTTGAATGCCTGTTCAAATAACCATGTCTTGATGAGGATTTTCTTGCTATTTAGTTTTTCTTTACATTTTTTAATCAATTTCCATACAATATACAAGCATTATAACACCTTCACAGAAACAGATTAAGCAACAGAACCTTATAAAATTACAAAAAGAAAATGGAAAAAGTTACTTGAAGGAGGGTGTAAGTACATTTAAGTAACTATAGCCCAGAAAAGACCTTAAATGCTTAAGATCCAGACAAAGGTATATCTAGTATTATCTATCTTAATCAAACTCTTGGATCGATACTAGAGAAAAATAATCCTCCCCCCCCCCCCCAAACACCCCTTGCTTCCAGCCTTATCGGAAGAAACATTTTCCTGCAGTTCTGAGTCTGCCTGAAAACATCAGGGAATAACCAAACCCTTTTACAGCGCAAAAAAAAAAAAAAAAAGTGCTTAACAGCATCCTTCTCAGATTCAGAACACAAAACAAAATCAGTAAGGTGGCACGCTGAGCCAGCCCTCCAGCTGATGTCTGAAGAAATGCAGTCGGGTCACGACCAGCCATTGACACTGGTGACACTTCCACCACTTCACTCAAAGGAGGAATCGCGGCCCCAGATAAATGTAATGCTTCTGAAAGAAATTTCTTAAAACGCTTCCTGACAGGACTATAAGGGAAAGACGTGGAAAATTCAGAGCTCTAACATTCAAAAACCTCCACTTACTTTCACCCATTTCCAGTTTCTGCTGACTTGACAAGGAATCCTGTACAGTAGCAATCTTAAAGTCTGAAAAAGCAGCCCGGTGAGTCTGCAGTTCCTCGATTTTCCCTTTATGCTCAGTCACTATTTCCCAGCACTTCGACTTGCTCCCTGAGGTTACTCAGAGGTCAGCCCTTTCTTGCGGCCCTGCAGCCAACCGTCTTTCCCAGTGCCACAAGGGCATCATTGGATATCCTCCAGTTTGACATCCGCCGGTCTCATGAAGGAGGAAGCCTAGGAGGAACTCACCAGTAGCCAACAGTCCTCCCCCACACCTCCTCCACGGCTGGAAGTAGGGTCTCATGCAGCCCCCATGACGAATCCTTCTGGACTAGCAAACAGCTCCAAGATCACTTTCCCTAGGGTCCCACCTGACTGCATCGCGGTGGACTCCTCTCCCAAAGGAGCCCTCCCGCCAGACGGCTCGCATCTTTCCTGCTCCAGGGGCTGGAGGAAGAAAGCGGAAGTCAGGGCTCCGGGGCTGTTTTGAGCTCTAGCTGGCATGTGCTTCCCTCAGTGTCACCAGAAATAGACTGCTCGGGCATCTGCACCAACGTTTGGCCACAAACTGAGGAACGGTCGTCTGATGGGGTGGAACAACTGCCCCCCATATCCTCCCCTTCTGTTTCACTATAAATGAAGTAAAATGTCTCTTAGAAATTTAAAAAAAAAAGAAAGGCTGCAAAGCAAACCAAGGCGAAGTGTCTCAAGCTCTCAGTGCCATCTTGGATATATATATAGATAGATAGATATTTGAGCCACACTGCATTCTTTTCTCATTCCTTCATGACACTAATCTATTAAAAAAAAAAAAAAAAAAAATATATATATATATATATATTTTTTTTTTTTTTTTTTTAAATAAATTAGTGTCATGAAGGAATGAGAAAAGAATGCAGTGTGGCTCAAATTTGGCATCTACTGCCTGCCACTGCAGCCTGGGAAAGTCACCTACCCTTAGCTGCACAAAACAAGAGCACAGGTCAGCAAGACAGAGGAGGAGAAAGGTATGGAAGAGGCTACAAGGAGAAGAGGGGAAGAGATCAGAAAATGAGGGAGGCATAAGATGCAGCCTATGGGTTAATGCAATGGGCAGAGAAACACAGGAAAGAAAAAAAAAAAGGAGGGTTCAACTTTTGTTTCTCACTGACACTCCTCATAACCTTAGGCAAGTCACTATGTCCCACTGCCTCAGGTACAGACTCAGATTGTACGCTCTTTGGGGAAGGGATTTATAGTATCTGAATATTAATAATGTGAGCATTATTTGGTAAGATGAGAAAAATTTGTAGTCATGCTGGACTAAAGAATGATTAGAACAATGAAATGCAACAAAAAAAAAAAGCAACATCAAGTATGCAAAACGAACACACTAAAACAAAAAAGATAAAACAAAAATGAACAAACTGAAAAACCATTCATACCTTGGGTATTGCATAGAGGTGTATTTCACCTCAATCTGACACCCCCCTCCACCCACCAAAAGCTCCATAGCACTGGGAATGGCAACAATTCTCGCTCCTCAAATTCTCTAGCGGAGGCATATGCTCCCCATTCCACCCCCAGCCCCAACACATACACACACCTGTCCGACAGCAGGCACCCCAGCATGAGCAAAGGCAGCCCTCCTACAGCTCCTCCCAACTCTGCCCCGGCTGAAACGTCGAGGTACGACACGCGACATGTGCATCCCCTCCAAATACGGGTGTAGGGCCGCACCCGCACCCTCCATACGTATGCACATCTTGAGCAATAAGCTCTCTCACTTTTTATAAAGCGCGCCTTTAGAAAAGTTAACTGTTCATTCTCTGTTTCCCCCCAACCAGACTCCTTTCAAATTTTGGCTGGCGCTAAATATTTTTCCGGCCCTGCATGGCTGAATAATCACAACCTTTTAAAAAAATGTTTACCAGACTTACTTTCTGAATGCTAGCTCACCTTACTATACAAATACGTTTTGTCTATTTTTTTGGGGGGGGTTATGAAGGCAAAGCCTTGAACCCTTATAAAAGAAGCTGCCTGCATCTGTAGAGCGATACCTCCTGTTTACCAGTGATGCACCAGTTGTGAATTATGATCGCCATGCACAGGATAAATTCTGACAGGCCCTGAATCTGCTATAGCAGGAGGAGGACTTATTTACCCAGGTGAACTTGAAACTACCTTGGCATCAGTGGAAACTAAAGGCCTTGTTCCAAGCAGTATTGGAGGCCTTGTTCCAAGCAGTATTGGAGGCCTTGTTCCAAGCAGTATTGGAGGTCTTATCAGATGTTCCTATTTGCTGTTCCTGTGCAAATAAAGAAATCATACAGAAGAGGCAATGCCACTTAGGATCCTAAGCATTGACCCCCACCTTTGCAAATAAGGAAGTGCAGCTTGAAACAAGACTGGCACTGACACAGCAGCTCAGGATGACTACCTGACGGTTTCTTCCCCAAAGAAACTGGGGGAGGAGGAAGGGACCTGCCAACGTGGCAGTACCCCTCCCCCCCCCCCCCCCGAAGTAAAGAGAAGACCTGCAATGCGGCAAGAGAGCCTCCACCCACCACCAGGGTATGCATGAGCTCATGCATATTTATCAGCTGGGGGGCAGGGAGGCTGAAGAAGGTTCTTATCCAGAAAGAAGAGAGGCCCAGATCCAGGAAAGAAAAGAAGTTCGGTTCCATGAAGAAAGAGACCTGAAAGAAGAAGAAGAACAACCTCCTGGCAGAGCAGCCCGAAAGCCAAAAAGGGTGCAGTGAGGCCAGGCACGGACCCCCCCCCCCCCCCCCCCCAGAGGAAGGAGTCCCAAATCCTGAACGCAAACCCTGGGAGAAACTCCCGAGAGCGAGAGCCTGTGCCGAGCTGTCCCTGGAAGTGAAAGGAGGGTCCGAAGCCGGCCAGATCTCCCTGCTATCCCGAAGGGTGAGAACCAGCCCTGCCCACTCTGCCAGCCAAGCCCCGGAAGCGAGCCTCTCCCCTGCCCATACTCTCCAGCCACAACCTGCGTCTGAAGTGAAGAGAGGACTCGCCTGAGCGTTGGAATCAGGGGTAAGTAAGTTAGCCACAATTATTTATATCAAAGCAGGCTGAGGTTTATGGCTTGTTTTGTTACCACCCATAATACAAAATACTCTTTATGGAAAACTGGGGCTTAGTACCCAGGATGTTAAAGATAGGAATTATTGTTATGTTCTAAATGCTAGGTCCTGACAAATCTGATAAATAAAAGTCTATTTCAGTGGAGCATACACATTTTGTTTTGCCCGACTTATGATCGCAAGGAAGGCGGGAAGGCAGCTAGCAGTGACTTTTGGCAGACAGATCCCTGCACCCCCGCAACCTCCCTACCCATCTATCCGTCACAACAAAAGGTACGGCTTTCCATGTGGAAGCATGGCACAGCCAAGGCCGATGCCGGACACTATGCAGACAGCAAGGAACAGAATGGAGGAGGCAGTCTGTGCACACCCCTGTGGCTCCACCATTCCCCTTTTACTACTGGATCAGCTCCACAAAAAAAACACTGCCAGTTGCACAGTTTTTCCACACTGCATGTTGCACATTCAGACAAATATTTTGGTGGTTGGATGCTTGATAATTGAAAAGCAAAATGAACGCAACTGATGAGTTTGTTTGCTGCCTGCAAAGCATTTTGCCCTGCACTCTCTCTTTGATATTATTCTTGTTTTTCTTCTGAAAATAACATCAAAGCTTGTACTGCCGCCTTGTAAACTGTGTGCAACCAAGGTCTCCAGGATACTGCTAAGTGGTTGGACTGAAGAACAAAAAAAATATATGTTATTAACTTGCTTGATATTTGCAGGCGAATACCTCACGCAGAGCTAGGCAACACCTCTGTGGGGGGGTGGAGGAACATTTCTCAGAACCAGACCCCTGCATCAGTGACCTTTATGATCAGGATACTGAAGGGGGAAAGTCAGATCACGCAAGTCATTTGAAGTTAAAATGATCAGCGCTTCAGAACTCACGGAAAAGGATTTGAGAGAGATTTGGGTTCGTTTTACTTTTATAACTATCAGAAATTACTCAACTGTCTGTCACCTTCCTGTCACTCTAACACGTCAATCCCCATCCCTCTTCCCCCACCGCAGCAATGCAGTTTTTGATTCACTTGTATTTTCTGGCAATTCTGCTCATTCCGGTCAGACCCAAGGCAAGGAAAGGCGTGTTAATTCCCAAAAGCTAGTCGTGAAATGCATTAAGTCAGTCCACTAAAAAGGGATCATGTTATATTTTGTTTTCTTGTGTGTTAACCTTTGTTTCTGTGCAATATCAAGTGGAGTGAAAGGCATGAATTATTATTCGTCATGTCCTCCCTACAATAATGGATCTGTAATTTTGCACATCTGCAAGGAAGCAACGCTCAAAGTGCCACTTATCTAAAGAACACCCTGCTCTGTGATTAAAAAAAAGAGTCACATGAGCAGCAAGTCAACTAAGGAGGTGTGACAGAGGAGGAAATCTCATTCACTTTCTGTCTGCCTTCATGTGCACAGATCCCCCATCCCAGGGCACAGCTCACACTTTTTTCTTTTTTTAATTTATTTGATTTATATTCTGCTTTACAGACATTTAAAAGTGGATTACATTCAGGTACTGTCAAGTACCGTGTTTCTCCGATAATAAGACAGGTCCTTAAATTCTTTTTTAGCTCTGAAAAAACGGCTAGGGCTTATTTTCAGGGGATGTCTTATTTTTTTTTCCATGATTGGTGAATGAGGACAAGGCTAAGCCCACAGTCCTCTTTCATTCACCAATCAGATTCAATTTTCGGCCAAACATTTTGGTTTGGCCTTCGTTATCGGCCCGCTACGAGAAATTTCATTTTCCCGCAATTTGGGGCGATTTTATTTCATCTCCCCCCCCCCCCCTCAGAAACAAAGCCCAAAAACCGGCAGGGGCAGATGGGGGAGGTTGTAAAAAAAAAAAAAAAAACCCAACAAAAAAACCCCCGAATAACCCAAACCCACCCCAACCCTTTAAATTTAATTCATTTCAAACCCCCCCACCCTCCAGGACCCTCCCCCCCCAAGACTTATCTAAAGTCCCTGGGGGCAGCCCGAAACTGGGGGGGAGGGGGGGGGGAAAGGGAGGGTTGTAAAAAAAAAAAAACCAAAAACACTCAAACCCACCAAACCCTCCAAATTTAATTTATTGCAACCCCCTCCCCCAAAAAAAAAACCTTGCTGAAACTCCCTGGTGGTCCAGCAGGGGTCCTGGGAGCGATCTCTGTCACATGGAAGGAGCAATGGACCGCCCATTGCTCCTTCCATGTGACAGAGGCCGGCCAATGGCACAGATAGCCTGTCACATGGAAAGGGCAAAGGGCCATCGGCGCCATTTTGATTGCTGGCAGCCAACAGCCTAAGAGCGGGAGATCGCTCCTGGGACCCTAGTTGTTCCACCAGGGAGTTTCAGCAAGGTTTTTTTTGTTTTTTTTTGTTTACAACCCTCCATCTGCCCCCCCCCCCCGGTTTTGGGCCCCCCCCCCCAGGGACTTTTGGTAAGTCTTGGGGGAGGGGGGCTCAGTCAGGAGGGCAAGTCTTGGGGTGGAACCACTCGTAGTCCTAAAAGCTAGGGCTTATTTTTGGAGTAGGGCTTATATTTCAAGCCCTACTCCAAAAATCCTGAAAATCAAGCTAGGGCTTATTTTCAGTGTAGGGTTTATTATTGGAGAAACACAGTATGTCCATATCCCCAGATGCCGCTGAATTTAGGTGGTCTACCCATCTGTCTGGCACTCAGAGACAAAAAACCAGAAACATTAAAACGAGACCTTATTTCTTATGTTCTTATATTCTTAGGCCAAAGTACCGCTAACCCTGTGCCTAGAGCCATTCTACCTTATGTTCAGAATAACGCTATAGCATGGCTTTCCCCTCCTTCAGCCCAATTTCCTGAAACCTCTACAAGGGACTCTCTTATAGCCAACAGGGACACAACACAATGGATCTGGAAACTATTCACAGATGCGTTTTCCTATGCTGAATACTAAATGCTACATTAAATTGCAAATTCTGATTGGACTGTAGCAGTTCTAATGCCTCTGCTCATTTAAGTTTATTGTAATTCACCTTGACACCAACCTTGGGAAAAGGTGGAATATCAAATGTTCATACATAGATAAATGAACACAAAATCACAGGTCAAACAGATTTATAGTCCTACTTATAGTTTCCACATCACGTAGGGATTCTTAAAGTTAGGGAAATTAATTTTAAAAAATACGTAGAATATGATGCACAATGCATATGTATTATGTAATATAATTATGAAATATGTAACATGTGCATGTGTAGTATAGATATACATAGACACACACCTTTTAAAAAAAAATGAAAGTTTAAAAAGTTAACCATTCCACAAGCCTTTATATTACTTTAATTCAGCCCTCCAGATGTTCTTCTTTTATTTCCTGCCTTCCTTATTTCAAAATAGTGTACAAAACAGTGTACATTTAAGGACTGGAGGAAGTCTTTGCACCAATTTCTTGCTAGCCTTCTTTTCCCCCTGCATGTGCCTTTGGTTGATTGATGCTGCAGTGATAACCTTACCTAGGTGAGTTTTTCTCAGATCAAAATTTTGTCTTCTTAATAATGACTACAATCAGTTAAGAATTGCTTCTTCAATAAAAGTAATAAGAAAAATGAGGAAAAGGGTGAAATGAGCTATGGATTTATTTTTTATAATAATAATAAAGTAGTTGATCATTTTGCATGTACCTCTGAATGACAAGGATATTTTTTTCAAGTAGCACATGAAGGACAAAGATTTGCATGTCATTTCCAAATAATGCAAAATAGGCAAGGTTTCTTCAGAGAGCAGAGTTGAATCATATCACTGTATACTGTACTCTGGCTTTAATAAATTTAATTTATTAAAATTTAATTTATTAAAGCCAGTATACAGTGTATACAGTATACACTAGGGATGTGAATCTTTTTTGACGATTTAAAATATCGTCCGATATATTTTAAATCGTCAAAAAATCGTTAGGGCCACGATACAATACCAATTCCCCCGATTTATCGTTAAAAAAATCGTAAATCGGGGGAAGGGGGAGGGCAGGAAAACCGGCACACTAAAACCCCCTAAAACCCACCCCCGACCCTTTAAATTAAATCCCCCACCCTCCCGAACCCCCCCCCCAATGCTTTAAATTACCTGGGGATCCGGCGGTGGTCCAGAACGGCGGCGGTCCGGAACGGTCCCCTCAATAGAATCGTGTTGTTTTCAGCTGGCGCCATTTTTCAAAATGGCCGCCGCAAAATGGCGGCGGCCATAGACAAAAACGATTCGATGGAGGAGGTCGTTCCGGACCCCCGCTGGACTTTTGGCAAGTCTTGTGGGGGTCAGGAGGCCCCCCCAAGCTGGCCAAAAGTTTCCTGGGAGTCCAGCGGGGTTCCGGGAGCGATTTCTTGCCGCAAATCGTTTCATACGGAAAATGGCACCGGCAGGAGATCGACTGCAGGAGGTCGTTCAGCGGGGGTTCCGGACCGCCGGATCCCCAGGTAATTTAAAGCATTTGGGGGGGGGGGGGTTCGGGAGGGTGGGGGATTTAATTTAAAGGGTCGGGGTGGGTTTTAGGGGGGTTTTAGTGTGCCGGCTCACAATTTTAACGATTTTTCACGATAGTTTACACACCCAAACGGCAACAATACGATTCCCTCCCCCTCCCAGCCGAAATCGATCGTTAAGACGATCGAGGACACGATTCACATCTCTAGTATACACTGTACTCTGGCTTGAATTAAATTTATTCAAGCCAGAGTACAGTATACAGTGACAATTTAATTTGTCACTGGGATCCAGATGAAAACAAATATCTTAGCTGGTTCCTGTAGGTGATCGTGATTTGCCCAGCGTCATGCACTTCCTGGCGAGATGGATCTTGAACTAGCAACCAGGATCTGAGTTTCCTATGGATATTGTAGCCACTGTGGAATGTGGCCCTGGCTGTGTATCTCAGAAAATTGTCCTCTAGCATCTCTGCTGTCCTCGCTTCCACGAATGTTGCCAGGACTAGCATCACTTATCCAGGCACGCAGTTTCCTCTTTCCCGCCCACCCACCTGTCGCTGCCACAACCCACAGTCTTTGCCTCCATCCGCCCACATATCAATCACCAATCTGAAGCCAGTTGCCTGGCTCTATGCTTGCTGTGGGAGCCATTCAGCAAGGTCTAAAACACACACATACATACACGCACTCTCAGCTACAGGCAAAGTGAGTGTTTGTGTCTGGGGGACTGTGTGTGTGTGTGTGAAAAAATGAACACTTATGCTAATGTCCTTAATGTATATAACAGTGAGCCTTCAAATTATCTAATTATGAATATAGAAAGTTTTTTTACACTCCATACTAAATTTTTAAAAATCTTTACAAAAGTATCATTTACATATTTCTTCATTAAATGACACTCTTAGTAGACTTACTACTCTCTCTTCTGAGTAGGTTCCATTTACCATTACTCACTTCCCTCAGTCATTCAACCATTTTTTTACTCCACTCCACCACTTTGGCGCTCACTTACAAGCATCTCATTTCATTCATGAGCTTCCTATAGTAGACTGTATCAAAAGCTATCACACTTGGGTGATAGCCTGGTTTTTTTTTTATTTAACAGTAATTTAAATACAGACTAAAAGGGATTCTAAAATTTCTATATAGCTTGAAAATAAATATTTAAATGTCAGCAAGGAAGCAATCTATATTATGGGTAGCTTAAAATAAAAACTTATCCGGCCACAGGTCAGGAAGGTGTGACTCTCTCTAGTAGTATTATATGCATAGAGTAAGACAGATCAACACAAGCGCTTTAGTTTTTTTTTTTTTGATACAATGAACTGCAAATTGAAAATGTTCATTAATACTGTAGTCACACACTTCTTTCAGATCACCAAACACCTAAAATGAGGATGATACAGAACATATGATATGCCATTTAGGTTGGAAGAGAGGTCCATCAAGTCTAGCATCCTGTCTCAGACAGTGGCCAATTCAAATCACTAGAAGTATCTGACAGATCCAAAACGTAGATCTAGTTGTTGTTGCTCATTCCCAAGAATAAGCAGTGGTATCCTCAAGTATACCTCTAACAATTCTTTATAAACTTTCCTCCAAGAAATTATCCAAGCTCCTTTTAAACCTTGCTATCCGATGGCTGACCATATCCTCAATACAAATTCCAAAACTTGATTCTACTGGAGAGTATTTTTTCATTCAGTGTTTTAAATCTGTTACTTGTTAGTTTCATGGAGCATTCACTAGTCTTAATACTATTTGAAAGGGTAAACAAACATTCCCTATTTACCTCTTGCACCCAGCTCATGATTTTATAAACCTCTGTCCTCTCTTCTCCTCTCCAAACTGAAAACCCATAACCTATGTAGCCTCTCCTCATAAGGGAGATGTTACATCCCCTTTATCACTGTTGCCCTTCTCTGTACCTTTCCTAATTCCGCTATATCTTTTAAAGATGGGGCAACCAGAAAATAAATCTTTTTCCAAAATTAATGTTATTTCCTTGGGAGGTTTAGTTAAATTTCAAGTTTTTGAAAGTGTACATTTTTAGACATCTAAATTTACATGCATTTAATACAGCAACAACAAATCATCAGTATTAAATACGATCAGCATACTGAGTTCTGTAAATGGAGTCACCATCCAGGAAAATAATGTTGGGATCATTGTGGATAGTATATTGAGAGCTTCAGTTCAATATATGGCAGCAGTCAAAAAAGCAAAACAATGTTAAGAATTGTTTTTAAAGGAATGAAGAATAAAACTGAAACTATTATAATGCCTCTGTATTGATCCAAGTTTATGACACCTTGAGTATTTGCAGATTGCACTCCCCTTTGTGCAGTTTAATATGCTCCTTGTTATACCTTTTGCTTAATTAAGAACTTTGATTTTGATGATTTTAGTTTTGTAATCTCTTAGCCTCAGGTACAAACATTTTAGATTGTAAGCCCTTTTAGGGGATAGTGAATTACCTATTGTACCTTATTGTAAACCGATGTGATATCTCTTTTTGAAATGAACATCGGTAAATAAAAATCATAAATAAATAAAAATAAATATATACATTGCATTACAATATTATTCATTACACTGGAGGTTTATTGGAGTTTTGCTTGTCTACATCTAATTGCAACTCAAAGTAAATGTCCAGGAAATAAATATAAGTTCCTTCAATTACAAGACAACCTGCATTTTTAGTTTTTGAAGCTCTTTAGGCATGCATATTTGTTATAGAAAAACAAGATTCTAGGTAGGCTATTGTTGCGACCGGTGGTCTTCGACGGCTTCACTCCGCCTACCTCTCTCACTGCTTGCGGCTCCTCCCGCTCACCTCGGACTACTGGCTGCCGCAGCGTCTGTTTGCCGTCCTCTTTGGCATCCCCGGACCTGCTTCGGTGCTGCCTCCCTCCATGCTCCTCCAAGGTATGTTAGGGCGTGCGTGCGCGCACGCCGCCCTCATCTTTATTTCCACGTTGGCACGAACCTCAGGGGTGTCCCCCTGATATGATGTCACACTGCCCGGATATTTAAGCCTACAGTATTTGCTAGCTCATCGAGTTAGCAACGGTAACTCTATGGATGGGATTCGCTCTCCGTACCGAAGCTGCTCTGCCACTCCAGCGCTCTCTGGAACTCTTACACCTTTCGGGGTTTGCTAACGGGGTACCTGCTCCTCAGGGGCCTCTTCTGCTTCTTTCAGGTGCTATCAGGAAACCGGTACTCGCTCCTCGAGGGCCCATGTTCCCTGAGTCGCTGCCTGCATCTTCAAACCTTTCTACTTGGAAGACTTCACTAACAGTTTCCATCTGTGAGTACAACTACCATCTATTCCACAGTACTGCTTCACTGGAACCAGGTACTCGCTCCTCGAGGGCCTGCCCTCTGTTCCGGTGCCAGACCTCTCGTCTAGTGGAATCTCTGTTGCTGCTACGTGAGTACAATACCACTGAGTCTCTCTGCTCTAAGGGATCAGGTACTCACTCCTTGAGGGCCTGCTCTCCCTGTCTCGGAGCTTCTCCTAATTCTACCTGGGACTCTGAACGCTTCTTATCGTGTACTCATAACTCTCAATCTCTTTCCACTACAGCACGACCTAGCAAAGGATTCGCTGTTCCAGAGTTCTGTGGGAGACCTGTCCAGCCGGGGTCAACATCCACTACTCACTACTGCCACCTCTGGTGGTTTCCAAAACTGTTTAATAAAAGATTCAAATCTATGTTTGTGTGTCCAGAGTCTAGCCTGACATCGTGGTCCTTCGCGGGTCTGCCCCACGTGGGCGTGGTCAGCTGCCACAGTGTCCAAGAATCCATCCAAACTTCAATAACCATAACAGCTATGCTAACTTGTATTGGAAAAATATAAACCTAATCAAAAGATGTTATTTGTGGGCTTTCAGGTCTATAAAGGTCCCTTTTTCAGATATCAAATAAACCATATAAATAAGAAAGATTCTTGTTTTGTTTTAATTTGAAATTAAATTTATATAAACAAGACACCATACAAAATTACCTTTCGACACAAACGCTCCCTTCTTGAAGAGATTACAGCATAAGTGAGCACTTGAAGCAAGAACTTCCTTTAGGAGCAATGGATTTCCATTTTACCTCTAAGAGCCTCCTGACTGCTCTGTTTATACTAATAATTTCTCCGCTATCTCTAGCCTTTCCTTCCTTCCAGCAGTCTATGCCTCCAAGTTTAATTTCCCTGTTAAATGTAACTTTGCTTTTTCATGTTCAACCTTTTGTTTTTGGTTACTGTTCTTGGTTCAGTTCCCCTATTCGATGTGAACCGACCTGATATGGTCTCTACCATGAAGGTCGGTATAGAAAAGTGTTAAATAGAAATAGAAATAGAAGAAGCAATAAGATCTATATACTAAAGGAATTAGCAAATAGCGCATGTTGTGTGTGAATGTTTACACTTATGCATGCAAATAAACAAAAAAAAAAATACTAATGGTCTTGTCTCACTGCTATTTGATTTTTTTTTTCAGCTGCTAGGGTGGTTATTCCACTCTCCTGGTTTGAAGAGTTGTCTCTGTGCAGATGATATACAGCTTCTACTACCATTAAGTGAAGACAAGGCTGATACAGTCCAGAGATTAGAGCCTAAAGGAGATTTATCATTAGTTTTTAAGAAATCATTTTATTCTAAAATTCTAACAAGACAGATTTTGTTTATAGGAGGGAATAATATGTGGATTTCATCTATTCCACTTAAACTGGAGGCTGATCCTGAAACTTCTAAAGTGGTGAGGAATGTGGTAGTTAAGATTTCACTCTGCTCCAATTATGGAATCTCACATCACAGCTGATGTGCACTGCATACTGGAAATTAAACTCATTATGAAAACTTCATCTATTTCTTAGCTTGGCAGCTAGCAAAGCAGTAATGTATACCTTAGACTCATCATACTTGGACTACTGTAATAGCCAATGTGTGGACCTCCCTGTGAAACTCACACATAGGCTTCCAGTTGTCTAAAACGCAGCTGCACAAATTATTTCAAGTTGTCCAAAGAAAGCTTCTATCATTACAGGACTGACAATGGGCTCCTGGGAAGCTCGGTCTCATTTTAAAATCTTGACGTTCTGTGTGCTCAGAAAGATTGGTCCTGATCATCTCTAAAGGGCATGTTGGAGCGATACTCTCCAAGACACTAGTAAAGATCAAGTCAAGGGGCGTCTAATCATTCCCACCTCCAAGGTGATGGATCATATACATCTATGGTCACGAACAGTGGTATTCACTCCCTGCCCTCAAGGTGCACAAACAGGTCAAGTTCTTAGGATGGTGCTAATGAATATATCATATACAAAAGAAAGCGACAAAACCAATATCCAAGTCTTCATATAATATTATCTTAAAAAAACTGAGTGAAAAACAGCTGTCTTTATACAAAACAATGAAGGATACCTCATCCACTCATATGTTACGATGAAAGTGTAATCACCACTCCACCTTAAAACACACTCGGAAAAAAGGTAGGAGACAGGAGAACAAAAAAATAAAGAGAGACATGCCATACTGGATCAGATCAATAGTCCATCAAGCTCAGCATTTAGTCTAACAGTGGACAGTTCAAGAGGTACCCAGCAGATTTCAATGGAGAAATGAATTTCCTGTTGCTTATTTCCACAAGTAAGATTGGGGTTCTTCATGTCAACCTGGTTAATAATTGTTAATGGTTCTGCCCTCTCAGAAGCTTGTCCAAACCTTTTTTTAAACCCATCTTCCAGCAAAAAAGTTCCCCAGTTTTAATTGCCTGTTGGCTGGAAAACAAATCTCTTAAATATATGTAAATCCGTTACCCGTTAGTTTCAAGGATTGCCCCCAGTCCTAGTAATATTTGAAAGAGTAAATAACCATTCCCCATTTACCTGTTGCAGCTTACTGATGATTTTAAAATCTTCTATCAAATCCCCCTTTCAGTCATCTCTTCTCCAAGTTGAAAAATCTTAACTTGTCCAGGGATCCATTCCTTCTCCTTTATCATTTTTGCAGATCTTCTTTATAACTTTTCTAGTTGTGCTACACTTTTTTTTTTTTTTTAAATGGGGCAACCAGAATTGCAGAAAATACTCAAGATGTGGTCACACCAAAACTTTCCAGAGGCATTATGATATTTTAAGTTTTTTTATTCTCTAGTCTTTTCCAAATAATTCATAGCATTCTATTTGATTTTTGGTCACTGCTGCACATGGAGCTGAGAATTTTAACATACTGTCTACAATGACTTCAAGGTCATTTTCCTGAATGGTGACTCCTAATGTGGAATTTAGCACTGTGCACTTGTAATTAGGGTTATTTTTCCTTTTGTTTTAATCACTTTGAATTTGTCCATATTGAATTTCATGTTATTTAGATTGACAGTTCCCTAATCTCACAAGGTCCTCCTACAAATCCTCATCACCTGCTTGATTTTAACTAATGTGAATAATTTTGTGTCACCTTCAGATTTGATCACCTGACTCACTGCTACCTTTTCCAGATCATTAATGAAGTTAAACACTGATCCTCACACAGATCATTGGGGTATTCCCCTATTTACTTCTATCTACTTTGAAGACCATTTATTCTTAGCCTGCTTCCTGTCATTTTAGTAGTTACCAATCCACAAAAATCATTGCTTCCCATTCCATGACTTTTTTTTTTTTAATTTCCTAAGGAGTCTCCTATGAAAGAGAGTTTATCAAAATGTGCCCTGCAAAATCAAGATGCATATAATCAACCAGGTCACCTTTATCCATATGCTTAATTACACCTTCACAGAATTCTTGTGGAATAGTAAAGCCTAACGTTTCTCTACTAAATCTATACTGTTTCTCCCCCATTAAGTTATGATTTATCCATTTGCCTAGTAATTTTGCTCTTAATAGCTTCCTTCATTTTAACCTGTACCAGTTGGGAGGCTCACTGATCTGCAGTTACCTGGATCACCCCTGAAACCCTTTTTAAAAATTGGTATTACATTGGCTACTCTCCAGTCCTCAGGTACAATGTCAGATTTTAATGGTAGTTTACAGATTACCAGCAGCAGACCGGCAATTTCATATTTGAATTCCTTCAGAATTCTGGGAAGAATACCATCAGATCCTGGTGATGTGCTACTATTTAGTTGTCAGTCTCCCTACTACTATTTATAGATTCAGTGATTTGTTTCAAGTCTTCTGAATCACCACCTATAAAGAACTAACAGTTATCTTCCCAAAATTCCTCTGCAGGGAAGACCGAAGAAAAGAATTAATTTAGGTTTTCTATTATGAATTTATCCTCTCTGAACGCCCCTTTTCAGCCCTGGTCACCTAAAGGTTCAAAAGATTCTCTCTCGGACTTCTTGTTTTTGAGGCATCTGAAAAGTTTTATTTCATTTCTGCCTCTGACAAGTTTCTCCTCAATTTCTCTTAGCCTGGCATATTAAAGATTTACATTTATTTTGCCTCATTCCCATTTTCCTCAATAGGTCTAGCTTTCCATTTCTTAAAGAATACCTTTTTGTCTTTAATACTGTAGCCTCTTTCACAGCACCATTTAGCCATGCTGGAAGAAGGTGCAACTGGAGAATGAGGGAGATATCTACAGTACCTGAATGTAATCTACTTCAAAGTGGCTGAAAGGCAGAATAAAAATCAAATAAAGACATGAAACGAGGAAAGAAGGGAGAGTTACAGGAGAGATTAAAGCATATGAAGGAGTGAGGAAGGGACAGAAAAAAAAGAGGGCAGACAAAAGAGAGGAGAGAAGGCAATTGAACTGGGAGTGAAAACATGCAGGGAAAGCATAAAAGGAGGAAGAAGGAAAGACTGAAGGGGAGTCTAGAGGGGACAAAAGTAAAACTAGGGGAGTAGAGCCAGGGAAAGCAAAAGAAAAGAACCTTTGTGAATTAGAGAAACAGACTAATGAGAGAGGGTGGTGAGAGGAGACAGGAGTAGACAAAAGAAAGGAATTGGTAAAGAAAAATTAAAATAAAACAAAAAAAAAATAAAATTGAAAAATTTTGAATTAAATATTCAGATTTACATAGTAAATATTGTACAGTTGTAGGCAAATTTGTTAATCTTAAAAACTATATGTTCGGATTTGTGGCCTATGGGTAGCCTTACGAGTCGCAACACTCACCCCAATACCGCCCGATTCAACATGATAGTAACATCGCTGGATCCACCTGCTTGCACTGCCATGCGCAGTGGCGGGTTCAGTCACAGGAAGTCCAGGGTGGCACCCCAGATAATGTCAGCCTCTTGATCTATACAAGCCCAGGCCCCATAGCTGTTGCTTGCCTCAGCAACAAGTCTTCTGATATGCCTTGCTCATCATTGTGTGTTGCCTTGTTCCGTGTTCCAGTATTCCAGCCCTGCCATTGTCTCCTGCTTTGCTACAAAGTCCCTGCTGGGCCTGGTCCTATCTTTACCATTATTCTGTCTTACCCTGCCTTGGCCTGACTTCCTGGATTCAGATCTCGACTCTGGACTTTGACCATTCATGACTGCTGCCTGCCCTGATCTCTGGCCTGCCTACTGGCTCTCACTGTATGCTGCCTGCCCTGACCTTCACCTGGCTTTGGACTTTCGTTTTTGCCACTGTCCCCCCTAAGGACCCACCTAAGATTTGCCAGCCACCAGAACCCAAGAGCTTAACCTGTGGGCAAGGTGGCTGGTATAGGTGAAGCTCAATCAGTCCCACCACAGGATGCCATCTGACGGGGTGAGCCTAGAGGGTTTCCTCTGCACCAAGGGTCCACCATCACTAGATCCGCTGTCAACATTACACTGTACCACACAAATTTTGTGATCTTTGCCTCAAAAACTACCCCCAATCTATGACAGAAACCTAGAGCCTTGGCCTTATAATCAGAGTACAACTACAGGGTTTTTACAAGGAAGTGACTGATGAATTGTTAATGTAGGTTTTGTTGTTCCCTGCATCAATAAACTAATGATTTCAAGTGAACTGAAAGATAGTATTCTATCCATTGCATACCAAAGCTTTAGAGCAGAGTACGGGCAAGAAGGAAAAATGCATCCCCATAGTAACATGAAATATGACAGCAGATAAGGACTTTAAGGCCCCTTGAGCCTACCCAATTTAATTCCTGTACAATGTCATAGATTTAACTTATTTAAAATATATCTTAACTATATACCTGAAACAAAGATCGCCTGAGGCAATGCACAAGAACATGCATTAAGTGGCTCACAATATAACATTCATAATACATACTAAACCAAAACACAAACAAATAGAACTACAATACACTACACAAAATCATATCACAAACTAAAAACATAAAAACAATCCAGATAAATAAAACAAATAATTGTTAATAGCTATTATGTTACTCTTCTACCTTCCAGCTTCTTGATTAAAGTCCAGCTTTTACTCCTGCAAGATCCCTGATCATCTCTGGCTTTCTTATTTCAACTCACTATGACTAAGGATCCTCTATTCTAATCCCAAGCCTTATTGAATATATCTACTTTGTTATTTACATCTACACTTTGGGGCCTATGTGTGTGTCTGGTTTAATGTGCTTGGTAAAACACTAAACATGGTATGCTTTTTCCTTTAGAATAAAGATGGCCAATCAGGCTGAAATAGATGTCTGTCACAACATGTGTTTGTTTAAAAAACAAACCCCCCCCCCAAATACCACAACCCTGAAGCAGCATTCACCACAGCGAAACATGGCCATGTCTGCATTCTGTTTGAATAAGGGTGAGAAAAGATAAGTACTGCATTAGATGATCATGTATTAATTGGATTAAGACAAAAAAATTTCAAAAAAATGTAATTGATGTAGAAGACACTGCAACTTCATGCTAGTGATAAACAGCAATGAAAACTGAAAAGGTTTCTTCCTGTGATGCAGCTTTGGAACCTATTCCTGATATAGGCACCAAAGAAGTTTCTAAATTCATATAGATGCGTGAACTTACAGATGCTGAGGTTTTTTTTTCATCTATTTATATTCAGTATGTATTATTAAATTTTATAAAATATATGGAAATGAAATAATATAAAAGTTAACAAGTAAAAAAATACTGCCAGTGAGATTTTTTTGTGTGTTTGTAGATTATTGTATAATTTCACTGGGGAGTCACTGATTGCATATTGATTTATCATTTTGGATAATAGCTCAATCTTGGAAAAGTGCATTTAGTTAGAGTACTATGTTAAAACACTGCTGCAGGAAGGAGTCAGTTTGATTCTAACAGTGGGAAGATTAATGATTGGCAAGTTACATAATCTGAACAGAATTACATGGGGCTTCCCTCATTCAATATTACTGACATGAAAGGATACCCAGAGGGTTGAGGATCCTTAAGGAACCAAAGTTATACAGCGAGGATTTAGAATTTATTGCTCGTTGGGATTCTATATTGAACAAATGTTCTTTAGATCTCATGGTATTAATTATTGAAACAGCTAGAAAGAATGCATCCACTTTACAAGAAGAGCTGCATTCACAATTAGCCACTTGAAAGGCTAATGCGGCAGTGGATGTCTATGATTTTCATTATAATTAATTGCAAAAATCTATGGATCAATTTAAGTAAGAACTATGAAGATTCAGATTGTCCAAATTTTCTCAAGATGAGAATGATTACCAGAGAGGTTCAATTTATCCTTGGTATAATAAAGAGAATATAGATCATTACAGCAAATGAGTAACATCTGAATCTTCATCAGACGGATACAGTTGGGAAGAGGATTTGGAATCTTTTTTAGGCAAAGTGATTTTTCCCAAATGAGGAGGGGGAAATGACAAGCCACAATGTATTGCAATCAGGCAGGTGAGCACCCATGACAGCAAACTCGATCACAGAGGGGGAAGATAACTTAGTCTTTATCTCCAAATGAAAAAAACAGTCTTGATGAAAGGTTTATCATTTATTCCTTCCAGTCTACAACATGGTTTTCAGTTTCATATACACAGATTTATGCAGAGTTCACAATTGAACTATTTTTCTCCACATGTCAGTCATGATTTAGATACATCCTAGTTCTAAGAGATGAATTGCATTGAAATCTAACTCATGGAACTTGAAGAATAAATTTAACAAAAGAACAACATGCTTTGAAGACACTAAAGCACGATTTGACCATTATTATTAAAGCTGCTGACAAAGGGGGTGGTGTGAATTTTGGATCACAGTGACTACAAAGTTGAATGTTTACGACAACTAGAGAATAAAATGTTATCAGGAGCTGAGTAAAGGTCCAAGAACAGATTCAAGTACTTACAGAGGAAGCTTTAGAAGCTTGATATTTAACACATAAGAAATTTAAACAAGAAATCTCCTTGGTTACAGATTTCTTTTTATACACTTCGAAACATTCATAAACATTCCACGCATCCTCCTCCAGGATGTCCTATAATTTCCTCAAATGACTATTAGAACCACTCACAGTATGCAGATATTTTTCTAAGCCCTATAGTACCAGTGGCTGCATCTTACATGAGAGATTCAACACATTTTTTGCAAATTCTGTCTCAGATTCATGAAATTGAATCTGATTGGTTATTGGTGACACGATGAAATTTTGTTGTATGTATCCATTCCTCAGCAGAAGCATTAATAATTGAAAAAGGCACTGAATACTCGCTTCAGACTAATACAAGTGCCAACAGAATTCTGTAAGGTTCATATTTGCGTGGCAGCTGGTTACCCGGTTATTCATAACCAGCTAACAAGTACTATGTATTTATTACCTACTAACTTTAGGACAGCTCTTCGGTCCGCCCAGAGTTGGCCAAATAAATCAGCTGGCTAACTCTGAATATTAAGTCAGCCAGTTAATTTATCCAGCCAACTCGATTCTCTGCCCCTGGCTTGTCCAGTTCAAATCTTAGCAGGCTAAGTGCCATTTTGAATATCAAGCTCATTGATTCTTAAGCAAGGTTAGCTCATAACCAGGAATTACTTTTTATTTGATGGTCAGCTATTTGACCAAATTTCAGGAATGGTGATTGTTAACTTTTGCTCCGGGTATTGCTAATTCATTCATTATTGAGTTTGAAACACAATGGGCATTTTCTTCAATTTGTGTGTCATACATTGTGTTATGGAAATGGTTTATTGACCATTTGCTCTTGATATAGGAAGAGTTTTCTTTAAATGTTACAGCAATTTATTGCTTGGATAAATCAATATAGCTCTCAGATTAAGTTGTCCTTTCAGTATGATTTAGCAGCAATATCTTTTTTAGATATATGGGTCATGAAAACTCTGCAAGGATTCATCACAACACTGTTCAAGAAACCCACAGATAGGAATGCTGGTCTGCATTTCTCTAGCATCCATCCACAGGATTTAAGGAATAATCTTCTGTTTTCACAATTTTTAAGTTGACATCTGTGTTCTCATTTGGGGAATTTTAAGGAATACGCAAGGATCTTGTCAAATCATTTTCTGCGGTGTGGTTACCCCCTTCCTTGTTTATAAACGAGCACTCTTCTAAGATAGAGATTGGCTATTGCAACCTAGAGAAAAAAAGTTTCTGATAAGCTTGAGATAACCTGTCCTATATGATATTCTAAGTGCTCTGGATAGATAGTATCAATCATATTTAAACCATGGAAAATATCTTTACAACCGTACTTTAGAACATTTGTTCTGCTTTCACAAGGAGTAAATATCTCTGGGATTTGCAGATGCCTTCAATGTTTTTAGAAAGAGAGACATCTCAGGTTTCTAAAATAGAACATAAAAGCTGTGGCCATTGTGTGTTTTGTTCCATTATGCTTCAGACTTCAGTTTTTAGTAAACCTACAGATAGACACAGATGTGCTTTAAATTATATCTAACTTTAAAACTGCATATGTAGTGTATGTTTTGATTTGTCCATGTAATCTAATCTATGTGGGCAAGACCTCTAGGAGACTGAAAATAGGTCTTTCCGAACATAAGAGCTATATGACACACCAATGCTTAGAAGCACCATTTTGATCCAACCTAGTGCTATTTGTCAGCATGGTTTTTTGGATCCTAAATGTTATATATTGGATATGGTTCCAGTGAATCCCCGTAAAGGAGTCGGGGGAGCTCAGTTACTCCATCGGGAGCAACAATGGATTTTTCATTTGCGCTCTTTACTTCCTCATGGACTGAAGTTAGTCATCGAAAGGTATCATTTTTTGTTAATTTACTCATTATGTGACAAATTTTTTAAGACACTGTCCTCTATAAACATGACATGGGACATTATAGCTTAAGTAATTGTCTTTGTATGAAATAAGATCATGAATATCATTACCCCGACGCCGGGCGCGTGCTAAGGCCCAATCGGCAGAACGAAGCGCAACTAAAAGAAAAAAAAACAGGGAAACGCGCCAAGGCCCGCCCAGCTAAAAGCAGCCAGCCAATCCAGATACAGCCCGGCTGGGCTTTAAATCCAGGCCCTGCTAGGCGCCGCGCACCGAAGGAGCACGACAAAGGGGCCTGCCCCTTTGTGTGCCCCTTCGTGTGAACCTGAGCATAACCAGATACCTCCCACGCCAAAACGACGCTGCGACTCAACCCTCTCCTCTGAAGCACTCAACATTAGCTCCACCCAAGCTTTCCATCACTGATTACATCGTCCAATTTGCATACACATCTGCTTCTTCTACATTTCTCCAGCATTCTTCCAGCCTCTCCAGCATTCTTCCAGTCTCTCCAGCATTCATCCAGTCTCTCCAGCCTCTCCAGCATTCATCCAGTCTCTCCAGCCTCTCCAGCATTCTTCCAGCCTCTCCAGCATTCTTCCAGCCTCTCCAGCATTCATCCAGTCTCTCCAGCCTCTCCAGCATTCTTCCAGCCTCTCCAGCATTCATCCAGTCTCTCCAGCCTCTCCAGCATTCATCCAGCCTCTCCAGCCTCTCCAGCATTCATCCAGCCTCTCCAGCCTCTCCAGCATTCATCCAGCCTCTCCAGCATTCATCCAGCATTCATCCAGCCTCTCCAGCATTCATCCAGCCTCTCCAGCCTCTCCAGCATTCATCCAGTCTCTCCAGCCTCTCCAGCCTCTCCAGCATTCATCCAGTCTCTCCAGCCTCTCCAGCATTCTTCCAGTCTCTCCAGCATTCATCCAGTCTCTCCAGCATTCATCCAGCATCCACCCAGTCTCTCCAGCATTCATCCAGGATCCACCCAGTCTCTCCAGCATTCATCCAGCCTCTCCAGCCTTCATCCAGTCTCTCCAGCCTCTCCAGCATTCATCCAGCCTCTCCAGCCTTCATCCAGTCTCTCCAGCCTCTCCAGCATTCATCCAGCCTCTCCAGCATTCATCCAGCCTCTCCAGCATTCATCCAGCCTCTCCAGCATTCTTCCAGCCTCTCCAGCATTCTTCCAGCCTCTCCAGCATTCTTCCAGCCTCTCCAACATTCATCCAGCATTCTTCCAGCCTCCCCAAACTCGCACATATAGTGATCTACATTTATATCAAACATCACTAAAGCGTATACTACCATCATCATGGTTGCCTCTCACATTCCGGTCCTTAAATACTCGAACTACACCGCCTACACAACGAGATCAAAGACAGTCAATTCATGCTACAGATCTCTCATTCCCATCATGACTTCCCCATTTACACAACTCATGGGTTTAATGACATTCTCCATTCTCCTACTGAACACACAATCTCTACTAAAAAAAGCCATTCTATTAGGGGATATCATTACAGATGAATCACCTGACATCTGCGCAATAACAGAGACATGGCTTAAAAGCACAGACGTCTCCATGATTAACCAACTACCGACAGAAGCATACAATATATTCTCTATTCCAAGACCCAAAAAGAAAGGAGGTGGACTTCTGCTAGCAGCAAAGAAGTCACTTAAACTCTCACTACAACCCAGCATACCACCTCACAAGATAGAAATTGGCCTGTTTAAATCAAAGAACCTCCAAATATGCTTAATTTATGCGCCGCCGGGCATATTGGAAAAAAACCCATCGTCCCTAACAGAATATATTGCAAAATATATCAACATCAACATACCCTCCATTATACTAGGTGACTTAAACCTTCACTTTGACCGCACCCCCCTCACCTCAGCCTGCGAAGCAACTCTATCTACTATGAAGGCAATGGGATTTAAACAAGCTGTAACTGGCCCAACGCATAAAGCAGGCCATACACTGGATGTGATATTCACGAATGCACAAATACTATTAGACCCACCCCAATGCACTCCCATACCATGGTCAGACCACTACCGAGTAGACACGAGAGGCACAATGAATAGTAATGTCCACCCGACATACCCTAAAAACAAAACTATTGAATTCAGGAAGAAATGCCAAATGGAAGACTTAATTGAAGCTATCACGGAAGAAAGCAACAATTTAGATTTCTCGAATGCCAACTCAGCATGCTCGACTTGGCATCAAATCACCAGTGACATCGCCAATCGGCTTTGTCCTCTAATAACTAAAGAGATCAAATCTGAGAAGAAAGACAAAAAGCCATGGTACACTACTGACCTAAGAAATATGAAACGTGAGCTTCGTAAAATGGAAAAAAAATGGATCAAAAACCAAGACTCAATTCAGCAACAAAAATTCAAATCACTACTCCACAAGTATCGTAAATCAACTGATGAAGCTAAGAAAAACTTTTACTCTACAAAAATCCACCAATACCAGTTTAATCCACGTGCTCTCTTCCAATACGTCTCTAATCTTATCTCCCCCTCACCTAACATCTACCCTGAACATGAGATTGAAAATAAATGTGAGAAAATAGCTGACTATTTCCAGGATAAGATATCTAATATCATGGCTCGTTTTACATCTCCATATAGGCCAACAACCATGGCAACTACAAGCTCCCAAAGTGATTCACCCAAACTCTCAAATTTTGAAAAATTCTTCTGCTTCGGAGATTGAGGCAATTCTAAAAAGAATCAAACCAGCATTACACCCCACGGATATCATGCCAACTAAAACACTACTGGCCATTCCTACTAGAATCGCCCCTGCAATATCAAACATCATTAACAAATCTATTACAGAAGGAGTCTTCCCCACGCAACTCAAACATGCCATAATAAAGCCGATCCTTAAAAAAGCTGACCTTGATCCATCAGAACCGGCAAACTTTCGACCTGTATCGAACCTCCCGTTATTATCAAAAATCCTAGAAAAAGTCATAAACAAACAACTAACTGACTTTCTAGAGGAAAATCAATTACTCTTCCCTTCACAATATGGATTCAGGAAGAATCATAGCACCGAAACACTACTTGTGTCTCTTTCAGACTCCATCCTAAAATCACTTGACACTGGTCACTCTTATATTCTAGCCCTACTTGATATTTCATCCGCGTTTGACACAGTCAACCACTATACACTCCTCTCCCTCCTATCTCAAATTGGCATCTCTGGCACTGCATTATCCTGGTTACAATCATTCCTGACAGATAGGACTTACAGTGTCAAGATGGGACAACATACGTCTAAACCTAGAAATCTTTCACAAGGTGTCCCTCAAGGATCCTCCCTTTCTTCAACTCTATTCAATGTTTATCTATCCCCACTCTGTAATCTACTGAAGAAATTGGATCTCCGTCATTTCATTTACGCCGATGACGTCCAGATCATTATCCCGATCAAGGACTCACTTGCTAATGCCATGAAAAACTGGGAATCTGCACTTACCGAAATAAAAAATCTACTCATGGAAAACTTTCTTGCAATCAACACCAACAAGACTGAACTCCTAATCATAACGTCTCAAAAGAACACCACATCAAACACTCCTCAATCACCTTCCTCAACTACAGATCATTTTAAACTGAAATATGTCCGCAGCCTTGGGGTCATAATTGATAACCATTTTACAATGAAGAATTTCATCTCGACTACAATTAAGAGTGGCTTTTTCAAGCTACATACCATGAAAAGAATTAAACCATTACTACATTCTCAGGATTTCCGGACTGTATTACAAGCTACAATTTTACCTAAAATTGACTATTGTAATGCACTACTACTGGGTCTTCCTAAAAGCACAATTCAACCGCTACAGATGCTGCAGAATGCGGCTGCGCGTTTAATCACTAATACAAGACGACATGAACATATAACTCCAGCACTCATGTTCCTACATTGGCTACCAGTATCCTACAGAATTACTTTCAAAGTTCTGTCACTCATCCACAAATCAATTCTCAACCAAGAGATGCAATGGTTTTCTGATCAGTTCATAATTCTCACATCCAACAGACCTATTAGAAGTTTTCACCAAGCGAAATTAGCTGTACATCCTCAAAAACACATCAAACTCATTTCCACCAGAGACCAAGCATTCTCCATTGCTGGTATCAATATCTGGAATAACATGCCGCTAGACCTACGTATAGAATCCTGTCACAAAACCTTCAAACAAAACCTTAAAACGTGGTTGTTTGAACAAGCATTCACACTATGAATCTTCATCATACAGCTAATCTATACCCCCCCCTGTCTTTTAATCCTGTATTTTTACCTTAAGAAGACGTTAGTTTTGATTATGACAGTTAATTTGTTCCCATGTAATATTTAATTATTAATATTCAATAGTTTCATAGTTAATGAAGGCAGCATATGCTGTAAAGTCTTTTCTGTTAATTGTTTTACTGTTTTAAACTGTTATATGTAAAGCTGGTTGCTAAATTATTGTGTCACTGTAAACCGAGGTGATGTATTCCTTTACGTACCTCGGTATAAAAGAACCTATAAATAAATAAATTATGTGGACTGCTCAAATTTTGAGAATTCTTTTTGATTGGTCAATAGGCATCTAGTCTGTCCTAACCCTGATCCTTTTCAGAATTGAAAAGAAACTTGATTAGTTAATTTTGTAGAACCACTTTGATTGACTGATGAGCATGTAACCGGTTCTTTAAAATTATTGCTCTTTTCATTTAGAATAAAGATGGCCATTCAGGCTGAAGCAAATGCCAATTGCAGCTTGTGTTAAAAAAAAAAAAAAAAAATTAAAAAAATAGCCCTGAAGCAGCATTCATCAGTGTAATATGGCATATTGGCATTTGTCTGAATAAGATTGAGAAGAGATAAGTACTGCATTGGATGATCATGTATTAACTGGTTTGAGAGACAAAATAAAAAAAAAAGATTCTGTTGATATAAAGAACACTGCACTTTCATTTTGATTGATAATAATCAGCATTGAAAACTGAAAGGGTTGGTTTGTTTTTTTTTTGCTGTGATGGCAGCTTTGGAATATATTCCTGATGCTAGGCACCAAAGGTTTTTAAATCTTGTAGATGTGTGAATTACAGGTGCTGTCTGAGGTATTTAAAATTAAGAAAGAGTTGCTTACCTGTAACAGTTGTTCTCCAAGGACAGTAGGATGTTAGTCTTCACACACAGGTGACATCATCAGATGGAGCCCTGATGCAGAAAACGTCAAAGTTTCTAGAACTTTGATTAGGCACACTAAGCATGCCCTATAATATGCGTCCTCGCAGTCCCTCTTCAGTCTTGTAACAGAGAATTATGATTAAAATAAAAAAATAACCCAACTCCATGGGGTGGTGGGAGTATTTCATGAGGACTAACATGCTGCTGTTTTCAGAGAACACATGTTACAGGTAAGCAACTTTCTCCTAGGCAAGCAGGATGGTAGTCCTCACACACAAGTGAATCCATAGTTACAGGCTGATCCCAAACACCTAACCAGGTGCCAAACGGGCACACCACCAGTACTATTGGTAACAGAGAGGGAGAGAGCCTTAACCCAAATAACGGGCCATAAGTTGGAAGAGTTGTGTTCTACAACTCAAACAGGTTCCGAAGGACAGACTGGCTGAACCTATCGTCACGTCTGCCATCCCTATCTAGACAGTAATGTGATGTGAATGTGTGGAGAGAATTCCATGTTGCAGCCTTATAGATCTTGCAGGGGGATGCAAACAGGTCTATGTCTGGGCTCCCCCAGAGGCGGAATATTTGATTTGCTACTTCCGTTTCAGGGACCACTCGTGGGGTCTGAAGGGTCGACTCAGCCTGTCTGCTACCATGTTCTCCGTCCCAGCCAGATACATGCCCTGAGCACCATCCCATGGGACCGGGCCCACAACCAGATGACTGCTTCTTGACACAGGAGATACGATCCCGTGCCTCCCTGCTTGTTGACATACCTGAAGGCATACTGGTTGTCAGTCTGGATCAGAGCAACTTTGTTGGACAGCTGATCTCTGAAAGCCCAAAGCACATGCTAATCACCTGAAGCTCCAGGAAGTGATTTTGTCAAGAACGTTCCTGACCAGACCACAAGCCCTGGGTGCTGAGCCCATCTACATGAGTTCTCCACCCCAGGATAGATGCATCCATAGTTAGCACAATTTAAGTGGGGAGACTCCAAAAGGAAAATCACCTGTTCCAGTCCCTGAGAGACAGGGTGATTTGGATGAATCCTGGAGGTTCCGAGTGGCCTGGCACCACTGTGACTTCAGGATCCAGTGGGCTCTGCGCATGTGTTGACGTGCCAAGAGGGTGACATGGACAGATGTGTCCATATAGCTCAACAGCCTCAAAATGTGCCAGGCTAACACCTGCTGGCTGTTGAACCTCTGATGCAATGGCTGCCAAACCGACGGCCCTCTGGCGAGGCAGATAGGCCCTGGCCTGTATCGTGTCTAACAGGGCTCCTATGAAGTCCAATTGAGGTGACAGGCTGAGATGGGATTTTGGGTAGCTGAAAACGAACTCTAGGGAGCTGTCAGGTCAAGAACATGGACCCGACAGCTCCTGCCTATGACGTGCTCTTGACCAGCCAATCATCTATGTATGGAAAAACATACACATCCAGTCTGCGGAGTTGCGCTTCCACCACAGCCAGGCATTTTGTGAAGACCCGTGGGGTAGTCACAAGCCTGAACAGCAACACCCAGTACTGGAAGTGCTGATTTCCCACCACAAAAATGAGATACTTCTTGTGACAGAGAAAAATCTTGATATGGGTGTATGCACAGCCAGTCCCCTCTTTACAAATGGGGATCAAGGTGGCCAGGGAAACCATCTTGAACTTTTCTTAGAAATATGTTCAAGGCCCTTAGGTCTAGGATGGGTCAGAGTCAATGTGTCCTCTTTGGAATCAAGAAGTACCTGTAGTAAAATCCCCATCTGCGAGCGCTCTGATAGTGTTGATGGGAGTGAGGAGACGGAGGATAAAACTTTCTTTGGAGAAAGAAAGACTTGGTCCTGGTCTCGATGGCCTCCTGGATGAGGAGGATGGGTCCAGACTACTGGCAGAGAATTGTTGGAGGGTTTCATGGTGGTCCCAGTGTTGGCCCAGTGTTCTCTCCAGTATACAGCACATCAGCGAGTTGTTCCTGTACCTCTGGTCGGCGATCCGAGGCCCATAGCTATGCCATTCTGTGGGTGCCGATTACAGCTGCAAAGACTCTCAATGCAGTCTCAAAAAAATTGTAGGTCGCACAGACCTCATGTTTCCCGCACCCCAGACCCTTTTGCACCAGTGACATGAGGATGACTTGCTGCTGTTGAGGCAGCTGCTCAGCCACATCCTGCACCCTGCTTCCAAATGTCCCGCAAGTATTAGCTCATACGGAGCTGGAAGGCAGTGATGCGAGTAATAAGCATGGGGTCTTGGGACACTCTTGGGAGGAAGGTGTTCATCACTCTGTGGTCCTTCCCCAGGGGCACAGAGGAAATGGTTTGAGAGTGCTTGGCCCTCTTGAGGGTGAATTCAACCACCACCGGACTAGTGAGGCAGCTGATGCTTATCAAATCTGGCAGCCTTTTGGACGAAGTAAATGCCAATCGCCTTCTTATTAATGGGAGACACTGTGAGGGGTTGTTTCCATATGCTCAGCAGCAACTCCTTAAGGATCTTGTGTACCGTGACTGCCATGATCTACTTAGGAGGATCCACAAACTGGAGGCTCTCAAGCATTTTGTGCCTGGCATTGTACTCTGTCAAAAGTTGAAATGGGATGGCCTCCGCCATCACCCTTACAAACCCTGTAAAGGTCAAATCCTCAGCTGGGAACTTCCTTCGCTCATCTGGAGGAGAAAGGTCTGACGGGAGACCAAAGTCCTCTGAAGACTCCATCAGATCATCCCCCCAGGTGTCACTTATCCTCGCTGTATACTACAGAGGATGGGGCCCCCCTAGGTGCTCATCCTTCGTCCAGAGGTGCAGGCACCAGTAGAAGTGGATGGGGGGCTAAAGGCATTGACGTCTCCGCGGGCCTCAGTTGGCACTTCCTCCCCGAAAGAACCAGCAAGGACAACCATATCGGTAGGGGGAGACCTCCGTGCCCCTCCGGGCACTGGTGCCATACCGGGAACCAGTGCCAGTTGGGTCGGTAATACACAGATGAGCACATTGAGCTTCTCCAGTAGTGGTAGGCTGACGGGCATCACTGGCTATTGTGCCTTCAGTGCCAAATGTCTGATGCCCTGCAATGTTCGATCCACTGCTAACTAGACTCAATGCTCCAGCTCCTCGTAAAAAATTTGCTGATGCCAGCACCAAATGGGAGGAAGGAGGAGTAGCCAGATCTTCTTCAGACCCATGTTGTGTCTCGGTGACAGCCACCAGGACCATTGGAGACCATCGCAGACCTCCAGCACTATTAGAGGATGGGTTGTCCTTGCCGCAGGGTCGCTTCAGGGGCATCACAGCAAAAGCCGGTGCAACCCCACGCCTGGCACCGGCTTCTTAGTCTTCCCTCAATACTCAGCCCAGTCTTTTCCTGGTGCCAAGGTTGAAGACAATGAACCCAGCATCCTTGGCCCAGAGGAGAATGACAGCGGTTGGTCTCTGGCGCCCCTATCCACCAGCAGCATCGACAGAACCAACAGTCCTGATGATGGCGATGGTGCGGTGTCCATCGGTGAGGCTCTAAGATGCATCAATGCCACTGATAGGGATGTGCATTCATTTCATCCGTTTCATATGTTTCCTATACAAGCATGTTATATGAAACGTAAGACACGTATGAAACAAATGCACATCTAATTAGCATGTAATGGGAATCGTATGAAACGAATTAAATGAATGAAACGAATGCACATCCCTAGCCACCGATGCCTCAAACTTCCTCGATCCAAAGAACTGATCCATCTTGTTGAGTCGAAGCAGACATCCCTTTGGGGTCATCTGGGTGCGTAAGTGGTAATCCCGGACATCATATGATGTGCCCAGGCAGAGGATGCATACCTCATGAGGATCAGTGAGACACAGTCCTTGGGCATTGGGGGCATCAGCAAAAACTGGACACCATTACAGGGTGAAACAAAAGGGCCTCAAAGTTGAAAGAGATGGTGGCAGGTGGTGATGGCTGGTAGGCACCGCCACCATGTGGGGAATCGATCGTGAAAGGAAACTTACCCAAAACGCTGAAAACCCTGACTAGACACACTATGGTAAGGCACAGAGAGGGACCTGGCAACTGATTCAAGAGGAAAAAAAGGTTTTCCACAAAGTTAAAAACAGCCAAAGTAAGCTCAATCACACCTCGAGGCTTACAATTCCATGGAAAAGAGACTTAAGAGGGACCCTGTGTGGACATGCGGTATAGGGCATGCTCAGTGTGCCTAGTCAAAATTCTAGAAACTTCAACATAGAGTTTCTGCATCGGAACTCCATCTGATGTCGTCACCCATGTGTTAGGACTACCATCTTGCTTGTCCTCAGAGAATAGGATTATTACTGAACAGTGCAGTATATATTCAGCCTTTATTATTAAATTGTATATAAAATATATCTAAATGAAATAATATAAAAGTAAAAAGTAAAACTGTAGATTATGCTGCAATAAGTTTTACAAACTGAACATTCAATTTTTGCCACACTAGGATAGCCATTGTAGTAGCATGCATAAGGTTAAAAAAAAAAAGCTAAGCTGTGTTCACTAGCTGACAAAATCTCCTGTGCTAATGGCCCAAATTAAAAGGGGTTGGTTACTATAGGGGATTTTCTCTCCCACTGAACTGAAAGTGGTCCCCTCGTGTACACCCCCCTCTCTCAGCATCCCTGCCACTCACCACAAACAGGGGACTCGCCCACCCTCAAGAGGAATCTATCCTCCCCCTCCCCAACGAGGCATCATTCCCAGCACACAGCAGAAACCCTGCAAGAAGCTTCCTCAATCTACCCAAGTAGCAGGACCTCGCAACCCCCATCACCCCTCCAGACCCACATCCTTACTTGCCTTAGAGATACAGGAGGGATATTGGAGCATTTCTCTCTGTATGCAGCCACTGCCAAATGACTCCAATAGATCGTGCTTCTGGCAGTGTTATTTTGCAGCGATGGATCCTTCCTTCCTTCCTGTAAGAGTCTTGCCCCTGCAGAATGCTTCGAGCCCAATTCCAGAGGAGTTGGGGGGGCGGGGGCACATATGGTGGGGTCCTGATATGCCAAGGCAGGGTTGGTGGCCTTTTTCAATTTGGCACAATCAGGGGAAAGAAAATCCCCTGTTTAACTGATCTAAAGTGTAAGAGTCAGCTCAGAGATTTCAGATTGCAAGGAATTTCTGATCCAAGGCAGATGTTACAATTTTGGGCTTTACCAAAGCAATGGAAATTAGCAGTACACAGCATACTACACTATTTTCTGTTGACCTTTGTATAAGATGCTCCCTCAATTACATGCAAGAGTGACCTAATTTAAACACAACTTTACTAAGATCTTGATGACCTGTCTTTGACAGGCAGGCTAAGGCATTAATGCACAGCATGCTATTTCTAGTATGCACAAAAGGCCTTCAACATGCACATTAAAAGGGGTCTATGCAATAAAGTTTATCCTCAGATATGCAGAGATCCAATGAGCTCCATACTAGAGGGGAAGGGACTAGAGGAATTAAAGTTACAGCAGATAACAGCTACTCTCAGGAAGCAGCTTCACAATGTCAGGGAATGCAACAGCTCCTTTAGCCACTGAGTACTGGTGTCCACATTTACTATTTGTTATACTTTTTTTTTTAACCATCACCACTTTCACTGAGAGACTGTCCCACACATCTATAAAACTATATCCTTTCACTTGTTCTAGAACTTCTCTTCCACTGAAAATTGCTTAGTTCTTTTGCATTTTTTCACCTCTTTCTGCAGGGAAGGAAATTTGTCACGTGTGAGGTCACCAGGATGCCTAAAAAATGAGTGCTTAGATGCAGGTGGACCCCCCTGTAAGCACTGACCCCCCTGTAAGCACTGATCACATTAGTGCTTACTGCTTACAGTAGAATGTTTAGCAGCAATTTCAATGAGAAGTGTGCACGGCCAAAAATTTAGTTTCAGTTTTTTTCTTTTGTTTTTGGCAAGAATTTAATTTCAGAGTGGGAGTGTGTTTTTTCATTAAATTTTATGCTTATTCAGTTCAGAAAAAAAAAGCATGCATTATTCTTCAAAACAAATAAAAATCAAATATTTCAGGGTTTTTGAAGCCATTTTTTTTTTTACAATGAAACAAAGTAAGGCTTTACCTCCATTCTGCATGGATGGGGAAAATGTAAAATCTTGCTCAGTGTGTCTTAGATCTTAGATGTTTTGGGATGCAAATGTGTAGTTTGATATGATATTCAATTCTGGATTATCAATGCAATCCCATCCCTAATTTAGGTTGTATTTTTCTAACATCTTACATTTTATCAGTCTCATTACGGATGTGCATTTGTTTAAAAACAAATGATAATCAAAACCAAAAATGGCCATATTTCTATGCATAAATAAAGCAGCAACAATCTAACCCAATACTTTGACAAATACCACATCAATTTAACTGTTTGCCTGCATCACTGAGCAATATTATGGTAGCATTGCAACCCTGTAGAAGGTGTAAAGGAACTGCAGGATATCAATTGTAACTCACTCATTCCTAATGAGCATCATATGGCAAGACTTGCTTAAATGAACTTTGCACAAATCATATGATTTGATTTTTCTAATCCCAAGAGCATGACACTAAGATCTGTACACTTTCCACAAACTAAGGAAAACAAAAATTTCCAACACACGCATCGGAGCATCATTCACTGGCAGACAGAGCAAAAGTAATTTTGAAGCACAAAGACCAGGAAAACCTACACTTTTAGTACTAGTCTCACAACTGTACAGCATGCTATTAATCAAATGTGTCTTCCGCTAGCTTCAAGCTGCAGAAAAAGTTTCCATTACCCAGTTACTGGAGTCCAACAATGCCCTGACAGAATATAGCTATATCGATCGTCCTCCTGCCATATTTTGCTAAATGGATTTTTATAGTGCTTCCAGAAAGGCAGCAAGCCATCTTTTCAAGCCACCCTCCAGTTTGAATGGACAATGTTCTTCAGCTGCACTCACCTGCTTGCTCTATTAGCCTACTTGGATATGTAGAAATTATAGGACAAACAAGCTGTAGTTGATATCTTTTCCCTGGACTAAAGTGATCCATTTCCACCTATCTTTCAAGAACTCATTCCACACACTGACCTGATAAAGGGAGCAGAGCTCTCAAAAGCTAGTCTGAAAGCATATTACATTAATTGTTTTATTGGACTATCACCTACAAATTTATTTGTAGATCTCTCTATCAGCTGAATTCAAAACTGAAATGCCAGGAGTGTTGGACAACAGATTTATCCAAAACAGTACAGAGAGGTCCCATGTTACCAGAAAACACAAGTCAGTCCACTTCTGCTGATCTACACCACTGGGTAAATACAGGATTCCCTCATGCCGGCATCAGGTACTGGGCATACTTAATGCAGGAGCAGTCACAAAGCAACGTATCTTAGGCACTTACCTCCACCTCACACATATATTCAGAGCCATCAAGAAGGGTGGCTTTGGCCTGCATGTTTTTAGGTTTCTTCACCACTTTCAGGGGAGATTTGGAAAGTTTGCTGGAAGAGGACTTTTGAGAGACTTTGTCGTCTTCGAGCTGCTGGTAATCCAGCTGTTTTGCCGCTCTCTCTCGGTCCTTATCACCAGTCTGTGAAGAGAAAAATGGAAGAAAAAAAGACCAAGTTTTCACTTTGAGAGGGGAAAGGTGTGTGCAGGGAGCGGACCGAAATTTGGACTGCTGCAAAGGCTTCTGTGCATTTCTCACAAAACACATTTGGCAATTGCTCCCACTGCACTAAAATACATGGGGAAGTTTTATCAAGCATTTCTACCCTGTGGGGTAGAATGGGGGGTAGTATGGGGGGGGGGGGTGCAGGGGAACCTTAGATAAATGTATGTATAACAAGCAATAGCTAGCTGCTTCTGACTATGTAATTCAATACAAATTCTAGTTTTTTCTTACAACAGAATTTAAACCATACACAATGGATTAGGACACATTGTGATGGTGATGAACAGAGATTGATTTTGATGCCACTTGTTATAGCTCCCAACGACAAATGAGAATTTTCAGAGCAGTTTTCTGAGGACTGGCATATGGCTGTCTAAATCCCATGCAGACATTAGTGTATCAGAGAAGCAGCTCATTCACAGTGAAACCATTATCTGATCTGCCCCTAAAATAAGTGGAGAGATCCCAATCAACAACAAACAGCAGCCTGGAAATTATTCACAGCCCTAATCCTCCAGCATTGTTTTCCTTCATGGTAACCAAGCTGCCCAAAAGTTCTAATCCAGGCGCTTTATAGTCTAAAAGAGCCCTGGCACCAGCACTCATCTCCTCTATTCAGCCGGGGCACATGGGAAATACCACTTCCTCTCACCAGACAGAAGCATGGGTATAATATAATTAGGGCTTTTGATTTTTGGTTAAAATTAAAAAAAAAAACTCAGATAGAAACACCCCCGAGGAGGAAACTGGGGTTTTTTGGTTTTAACTGGAAAAACCAAAAAAGTAGGCCTACCGTGCAGGTTTGTGATGACATCATTCAGCCGCTGCAGTCAAGAGTCGGCATCCTGCAGCGGCTGGATGAGGTCATCTGAGTGGACCTGAAAAAGTTTAAAAGGGAACATAAAATTAAATCATTTTGACATTGATATTATTACATTTGTTCACACTCCCCAGGACTGCTTGTGCTCCTGTCACAAAGCTGCAGGGCTATCTGTTGGAAGACTATAAACTAATTAGCTGGCAGAAGAAGAGGAAGCACTGGGTATCTTGGGAAAACCTGCAGTTTTTTCCCCCCCATCTATTGTATTTTTTCTTCTAGCACACTGTAAACAAGTTTGAATATTTTGCCTAGAATTTTGCTTTTCTGTTATATTGTCTTGACAAGTCCTAAAGGGGCTGCAGCGAATCCCATCCCACTGCGGTCCCAAAAGGATTCACGGCGGGGCTACAGTGGACCCATCACACTACAGCCCAAGGAGAGTGTGCAAGCCTGTGTGCTTGTGTTGCGCCCAGGGGCAAGTCTGTTTGCGTGTTTGTATGTGAAAGTCTGTGTGCATGCATGTACGTGAGCCTGTCGCACAATGGCTCCCATCCTGAAGCAGCTACACATGCAGGAATCGCCTCAGTACCCGCTGACACTCTCGGTGCAGCAGAGGGAAACTGGAGAAACTGTTGAGTTACTAGAAGGAATTTCCTTCTCTGAGCTAGTAAGACCAGTTAATATTATTCTTGAATCTATCTGGGAAGCAATCCAGACTTTAATATCTCAGCAAAAAAAAAAAAAAATTAATCCATTGGTCAATCAGGTTAATGCTTTAGAGACTCGTGTGCAAACACTAGAAAGTGTAATTACTGACCATAAAACATTTTGGAGAATGTTCTAGTGGAATTCCAAAGTATTACTGTACTGCAACAGGCTCTTAGCAAAGGAAATCAAGCGAGTATCTCCAGACTGGAACAAATGGAGAATCAATTATGAGGAAGAAACCTACGTATTATAAAGTTTCCTAAGGATCCACTCATTTCTCCTAAAGTCATGTGGAAAAATATTTGTTGGAAGTTTAAAAAAAAATCCTGGGGGAGAGTGACTGTGAGAAGGGAGTGACTGTGAGAAGGGAGGAGAGAGAACTGCTGTTATTGCCCGGAAAGCGCTAGTTTCTCAGCAGCGCCGAGGAACGGGACACCCTCCCCTCCTCCCTGTTGTGACATCATCAGTGGACGCCCTGTTATTTAATCAAAGTGCCTATGGCGCACAGTCGCTGCCAGCACACTGCTGAAGCCACGCACACCAAAGGAGCGTGTGACTTTGTTCATTAAGTGATTAATGGGGAAAAAGCGGAAGAGCAGAGTAATTGCCTCCCCTCCAGTTCAAGGAACATTCAGAGGGCCTATGGATCAACATGTTCAGCATATTAGTAATTTGCCAGGTGTGGACAGTAGTTTGGAAACCTCGGCTGCAGGTCTCAATGAGTCCAGGCAAGGTTCAACCTCCACCTCAACTTATTGCATCATCTCTGCTTTCTGACTATTATCGTTGAATCTGAACTCTGTTCAGAAGTAGGGATGTGAATCGTTTTTATAATGAATTGAAATATCGTACAATATTTCTTAATTCGTTATATATCGGTTAAATCATGAAACGAACATTTTCTCCCCCCCCCCCCCGAATTTTTGTGAAAATCATTTTTCGTTAGTACGCACTACAAAAAAACTTTTATTTTTATTTTTTGTTACTTTTTGTAGCCGGAAAACTATTTTTTACTTTAAAAAAATGTCGATCCGTGGGAAAACGAGATTTTCCCGTGGCCACACAAACCCGAAAGCACAAACGATCGGGCACCCGATGCACATCCCTATTCAGAAGCAACATGGTTCTTTATTAAAATCAAGTAGAAATCAGGATGTTGTTGCTGTTGTATCTGAGTGTAGCCTTTTGGGGCCTCCTGGTGTATCCCTTGTCACAACCACTAACATTATGGAAATGGTAATGCCTGATGAGGTTACCTTAAAAGATATTTGGAGAATGGTTGCCAAATTGGATTGGATATTATCTCACAATACACCCCAAATTTCCATTTGTGGCAGTGAGTCAGGGGAGAAACTAGTTGATCATGATAAACATCTGGAAGTGCTAGAGAGTTCTATTCTTAAAATGAATAATGTCAATATCTTCGGTTCAAAAAGCTAGTATTTCCTCTATTAAAGGTAGCTTGTTCGTTCATAATCATTTAGAAACTTTGGAGAACGTGGCCCGTAGTAAAAACTTGAAATTCCTGAATTTCCAGTTACTAGACTTTTATCGTCCTTTGAGATGTATAAAAAGTATCTAAAAGAGAAGTTTTACAGATGATCAGATTCCATCTATATCTAATGTTAATTATTTACCAACTCAATAAACTAATCCTAATGGGATTTTAGAGGCCTCTTTGAATGTCTTCTGATTTCTTGCAATCGTCTACAGCTATTATTTCTACAAGGGCAACCTTTTAGGTACCAACGTTCCACAAGTGGAACATTTTTTCATATACTTTTAATTACTTGCAACATTTTTTATACCATATTTATACCATATTTGGGTCTAATTAACTAAGATATGTAAAAAGGGGCATCAGGAAATAATTCCTTCAATGAGCAGGATCTAAAATCAATCGTATCCTTTTCCTCTGATAGAGATAGGGATTCTATCTTTCACAAATACTGTCAGTGTAAACATTTTTCTTTTTGTGGTCATAAAATACAAGTTTTTCCAGATGTTTCTTGTGAAACTCAAAAGAGAAGAAAGCAATTCTTAAATTTAAAAGAGAAGGTGCTACATCTGGGGGCTACCACCTTCTTAAAATTTCCCTTAAATGTTTGGTTTCCTTCCAGAACAGTAATTTTGTCTTTTAAGACCCATCACATCTAGAAATGTGTATCTCAGATAAATCAGATAAGACCTAATTGGTCGGTTATAATTATGAGTCTTAAGCTGAACAAGTAGCTCATTTATCCTCTCTTTTCTTTGCTTTTTGTTTAAATATATGTATGAAAATTCTTAAAATTCTCTCCCCCATATAATGAAGACCATATATAATATTATGGGTAATGTGTGAAATTTTTTTGCATATGTATGTTTTCCTTTCATCTCATGATTTTGCTTGTATTTTTCTTTTTGAAAACCAATAAAAAAAAATGTAAATGGAAGTTTTAAAAATTCCTGAGCAAACATTCCCGTTGGTTACTAGGGTCTATTATTATCTTCCACTCTTTAAAAAAGATACCTTAAGTAATGGGAATATGCAAGTCCTTTCCCGAACTGAGCCAGCTGGATTGAATCTCACTGCAATTATTGAATCCTCGAGAGACTGACTTGGTTACTTCTCCTGAAACCCTTATAGCAACCTTTCTTATGGAGTCAAATCGAGACTGGATTTTAAAAATGTTTTTTTGACATCAGGAAACCCAAAAGAGGAGAAGGCAATTTTTGCTATTAAGGCTCAAGGTGTTACGATCGGGTGCTTTCTTTTTGCTAAAATTTCTCAGCAAATGACTTATTAAATATCAAAATGTTACAAAATTGCACAAGGAAAAAGAAAACCGCAGCTTTTTTTGAGTGATAAATTGCCTTCCATATTAACATCTTCTCCTGTTGTAGATGGTTGAGCCTTTATTTGTTCACTGATTAAACCGCTCTAAATAATATTAGGTCTCCATGTATGCCGGTATTTACTTTTTGAAACATTTTAATTTTGTCCTAAGGTTGTGTTCCTTGGATATCTTAGTTTGAGGAATAGGATTATATGAGATTAATATTTCTCTTTCTTTAGTTAAATTATTTTCATTTTCTGTAACATGGAATTGTTTATGTATTTTCTTCCTATTTCTCTCAAACAGGCCGATTCAGTACGGTGCGCTCAGGCCGAGCGCACCATTAGCCCCGGTTTACTGTATAAGAGGTAATAATAGCGCGTGGAAAACGCGCGCCCAACCCCCTCAAAACTAATAGCGCCCTCAACATGCAAATGCGCGTTGATGAGCCTATTAGTCCCCCGCGATACAGAAAGTAAAATGTGCAGCCAAGCTGCACATTTTACTCTCAGAAATCAACACCTGCCCAAAGGCAGGAGTTAATTTCGGCCGGCAGCAGGAAAGCGTACAGAAAAGCAGAAAAAACTGCTTTTCTGTACACCCTCCGACTTAATATCATAGCGATATTAAGTCGGAGGCTCTAAAGATTAAAAAAAATTTTAAAAATTCTGCCCATGGCCCGTGGGTTGGAAAACGGGTGCTCAATTTTGCTGGCGTCCGTTTTCCGAACCCGTGGCTGTCAGCGGGTTTGACAACCGACACCGGTAAAATTAAGCGTCAACTGTGAAACCCGCTGACAGCCGCTGCTTCTGCCAATAAGGAAGTGCTAGGGACGCGCTAGTGTCCCTAGCGCCTCCTTTTTACTGCGGGCCCTCATTTGCATACAGAATCACGTGCCCAGGAGAGTGGCCTGGGCGCGCATCGGGAGAGCAGGTGCTCACCTCGGAGTGCCGGCTCTCCCGCGCATTTTACTGAATCTGTCCGAAAGTTTACTAATTCAAGTGTATTGTTGGAATGTATATTGAAATCCAGTAAATACATTAAAAAAAAATAGAAAGACCACCAGCCACAGTCTACCAGCCACACATCCTGTCACTCCCTCTAGCCACACACTCTGCCACTCCCATATCCCCCAACCTGGCCATATACAAACCATGCAACACACCAAGTGAATATTTTACGATAAACTGATATGCACCTAAAATGTGCCAAAAATTTTAACTCATGCAGTGAAAACCCTGATGAACACCTATTTTTAGTACCCCCCCCCCCAAATACACCTAATTGCCTGAAAAATAAACCCTTATATTTGCAATTCATAAATCCCTAGGATTAGAAGCCCTAAATATAACCTCAAGATCATATCAAACAGAACACGGCAAAGCAAAACATCTAAACCCAATTACTCTTTTCTTTTAATCAGATCCTTGCATGCTTTCACAAATTCATTAGCCATTAAATTCACAAGCGAAAGCCTACAAAGCAGCACACTTTTAAGTCATGTATTTCTTAACACAGAAAAAGGAGTGCTAGCTGTAAGATCTATTACGTTACCAAATAACATCCTTTCTTGCTCTCCTCCTACCCTCCTCTGTGGCAGCATCTCACTAGGAAACCAACATATCATTAGCTGTTAACAAGGTTTCTAATTTGGATTCAGTACAAAAGATTTTCTATCTACCCCAGCATTTAAAATGTGAAATGTCAAATTCCCCATTCTTACACAAGTCAGCAAAATTCAACTTGCAAAAGAGAAACAGAATAAGATATATATATATATACACACACACACACACACACACACACACACACATCCCAATATCATACTGCTCCCATGCATACCTGTAATCTGTAAGAAATCCACAAGAAGACTGGTTTGACTACAGCACCTACCCACCTGTCACAAGTGAACAGGAGAGAAGAGGGAACTGTGGTAATCAAGAGTTAAAGAAATAAAAACCATCTAAGCAAAAAACAGAAACAAGGGACATGAATGCAGACCCAGGTGATGACAGGCCTATTTCCTAGTTAACATGCAAGGACATTACTATTTTGAATAGAGACTTGCGATTTCCTCTCATGATATGCTAATGCAAGAAGGTTTAAAAAAAAACCAAAAAACCCTCTCACATTTTATATCCTTTTCAGGCTCCAGAACAAAGTGTTAATGAAACCGAAGATACAGCTCCAGGGCTGTAATCAACCAACCTGGTTCAGCCCTCTAAAATCACTAACCTGCCGAGGGCTGCAGGTAGCTAACCTTCTGTGTTCCTGTCAACGCTCCATAATTTTCGTTTTATGCAGGGTGCAATTACATGGCTGGGATGAATAATGTCAGACAGATAACTTGCCTTTTCACTTTTCACAGGTGTGCTGTGTGCAGCGGCTGCAGGGAACCGTTCTAAAGTGGCCTGGTGTTCTTCGTGCAGCTGCTGCTGTTGTTCCGGTTGCACCCCAGCTGTTGTCCTTTGCTGCTCAGGGTCTTGGCCCTGCTTTGATTCTGTATCTGAACCAGATTCTGAGGTCATGGTTGGTTATTCTGTAAAAGAGAAGGGTAAAACAGTCATAGTTGGACTGGACAGAGGAGGCCTACCATTTGTGCTTCAGAAGGTAGTGTCATATTTTTCATTTATATACATACAATAGAAAGGTATTGCCTTTTCTTACTTTTTGGTTTTATATTCTTATTGAATTCATAAAGGCTTGTTACATATAATTTGGACATTAATTCTTAGAAGATTATCCTGTTCAACAGTTTACCTATACATCACTTGATTATCATCAACATTCATAAAACATTTTGAATATCTGCAGTTGAATCCTCTCAGAATAATGAACTGTAAAATTACCCTAGAATAAGCATTTTCCCCCCACAAGGTTCAAATAGATCTTGTCTGCTAACTTTCTTGAGTTCTGACAGACCAGTACAGACAAATGGGATTTCCCCCCCCACCTCCCCTTACCAGCAGAGGGAAGCAGAGAGCAAGCTGATCTGACCTGATGTCCCTCCCTATATTTATAGTCTGGTACAGCAGGGAAGGTGTCAATAGTCTCTTGCAGAAGCTGAATCATTAGGCTCCACTGTAATTAAAAAAAAAATAAATCAAACAGGGAAAAAAATAAATAAATAGTTTAAATAAAGAGAAGATCCCAATAGTAAGGATCTGAGCATCACCTCTGCTCTCTTCTCCCTGTGTTGTATTTCCTTGCTGGAAAAGAGAACTCCTTTCACTTATATCTGAAGGTATATTTATCCCTATGCCCCCCTTTTTTTTTTTTAGGGGGGGGGTGGAGTGAGTGTTTCACCTACTGCTATTATATAAAACCCACTTTTGACCTCAGATTTCTTTTCAGGGTGGGCTCTGGATTGGTCTGTCAGGAAAGACAATTAGCAGGTAATACCTACTTGAACTTTCCTTGTAGTCCTGCCACAGCAGTCCAAACAAGTGGGATGTACCTAAGCAGTACCTATCCCAGGCAGGAGGATCCTAGATCTACTTCCAGGACTTCTCTAGAAAATACTGTCCTCACACTCCTGAAGATTCAGCCTATAAATGTTTTGTAAATGCACATAGCGATGCCCATGTAGCTACCCTGCAGATTTCTGCTGGTGCTACTAATCTCTGTTCTGCCTATGATGCTACCTCCGTCCTCATGGAATGGGTTTTTAGGCCCTCTGGCACCAGCTTTCCCTTTAATATGTATGCTACCTCAATTGCTTCCTTAAGCCATTGTGCAATTGTTACCTTACTTGCTGCTTCTCCTCTGTGGAACCTTACAAACAGCATAAAAAGTCTGACAGATTTCTGGAAGTCATTCATGACCAATTGGTATCTCGAAAGAGCTCTACGCTCATCTGGAGAAAGCAAAGCTCCCATTTTTGACTGACACTCAGTCAAAAATGGGAGCTTTGCTTTCTCCAGATGAGCGTAGAGCTCTTTCGAGATACCAATTGGTCATGAATGACTTCCAGAAATCTGTCAGACTTTTTATGCTGTTTGTAAGGTTCCACAGAGGAGAAGCAGCAAGTAAGGTAACAATTGCACAATGGCTTAAGGAAGCAATTGAGGTAGCATACATATTAAAGGGAAAGCTGGTGCCAGGGGGCCTAAAAACCCATTCCATGAGGACGGAGGTAGCATCATAGGCAGAACAGAGATTAGTAGCACCAGCTACTCCACCAGACACTCCACCCTTCCTAAAGCCTGGCAAGGATACTACTTGATTTATATGAAATTTCTATAATACCTTTGGCAGGAATAATGGGACCAGCCCACTGGTGAACTTTTTCTCTTGAAAAGGTTAGCTAAGGATCCCTACAGGATAATATCTGCAACTCAGATCCTTCTGGCCTAGCAAAACACCACTAATATCAATGTCTTCAACATAAAATCCTTTATGGATGCTCTCTTCAGAGGCTCAAAGGGTGCCCTCTGTCAAAACTCTCAGGACTAGGTTTAGGTCCCACGATGGGACTTGTGGCTTCACTGGCAGCCTAACCCAGAGTGCCCCTTTTAGGATGCAACATTAAAGGGGCACCTATATATTGCCCCTATAGCACTTCATCACCAACTGAACCACAATATGCTCACTTAAGGCCCTTTAACTAATCCATCCTATAGAAATTGCAGAATAACACAACTGAGTTTTCTGTGATTTTACCTTTCCCTTCCTGCACCAAACCTCAAAGAACCTTCCAAATTCTGATACACAGAGAAGTGGAAATTTTTCTTGCCTTCAGTAAAGTCGATATTACCTCTTCTGAAATACCTCTTCTGCTGAGTCTTAAGAGCCATGCTGAAAGATTAAATTGCACTGGATCCTCCATAGATACCGATCCTCCTTGTACTATGTCTAACTGAATCTGACTGGTTCTTTCAATTTGAGCCTCACTAGCTCCACATATCATGGGAGTCTTGCGCAATCTGGGGCTTCAGCTATAACTGGCCCTGTATGGTCTGCACTCCTTCTCACCACCTTTCCTACCATTGGCCAAGGTAGGAATACATACAGTAATGTGTTTCTAGGTCACTTTTGTGTTTATGCATCTAGCCCACTGGATCTCCATTCTCCTTTTCAGCTGAAGAACTTTTGCTTTGGTGTTCTTGTATGTCACAATTAAATCCTACTGGGAGCAACTCCATTTGGTCTCAAGTTGGTTGAAAACATCTTTAGCCAGTTCTCATTCCCCTAGGGTCCAGTATCTGGCAGCTTAGGAAGTCGGCTTGTATAATTGAATGCTCCTACTACATGAGCGGCTGAGATCTTTTACAAGTGTACTTCCGCCTTTCTGATGCGGAGCTTTGCTTCACTATTTATAGACTCCTTGTTCCTCCTTGCCTGTTGAAATAAGCTACTGCCGTGGCATTGTCTGTAAATACCCTGACTGCTTTCCCCTTCACTATGGGGAAGAAGCTCTTTAATGCACACTTGATTTCTTGGATCTCCAGGCAGTCTCCGCATCTGTAGTAATTCTAACAATGTCAGGATTCCAAGCTTCCTTCTTTAGATTGGCCATCACCAGCCACCACTCGACTTTTTTTTGGAATGTTCTATCATCGGTAAGGCCTTATTGTACTCCAGGCTTTGCAGGATCATTTTGACAGCTGGCTCTGCTGCAGAAGGTGCATTTGAGCCCTTGCCCAGGGAACCACCTCAAATCGCAACCATCAGAGCCTAGAAGTTGTAAACACTGGTTTGCCTACAGGGAAAATAATCTCAGCATCTCCCTCACTTGGTCCTGAAGCTTTTGATCCATGTGTGTGTTAACACACACTTTTCCTCTCCTATCGAAATGGACTCCAAGATAAGTCAGTATTTGAGAAGGCTCCAACTGGTTTTTGTCCCCATTCAACACCCATCCCAACTTCTACAGTGGCTGTATGAAAATGTGGCAGCCCTCCAGTAAGGAGTCCATTCTTATCAACCAATCATCCAGGAATGGATGCCCTCTTATTTCCCCTGCGCAGGAAGAAATCCCTTGTGTGTTGGAGAAAAGTATAGTGATAGGACTATACTTCCATCCATCTGGCCAAGATGGTGAGACAGACAGTGAAATGCTAAGATAAATTAGGGAAGCTAACCAAATTGGTAGTGTATTAATGGGAAATTTCAATTACCCCAATATTGACTGGGTAAATATAACATCGGGACATGCTAGAGAGATAAAGTTCCTGGATGGAATAAACAAAAGTTTTAATGAGCTACTGGTTCTAGAACAGACAAGCGAGGGTGCAACTTTAGATCTAATTAGTGGAGCACAGGATTTGGTGAGAGAGGTAATAGTGGTGGGGCGGCATGGCAATAGTGATCATAATATGACCAAATCTGAATTAATGACTGGAAGGAGGACAGTAAGTAAATCCATGGCTGTAATACTAAACTTTCAAAAGGGAAACTTTGAGAAAATGAGAAAAATATTTAGAAATAAACTGAAAGGAGCAGCTACAAAGGTAAAAAGGGTGCAAGAGGCATGGACATTGTTAAAAAATACCATCCTAGAAGCTCAGTCCAGATGTATTCCACATATTAAGAAAGGTGGAAGGAAGGTAACACGATTACCGGCATGGTTAAAAGGTGAGGTGAAAGAGGCTATTTTAGCCAAAAGATCTTCATTCAAAAATTGGAAGAAGGATCCAACAAAATAAAATAGTATAAAGCATAAGCGCTGGCAAGTTAAATGTAAGACATTGATAAGACAGGCTAAGAGAGAATTTGAAAAGAAGTTGGCCATAGAGGCAAAAACTCGCAATAAAAACTTTAAAAAATAAATCCGAAGCAGAAAGCCTGCGAGGGAGACAGTTGGACTGTTAGATGATCGAGGAGTTAAAGGGGCACTTAGAGAAAATAAGGGCATCATGGAAAGATTAAACAATTAGTTTGCTTTGCTGTTTACTGAAGAGGATGTTGGGGAGATACATGGTTTAATGGAACAAAGTCAGCATGGCTTTATCAAAGCAAGTCTTGCCTCCAAATCTGCTTCACTTTTTTGAAAGGCTTAATAAACATGTAGATATAGGTGAACTGGTGGATGTAGTGTATTTGGATTTTCAGAAGGCATTTGTCAAAGTTCCTCATGAGAGGCTTCTAAGAAAAGTAAAATGTCATGGGATAGGTGGCGATGTCCTTCCATGGATTACAAACTGGTTAAAAGAAAGGAAACAGAGAATAGAATTAAATGGACAATTTTCTCAGTGGAAAAGGGTATAACAGTGGAGTGCCTCAAGGATCTGTACTAGGACCCGTGCTTTTCAATATATTTATATATGATCTGAAAAGGAATACAAAGAATGAGGTTATCAAATTTGCAGATGATACAAATTTATTCAGAGTAGTTAAATCACAAGCAGATTGTGATAAATTGCAGGAGGACCTTGTGAGACTGGAAAATTGGGCATCCAAATGGCAGAATAAATTTAAATGTGGATATGTGCAAGGTGATGCATATAAGGAAAAATAACCCATGCTGTAGTTACACGATGCTAGGTTCCATATTAGGAGCTACTGCCCAGGAAATAGATCTAGGCATCATAGTGGATAATACTTTGAAATCGTTGGCTCAGTGTGCTGTGGCAGTAAATAAAATAGTAATGAGAATGTTAGGAATTATTAGGAAGGGAATGGTGAATAAAACGGGGGATGTCATAATGCTTCTGTATCGCTCCATGATGAGACCGCATCTTGAATACTGTGTACAATTCTGGTCGCTGCATCTCAAGGAAGATATAATTGCAATGGAGAAGGTACAGAGAAGGGAGACCAAAATGATAAATGGGATGGAACTGCTCCCCTATGAGGAAAGACTAAAGAGTTTAGGGCTGTTCAGCTTGGAGAAGAGATGGCTGAGGGGGGATATGATCGAGGTCTTTAGAATCATGAGAGGTCTATAATGGGTAAATGTGAATCTGTTATTTACTCTTTTGGATAATAGAAGAACTAGGGGGAACTCCATGAAGTTAGCATGTAGCACATTTAAAATTAAATCGGAGAAAATTCTTTTTCACTCAACGCACAATTAAACTCTGGAATTTGTTGCTAGGGGTTGTGGTTAGTGCATTTAGTGTAGCTGGGTTTTAAAAAGGTTTAGATAACTTTTTGGAGGTAAAGTCCATTACCTGCTATTAATCAAGTTGACTTAGAAAATAACCACTGCTATTACTAGCATCAGTAGCATGGGATATACTTAGTTTTTGGGTACTTGCCAGGTTCTTATGGCCTGGATTGGCCACTGTTGGAAACAGGATGCTGGGCTTGATGGACCCTTGGTCTGACCCAGTACGGCAATTTCTTATGTTCTTACTGGAGGCTGTGGCTAATCCAAAGGGCAGAATTTGAACTGATAGTGGCTTCCCAGGACAGCAAAGCGCAGGTAGCGCTGATACTCTGCTTGGGATATGGAAGTATGCTTCTGATAGATCCAAAGCCAACAGGTACTCTCCTTTTCTTACTGCACAATCACCATTTTCACTGTCTCCATGCAGAAAATTCACACCTTTCAGATCTAGAACTGGAAAAGTGTCTCTTCCTTCTTTGGAACAGCAAAATAAATTGAATATCTTCCTTTTCCTGTCTCTTTTCCTGATACTGGTACCACTGCTTCCAGATAAAGTAGCCCATCTACTGTTGCCTTTACTGACTCCTTTTTTTTGATTCTTGCAAGAGAAATGAATGACTTCACTTACTGGGGGGCTTTCTGCTGCAAAGTGTATCCCCACGAAATGAATTCTAGAACCCACTGATCGAGTTATGCAGGTCCGTTCCTTGTAGTATTACTGTAGACACCTGCCGACTGGAAGAAGCAAGGAGTGGTCCAGCACATTGTCACTGAAGACCCTTGCATGATGCTGGCCCTCAGCTGCCTCTCTTCCCAGCCACTGTGCCTGCTGCCCTGAAAGGGATGCACCTGAGCCAGATACCTGGATTTCTGCACACTAGATGATTCAGACAGCCTATATTATCTATTCTCTTTCAGACAAGCCCTACTCAGCCCTCCTCTAGTAGATCTGCTTTTGTCCCTCTGGTAGTCTCTGTGGTTTTGATTCCTCCACGTTCTTAACCAACTTCTCCAGCTCTTCCCCCAAACGAGAATCTGCCCTTGAATGGGAGTCTGCACAACCTGGCCTTTGAGGATGAATCAGCTGCCCAATTTTTAAGCCATAGGAAGCATCTAGTCATGGCTGTCATCCCCAGCTGCTTCCATTGAAGCAATTTTCAGGCTACCTATCCTCCACAAATCATTGCCTGGAGCAATCAACTGGGTACTTCAAAAGGATCTTTTGAGTGCAGATTCTACCTTCCTATTCTGTGGATCCTTTAGCCTCTCAACCGGGATTGTAGTCCTTTTTATAACCTCTGCCATTGCTGCATCCACCTTGGGTGGTCCCACTCGTTATTGCAGAGGGGTACAGCTTTTCCATGGCTCTCTTGCCCTTGAATGTTATGTCAGGGTGTTCCCTTTCTGAATCAAGCATATCTAATATTGCTCTACAGATGGGGAAGCCTTGGCCAGTTTCTTAATTCCTATGAGGACTGGATCACTTCTAGGTCTTTCCTCCTTTGACTGGTCCTCATCCACAATTTGAGAGAGTGGGGCCCCCATTTTTTCAGATCTGAATAATCTAACTGCGGAGTCTGCTGCTTTCTGTCAGCTCTCCCTCCACTTTCTCTCACTGAAAATCCTCCAGAGGCTACCTCTTCTCTACCTGATAGGGAGTCTTCCTCTTGGACCTACACCTCTCCTACTTGCGGTCTAGGTTTCTTGGTCCGCTGGGCTGTTTCCATAAGGGGCATTATGGCATTACTAACCTCTTGGCTTTTTTCCCCCCTTTGACAGAATGCTTTGTGCATTATCAAAACAAATTCTAAAATAAAATACTGCTCTCCTCCTACTCTTCTGAGGCCCGTGATCCCAAATCTTCCCCGAACTTCCTTCCTCTGCTTGTGCTATATTTAGCTCAGACCCAGAGCAGCTCCTGCAAAATTGACTCTGCCACACTAGGTACATGCCAAGCCTCATATCCAGGGGCTTTCTTGGAAGTGCACAACAGGCCAAGATGTCACTGTCTTGGGCTATGCTTTCTTTCCTGTGTGTTTTTTTTTCCCAAACTTCTTATAAGCGCAGAGTCCAACAGTGCTTATAGCCAGAAAAAGAAAATACAGGAATCTTGCACAGGTTGCTCTGAGGGAGGAAGAACAGTCACCCTTCTGATGATCTGGAGGAGCCCCCGATTTAGCCAAGACTCCCACTGGGGAAATCAGCCTGATGTTCAGGCTGCTGCCCCAGAAGCCACTTCCTTCCACTTTCCTGCTGCACCAGACATCACCTATCATCTGCTAAAACGCAGAGAACTACTGACTCCCTCCCTGCCATACCAAAATATATAAGGGGGAACATCGGGTCAGATCAGCTTGCTCTCTGCTTCCATCTGCTGTTAGGGGGACAAATCTCACTTGTCAGGGTGAAAAGCAATCTGCAAGAGGAATCTGTTATTTAACCATTATATTCCCATACCCTGTGTTTCCCTTGAAAGACCACACTTCTTCCCAATAGGTCTAAAAAAAAAAAAAAAGTGATCCAACACCATTTCTTACTTTATGTGGCTGAAGATATTGTGGATCCAATGAAAGGGTTAAAAAAAAGATGCAAGTAAGGATGTAAATGCCATGCTTACACATTGATTTTCTAGTTCTTTTCAACTTTGATCTCAATGAAAAAGGCTTCACTCATAGGGTTAATGCTTCACTTTTCCCCCCCCCCCCCCACCCAGAGGCTATAGCTGATTGGTGAATTTTTGTGATTATTGTGCTCCTGGACAGACAGATGGCTTGGATCTTGTTAGAGCACCTTCAGTCCAGCTTGAAAAAGGCTAAGTATCACAGTAGTTCTTGCATCACATTTACTAATAAAAATAAATATTTCATACAGCAGACAAATAGAACATCCAATTAAAAACTTGTATAAAAAAACTTTAAAAATTTCCAAAACATCAATAAAATATTTCAAATTAGCAGACACAAACACCCAAAAATTAAAACTAAGAAGGATCTTTTAAAAACCTCTGCTCTACAAACTTGAGAACCTTTGATTTCTAGACACCCTGAGATTATTGTAAATTGGTGGAGAGGTCGGTGGGATAAATGCACACAAACTCCTCTCACTCATTCCCGCCCCCCGCACATACTTGGCCTAGGCCAACAAGCTGCATTTTTACACTGCGCTTTCAGAATGCTGGGAGACTGCCCTGGCCCCGGATCTGGAATTAGAGAACCAAGAAGAAAACCCCAGATAAATATCACTGATATACTGCTTTGATGTTAAGCCCAGTTTGGTTTGTTACCTGTACCTCTTATGATGCTAATCAAACTGTGGCTGGAGTTATCTTAGCAGGACTGTATGAGACAATTAGTGCTGTTTCACTCTTTTCTTTCATCCCACTGCACAAGATCGGGGGGGCTAAGGAAACTTCTTTTGCCAAGCTGTACCAAGGAAGCAACCCCATTTCTACCAGTTTCTGTCTACGCAGGATGACTATTTTACCTGGTGCAGCAAGGCCTTGTACCTATATCAGCCCCTTTGTACATCAGAAAAAAAAAAAAAAAAAAAGATAAGCTTGATAAGGGAGAGGAGAGAGAGAGAGGGACAGACTCACACACACACACACACACACACACACAGATTGCTCCAAAGTTTTGTGCCTGTCTCTTTGTTCTCACATATATTGACTCCCAATGCTTTAACAAGCTTATGCAAGAACTTGGAGCATGAAACATCTTTTGCTGGCAAAGAATGCTCCAGTGGATCACGTACAGGGATGGAGAGAATTCCCACAGACCCTTCCTCAGAACAGAGAGGTGAAGGAACATTATTCCAGGACCCCAATGATAATAAAGGTGATCACGGCAGGGTCCTTAGCTCTCTCAGAGGGAAGTATTCTTGGGGCAAGCTCCAGACAGTGGTGTCTCAAGCTTCTTCTTCAGACTAGCAAGATTCCTCCTCAGTGAAGGATAAAGGATTAGATGCCACCCCTGGAACTTTTGATCGGAACTCCTGAGGTGGGGGAAGCAAGAGGGACCCTGCCCCCTTGAGGGAACAAATTGACATTTTGAACAGGAGAGGTGGAAGTATGCTTTCCTCATCACCAACTGCCAGCAAGGCAATGAAAGTCTTCACTAACTCTGCTACCTTGTCTATGGGTTGTTGTATCTTCTGACCATGGGTTGGGTGAGAGACATCCTTCTCCAAGACCAGTATACATTCATTATCTTGAGAAATTTCTAATGGACTCAGAGGGGGAGGCACACTCCCTCCTGGGTCGACTGAACTGGTGGGTGCATAGACACCAGAGGCAGCTTGGAGCATATCTGATCTGGCATCGCCAGGCATGGTCCTTGCTCAAAGAGGCGAGATGGCGATAAGGAGCAGGAGAGGGACCCAGGTCCCTCTTATTTAATGCTGCAGTCTCAAATGTATTCAGTGTTTATGGAGCTAGACTTGGAGCTCAATGGATCCGATGCTGAAAACATCGACTGCTGCAGCAATCAGAAAAGCAAACTGAATGTTAGGAATTATTAGGAAGGGAATGGTTAATAAAACGGAAAATGTCATAATGCCTCTATATTGCTCCTTGATGAGACTTGAATACTGTGTACAATTCTGGCTGCCGCATCTCAAAAAAGATATAGTTGCAATTGAGAAGGTACAGAGAAGGGCAACCAAATTGATAAAGGGGATGGAACAGCTCCCCTATGAGGAAAGGCTTAAGAGGTTAGGGCTGTTCAGCTTGGAGAAGAGATGGCTGAGGGGGGGGGGGGATATGATAGAGGTCTTTAAGATCATGAGAGGACTTGAACGAGTAGATGTGAATTGGTTATTTACTCTTTTAGATAATAGAAGGACTAGGGGGCATTCCATGAAGTTAGCAAGTAGCACATTTAAGACTAATCGGAGAAAATTCTTCTTCACTCAATGCACAATTAAGCTCTGGAATTTGTTGCCAGAGCATGCGATTAATGCAGTTAGTGTAGCTGGGTTTTAAAAAGGTTTGGATAAGTTCTTGGAGGAGAAGTCCATTAACTGCTATTAATCAAGTTGACTTAGGGAATGGCCTCTGCTATTACTGGCATCAGTAGCATGGGATCTTCTTAGTGTTTTAGGTACTTGCCAGGTTTGGCCTCTGTTGGAAACAAGATGCTAGGCTTGATGGACCTTTGGTCTGACCCAGCATGGCAATTTCTTATGTTCTTAAACAGCTGCATTAGCCAAAGCGAGGCCAGATGTGTCTACGGCACCAAGGGCTTGTTTGCAGAGGGCCAATGCATCAATGGCACTAATGACTGATGTCTTGATAATGTTTAGTACATTGATGGGATTGATCCTGACCTCACCTTCAGTGGCGCTGATAGCACTGCCGGCTCCAACACATGGCACTTCTTATGCATTGAGTTCCGCAAGGTCTGCAAAGAGCTTACAGACCCTTGTTCATGGTTCTTCTGTGCTTTTCTTGTCCCCAGCAGAGCAGACCCAGAAACCAGCACCACAGTACAGGGAGCTTTGGGTGATGAGCTCCTGCTCTCCCTGGAACAGAGGAAGCCTGAAAAGGCCCCACTCAAAGAAGGAATAACTATGGCTTTTCACTGACCTGCAAAGTTTTTCCATCTTCCAGACACTATTCCTCTGGGACCTCAGTGACATCCAGCTGGAAACATAGCAGTTAGCTATATTGTAGTTTGACCCCCGACATTTTTAACAATATTGTAGCCATCTGTTATGGACATCTTCCAGCTTCACATGCAGTCTCTGAAACCACTGGATGTGGTGTTCTTGGAGCCAGACATGATAAAAAAAAAGTTTTTTAAAGGAAAAAAACTTTTTAGGGAGCACTGTAAACTGCCGTTGAGAGGCTGCAGCTCAAAGGGAGTTGCAGATTTTTTTAAAAAAGAAATACCAAAAACAAGAGAGAGAACACGTGAGAATGAACACATCCATGTAGGAGCTTGAATGAAAAAAAAAAAAAAGATTGAGAGGCTCATGAGGCAACTCCTGTGCATGCTCAGTAAAGCAAAAGCTCCATGAACTAAGAGAGAAGGGTTCGCTTGGTGCTGTTGGATGCCATCACCCACATATCATGGCTAATTCATCCCTGCTTGTCAAAGAAATGTAGAAGGGATTCAATTTCTCTAAGAAAAAAAAAACTAGATTAAAATGTTTATAGATGTAATGGGGCAAAATGAGAACTGGTTAAGTCAGTCCCCAATGAAGTAGTACCAGCTGGCAACCCTAGATCATAAAGGAATCAATTCAGAAGTAAAGAAAGAGACACCACCGAGGGCACTAACAAAGCTACCAGAAATCAACAGATGCAGTAAGGCGTACAAGCGAGTGCTTAAAAATAACCAACATGAAAAAGAGCCTCTTTCCAAACAGGGCAGGAGATATGCTGTATTACATTAAACCATATTGATTGGTCTTGCCTTGAGGAGGATCCTTGATTTAATTACCGGGTCAGCAGGGGCTGGAGATGTAGTATTCCCAGCTCCTTGAGGTGGTGGGGAGTCATGGTCAGTTATATTTATTTATTTTTTATATACAGACATATCACATTGGTTTACAGAGCAACTCATGAAATAATATGACAACGGTGTCTTATTATTCTTAACTTAATTTGGAAATCTCGTTTGATATACAGAGAAAACATGGGATGATGAGACCGGAGTGTCTTATTCTTCTTTAAAGAGCAACTAACAAACACTTGGCAACTTAAACAATTGAATAAGGTCTCAGTAACTAAAATTATGTAGAGGACCAGGGAGTGGGTTAGGGAGGAGCAACTGTTTTGGGGGCTTAGCTCGGATGTGTTACATGTAGGCAATGAAGAAAGGAGTGTGTTAACCAAGAATGTGGGGTGGAGTAGTGTGGGTTCATAGTGATCTGAGGGTGTCATTAACTCGCTGGCTGGAAGGCTTTCTGGAATAGCCATGTTTTTAGGATTTTCTTGAATGTCTGGGTTGAAGGTTCCATTCTGAGTTGTATGGGTAATTTATTCCATAGTGAGGGGCCTGCTATTGAGATGGCGCATTCTCTTAATTGTGGTAAGGTGAGCCAGTTTTGTAGAAGGAATTGTTAGCAGTCCGGTGTTCCTGGAGCGGAGGTTTCTTTGCAAGTCGTGTGGTTGGAGGGTGTCCTTTAGCCAGTCTATCTTTTCATTGTTGATGGTCTTATGCATGAGGGTTAGGGCTTTGTATTGCATTCTGTGGGTTATGGGGAGCCAGTGGAGGTCTTTCAGGATGGGGGAGATATGGGCGGAGTGTTTGCTGTTAGTGAGTGATCTGGCTGCTGCATTTTGCAGTAGTTGCAGAGGTTTGAGGGTGGACGCTGGGAGCCCGAAGAGAAGAGAGTTGCAATAGTCTAGCTTGGAGAATAAGAGGGCCTGGAGCACTGTCCGGTAGTCATGAGTGAAGAGGAGAGGTTTGAGTTTTTTTGAAGACCTGTAGTTTGAAGTAGTCCTCTTTTATTATTGCGTTGATGTGTTTTTTTAGGTTTAGTTCAAAATCTAATGTGACGCCTGGGTCTTTTACTGCGGATACAAATTGACCGTTTAGTTGTGTGATCGAAGGGTATTGAATGTTCTTTGTGGAGGATTTGTTTGCTATGTATAATATTTCGGTTTTCTTGTGGTTGAGCATGAGAGATATCGGAGTTAAGAGTTTTTGTATTTGAGATGAATAGGACTCACATTGTAATAGGGTGTTCTGTATGTTCTCTTTCATGGGGAGTACGATTTGGATGTCATCTGTATAGACATAGTAGGAGAGGCTCAGGTCAGAAAGGAGTTTGCAGAGGGGGAGCATGTATATATTGAAGAGGATGGAGGAGAGTGATGATCCTTGTGGGACGCTATGTGAGAAGGGGAATTGCTTTGATTCAATGGTATTGAGTCTTACTTTTATGTTCTGTTTGAAAGATAAGAGCCGAACCATTTTATGGTGGTGTCGCGTAAGCCAATCTTCCTTAGCCTGGATAAAAGGATATCATGGTTGATGGTGTCAAAGGCGGCAGATATGTCCAGTAATATCAGAAGGTAGGCGTGACAGACATCAAATCCTCTGAGTGCTGTGTCAGCAAGGGTTAGGAGTGTTTCAGTGCTGAGTGACTTCCTGAAGCCGTGCCTTGTGGGGTATAGTATTTTATGGGTTTCCAGATGTTCGCAGAATTGGTGGTTTACAATTTTTTCCAGAATCTTCGATATGAATGGCAGATTGGATATGGGCCTAAAATCTGCATCAAGTTGTGGTTTTTTGAATACGGCACATTTTAGGGCTTCAGGGAAGATACCTTGTTCGAAGAATGTGTTAATTATGTCTGCTATTGGTCTGGCAATGATTTCGGGGATTAGTTTAAGGGTTTTAACTGAGAAAGGGTCAAGGGGATGGGCGGCTGGGTTTATTCTTTGTATATTTTTTTTTATGTTATGGTTTTTAGTTATGGTTAAGAAGGACACCTTCTGGCTAGATTTAGAGGCCATGATACAGAGTATTGGAAGGAGCCTTGGCTGCCAGTATCAGGACCATTGCTGCAATGACCTGACTAGGAATAGTTAAAATAAAATAAAATATCCTCTAGTAGCTGTGGATGAAGTCTCACGGTCACCAGACCACAGCCCTAGCTCTGATTGAGCTGGATGAACAAAGAAGAAAGGAAGAAGTACTGAGCCCAAAACAAAACAAACACGCAGTTCATGAAGAATCGTATCCTAGCCTAGATCAGCCGTAAAATGTAAATTTTAGATGAAGAGAGTTACATGCACATGCATAGAAAACACAGGTGAGAAATGTAAAAAATTGAAAGTAGTGTAAGAAATTCAGATATAAAAAGAGTAGAATACATGCTTTCATGTGCAGTGTAACATTCTGTAAGTCACATACAAGCAAGTTATCCACTGAACGAACATTTGACTCCTCTGGTCACACAGGCCACAAAGTCAGACAGCATGCAGTATGATCTCCATCCTGTTCAGATTTCTGATTGTTGGTAAATGACACAGAAGAAACACAAAGAATGATTTAAAAAAAACCAAAAACCTTGTTCCCCAGGCCTCTCTCAATTAAATTTAATTAAACCACATATAATTAGGGTAATGGAATTTGTTACAGGCCTCAAACATTTCAGTGCTTGACTGGAGAATTTTTCATCTGAATGCCAAAATTGAGACTTCATTATTGAAACAAATCATTTTCCATTCACACCACTAAAATCCTAACTTGTAATTACAGGGCTAATTTTCCTATTTTAGGCTAAGGAGACCTTTTATATTGAATGACATTCAGGGAGTGCCCTACTGCTAGGGTTTCTTTGCAGTAATATTTGTTTTTCCTGCACAGGCTACTTGAGTTTTTGTGTTGCGTATAGGATTATTTTAATTGTTTTAACTATCTACTGTATTTTAATTATGTATGTTAATTGTGACCCACCCTGAGCAACTGTATTGGAGGTGGGATAAAAGCTTCTATAAATAAATATCTTGGTTTACATCCCAAACAGGCAAGAGAAAGGGAAAAGAAACAGGCTAGGGTGAACAGACATAGTTAACATGGAACTCCGACTCACAGCCCTTCTTCCCAGGTTTCAGCCTTTCATGTAACCTCAAGCATTGAGAAGTTGAGGCAGGTTCTGTTCTCTATCTTTCTGGACAATACTGCAGATGGATTAAGGGAAGCAGTTTTTCTTTTAGCGGATGATGCTGCCACAGAGTGAGCATAGCTAAGAAGGTGGGAGTGAGGAAGATAACACGAAATGCTAAAGGAGAAGTCAACTGCTTGGCAGTTGGCTTAGGTGCAGAAGTCCCAAGGGAGCTGTGCACGATACAAATATGCATAAGGCAAGAAAAAGACCTCGTGGGGGCGAGAGGGGAGACCGTGGAATAATGTCCAATCATTTAAAAAGTTATAAAAGACTGTGAAATTGGACGGTGGTCAAATCCCAAAGGCGTAAAAGGCAAGGGAAGCATAGTTACTAGAGAAGGGATATCTAATAGGGATGTGAATCGTTTTTGAATGATTAAAATTGTCAGATAATTTTAAAATCGTCCTAAATCGTTAGAGTGCACGATACAATACAAATGCCCCCGATTTATTGTCAGGGGCATTTGTATTGTATCGTTAAATAGGGCACGGGAATTATTTGGGGGAGGGCGGGAAAACCGGCACACCAAGTCAACCCCTAAACCCACCCCGACCCTTTAAAACCAATTCCTTACCCTCCCCCACCCTCCTGAACCCCCCAAAATGTTAAATTACCTGGTGGTCCAGTGGGGGGGGGGGGGTGTCCCAGTGCGATCTCCCGCTCTCGGGCCATCGGCGCCATTTTGGCTGCCACTAATTAAAATGGCGCCAATGGCCCGATAAAAAAAAAAAACCCACCCAACCCTTTAAATCGATCCCCCTTAGCCTCCCCCACCCTCCCGACCCTTTTTTTTTTTTTTAGGGAGGCCCGCGCCGCTAAAAAAAAAAAAAAAAAACCACCCGACCCTTTAAAATCGACCCCCCCAAAACCTTTTAAAATTACCTGGTGGTCCAGGAGACCTCGGGGGGCCTCGGGGAGAGATTTCCCGTTCCCAGGCATCAGCTGTTCTAAAAGAAAAATGGCGCCGATGCCCCTTTGCCCTTACCATGTGACAGGGTATCCGTGCCATTGGCCGGCCCCTGTCACATGGTAGGAGCACTGGATGGCCGGCGCCATCTTTAAAGATGGTGCCGGCCATCTTTACTCATCAGCCCCATCCAGTGCTCCTACCATGTGACAGGGGCCGGCCAATGGCACGGATACCCTGTCACATGGTAAGGGCAAAGGGGCATCGGCGCCATTTTTCTTTAGAACAGCTGATGCCTGGGAACGGGAAATCTCTCCCCGAGGACCCCCTGGACCACCAGGTAATTTTAAAAGGTTTTGGGGGGTCGGGTGGGTTTTTTTTTTTTGGCGGCGCAGGAGTCCCTAAAAAAAAAAAAAAAATTAGCGATGTGAATTGTAATCGGAAACAATTCCAATTCACATATCTTAACGATCAGATTTCCGCCCCCCCCCCCCCCCAGCCGAATCTGATCATTAAGACGATCTGGCACACGATTCACATCTCTAATATCTAATACTGTCATACAGGTCATTAGCAGCACCTTGTCTGGAGCCTGTACCTCTGTGGGTGCTGGTAGGCATAGAGTGGTGAATGCATGGAACACTCTCCAGAGGATAAAAAAGAAATAAAAAATTAGTAGGAGTCCCCTAAAAATCTTACGTTATAAAAGAAAAAAAGGCTACGCATTGTGATGTCTCCCCTTCCCTTTGTATCCTGTAAACTGTTATCCCTTAATAAAAATATGGAACTAAAAAAAAAAAAAGGCTGCTCCTTTCAAACAGCTCAGACACACCTCAAAATGTTCCTCTAAGTATTTCTCTGCTGTGATAGACCTCTGGAAAAAGTTTAAAAGGGAACATAAAATGAAACAATTTTGACATTGATATTACTACATTTGTTCACACTCCCCAGGACTGCTTCAGCTCCTGTCACAAAGCTGCAGGGCTATCTGTTGGCAGACTATAAACTAATTAGTTGGCAGAAGAAGAGGAAGCACTGGGTATCTTGGGAAAACCTGCAGTTTTTTTTCCACTTACTGTATTTTTTCTTGTAGTACAGTGTCAGCAAGTTTGAATTTTTTGCCTAGAATTTTGCTTTTCTGTTATATTGTCTTGAACAATCAGTGTCAGAGTGTTTTATATGGTTTTCTTTTTATCGATAGAAAACCAACATGTACTCCGATTCAGGATACATTGGAACCAAAAAGATTTTGGACAGACAATTGCCAACAGTTCCTTTCTGACTTGGCTTTAAGTCCAGTGAGTTTATCGGACAGTAGCACATACCTTTGGGGCCGATACAGTACAGTGTGCTCCGACGGAGCGCACTGTTAACCTGCCATTGGACGCGCGTTTTCCCTTACCACTTATTCAGTAAGGGGAAGAAAGCGCGTGTCCAACCCGCCGATCCTAATAGCATCCTCAACATGCAAATGCATGTTGATGGCCCTATTAGGTATTCCCGCGCGATTCACAAAGCAAAATGTGCAGCCAAGCCGCACATTTTGCTTTCAGAAATTAGCGCCTATCCAAAAGGTAGGTGCTAATTTCTTCGGGCACCGGGAAAACTGCTTTTCTGTGCACCCTCAGACTTAATATGGCGATATTAAATCGGAGGTCCCGAAGGGTAAAAAAAGTAAAGAAAAAAGAAAAAAAAAAATTTGGTCGGCCCGCGGCTGTCGGGTCGAAAACCGGACGCTCAATTTTGCCGGCATCCGGTTTCAGAGCCCGTGGCTGTCAGCGGGCTCGAGAACCGACGCTGGCAAAATTGAGCTTCGGCTGTCAAACCCACTGACAGCCGCCGCTCCGGGCCAAAAGGGAGCACTAGGGACGCGCTAGTGTCCCTAGCGCCTCCTTTTGCCTGTTTCTACCGCCGGGCCTCATTTAAATACAGAATCGCGCGCACAGGCGAGTGGGCATTCGCCCGCTCTCCCGCGGACTTTACTGAATCGGCCCCTGTTTGTTAGGTGCACTTCCACTATATGCAAATATTGTTCAAGGTTTGTTTTTCATCTTATAAATAAATTAACTAGCATAGTAAATTTGAGGTTTACTGTATTTTAATGCTAAAACATATCAAGTCCAGAATAGAGCAAAATCCTTATCTGTACCACACTTTCTCTTTTTAGTACTCCATGTCAGAAGTTGCCAACAATTGTTTTTAAGACTCTGCAATCATTTCTACTGGGAGAAAAAGATGCATTTTAATGCACAAGCACTGACACACAGCAAACTAGGGAATATATTATTGAATGCACATTCAAATAAGGCCAGATTTTAAATAAAAGCTGGAATAGAAAGTGCAATGGATTGCACATTTATTTTCTTAAAGTAAACTAAAACCATCTGTGAGGTTTTAGGACCTTAAAAGTCCCTGCCATCACACACCCCCCCATGCTGATGCTGATTGTAAGCTATTCAAGAAAAAGAAAATCGACTTGCTAATTTCTATTCATTATCAAGTCACAATTTCTTTAACTCTGGTAACCATAGTTACTAAGTAATTAAATCTCTCCCTCTCTCTACCAAAGTACATCTTCTTAGTTCAGAATATACATCTTGATTAGATTTGTTAAAAAAAAAATTACCACTCTGCAATACATCAACAGAAACATACAAAATATAATGTTCATTTCTCGACAAATATTCTGGGGTTTTTTTTTTTTAATCTTTTAAGAGACTCTCAACTTAAATTTCTGGCACATCATATGGCTTCAAGCGGGGGGGGGGGGGGGGGGGGGTATCTATTTTTGACGTCTGTCGGCTTCTTTCACTTTATACTTATGGATTTATAAGCATGTGATATGCCATATTTTCCTAACAGAGGCCCAAAGCAGACTGCATTTATATAACAAGGCACAGAGAGTAATGAATACATATAGATATACAGATACAGTAAGAAAACAGATCAGAAAGCGAGGGTACATTAGGCAGGAATAAGGAAGTGGGTGCATTGGGTATAAATTGCATATTTGTGGAGCACCCCTGGATTCTGCACTAGATGAGTTGGGAGGACAGTAGAGTGTCATGCTATATTTCTTTTTCAGCTGCACCTCCCTCTGAGGCTTGCTTGAATATGCATAAGGCAGGGATGGCGAACTCCAGTCCTCAAGGGCCACAAACAGGACAGGTTTTCAGGATATCCACCATGAATATGCATGAGAAAGATCTTCATGCACTGCCTCTACCGGATGCAAATCTCTCTCATGCATTGCGGATATACTGAAAACCTGGCCTGTTTGCAGCCTTCGAGGACTGGAGCTCGCCATCCGTGGCAGAAGGGTAAATGAGCAGAGAGCGTGGGGTGGCATTTTTGTTTGACTTTTGAAGGAGTAGGAGCTCTGTTTTTTGGGGGTCCTCTGTTCCCTGTTTTAGGCCTCAGAGACATTGGAAAATGGGAGAGGCACATTCCTGTCTGGTGGACATCTACCTGAGAAAGTGAATTATTTTCCCAGAAGTTCATTTTTGGAATTTTCTTTTCATCGTTTGTGAATCCCTGATCTTGGCAGAGAGAGGGAAAGGCCCTGCCTTGGAGAAGGTGGGGTACAGAAGACCTGTTGTGCTTATCTCAAAACCCGTGGAAGGATGGTGGCAATTCACAAGGAGTCTGAGAAGGTTTTTGCCTTTTGAGTTGGAAGGAAGTTTTTGCATCCACCCTTCCTGCCCAATGGTAGGGGAAAGGAGAAGAGCTGACCCTTTCTAGACACTGGATCTTTCCATCAGAAAGATCCTTTTCTACAAGGAGATCAGGAATAAGAAGTTTGTGACATCTGGACATCCCCATCGGAGTTGTCAACCTGGAACATAGGACAAGGACTGGCTTCTGGAGATCTGAAAGTTCACCTGGACCTCAGATAATATTGGGGAAAGAGTCCCTACTATACCTATGGGTAACCCCACCCACCGTCCTGAGACATCTATCATCTCTACAGCTCAGTAGTGAAGAACGCATTCACAGAGGAGAGGAGAGAGAAGAGAGGAGAAACTTGGAACACCCAGCCATATAGTGTCCTAGGTGATGAGAATTATAATGCTAAACTAACTGGACAGATGTGCAGGCTGGATGGGCCATGTGGTTTGGGTTTTTTTTGCCATCATGTTTCTATGTTTTCAGTTTCTGTGCTCACACATGAGTATTAAGAACTACACCCAGTGAAGATTTCTACCTCTATGCCTTTGGCCCTGTAGGTATAACCTCTCAACCAAAGAATCCACATCCCAGAGTTGCAGTGAGACTGTTTGAAACAGGGGACTACATATAGTCAAGTAGCAAGTTATGCACCAGCAGTGTGTGAGATAAGAACAAGTTAGATCAGGGATGGGCAATTCCATTTGATGGCCACAAACAGCTCTGGTTTTTAGGATAATCTTACTGAAGATGCAGTATGCATGCAAATCTCTCTCATGCATATTCATTAGGGATATCCTGGAAAACTGACCAGTTTGCAGTCCTCTAAGACCAGAGCTGCCCACTTCCCAAGTTAGACAGAGGTAGCCCAGTACAGAATTGCTACCATCCACTGTAGAAAAAGAATACTGGCTTTTGTCTACACTGCACCAGCCTCTTTACTAGTGATGTCATTGAAAAAGGTGTCCACTGTCTCCACCTGCTAATAGGTGGTGAAAACAGACATGTCTGGGCTGGTCTAGCAGCATAAAGAATTATGGAATGTGCTCCCTATTGAAGCCAGGGTGAAAATAATTTTACAGCTTTTAGAGGACACTAAAGCCTGGCACATCAGTCAGGCTATTAAGTAATTAACATTCTGGGATAGTTTTATTAGCAAAAGACTTGACAGGGAGGGGGAGGAGAGACCTTAACCCGTCTATGCGGATGATATTCAGTTTCTTAATCCAATTGACATATCTATTGAACATTCCTTAAAATTACTAGAAATTTACTTTTCTTCCATAACATTACTTAAAGATGAAATTAGTATTGAATTCAGAAAAAAACAAATCATTCTTCTAAATAGGAAAATCTCATCAGCATTTCCTTCCCCAATTGCACATCTAAATGCACATACAAATATAGAACTAATCAGAATATAGACGAGATTTAGGTATAATAGGCAGCAAACTTTCAATGAAAAAAACATCAATTTAAAAATAAAGAATGGCTATTAGAAATTAAACATATTAAAATGATTAAAACTACTCTTACCTCAAAATGATTTTAGGAGAGTACTACAAACTGAAATTTAGTGAACTTAATTACAGCAATTCCTTATTACTTAGTTTACCATACACAACAATACGTCCATTACAAATCTTACAAAATGCAACTGCAAGAATACTGACGAGTAGAACCAAATTTGAACATATTACTCCCATTCTTCAATCACTTCTCTGGCTCCCCATTAAATTTAGAGCTCAATCTAAAATTTTGGCAATTATACATAGCTCATTATACAATAACAACGTAGAAGGATTAAGAACATAAGAACATGCCATACTGGGTCAGACCAAGGGTCCATCAAACCCAGCATCCTGTTTTCAACAGAGGCCAAACCAGGCCACAAGAACCTGGCATCATTACATCTGTACACACCTAATAGGACATTAATATTAACTAATAAAGGTCTTTTGCAGATTCCTTCAGTGCTGGGCGCACATCTGAGTGAGGTCAGAGATAGATCTATTTCAGTTGCGGGACTGAGGTTATGGAACACCATTGCCAATAGAATTGAGAATGGAACTAAATACTAAGCTTTCTTTAAAAAAAAGTCTGAAAACCTGGCTATTTGGCAATGCATTCTCAGTCAAACAAAATATAACAGCAAGCTTAAAATAGATTGAAGGTCCTTGGAAACTGATATAATGGTCTTTTTGTACCATATCATATTGCAATTTTGTTTTATGAATAAATCGATTATGTATTTGTAAATTTTGCTTTTACTGTAAGCCACCAAGATTGTATTACAGATTGACAGTATATAAACATTAACATTTATGTTTCACATTGCATTTTGTGTTTGATGCTGTAAGTTTTACATTTATATTGTGATTTTAGATTTATAATTCCTTATAAAATAAAAAAATATATACATGTATTGTTGATATTGCTGTTCTCCACTTTGTGCACAATCATGGAATAGGCAGGTAACAAACATAATGGCAGAAAAAGATCCACCTATCTAGTTTGCCTATCAATACAACTGCTCAGCTCTACAATTCCTACCACTCCCTCAGAGACCCTGCCACCACTCCCTGTGCTCTTCTCGCTAAGTCTTCCACTTTTATCTCATAATGGCATACAAGAGCAGAAAAGGGGCAAACTAACGTTATATGCTGAGATTTGATGACATCCAGGCAGACTACTCAAGTTAAGATCTAATCTCGCTTGCATGAAAGATGTGATTATAAATACAAATCATTATCACCATTACTATGCAGATTGGGAGGGAAAACAGTGTGCCAGAAGAAAGGGGAAAATGGAAATCAGAATATATAATTGCAACTCAAGACTGTTCAGTGTGCCCAAGAATACCAGGGACAGCACAGAGGTGGTCCATAAAGCTGCTGAGGTGAGGGGGTTTATGGGAGAAATAAAATGGACACAGACAGGAAGAAATTGGGATTCCCAACAGGTTGGTCCATGGGGGCCAATTCGTAAGCAGAAGACTATAAGAGGCAACAATATAGTTAAGACGTTTTTTGCTTTTATTTTTTTTTAATTTTAGGTTTTTCTCACCCACCATGGTCGGCAAAAGTAGACTTAATTAGAGCATTATGCTTGTTTCTCCCTTCTATCTCTATCTCCCTCTGACTACAGTACATTCCATTTATAAGAGTTCTGATTAATTACTTTATGAGAAAGTGATTCCAGTTGAAATTTCACTATTACAAACAAGGTCTTAGTTGTTGCTTCAATTGCTATTCATTCTCTCTCTTTGCATGGTAGTCCCCTGACAATTCTGCCTTCTGGTCAGAAATTATACAGCTTTGTTAGTTTATGCCTTGACTGCTATAAGAAATGGCTTCATTTTTACTACGTTACTGCTAGGCCACTGCAATGCCGTGCACTCGGGCTAGCGCACCGCTTAACACGCAATTGGACGCACGTTTTGGACGTGCTAAAATAACTCCCGATGCAATACGGGGATTAGCGCATCCCAAACGTGTGTCCAAATCAGCGCGTAGCTGCATGTAGATGAGGCTATTACCTATTACTCTGCGATTCCAAAAATTTCCATGTGGCCAATGTGCCCCACTGTAACATAGCAAGTTTTACAAAAATCCTGCTTTCTGTGGTTCCTCCTATAAGTATCGTCATGATACAAAGTACGAAGAACCACAGAAAGCATCATGCAAAAATAAAAAGTCTTGGAAAAAAAAGTTCTGGGCACGAGGCCTTGCAGGGTGGACAGCTCTGTGGTCACCCTACCGCTCAAACGGAGAGGTGAGTGCTACCTTCTGGCTGGCCCAAGGTAGTGGGCTTGGGCGACGCTTGGTGGTTCTGGTGACTCGCAGAGGGAAGGTGCTGACACTTAAAAATGTGTTTATTCACTCCATCACAGTGCCGATTGGTCCATTCATTGTCACATGTCATTGAAAGGACCAATCCCCTTTCAAAATGCTGTCCTGAAAGGGGATTGGTCCTTTTCACTGACAAGTATCAGGGAAAAGGACCAATTCGGGAACAGCCCTACTGGGAGTGGGGAGGGAGCTTTGGCCAGGTCAGCCTGCTGGGCGCCCGATGCTTGAGCAGTAGACACACACAAGTTTTACTTAACACATCCCTTTTAGCACAGCAGCTCATTAACAAATTGCATCACACGATTTTACGCCCATGATATTGCATCGGCCTGTGCATGAATAAAGATTCTGGTCTTTGGTCTAATTTCAGGTACACCTTGACTATTAATCCAGTAGTTTAAATTTTCCAAGCCAGAACCCACTTTTAAAAATTTACAGCACTCACCACAAAAAAGGAGCAACTATACTTAAATTTCCAAATCATACTTTGCTGGTCTTAATAGCTTTAGTGTTATATCTAAAATCCTTAAGTTGCTGATTTTTTGTTGAAGTGTCCGATTATATGTCCTTAGGGGACCTACCCACAAATGTTCTGTGACTGACCATTTAAAAGCTTCCACGATAAAAGTGAAGATGCCCCCGAAATAAAATGTGTTATCCTCAGAATCCCCAATCGCCATATCATTTCTAGCGCAAACAATACCTTTGGGGCAAACCTATACAAGAATCATTAAAAAAAAAAAAAAAAAGGCTTGTGGTACTTCACAAACTAACTAGTTTATTGGAGGCATAAGTTTAGGAGAAGAGTCTACTTCATCAGATGCATTTATATACCCACCTCCTCCAGTATACTTTATGTATCTGATAAAGTGACTCCTGCTCTCATAAATTCAGAATAAATCAGTCATTTTATTCTGTGAAGTACCACCAGCCTCTTTTTGCTCCAACAGACTAACACAGCTACTTCCTATGGAAGGTTTTATATATATATATATATATATATATATATATATATATATATATATATATATATATATATATATATATGGCTATAACTGCATGCTGCAGTTATAGCCATGTGTAATAAACACAAATATCTGATAGGATTGATCACAGCTTTTTGAGTGTTTCCTAACCCAGCACAAAGAAAAAGGCTTCGGTCAGCACTTCTGAAAGTCACACTGGTAAAACTAACTCCATCTCAAAAGCTTGGTTCTCCACCACCATACATGACACAGCACAAAAAGGGAGTTTTCCATGCTAGACTGGTGACATTTATGTTTACTTATAAAATGGGAGATTTCTTACAAACCATGTACGTTTACACCACGACTGAACAGTACATGGTATTTCGCTGTGGAGAGTTTACAAATCTTCAAAGCATCCATTCATTATTAGTTCCATTAATTCAATGCATTTTTTTTTTTTTTTTTACCAGAATAAACCTCTGAACTAGCTTTTTATAGTATAATTACTTCTAAGACAGGTTTGTCTAATTTCACCCTTCTGTAAGCAAAACTTACAAACATCAATTTTCAATCCACGTGGAAGATACCCAGAATGCTTTGTGCAAAAATCCCTGAATGAAGTCACACTCAACAAGATCCCAAAAATGGGATACCAAGAACAGACCAAATTAAAGATGAACTCCAACCCAGAGGCAGGCATCCAAAACTGCTCCAGACATCGCACCCCAGGCAAGGGCAGGTGACCTTGGGAAGCACACTGGGATATTTCCAACATCGTCTTCACGAGGCTTTTCTCTTGAATGGCCTCTCCTGACAAGGTTTTGCTCCTGCATACTTTCATTCATGTGTTTCCCGCATTCACACTCAGCCCTACTATGACCAAACTGAACTTTTCTTTTTTGCCACTGGCTAAACAAACCCTAAAATGTTTTAAATCGGCTAAAACAGCTACTCTTAATGGTTTCTGTTACCAAGTCACTGTCTCAGGTGGAACATGGGCGAAAGAAGCCGAGTACTAATCAAGACCAGGACTGGAGCCTTGACAACGGGCACTGCTGCTCATAAGTTTCAAACTTGTGCTAATTCAACCCCTTTTGTACTTGTTCTTTGCTTAGTCATCTCTGCTTCAGTATTACTCCTTCCTCCCCGAACAAGAAGGAAGGAGCTGGTTTAGGCAGAAGTTCTCTGCTTGGTCTGCTCCAAGCTTACAACCTCTCCTCCACTTCCCTGCAGGCTGCTGGAGGGGAGGGGCTGGGGTAGAACAACCCTACTGCTCTGCCTCTTAAAAGGTGAAAAGAAGTGCCAAACTGTGTTCCAGGCAGATTCCCCACAAATGAAGCACTGATTTGAATAGTGTAATGTTACTATTTCCTTCGCTTTGTGTTGAACATCCTCTCGCCATACTATGGAACTTACTCTACAGCATTTAAAGCTGGCAATGCAGATGCTTTTTTATATTCCTTCCTAATATAATTGATTTCCACCTACATATCTGTAATTAACAAATTTATTGCCTGTCTTTTTGAATAAGAAATTCATCCAGAAAGGTAACAGTCAAGAGACATGTGGGTGTAGCAGCTTAACAGTTCTAGTCTGAAGGAGACATCAACAGGACAGGACTAAACGAGGTAAAATACAGACCACCACTAAAAGTTAAGTCAATAGGACGAAGAACACAATACATCTCAATAAATTCAACACAAGACTCATTATAAAACATCCCAGTTCAGCAACAGGTTGTAGCAACATGTTCAAATGGTTAAGATTGATGTACGTCTTCAGAAGTGAAAATTAAATTAAAATGCATATATGAATATTTTCTACATTATAGGGACCATTAAAATGTTTGCATAGGTCTTAAAAGATAACATAAGAGAGGATAGCACTAGGATGTGCGCACTTTCGGTGTAGAAAACATTCTCAGAGAAACATAACGAAATATCTAAGGGTAACAGGGTAAGCTGGATGTTATAAGTGGGATGACTGGTCTAAATGCTGGTATCAGAGAGATCGGATGTTTGTTACTGTGCATTACTGATTCAGGAATGCGACTGTAGGATATGGTTCGTGGATACAGTAGGTTAGTTAAAAATAAATGAATGGGATTAAATTGAAAGGATGGAAGTTTACAGAGGCAAAAAGGAACAATGCAGAAATATGTCTAGAATAAGTGAGATGGTGAGGCTGGAAAGTAACTAATGGGTAAGAGAAATAGGAAAACTAATCCCCTCCAAAGGACTAGTTCCAATACTGAATGCTGCATAGCTCGTGCTCAGATCTAGGAGAAAGTAGTAAGGTCCTTCATGGGAAATGCAGGGGGGCGGCAAGAAAGGGCTGAACAGATTCCACTTGTAGGACCCTCCTGAATATAACTCAAGAGGCCAAAGGTTTGCTCTAGGAGGATTCAAATGCAGAAATTGCCAAACATTTGGTGCAAGTTGGTGGTAGCATCTTCCCAGATGAGTCAAGATATTTTATTCAAATTGTTCAGAAAAAGAATTCTTCTGAATTCAATTCAGACATACAAACCTTAAAAAAAAAAAAACAACAAACAGTTGGTAATAAAATTGAGACTTTTAGCTGCCATATGCCTCTTTTGTACAAACTGGATATGGTCTGAGGTTCTTTCTAGTCGTGTCTCACATTTACAGTGCAATTATAGCAGTAATATCGTAAATGACAGAAAAATATGTAAGTGGTCCATCCAATCTGCCCAGCAAGTGTGGGGTGGAAATGCCATTCCATGCGGAAATGGTACATGTGAAGCTAAAGCAGCTTACTCCTTTTCTGATTTACTTGTAGGAGCAGAGTGTTGGCTTGAGGGGCTTATTTGTAAGTTTTGAAAGTACATTTTGGTTGCTTCAGGGGACCAAGTGTTTGAAGTAAAAAAAAAAAACAAAAAAAAAAACCTATTTATGCTTTTATCAGGTAACTTCCTGGAGGCTTAGCGAGTGTCTCTTTGATTGAAAAAGGTTTTATCTGCAAAGTACTTTGATAGCAAGAAATGAAAAAAATCAAAGCCATCTGTTTCAAGTTTAGGACGGATATAGATGTTCCACAATCCTTTCGTAGTAATTACATTCATCCCGTCATTCAGAAATTCCTTCAGGTGCACGACCCCCTGAATAGCTGCTCTGCCCGCCAAACAGTGCAGCTGCGGCATAAGCACTGTGTACTAAGGAGACATCAGTGGCTGATCAACTGCTGTGCACTTACTCAACCTTTGAGAAGTGCATTTGCAAGCTTGCTAAGTGGGAGCAACCTTTATGCTTTTGCAAGCAGAAAAAAAGACAGCACCATTACCTGCAGTGTCCTACTGCCCAGGAGAGAGGTATTCCCTTGCTACTGAAAAGAGAAGCAGCCAAGGAGAGAGCTCGAGCAGTAGCTGAAATTCCAACAAGGGGCATTAAGACAGGAGTAAAAAAAAAAAAAAAGTACAATATTTCAGTGCCTATTCTTAATGCATTTAGCTTTAAAAAAAGAGTTAGCTCAATGCAGTAAGCTAATATGCAAAAAAACAAGGAGTTTTAAAAAGCACATTAAAAAAAGTGTGTGCAATTAAAAAAATTGAATAGCGTGCATGCATGATGTTTAATGTGCAGAAATCATGGCTTAGGCTGATTTTGGTTTGTGCACAATAACCATAAAACATGATAGCAACATAATACCACGATTGGTGTGCATAAAAGTTGTGCAACAAAATATGAAACACGAGTTAGGGCCATAACGTTTTATGCTGCTAAGTTAGAAGCACAAAACGAGTTAAGATCATAAAGTCTGAGCCAAACGGTGGGCAGAAAACCCACATCAATCGTGTTTAATGCCTTCAATTTGTGGGACTAGAACATGGTTTATTCCCCTGCATCTTGCTTTACGGGCATAAACCATTTTCTTGCTCACATTAATTATGGTTTTTGTACACAACCCCTGTACCACAAACTCCAGGTTGAGCTCCATAGATCACCGCCCGCCCCAGAAAAAAAAAAAAACAAAAAAAAAAAACAACTTTGCTCCAACCTCTGGCCAGGGGTTAAATTTCTAGCGTTAAGTAAACATAAGTAAATCCCAGGCAACTCTCTCTGCTGAGGAGTAACAGCTAATGACATCATTAACATGGATTGGCATGGAGGAGTGCTGAACTGTACGCAGATTTTTGCGTAGTTTTATGCACAAAAAACGCGAGCATAAAGTCCTTGCTACATCAAGCATTTATTTATTTATTTTTAGATTTTTATATACCGGTGTTCCTGTATTAAAATACAGATCACATCGGTTTACATTGAAACATAAAAATTACGCCAAGAGGCGGTACATATAACAAGGTTATAGAACTTGGAAAACATGGAAAACAGGTTCGAAAAATAACATTGAGAAAATTGTATAGTCTCTTTGAGAAACCAAATCATAAAATAAGGCGTAATTGTCTAAGATAAATGTGATCTGCAGAAGGGATTGCGATGGTGAGAAAATCTTGATAGCTGGAGGTAAAAAATAATCAAAGTTCTGGAAAAGCTTGGCTAAAGAGCCAGGTTTTAATTTTCTTTTTGAAGGAAGCGAAGCAGATCTCAAGGCGGATGTCTGGCGGGAGCATGTTCCATTGGACGGGTCCTGCTAAAGAGATGGTACGTTTCTGATGTAAGGATATTGTTGAAGGAACATAGAGTGTGCCTTTATAAGCTCCTCTGATAGGTCTAGATGAAGAGTGAAAACGAAGTTGGGTACTTAAGTGGAGTGGGGATATGTTGTAAATAGATTTATGAATTGCTGTGTATACTTTATAGAGAATCCTTTGCTTAATAGGCAGCCAGTGGAGGAGTTTTAGTATGGGGGTTATATGGTCTCTTTTATTTGTATTGGTAAGGATTCTAGCTGCAGAGTTTTGAATCATCTGGAGGGGTTTGATGGATGAGGTAGGGAGACCAAAAAGGAGCGAGTTGCAATCATTGATTTTTGTTAGAATAATGGCTTGTAGAACCATCCGAAAATCATTGAAGTGGAGAAGTGGTTTCAATTTTCTCAGGACAAGAAGTTTATAGAAGCAGTCTTTAGTGGTGGTGCTTATAAATTTTTTGAAGTTAAGCTGATTATCTATCATGACGCCTAGATCACGTACATATGGTGAGTGATTAATTATAGGAGTGGTAGAAATGAGTGGGACAGCTGGGTATATTAGATTGTTATTAACGTCATGATTGATAATTAAGATCTCGGTTTTGTTGTTGTTGAGAATAAGGCTGAGACTGGATAGAAGATGATTGATTAGTTGCAAGCAATTATTCCAGTGAATCAAGGTTTTGTGTAGGGATTCTGAGATTGGGATGAGTATTTGGATGTCATCCGCGTAAATATAGTGTGTTAGGTTTAGATTATTAAGAAGACGACAGAGAGGGAGAAGGTAAATGTTGAAAAGGGTTGGAGAGAGGGAGGAACCTTGAGGGACTCCTTGATTTGCTGGGACCGGGTGTGATTCTTTGTTGTTTATCTTTACCTTGAATTGTCTATTAACCAGGAAGGACTTGAACCAGCTGAGTACTGTTCCCTTAATGCCTATGTCTATCAGACCTTGTAATAAAGATGAATGGTTGACAGTGTCAAAAGCCGCAGAGAGATCTAAAAGAATAAGGAGGTGAGGTTGTTTTTTATCCATATTAGTTAGAATATTGTCGGTGATGTGCTCATGCTGAGGTGTACGCACAGTCTAGCCCACCTTATTATATAAGAGCCAGAATTAGGTGACGAGATAAGCTGGTGGGAAGAAAGGAAGGAAAGAAAGAAGGTATTTGGGGGGTAGTAGAGATTGAAAGGGGAGGAAGAGACTGGAAGGAGTAAAAGGGACTGAAGAAAAAAAAGTTTAAAAACAATGTAAAGATAGCGTCAAGAAAAATATATTTTTTCCCCGGGTTCAGACAGAAGAGCCAAAAACTCCTGCGAGTAAAGCTTTGTAGTTGCAGATTTAGAGGCTGATACAATACAGCGTGCTCGGCTGAGCGCACTGTTTAACCCGCAGTTGGACGCGGGTTGTGTAGGCGCTACCTAATGCCCTTATGCAATAAGGGATTGGTGCCTCCACAATGCTCGTCCAACACATGGCAAAACTAATAGCGCTCATCACGTGCAAATGCATTTTGATGAGGCCATTAGTAATTCACCCACAATGCAAAAAAAAAAAAAAAAACCACCACACATTTTTACATTCAAAAAAGTAACGCCTGCCTAGAACAGGCGTTAACTGCTGAGCACTCCCAAAAATTTTACAGAAAAGCAAAAAAATACTGCTTTTCTGTACATCCTCCTACTTAATATTGCTGAAAGTTTAAAAAAAAAAGTGCCAGCAGTCAGGTTCGGGAAAAGGACACTCAGTTAACAAGCATCCGTTTCCCGAACCCCTGGCTGTGCGCCAATTAGGAAGACGGACGCCGATAAATTTGGCATCCATTTTCTAAACCAGCAGACAGCCGACCCCTCACGGGCTCCAGCTGTCAAGGAGTATATCGTTTGAGCCAAACTGTGGGCAGAAAACGTGGCTCCTAATTTGAATATTGCATGGCGCCCCCAGGAGGGTGCGCACACTTTAATTGCATCGGCCCCTTAGATGGAATTTTACAGGGCTGCTTTTATTGGTTTTACAGAAGTCTAAGTGTTAGTTCAAAGGGAACAGGCAGTGCTCTGTAGAAACTAGACAAAACCATTAAAAAAAAAAAAAAGTTAGAAACACCTGAAGATCAAAACAATGGTGTAAAGGAGTATATAGGAGAAAACCTCTGAACATCTTAAAGGAGCAGATCCAGAGAGCTGGTCTGGGCCACCTTAAGTCTAAGACAGCAGGGAATCCTGGTCCGGGCAGAGGTCCCTGAGAAGGCATATAACCAGCCAGGACTGGGAAGGAACAGGAGGGCCAGGAGAGAGAAGGAAGCTTACTGCTAAACTGTTATGTTGAAACACTACTTTTGTTGAACTGCAAACCGTTTATCATCACTAATAAAAGAAGTTTATGAAAGATTTCTGCCAGAGTTCAGCCTGAATCTTTCCTCTGGCTTTCCCAAGACCACTCACAGTGCCACAAATGACATCAGGTTCCTTATTCCCATTTCCCATGATTGTAGGATGCACTGAGAGGAGAGGATCACCTTGCTGGTGGCTGAAAGGAATCAGTAAGTTTTTGCTTGGGACATTGTCTTTTCTTTTTTTTTTTTTTTTAAGTATTGGGGCAAAGTTTACTATTTGGGAATATTTAGTGTGTTTGTGCTTTTAATAGTCAGTAAGGCAGCGAATAAACAGAAGTTAGACTATATTTTTAAACAGTCAGTAAGGTAGCTAATAAGCAGTAGTTAGTGTGTTTGTATATTATAAACAAACAAAAAAAAAAGTAACCAGAAGCTAGAAATAAGCTAGGAGCAGTGTATACAGCTAGGAGCAGTGTATACCTAAGTAAAAAGGTTGAAAAGTTCAGTTCAGTTACTCACCTTGGAAAAGTGTTGAGGTAGTGTGATTTGGTACCAACATCTGTTAATCAAGAGAGCAGTGAGTCACTCTGGCTGACTAACTGAAGTTAGACTGTATTTTAGCCAAAAGATCTTCATTCAAAAATTGGAAGAAGGATCCAACAGAAGAAAACAGGATAATACATAAGCGTTGGCAAGTTAAATGTAAGACATTGATAAGACAGGCTAAGAGAGAATTTGAAAAGAAGTTGGCCGTAGAGGCAAAAACTCACAGTAAAAACTTTTTAAAATATATCCGAAGCAGAAAGCCTGTGAGGGAGTCAGTTGGACCGTTAGATGATTGAGGGATTAAAGGGGCACTTAGAGAAGATAAGGCCATCGCGGAAAGATTAAATGATTTCTTTGCTTCAGTGTTTACTGACAAGGATACTGGGGAGGTACCCGTACTGGAGAAGGTTTTCATGGGTAATGATTCAGATGGACTGAACCAAATCACGGTGAACCCAGAAGATGTGGTAGGCCTGATTGACAAACTGAAGAGTAGAAAATCACCTGGACAGGATGGTATACACTCCAGAGTTCTGAAGGAACTAAAAAATGAAATTTCAGACCTATTAGTAAAAATTTGTAACTTATCATTAAAATCATCCATTGTACCCAACCCCAATATTTAAAAAGGGCTCCAGGGGTGATCCAGGAAACTACAGACCAGTTAGCCTGACTTCAGTTCCAGGAAAAATAGTGGAAAGTGGTCTAAACATCAAAATCACAGAACATATAGACATGGTTTAATGGAACAAAGTCAGCATGGCTTTACCCAAGGCAAGTCTTGCCTCATAAATCTGCTTTACTTTTTTGATGGAGTTAATAAACATGTGGATAAAGGTGAACCGGTAGATGTAGAGTACTTGGATTTTCAGAAGGCGTTTGACAAAGTTCCTAATGAGAGGCTTCTAGGAAAAGTAAAAAGTCATGGGATAGCTGGTGATGTCCTTTCGTGGATTACAAACTGGCTAAAAGCAGAGAGTAGGATTAAATGGACAATTTTCTCAGTGGAAGGGAGTGGACAGTGGCAGTGGAGTGCCTCAGGGATCAGTATTGGGACCCTTACTTTTCAATATATTTATAAATGATCTGGAAAGAAATATGACGAGTGAGATAATCAAATTTGCAGATGATACAAAATTGTTCAGAGTAGTTAAATCACAAGCAGATTGTGATAAATTGCAGGAAGACCTTGCGAGACTGGAAAATTGGGCATCGAAATGGCAGATGAAACTTAATGTGAAGTGCAAGGTGGTGCATATAGGGAAAAATAACCCATGCTACAGTTACACAATGTTAGGTTCCATATTAGGTGCTACCAGCCAAAAAAGAGATCCAGGCGTCATAGTGGATATCACATTGAAATAGTCAGTTCAGTGTGCTGCGGCAGTCAAAAAAGCAAACAGAATGTTGGGAATTATTATTTATTTTTATTTATTTATTTATTATTTTTATATACCGACATTTGATCTCAATTGAGATATCACACCAGTTTACATTCAGGTACTGTAGGTATTTCTCTATCCCCAAAGGACCTACAATCTAAGTTTTTGTACCTGAGGCAATGGAGGGTAAAGTAACTTGCCCAAGGTCACAAGGAGCGACAGCAGGACTTGAACAGTGGTCTCCTGGTTCATAGTCCAGTGCTCTAACCACTAGGCTATTCCTCCTCCCTATTAGAAAAGGAATGGTGAATAAAACAGAAAAATGTCATAATGCCTCTGTGTCGCTCCATGGTGAGACCGCACCTTGAATACTGTGTACAATTCTGGTCGCCGCATCTCAAAAAATATATAGTTGCGATGGAGAAGGTACAGAGAAGGGCGACCAAAATGCTAAGGGGAATGGAACAGCTCCCCTATGAAGAAAGGCTGAAGAGGTTAGGACTTTTCAGCTTGGAGAAGAGACGGCTGAGGGGGATATGGTAGAGGTGTTTGAATTGGTTTACTCTTTCAGATAATAGAAAGACAAGGGGGCACTCCATGAAGTTAGCATGTGGCACATTTAAAACTAATCAGAGAAAGTTCTTTTTTACTTAACGCACAATTAAACTCTGGAATTTTTTACTAGAGGATGTGGTTAGTGCAGTTAGAATAGCTGTGTTTAAAAAAGGATTGGATACGTTCTTGGAGAAGTCCATTATCTGCTATTAATTAAGTTGAATTAGAAAATAGCCACTTCTATTACTAGCAACTTGAACATGAAATAGACTTAAGTTTTGGGTTCTTGCCATGTTCTTATGGCCTGGATTGGCCACTATTGGAAACAGGATGCGGGGCTTGATGGGCCCTTGGTCTGACCCAGTATGGCATGTTCTTAACATGGTGGTTGTATACTGTACTCCCTTGTACATCAAGGAACAATTTTTGAAAAAAAAATTTTTTTAACACATTACTTCAGAGGCAGGCAACTTCGATCTTCAAATGCAACAATGAATATGCATGAAATATATCTACATACAATACAGACAGCAAATGTAAATCTCTCATATGCATATTTATTGTATATATTCTGAAAACCAGAACTGCTGCATCACTTAAGGACCAAAGTTGTCTAACCCCATGGTATTTCATGGCAAATGACAGTCATGCAGCTAGAGCACAGAGAAACTGAAACATATCCTGAAGAGCACTTTACAAAGCCAATTTATTTTGTATTGAAAAGTGTTAAACTAGGACTATATTTTTCCTTACAAATTTGACCAGTTGATTACATGTTACTTCTCACAAAATCATTACTCTAAAGCAACATAAGACAAAGCTCACAACATGTAAAGAAAAAAAGAGACACCTCACAAAGCTTACAATATTAAAAAAAAACCAAAACCCAAGCAAATAGCCACTCCTATTCTCAGCTTCCAAGGCTCACAATATATGAAAAGTAAACCCCCACCCGAATCTCAGCTTCCAAATGTTGCAGATAAATCCAAGGAACTACAGCAGAAATTATTTACCTACTATTAGATTATTTTATTTTTATGTCAAGATAAGGAGAGGATAAGAAAACTGTTAAGCAGATCTACACAAACTATGTTTAACCATTAATAAGCACACCATATGGCAAGGTTTAAGTGTTTAGGGATTCCCAGCAAAGCCATCAATATGGAGAAATTAAATCATACCTGTTAATTTCATTTCCATGAGTCCCACCTATTAGCTGATGGAGACAGAGGAAGAAACCTCCTTTTTCCATGACTTCACCACTAGCTATAAGGGAAGTGTAGATTAGGCATGTGCCAATAATCTTCTATCAAAGCAATGGAGTGAAAAATATCCTTGATGCCAAATTATAATCTTAACACATGAACAAAACCCCTAAAGAAGAGCGCAGAGGTACAGAAGGGTAAGTATTATGCCTCCCTAAGGAATCTTTAGTCAGGGACAAAAAAAAAAAATTAGCTGATCCATATAGGCAGCTGCTGCATTTTCAGGAGTATCATGAACTGGTCTAGGAGGATACAAGGAAAGGAAACCAACAGGCATGATTCAATTTCTCCTCACTTATCCTATCAGACCAGTCCAAACTAGACAGTGTTGAAAGATGACAGGGCCGCTCTGAGAACTCCTGCCCCCAAATGCAGCTGTGGCTTTGGCTTACACATCCAACCTGTAATATTTAACAAAAGAAAGCAGGAACACCAATTATCCTGTAGGTCCACCACAAAGGATTCTGTGCATGATGATTCTTGGGCCCTCGTGGAATGAATACAGAGCATGTCTGGAACGTACCATCCCTTCAATAAGTAGATGCAATTGCCTCCTTAATCCATCCTGCCAAGGCAGCCTTGGAAGCTGCTTCACCTTCAGGCAGATGCTATACCGTGCACTGGCTGCAGCGCACGGTTTACCCACAATTGGATTGGACACACGTCCATGTCCCCCGATTCAAAATGGGGTTTGGCACGTCCAAAACACATGTAGGTAACAGCCTCATCAACATGCATTTGCATGTGATGAGTGCTATTAATCGATTCCCCCTCCATGAAGAAAAAAATAAAGTGCGCCAGAGGCACACAATATTATGCTCAAAAATTAACACCAGCTCTGGAGCTGGCATTAAGTCTTGAGGAGCCAAAATGTGTGCAGAAAAGCAGAAGATACTGCTTTTATGTACTTCCTCAGACTTAATATCACTACGATATTAAGTTGGAGGAACTAAAATATTAAAAATGTCCCAAAACAAAAAACAAACAAAAAAAAAAAGGTGTGCTAGAGTTCAGGTTAGGAAAAGGGATGCTCAATTAACGAGCATTCATTTTCCTAACCTGTGGCTGTGCACATTAGGAAAACGGCCACACTAAAATTGAGCGTCCGTTTTCCTAAGTGGCTGGCAGCCGCTTCTCCCAGGCGCCCGCTGCTGAGAAGGTGCTAGGGGCATGCAATTTCCCCTTACCCCTCCTTTGTAATGCGGCGCCCCGGAGAGGTGGATGGGCACGCATTAAGGGAGCAGGCGCTCAATCACGAGCGCCCCTTTAACGTACGCGGATATTGCATCAGCCCACTTATGAGGGTCTCTAAACAATATGAATGGTTTGTCAGTTTACTGAAAAGGTTTCTTCACTTTCAGATACTACAGTAGGATGTGACGTATGTCCAAGAGATGAAGCATACTACCTTCACCTCGACATTTGTTATCCTGAAAGGCTAGGGAAAAAAAATGTAAATGGAAAGGTGACACATTCAGTTAAAAAAAAAAAAATGAATTGGTCAAAAAGTAACCAAATTGAAGGAAAAAACTAGGTAGGGGTCTTTTCAAGACAGGGCCTGCAGTTTCAAAATATGTCTAACGTGACAGCAACCAAAGATTTTTTTTTTTGTTTAAGGAAAGGTCTTTTAGAAAAAATTCTGCTTTAGTGGTTTAAACTGTGAACTCACCAGAGCCATGAGGACCAGCCTGAGCTCCCTCTGGTGGCTGGAAATGCTTGGTACCAAAAGTAAGTGGACTTTATTTGAATGTGCAGCTATAGAGGTCACTTTGACCCAGTCATGGTAGCAGTTAATAGCCACAACCTGAACCTTTAGAGAATTGCATGCCAACCCTTTATCAAAGCCTCTCTGAAGGAAGGCCAAAACAGATGCAATGCCCATACTCCTGGGGGAACTTAACTCTTCACAGAAAGTGAAGAATCCTAATATATGCAAAGGATGTAAGTTGTTTTGTTTTAGTTTTTTTTTGTTTTTTTTTTTTTTTTGGGGGGGGGGGGCGCTTTAGCATGGATGACAACTAGAGGAGAATATTCCTTTCTTCACAGGCAAGCTTTCTCAAGAGCCAGGCCATGAGAATGGAGTTGGATTTTCCATTGAGACAGGACTGTTGCTGAGGGGGATTCCAGTTAGTAGTTTTACCAGATCTGCATACCAAGATTTTCTCAGCCAAACTGGCTCAACCAGGACCACCATGTAGGGGTGCTCCTCTATCCTTTCAATGTCCGGCCTATCAATGACCAGGATGAGAATAGGACCACACCTCTGGAACACCCTACCAGACAGTCTAAGACTTCAAAGCAATACCAAAATGTTCAAGAAGCTACTCAAAACCTGGCTTTTCAAACAAGCCTACAAGGATGGGATAGGATAAACCTATCAAGAGGTCATCACCCACCAGTCACTCATTTCACCTAACAGCTCTCCTTACACTCTAACTTATCATTATAACCTCCTCCCTCACTGCAACCAACATCCTACCTCCTGTATATTCACCCCATCGTACCCCTAAATCTAACCGGGAAATCCACTCTACAGTCACTGCATTAAGCTAAAAGACCCCAAAAAATTTCGACCACAACTATCGATCAACCTTTAACGCGACTTAATGTCCTCATATTAGCAATGCGATCAAGCTTTTGTACCAATGAAACTTTAGATTAATTATTTCTCTAATGTTAATCGTTGTTTTATTAGCATTGTGACCAAGATCTTTACCAATGTCACTTTAGATTATTTCTCTATTGTTCCCCTGATGTTCTAATGCTATTCATTGTTATAATTGTTCCTCTGATGTTTTTAATGTAAATCGCTGTTAAAATTGTAAACCGGAGTGAAGGCCGACACCAATACTTTGGTATAAATAAAACATACAAATAAATAAATAAATATACAGGAGTCTATCTTTTAGCCAGGGCAGGATCACGGCATCAGAGCCCCTAAGCCTGCTTCCTTTTGACATCTGAAGTAGTAAACAGCCTTGGTATTTCTACGGGTCATCCTCATCTCCGTGAACAGAGGGCCTCACTGATTTAATATTAAATGAAAGACCTATCAGTTGAGTTCCCACTCCCCAAGATCCAATCTGTTTCTGCTGAGAAAATCGGCTTGGACATTAAGTTCCCACAATATGAGTTGCCAAGAGATGAAACAAGTTATGGTCCACCTAATGGAACAGCAAACTGCTATTCCAACAACTAATTGATCCCCTTACTCTAAAATATGTCTAATGGGACAGCAACCAAAAAGACATTTTAAGGAAAGATCTTTTAGAAAAATGTCTGCTTTAGTGGTTCAAACTGTGAACTCACCAGAGCCATGAGGTACATCGGGGATGGGTGAACAAAACCCTAAGGTAAGTAAAATATTAAATACTCATACAGAAATGGGAAATATGGAGAAAAAAGGCAATACTTGGAAAGCTATGTAAACTGATGCTCATAGCATGGGAAATAAAGTCCCAGATCAAGAGGAAGTCATGGAAGAAGTAGATTTAAATAAATATAGTAGCTGTCAAAGAGTCTCAGTACATGGAAAACCGTGACTGGGATATAGTTATTCCTGGCTACAATCCATTCAGGAAGGAAAGGAGGTGGCGTGGCATTACATATAAATAAAAGTATTAAAGCAACAGCATTGCTGGGCTTACAAGGTAAGGAGGTAGCACTCTGGGTTAATATGGAAAGAAGGAATGGAACATCTATTTATATTGGTGTAATATACAGGTTTCCATCACAGAGAGGATATTCACAGGATTTCTGTGAAAGGGGAGATGCTGTTGCTAGGTGATTTTAATCTTCCAGATGTTAATTGGGACAACCCAACTGCAGTATCTTCTAGAAGCAGGGAAATCCTGGATTCTTTGCAAGAAGAACTGTTTTGTCAACTGGTAACGGAACCCACACAGAAGGAGACAATACTGAACCTGGTGGTTACCAATGGAGACAGTATTTCTGATATTGCAGTGGATGATCATCAGGAAACCAGTAACCACCAGATGGTATGGTTCACTATTAGGACAAAAGAGATGAAGGTTCATTCTAAGGTAAGGGTCCTAGACTTCAGGAAAACTAACTTTTTCAAAATCGGAGAATACTTCAAGGAGTCATTAGCTGGATGGGAAAATCTACGGGAAGCAGAAGGGCAGTGGACAAAACTAAAAGGAGATACAAGGGCATCTAATCTTTTTTGTTAGGAATGTGAAAGGAAAGGAAAAAGACTTGTGATTGTCTAAAGTAGCAGCTAAAAAGGTAAGGTAAAAAAGGTTAGCTTTCAGAAACTACAAGAGATCACAAAAAGAGGAAGACAGGCAAGAATATCTGGAAAAATGAAAAGAAGCTGGGAAAGTAGGCAGGAATGTAAAAAATCGAATAGAATTAAAAATAGCAAATACGGAAATGAGGGAGACAAGACCTTTTTAGATATTTTGGTGACAAAGGGAAGTGCAAAAGTGGCATTGTGAGTCTCAAAGGGGAAGGGGAGAAAGATGTAGAGGCTAATAAGGAAAAAGCAAAATTGCTTAAATATTTCTCTTCAGGTGTTCACTGTGGAAGGACCTGGAGCACGACCACATAAAACAAAAACAAATAAGATTGGAAGTAAGGTGAACCTCAATCGATTTTCAGAACAGTGTGTTCATGAGGAGCTAACTAAACAAAGTAGATAAGGCAATGGGACCGTGGGTACTAATGGAACTTAGAGATGTTGGCAGCTCCGCTGGCTGACCTTCTGAAGTCTTCCTTAGAGTCTGGAATTGTTTCAGAGGATTAGAAAAGAGAGGATGTGCTTCCTATTCATAAAAGTAGAAGTAAGGAGGAGACTGGCAACTACAGGCCAGTTAGTCTCAGCCTTGTGGTGAGCAAACTAATGGAATTACTGCTAAAACACAGATTAGTGCAATTTTTGGAATTCAATGGATTGCAAGACCTGAGGTAGCATGGTTATACCAGAGATAAATGTAGTCAGACAAATCTGATCAATTTCATTGATAGGGTGACCAAAGGGTTGGATCAAGGGAGAGCACTAGACTTGGATTTCAGCAAGGCCTTTGACACAGTTCTGCACAGAAGATTTATAAATAAATTGTACATCCTTGGAATGGATTCTAGAGTAACTGACTGGGGTAGAAACTGGCTGAGTGGGAGGTGAAAGGGCAGTGGTAAATCAAATTTTCTTGGAGGAGGAAGTTGTTACTAGTGGTATGCCTTAGAGATCAGTCCTTGGACTGGTTCTTGCAACATGTTTTTGAACGACATAACAGAAGGATTTGTCAGGAAAGATTTCTCTTTTTGCTAATGATACCAAAATATTTTACAGGGTGGACAGCTAGGAAAGTGTGGGAAACATGGAGGAGGGATCTGTTGAAGCTAGAGGAATGGTCTAAGGTCTGGCAGCTAAGATTTAATGCTAAAAAATGCAGAGCAATGCATTTAGGATACAGAAACCCAGGGGGAAAGGTACAATATTGGAGGTAAAATTTTTATATGCACAAAGAAGGGCGGGATCTGGGGGCAATTGTATCTGATTATTTTAAGGTGGACAAAAAGATGGATAAAGTGATAGTAAAGCCAGAAAGATGCGTGGCTGCATAGGGAGAGGAATGGTCAGCAGGAAAAGGGAGGGGATATTGCCCCTGCATTAGTTCCCTGGTGAGACCTCACTTGGAAAACTGTGTACAATTCTGAAGACCGCATCTTCAAATGTATAAGAGGATGGAGTTAATAGCCACCCTCTGGATCAAAATAGTCGGTGGTCTTCGTTCTAAAGCACATGAGGATATACATATCTAAACATGTATATCCTAGAGCAGCGCTTCTCAACCGGTGTCGCAACGTGTCCCACTGCCCCGTTGTACTTTCCTTCTCCCTTTTTCCAGGCCCCACAGGCCAACTGGAAGCCTTTCTTCCTACCCCCACTGCCCAACGGGAAGCCTCCTTCATTCTTCCTGCCCCCAAGCAGGCCAATCGGAAGCCTCCTCCCTTCTACCTGCCACTGGGAGTAGGAAAAAGGGAGGAAGCCTTTGATTGGCTGGTGAGGCAGGCATCGCATAGCCTGGGGGGTGGGAGGAATGACAGTGTCAAACCCTGACAAAGCAAGGCCGCCACGGGAGCCCATCCCCCGTGGCGGCAAAGAGGAAACCTGACCCCGACCAAGCAAGGCCGCCACGGGAGCCCATCCCCCGTGGCGGCAAAGAGGAAAGCCGACCCCGACCAAGCAAGGCCACCACGGGAGCCCATCTCCATGGCGGCAAAGAGGAAACCTGACCCCGACCAAGCAAGGCCGCCACGGGAGCCCACCCCCATGGCGGCAAAGAGGAAACCCGACCCCGACCAAGCAAGGCTGCCACGGGAGCCCACCCCCATGGCGGCAAAGAGGAAAGCCGACCCCAACCAAGCAAGGCCACCACGGGAGCCCATCCCCGTGGCGGCAAAGAGGAAACCTGACCCCGACCAAGCAAGGCCACCACGGGAGCCCATCCCCGTGGCGGCAAAGAGGAAAGCCGACCCCAACCAAGCAAGGCCGCCACGGGAGCCCATCCCCGTGGCGGCAAAGAGGAAAGCCGACCCCAACCAAGCAAGGCCACCACGGGAGCCCATCCCCGTGGCGGCAAAGAGGAAACCTGACCCCGACCAAGCAAGGCCACCACGGGAGCCCATCCCCGTGGCGGCAAGAGGAAAGCCGACCCCAACCAAGCAAGGCCGCCACGGGAGCCCATCCCCGTGGCGGCAAAGAGGAAAGCCGACCCCAACCAAGCAAGGCCGCCACGGGAGCCCATCCCCATGGCGGCAAAGAGGAAACCCGACCCCGACCAAGCAAGGCCGCCACGGGAGCCCACCCCCATGGCGGCAAAGAGGAAACCCAACCCCGACCAAGCAAGGCCACCACGGGAGCCCATCCCCGTGGCGGCAAAGAGGAAAGCCGACCCCGACCAAGCAAGGCCGCCACGGGAGCCCATCCCCATGGCGGCAAAAAAAAGAAGGCCTGCTGGAGTAAAGCTGCGGCGGAACTGGAACCCATCCCTGCAGTGAAGGAAGAAGTAGTTTTTGGTGAGAGCTTGTGTGTGTGGGCGTGAATGGATGCTTGGGTGAGAGCTTGTGTGTGAGAGCATGAGTATGAGAGAGACCGAGACTGGTCAGGGGGGTGTGTCTGTGTGTGTGAGACTAGATGTGGGTGCTAAGGAAGAGGACTGTGAAGACAGAGCTTCAGCAGCCCTTGCTGCTTCTGGTGAGTGCTACTGGCCTGGAAGGGAAAGGAATAGGAGGGTTGCTGGAGAGGGTACATAATGGTGGCTTTTTACATGTATTTTTCTAGATTGACTGCTATTTTAATTATTGGGTATTATGCGATGTCTGCTGTTTTGAAATATTTTATTATATTTGGACATGTTTTAATAATTTTTATGAGTTTTTAATAGTTGGATGTTATTCTGTTCAGCAGCTGTTTTGTAACATTTTTAGTATAACTTTACAATTATTTCTGTGTGGGGCTCTATAGCAGCTTGGCTTATTCTGTTTTCCCAATAGGAAATGTATTAGTGTTTAGGGCCTGGTTTAATAGTTGTATTTCTTAGATAGGGTTGTTACTGTTGAGTGTGTTCCATAATACAGGTGTAACTTTGTGCGGGTTAGTTTCTGTGCATTATTGCAAATCCTGAGAGTCTGTTAGGTGCTATATTTCTCTTTCCATTTCTCCAGGTTTTTGCTGCATGCAGAGTGGCTTTTTTGGTTTTCCATTCCAATTTCTGTCTCCATATTTATAATTTGTGGTTTTTCTGTACTTGGTGAAGGGTGTGTGACAGAGGTGAAGTATTTTACTAGCATATAGGCATTTGTATCAATCTTATTTGTTGTGTTTTCTCAACAGGATATGCATTAGTGGAAAATTACTGTCTTTTCATAAGGAAGGCTATTGTGCCTGGTAGTAAAGGGAGTTTGTTTCGCTTTTACTGAGATGTCATCAGAACCAGAATATCTTTTTTGTACGGCGAGTTGTACAGGGTAATGCCCTAGATCTGCTCTGCACTCATTGCTGGGGGTTGAGGGGATTCCTGTTGATGCAGAGTGCATGTTTACATTTAGCCCCATGATGGTCACATGTTCAGTGTGTCACGCATGTGAGAACCATCTGTCAGGTGTGTCCCGGCCAAAAAAAGGTTGAGAACCACTGCCCTAGAGGAAAGGTGAGATGGGGCAATATGACAGGCATTCAAATGTCTCAAATATTTCCATGCATAGGAGGGTGAGCCTTTTTCAATTGAAAGGAGGCTCTAGAACAAGGTGTTATGAAACGAGGATGAAAGGGGGTAGATTCAGGAGTAATCTTAAGAATTTCTTTACAGGGTGGGTGTTGAATGCATAGAACAGCATCCTAGTGGAGGTGGTATAAACAAAGCCTATCTGAAGTCAAGAAAGCATGGGATAAATACAGGGGATCTGTAAGAAAATAAGAATTATAATGCTAAATTAATTGGACAGATGAGTAGACTGGATATGGTCTTTTTCTGTTGTCATGTTTCTATGTTTCTGTGTTTTCCAAGACTTAAAGCCCTTGAAGAACCAAGACCTGCCATCAGCAAATCAATGGCAGGAAAGGAAGACTCCTCATCCCCATTCAGACTGAGCAAAAAGAGCCTGTGTTGGTAGGGACGTGCCAGTTCCTACGGCCCCAATTCATAGAGGCAGAAAGAGTAAAGTGCAACTATGAAAGCACTGCCAGGAAGAGGGAGGTCATCTCTCTGAAGATCCCCCCCCCCCCCCCCCAATAACCATTTCCCTTCTTAGGAGGCCGCTTCAAATGCTCAGATGACTCTGGTTCCGGCCCATTTTCTTTTTCTTTCAAAAAAAAAGGATTTTTGGCAGTACTTGCCACAAGCAAAGGAAGGAAGAAGAGAGAGCAGAGGGAGGGACTGGGGAGAAGGCTGATGCCTGTGATTTCCACACCTCCCTCAATTGGGAAAGATCCCTCTCCTACCAGGTGCCACCAGACCAAAGGGCCTGGAAACCACCTAAAGGGCAATCAACCAGGACCACCAAGGAACCCAGAGGCTTGTCTGGCCAGAAAATCTACCCCGGGAGAACTGCTCAGCAAAGAAAAATCAGCTCTATCCAGAACTGCTGCCCAACCAGGCTAACGTTTTAGGCAGTTGAAAATCTTGCTGCCCTAGTCCTTGTGGATCCACCAACTTCTGGAGACAGATTTCCAGCAAGTGCCTAGTCTGCACCTCCCTTAAAACCAGTGATAACATCATAGAAAGAGAAGTGTCCTCTATATCTATCAACTGATAGGCAGTGTAAACCCACTTGTCTGGACTGGTCTAGTAGGATAAGGAAGGTCTTACTGAGTAGCTGCATATCCACATACAAAAAATATATTTTTTTTAAATTATATTCATAAACTTTAGGACCTTATTGTTCAGAGTGGAGACTACATTCATACTCTATAAGAAACCAGGTTCTATTACGGACTGCAGTTCATACAAATCTAAGCAGAACCAGCCGTGTATTAGAATTTTCCCTCTTGTGTTGCCTCAGTAATGTATCCAGAACTAAAATACAAGCACTTACTGAAGTAATTCCAGGACCACCAGTTCTATTCTCAGGAAGCATGGTAAGTCAGCACTAGTCAATTTTAGCATCAAAGTCCAACAGCCAGAGAGTGATGGTTAAAATCCCCTGAATCTTTATTAATCGGGGATCATGAACTGAAATAACAAGGAAGGACTGACTCAGGAACAATATCAAAAAATATTTTTTCACAGAAAGGGTAGTGGATGCATGTAATGCCCTCCAAGAAGAGGGGGTAATGGAATTCAAAAGGGCATGGGAACCTCTGGTGTTTATTCTTAGTGTCTAGAGGATGGAAATAAAGAAAATGGGTACCTTTTGTTAACTTTAGGTGGAACATTTCTGAATGGAGTTAACCTGCATGAAGTGGCAGTTACTACCCTAAACCACTTGCCGGGTAGACTAGATGGAAAATTAGGTCTTTATCTATCATGTGTTACTGTAAATTGATAATGGGAAGGAAAAAAAAAAAAGGTAAAAAAAAAAAATGTTGATACTAGTTGATTCTAGAGTAAACAAAAAGCATGACAGTGAAACCACAAAGAATGGTGCAGCCAGGATATAACTAACAAACTACAACTCTCCAGACACCAACTGGTTTGATGCCGGCAGGCCAGCAATGACTGAGCACATTCTAACAAAGCCACAGGGACCTAGCCAGCCAGATATTCAGATAATCTCATTCTGGTAGTTATTTAGTTGATGGTAAGGTTTGGGTGGAGCTTGGTGTTGGATTAAGCACAATGATTTGTACACAAATCTCCAGGATGGTAGAGACATGAAGAGGAAGCAACAAAAACTGACTTGGAAAAGCAGCAAATAGCCAACAAGTGGACTAGCAGTCTAAACTGAGATAATTGGGCAGACTGGATGGGCCAAATACATTAGTATGACAGAAACATAGAAACACAAAAATGATGGAGGGAAAGGACCAAATGGTCAATCCAGTCTGCCCAATAAGCTTAAGGTAGTAAACTGCCACTCTATGCAAGTTACTCCCATGTTTCTCTTAAGGGTAGTAACTGTTGCTCTGTGCAGTTATCCCCAAGCCTTATGTTACCCATAAAAACTGCAGCTAGTAACATGTTTTTACTGGGTGATGAGATTTCTTGAAAATTCAGAGTGTTGCTTGACTTGCTTTGCTTATGGACTTGGCTGTAGAAGCAGTCCTGTGCTTTTTCCCTTATGTCTGCATATCAGTACCCAGACCGTGGCAGTCAGGCCTTCTTGGTTGTTGTCTATATCCTAGTCCTCTTTTTCCCTGCCATTGAAGCAGGAAATGTTGCAACTGCATTAGAATCAAGGCATATTGGTTAAGGGCGGTGCTCTCCATCATGCCTTCTGTTAAGTGTAGTAACCACTGCACCAGCACTTTACCCCTCTGCACGTTTTTCTCATTTCACTCCTCTAGCCTTTAGAGATTATAGCACTTCTCTTCTCAGCTGAAAAAAAGGTATTCTGAAGTGCAAAGCGAGAGAAAGTGGACACCTTTCATTAAAAAAAAAAAAGACTGAAGCAAATTTAAATTACACATTCCATTTCCAGGAAGGGAAGACTTGCTTGAGGTGTCAAGAAAGATCATTCCAAATCATATCAAAATATAAAAAGAAAAAAAAAATATTAGGAGGCAGCAGATAATGGGAGGGAAACAGACACAGAACAAGAATGCATAATGTTATATATCTCCTGGCAGATGTGAAAATCCAAACTGACATCCAAACCAGAATCTCCAGCATATAATTAATTCAAGCAATTACACAACTAGAACTCAATGAGTGGATCAGGATCTCTTACACAGCAACATATGTGCCAATGCATTTTGCATCACTGAACAGCAAAAAAGCCATCAGAAAAATCAGCTTTTCTGCACCCAAATCATGGCCCTCTCCAGCACTGAGCAGGTTTCTAATTCTCCTCGTTTAAAATGATTTGCTTTGCACTTCTTCAGCAAGTTCAAATGGCTCAAGGAAATTATTCTGATCTCGTTGCTTTCTGTCGACCTTTATCTCCTTTTTCGTGATTGATGAAGGCTAAAAGGAGTTCGTGCTCCAAGAGCTCAATGGCCTAAGTGAGTTTCTTGGGAAAACCTGGAGTCAGGGCCTAATCACTCTCTTGCTCAGAAAATAAAAAACATTAGTCCTATTTTTCCACCTTCTCGCAAATGTACTCTTTGTACTGGGTAACGAGCCAGATGAAAGCTTCCATTAGCGGTTTATGAGGCCATTGGAGTCTCAGGATTTTACTTATCCAAGGTGTATATCGCAGTTCTGACTGAAATAAAGTGCAGTTGCTGTACAGATCGGCATCTCCCCTTCCCCTGTTTATTTTGTAAGCCAAGAAAATGCTAAAAATGAAGTGAATGTCAGAATCTTGCTTTTCATTATAACCTTCCCCTGTGTAGGTGAAGATGAGCTCTGCACTATGACCCTCTCCCTGATGGCCAATAAACAACGTTAAAAAACAAACAAAAAACCAACACACAGAATCACTGCAAAACTGAAGGAACATATCAGGAAAATGTGCTACAGCACCATCAAGAAAATCTATCAAACAAGGACATTTCAACCCTGTGCATGCACATGGAGGTCATTGGTAGTATTTGTGTTAAGAAAAAAAAAAAAGTAGTTATAAAGACACTTGAAGGTGACAAACTGCAAATCATACAAATACAAATCCTTTCCCTCCATTTTAAGTATTCCAATGGTTTCTGATGCTTGGTTTAACACCGAAAGAGACCTGAACTGGTAACAAAAGAATTAGCAGCCATTTAACAGTTCCAAGGTCCCAGAAATCATACACGACGAGGACGCTTCTAAAAGTTGAAGAAATAACCTAAGAATATCAGCACATATATTTTTTTTAAAGGCCAATAATTTATGTAGTAAAAAGACAAAGGTAGACACAGAATGTAGACTTCACTTATACATCACTTCTATAAATTCACTTCTGTTTTCCATCATGGGTCTTATGAATTAGTATTCACTTTTCTCTCTGGCCCAGGGATGGATTTTAATACTAGATCTCTTCTGCAAAGAACTATTCTAAGGCCTATAATTTTTTTGTATTTTATTTTATTTATTTTGTTAACAGCTCATAGTATCCATTTGCAGTATATGCTAAGCACGATATTTCTAACTGCATGTTTTATGATATTTTATTACCACCAGCCATCTGCTGTGTGTCATATCAGGAGTCGAGATTCATGTCTATTTTCTTTTTTTCACTTCAGCCAGTGACGATATAGCGCTGTTAGTAGATATGAGAGTTATTAGATGTTTTATGTGCTTCTGTGAGTTCCTCAGCAGCAAGTCAAATTTTGTAAGTGAAGAAATAAATATGGACATCCCCGAAGACAGATCTAGTGTTACAGACAAGCCTCTTAAGGGTATCCTAGGACCTGTAGTAACAGGAAAGGATGATGTTGTCCTCCCATCAGTAATTTCAGCCACTGTTGTCAATGTTACCCACAAGAAACCAAACTGGTTACGGGGGATGTAAAAAAAATACTGCAAATCAATCGCGTCGGACAAAGCATTGAGCAATCAGGTGACTGGAACAGCACCGTTTCCATCTGTTTTACAGACGCCTGATCGACTTCCCTATGAACCTTCATTGGTATGGAATTCCCCAGAAGAGGGTGGCAAATATCAAAATCCAGTTTAAACCTTCACCTTTTTTAAATGGCTTTTAAAATTCTAAATTTTTCTCTGCAATATTTAACAGCTTTTTTTATGCCGACATTCGTGGGTACATCATATCGGTTTACATTGAACTAAGAGAAATACAGAGAACAGGGACGGGGGAGCCACACCAAGGGGGGGGGACTAAACAAGGAAAAGGCAAAAGGAGCAATAAACATGGAGTATAACAGAAATAAGAATAAAGTAGAGAATAAACATAGGAAAAAAAATATAACCTTAATTAAAGTAGTATGGCATAAAATAAGAATAAATAAAAGGGAAATAGGGGGGGGAGGAGCAGGGGGGGAGATCAGGGAGGATTATGATGGGAATGCCTGCTTAAAGAGCCAGGGTCTTTAGCTTTTGCCTAAATTTGTACAGGCAGGGTTCAATGTGAAGTTTAGCTGGTAGGGCATTCCAACGGGTGGGACCTGCAACTGAAAGGGCTCGTTCCCTCGTGGAGGAGAGGTGGGCGTTCTTAAGGGGTGGGGGTGTAGAGGGTGCCTTTGTGGGTGGTTCTGGCAGGGCAGTTATGGAGAATGAATCGCAGGGGCTCTTCAATAAATACACTTCTCTCGGTTTGTCAAGTAAGCTAGTCTTGGCTGGAAGCTCCATGGAGCAGGGTCCGTCTCTTGTTTGTAGAGCACTGCATTTGTCTAGTAGCCTTTAATAACGAGTCGTAGTAGTAGTCATAGTAGTAGTACAAGTTTGACTGAGGCCCTTTCTGAGCAAGTTTTCTGCATTTGTATACTTAAGAACATAAGAACATGCCATACTGGGTCAGACCAAGGGTCCATCAAGCCCAGCATCCTGTTTCCAACAGTGGCCAATCCAGGCCATAAGAACCTGGCAAGTACCCCAAAACTAAGTCCATTCCATGTTACCATTGCTAATGGCAGTGGCTATTCTCTAAGTGAACTTAATAGCAGGTAATGGACTTCTCCTCCAAGAACTTATCCAATCCTTTTTTTAAACACAGCTACACCAACTGCACTAACCACATCCTCTGGCAACAAATTCCAGAGCTTAATTGTGCATTGAGTGAAAAAGAACTTTCTCTGATTAGTTTTAAATGTGCCACATGCTAACTTCATGGAGTGCCCCCTAGTCTTTCTATTATCCGAAAGAGTAAATAACCGATTAACATCTACCCGTTCTAGACCTCTCATGATTTTAAACAGCTAAGACACCGTTAAATTAATAATAATTCAACATGGTTATATAAAGCAGGGCTAGAAAAATCCCAGGTACCTAAAATGCAGCATCCACTTAGGGTGAGCAGTTGCCTCCAGGCCATGGGCTTGAGGAAAACAATGCCAGCAGGTAGAGACTGGAGAGAAGATTTGGCAGAGTTCCTAGGGTGGGAGGGGAGGAAAAATGCTAGAAAAGTGACAACAGTCAAAAGTACTTTGGAGGATGGGGGGGGGGGGGGAGGAGAGGTTAAATAAAATATATTTCACCCCCCCCACACACACAAACACACACACACACACGAAGAATGAGCTAAAGAAGGAAGGGAGAAAAAAAATATGGAAAAATATTTTGCCTGGCTTCTAAAAATTCTGGGCTTATGTCCTTGTCTTCATTTTTATACCACCTAGGATATAAGGGATTCACAAAAAATATGGAAGAATTGATATAAAAGGTCCAAGTTGGTAAAATAAGAAAAATAAATGTTGAGAAGAGTCCTTTTGCATTTTGGGGGTTTTGTGGCTGGGAGGGGGGGGGGGGAGGGGACTTTTGTGGCTGGGAGGGGGGGAGGACTTCCTAAACCTGTCTTGGGGACCCCACAACCAATTGGGTTTTTAGGGTATCCACAATAACTACGCACGAGCTAAAAATATGCAGTATATTCACATCTCATCCATTTTCATTGTGGTTACTAGGGATGCACTGCCAGGAAGCTCTCTTTTTTTTTCTGGTTTGTTCTGGGATTTTCCATTGTCTCTTTTTTTCGTTTCTATTTAATGCACACTGGGAAAAAAAAACAAAAACAGATGAAAAACAAATGCACATCTCTAGCACATCCAACAGACTTACCCTAACACACCATCTCACATCCTTGCCGCAACAAACCACAAGCCTGGATTCATTCGAGCTCACTTCTTCACTGGAGATTGAAAACACACTCAAAAAATTCAAACCTTCCTCCCACCCATCTGACCCAATACCAACAAATCTCCTCATCGCCATACCAAACACCATCTCAAAACCAATTGCAGAAATTATCAACACATCCCTTTCTCAAGGTTTAGTTCCTAACCAGTTAAAATTGGCAATACTGAAACCATTACTAAAGAAACCAAACGCTTGCCCATCAGACCCAGCTAATTTTAGACCCATCGCAAACTTACCACTTACCGCCAAACTGATGGAAAAAATTGTCAACAAGCAACTGTCAGATTATTTGGAAGATCATAACATTCTATCCCAGCTCAATATGGATTCCGAAAACGCCTAAACACCGAATCGCTCTTACTATCTCTCACTGACACAATCCTCGTTAATCTGGAGAATAAACAATCTTACCTGCTCATTCTTCTGGATCCTTCCACTGCATTTGATACGGTAAAACACTCTACTCTAATAGACCAACTAGCCAACATAGGGATCAAAGGCACAGCCCTTAGATTGTTCCATTCCTTCTTAAGCAACAGATTCTACAAAGTAAGGATAAACAACAAAGAATCGCATCCAATCCTGTCAGAGCAAGGAGTCCCACAAGGATCATCACTTTCACCCACCCTCTTCAATATCTACCTCCTCCCTCTCTGCCATCTACTCTCAAACCTTAAGCTTACCCATTACCTCTATGCAGACGACATACAAATCCTCCTTCCGATTACAGAATCCCTTCAAAAAACCATCACGTACTGGAACGAATGCCTACAGCCCATCAAAAACCTACTCTCAAGCCTCAACTTAGTATTGAATGCTAATAAAACCGAAATGCTCATTGTCTCCCAAGATCCACGCACTATCTCTTCCAGCCTTTCTCTACCAAACACAAACAACTCGTTCTCATCTGAAGTCAGAGACCTTGGAGCATGGCTAGATAATCATCTAAACCTAAAAAAGTTCGTAAACAATACCACAAAGGACTGCTTTTACAAACTGCAAGTCCTCAAAAAACTTAAACCCCTCCTTCACTTCTCCGACTTCAGGCTAGTACTACAATCCATCATTCTTTCCAAGCTCGACTACTGCAACTCCCTGCTACTAGGTATTCCCGCCAACACTATCAAACCATTACAGATGGTTCAGAATTCAGCGGCTAGAATTCTAACTAGCACTAACAAAAAAGATCATACCACCCCAATCCTTCGGAACTTACATTGGCTCCCCATTAAACAAAGGATACTCTATAAGGTACTCGCTATCATCCACAAAGCGACTAACAAATTAGCCCCCATCACATTAAGCTCTCAACTCCAACCGCACACTTCCTCCAGACCAATCAGAAGCGCATACAGAGGAACACTGCATGCTCCGCAAATAAAATCATCATTGAGCAAACGAGCGCTATCTTCAGCAGGCCCACACCAGTGGAACACGCTTCCCCCAGATCTTAGACTAGAACCCAGTCATCAAGAATTCAAAAAAAGACTGAAGACTTTTCTCTTCCAACAAGCTTTCCCAGACGCTTAATCTTACGGTGACTGACAGACTTCCTAATTACCAGGTATCCCTTAACTATGGACACTGTATCAAGTACTATTTTTAAGAATCTGCAACTGGACAATTATCTTTGAGTTCAAAAATTCACTTTATTTCATATATATATTAGGCACTGCTTATATTTATTCTACGTTAAATAGTTATACTTCTTATATAAAATATTATATTTCTTTATTTATTACCAGTTAAAATATTATTACTTTATTTAGCACTATGTTAAATTGTCAACCAGTTATACTGTTCCATATGTTATACGGTTCCATGTAAAGCTCCGCTCTTTGTTGAGCAGTTCTTCGTTGTATGTAAACCAGAGTGATTTGTAGTCCCTACAAGAACTTCGGTATATAAAAATTAAAAATAAATAAATAAATAAATAAATAGTGGATATTCAGAAAACCAGACTGGCTGTGGGGCTTCTCCTGTATGTTCTAAACTTTTGGGAAAAAGAAAAAAATATAGCAATTATTACTGAAAGTGCAAAGGCATCTCAATACCGCAAGACGTCAAGAGCTAAGTTTAGGTTCCTGCAGAGCTGAAGAATCTTATGCTGTCTGGCGCGATCTCAGCTGAGCGTCTGTTGAAAGCACAAAGTGTTTTACTGATGCAAACATATAGAAGGCAGTCATGGCAGTGATGCTTACATTTTTTTTTGGTAAAAAATTCATTCATTCTGTCTAGGATCCTGGAGATTTAACTTCTGGAGATGCTGAATGCATTGTATTGTTGACTTTGTTCAGTTAATTTTCAAAAGATTTTTGGAATCCTATTTTTAAACTATCACCCTGATATTTCCTCTCTCTGGTGAAAACAAAGACTGCAGCAAAGTCGAGCCATTTGCTGGAAAGTCCCGCACAGCTTTTTAAAAAGCTTTTTCTTTTATTCGGCTTGTACAAGGCTAAGCGAATTCCATATTAAAATATACACAAACATGTCATAACATATCCTAAATTTCCTTTATATATCAATATTAAATGTATTCCATTAAAAGATTAATAACTGATTACATCCCTTAATTCACTGTCTTGCATCACATGAAGTCGAATTCTAATATCAAGAATGACTGAGTGGGGTGGAGGAATGACAATCATATCCATGCCTTAGCTCTAGTTACAGTATTTATAATGTAGATAGCCGGGTGGATGGTGGACACGAGGATCGCTTGGTAACTTGCTTGCCTGGTGTGAAAGGTGATGGACCTCACCCATCACCTAGACAGAATTTTAGACAGTGCTGGCAAGGAGTCAGTTGTCGTGGTACATGTGGGCACCAATGACATGGAATGGTTTGGGAGGGAGGATTTGAAGCCAAATTTAGAATTTTAGGTAGAAAGTTGAAATGCAGAAGCTCCAAAGTAGCACTCTCTGAAATGCTCCCTTTCCATGCACAAGACCTTTGAAGCAAACAGAGCTCAGGAGTCCTAATTCATGGAGGAGATGATGGTGCAGGAAAGGGGAATTTAGTTTTGTCAAGAACTGGGCAATATTTTGGGGAAGGAGGGGAAAAGATCTTATGAAAGGATGGGCTCCATCTTAAATAGGGTGGAACCATGCTGCTGGCTGTAACTTTTAAACTAGAACAAAGGGGAAAGCTGACAGTCGCTCAGCAGTGCATGGTTCGAAGGGAGGTATCTTCGAAGGATACTAATGAAACAGGGGAGTTGGTGCATCCCAATAGAGGTTCCAATGAAAGCATGTGCGTTGGAGTCAAAGTAAGACTGGCCTCTGTTCTTCACCTGCAGCATTCAGCTTGTAGGATCTATTCATACTCTGCTAAAGCAATGATGTGGTTTCTCTTTATCTGCCTTTAAGTTCTGTACCAGCTATCCCTAACAGAACTGGTGTCCTTGGGCGTGCCCTGGCGCGCAAGTATTTAACTGTTTCAAGATTCTAAACTACCCCATCATCTAATAAGGAGATTGTTAATACAAAAAAAACCCCAAAACTTTAAAATGACTGTATGCTAATGCCAGAAGTCTAAAAAGCAAGATGAGAATTAGAATGTATTGCACTGAAAGAAGAGATAGACAATTTGCATCTCTGAAATTTGGTGGAAGGAGGATAACCAACGGTCAATGCTATATTGCAATAGGGTGGTTGGCGCTTTATATTAGGGATGGCACAGCATCCAACAGGAAAAAGATTCTGAAAGAGACAGAGACAGTAACTTTCAACTGGTGTGCAGGTGCATTTTGGCACATGTGCAATGGCACGCACCCAGATATGTGCCGATTTTATAACCTGCACGCACATGTGCATATATTATAAAATACCCTAAGCGCGCGCACACATGCATGCAACTAAGTAGGCATAAATAGATGTCCGCCTACTGCATAAATCCCAATTCTACCACATAAGTCAGGGTATTTTATATCTGGCACGCATCGACGCCATTGCCATTTTCACCAGTTCATCCACCTAGTAAAGAGCTAGGTCTTCCAAACCCCAGTGGTTTGATAGCCTGTGCTCCCAACAGTTACTCCATTCCCTTTAAACCTAGCAGAAATGGCTTTTTTCTTGTACTTTAAGTTATACCGCCTCCATAGCAGAAGTAAAGATATGCAGCTGCAGACCTGGGGGCGTGCCCTGGCATGCAAATATTTCCACACACATTTCTTGCCGCCGCCCACACTACGCTTCTTTTTGAATCAAAGTGAGATTTGTGCACTTCGGGTGATACTCGTGCATCTGGGTAGCTTTTAAAATTTGGTTGGCCCATTCAAGCCCACCTTGTGCACATCTCCTGATTTTGGCATAGCTGGATTTTTAAAATTCACCTTTAAATGCACAGTAGAATCTTTATAGGTGGAAATCCCATGTGTGATAGGGAAGAGTATAGCGGTGGGGGTATTTTGCCATCTACCTAGCCAAAATGAACAGAAGGATGATGAAATGCCAAGAGAAATCACGGACACTAACAAATTTGGTAGCACAGTAATAATAGGGGACTTCAATTGACAAGTCTCCCCTCTCCCCTTCAGGTGAGCTCCTCCTCAACTCGCTATCTGCCATGGGCTTCATACAAATAATAAACTCCCCTACGCAAAAATCAGGCCACATCCTGGATCTGATTTTCATCAGCAGCAAAATAACACTCAACTCCCCCTCCCACCATATCTCCTGTCCCATGGTCCGATCACATGATAATAAAAACCAAACTCCAAGTAATTGACACCCACATCCACACCCAAAAAGACAAAATACGGATAATCTTCACCAAACCTTGATCCAGTGAAACCCTAGAAAAAACCTTACCAGACACCCTAAAACTAGATACCTCTAATACCATCAATGCAGTCAACTCATGGACCACAATCAACATGGAGACAGCAAAAAAGATCTGCCCAACCATCGAAAAGGAAATCGGAACCACAACAAAACACAAATCACCCTGGTATAACCAAGATCTAAAAAACACGAAACGCCGACTAAGACAAGCAGAAAAAGCCTGGCAAAGCAACCCCACAACCCAACTACGTGACCAATATAGAACTCTCCTACACATATATACAACTGACATCAACGAAGCCAAATGGAACTTCTACTCCCAAAGAATTCACAACTACCAATACAACCCAAGAGTCCTGTTCGAGTATGTAACTCAGCTGACGCGACCCATCAACAACCCGTCACAAAAAGAAGCCTCATCAGCAATATCCAGCCACAGCTTTGCCCAACACCTCATAGAAAAAACAGTCAAACTTAATCCAAAAGACCTTCCAATCAATCCTGAACCCATCACACAAATACCTCCTTCAGCAAAAACATGGTCACAGTTTGAGACCATAGCCTCTACTGAGGTGGAAAACATCGTTCGAAAGATTAACCCAGCAGCACATCCGCTCGACCCCATCCCAACAAAAACCCTCAAGCTAATTCCGAACTGCCTAGCCAGACCCATCGCTGACATCACCAATCTCTCCCTCGAGCAAGGAGTACTCCCGGATTCCCTTAAATGTGCTGTAGTCAAACCCATCCTAAAAAAAACACAACTCGACCTGACCATCCCATCCAACTATCGACCCATCTCGAACCTTCCGTTCTTGGCCAAGATCGAGAAGACGGTCAACCACCAACTCTCAGAATTCCTGGAAACCCACAACATACTTGCCCCCGCTCAGCACGACTTCAAAAAACTGCACAGTACAGAAGCACTACTTCTCACCCTCACAAACACCATACTAAGAGGGTTCGACAAAGGCACATCCTTCCTCCTAATCCTACTAGACATCTCTGCTGCATTTGACACCATCAGCCACAAGATTCTAATCCACAGACTAAAAGAAATAGGCATCACCAGTACCATTCTCCAATGGTTTCAATCATTCCTCACCAACAGATCTTTTAAAGTAGCCCAAGGAAAAACAACATCAGAAAAAATACCCCTTTCACAGGGAGTCCCACAAGGCTCATCTCTATCCCCCACCCTCTTCAACATCTATATGCTGCCACTATGCAAATACCTAGACAAAACAGGACTCACCTACATTCTTTACGCTGATGACGTACAGATCCTGCTCCCCATCAGAGATGACATCGGCAATGCCCTAAACCAGGGGTGGGCAAGTCTGGTCCTCGAGGGCTGCAAACCAGTCGGGTTTTCAGGATACCCCTAATGAATATGCATGAAATAGATTTGCATACAACTGAGGCAGTGTGTATGCAGGACTCTCTCATGCATATTCATTAAGGATATCCTGAAAACCCGACTGGTTTGCAGCTCTCGAGGACCGGAATTGCCCACGCCTGCCCTAAACCAATGGGAAGCATATCAGACAAACATAACCACCATCCTCTCAGAAATGGCACTAACGCTCAACCAGAGCAAGACAGAAATTATTCACCTCTCCAGAAATACATCAATACCCATATCTGACCCCACAGCTCTAACCAAATACAACATACTACTGACAGTTAGAGACCTCGGAATCACCTGGACCAGGAACTGAACTTCAAACAGCATATCAAGACATTGATAAAAGAAGGATTCTACAAACTCCAAATCCTGAAGAAACTCCAACCTCTACTTCACCCCCCCCCCCCCCCCCCGGATGGTTCTGCAATCCCTCCTTTTTGCCAAAATAGACTATTGCAACGCCCTCCTTATCGGCCTCCCTGCATCCACCCTCAAGCCCCTCCAACTCCTACAAAATGCCGCCGCACGGTCACTAACGAATAAGAAAAAAACAGATCACATCACACCCGCACTCAAACAACTCCACTGGCTGCCCGTCCCGTTCAGATCTCAATTCAAAACACTCATGCTCATACACAAAGCAATCCATAATGGACAAAGCCAGCTGGTTACAAGGTTCTCTAACCCCCTACAACCCCACTAGAAATCTCCACTCAACCAACACAGCCCTGCTCCCCATTCCCCCCGCCAAGGAAGTTCAAGGAGTCTCCACTAGAGAACGTGCTGCATCCGTAGCTGGTCCTCACCTATGGAACAACCTTCCAACCACTCTCAGAACTGACCCATCTACACCTACCTTCCGAAAGAACCTCAAAACCTGGTTCTTCCAGAAAGCTTTCACACTAGACAAATAATTCCACCTCAGCCCCCCTGCCCCCTACCCTGCCACTGTACATAGTTAATTTAAACTCTTAATATATTCTGTATTAACTTATGCTATCAAGCATGTTAAGGTAATACTATCTTGTAAAACAGTTATTTGTATGTAGCCAGTTACTCAGTTATGCTGTTATAATGTACCATGTCATTATAAGGTACGCCTTAGACATCTTGTTATATGTAAACAGATGTGATATGTCAAATCGAATGTTGGTATAGAAAAATAAATAAATAAAAAATAAAAATAAATAAATTATCTGAATACTGACTGGGTATATGTAACATCAGGACATGCTAGGGAGGTAAAATTTCTAGATAGAATAAATGACCACTTCATGGAGCAGTTTGTTCAGGAGCAGATGAGATGGGGAGCTATTTTAGATTTAATTGTTAGTGGAATGTAGGATTTGGTGCGAAAAGTAATGGTGGTGCAGGTCGCTTGGCAGCAGTGATCATAAAATCAAGTTTGACTTAACTAGAAGGAAAGCATTAAGTAAATCTGCAGCTCTGGCATTAAACTTTCAAAAAAGGAGACTTTGATAAAATGTGGAAAATAGAAAAAAAGGTACAACTACAAGGTTAAGAATGTACATCAGGTATGATCATTGTTTAAAAATACCATCGCTGAAGCCCAGACCAGATGTATTCCATGCACTAAAATAGGTGGAATGAAAGCCAAATGACTGCCAGAATGGTTAAAAGGAGAGTTGAAAGAAGCTATTTTAGCAAAAAGCTTCTTTCAAAAATTGGGAGAGAGGATCCATTTGAAGAAAGTAGGAAAAAGCACAAGCACTGGTATCTTAGATATAAAACATTGATAAGACAGGCTGGTAAAATTTGAAAAGCTGGCCCTATTGGCAAAAATGCATAATAAAAATCTTTTAAAATATATCCAAAGCAGGAAGCATGTGAGGGAGTCTGTTGGACCGTTAGCCGATCGAGAAATTAAAGGGGTACTTAGGGAAGATAAGGCCACCATGGAAAGACTAAATGAATTCTTTGCTTTGGTGTTTACCAAGGAGGATGATGGAAACGGTATTCAATGACTATGATTCAGAAGAACTGAAACAAATCATCGTGACCTGCCTGTTAAGGATGACCCCCCCCCCCCCAAAAAAATAAATAAATAAAAATGTGCATTTGGCACAGGCCGAACACACATTTTACAGGTAACCCTCATTTTTATTTCTTTTTCTCCCACTGTATTTAAGCGGCATTATCTTACTGCATCAGGAGTTAAATATTTTAAGAGAGAGTGTTGAAACCTAAAATCAAGCAGACAGTGTTTTAAAACGCTCAGCTTCCTGTACCAGCCTGGAAGATAGGTAAATAAATAGTGGCGTGCCCCAGGGATCTGTACTATGACCAGTACTATTCAACACATTGATAAATGATCTGGAAACAGCGAATGAGGTGATCAAATTTGCAGATGACCTGAAATTATTTGAAGATGTTAAAACAGGAGTGGATTGTGAGGCACTGCAGGAGGACCTTGAAAGATTCAGAAAAGAATGCAAAACAAAACATAGAATATCTTAATACATATGTATCAGTCCATGGTGCAATCGCACCTCAAGTATTAGATGCACTTCCAGAGCTACTGAGACAGGCAACCAAAATGATAAAGGGGATAGAACAGTCCCCTTATAAAGGGAAGATAAACAGGTTAGGGCTCTTCAGCTTAAAGAAGAGGCGACAAAAGGAATATGAAAAAGATTTATAAAACAGCAAGTGAAGTGGAGCAGGTAAATAGGAGATGGTTATTTATACTTTCAGGCAGTACCAACAGGGGAAACTACATGAAATTACCAAGTTGCAGATTTAAAACAAATTTGAGAAAGTTTATTTTTTTCACTCAATGCACAATCAAGCTATGGAATTTGTTGCCAGAGAACATGAAGAAGACATTTAGCAAATCTGGGTTTAAGAGAGGCTTGGATAAGTTACTGGAGGAAAATTCCACAGCGAGGCAGACTTGCGAAAACCATTGAGCAACAAGAAATGGATCTATTTATTTAAAAGTATTTATTATCTGCCCTTCTTATGTTCTTTGGGATCTGCTGGGTATGTCCTAACAACCTAGACTGGCTACCGTCAAGAGACGGGATGCTGGGTTCGATGGATCTTTGTTCTGACCCAGCATGCCACATCTTATGTTCGTTTGTAAAACGTTACCTCAGGAGGCATAGTTAAAATTTTCCGGGGAGCATCAGCAGGTTAATGCATAGGGCAAAGTTTCAAAGACCCATAGTTAAAGGGGCTGTAAGTTCTTCTAAAATATTCCCCACTCCACCCTTGAAAAAAATATCTATGGTAGTCCATGGGCCCCTGACATCACCCCCATGCTTGTTAATTCCAGGGCAGCCCATAAAAGCGCACCCCTTCTTAAACCCTGACCTTTAATCCACTCTCCCCCCCCCCCTTTTTTTTTTTTTAAAGATATTATTCATGGGGATAAGAGAATCTGGGGTGGGGACTATTTGTGGGTATCTTCAGAGGCCAAAAGTAATCCCCACCCACTCCTGCCCATACTTTGAAAATTATGCGAGCTGTCCCCAGCTGCCCAATTTCTCCTCATGTTAGGGATAAAGGGGAGGCTGGGAGTCAGTTGGCACCATTTTCCAAGATGGGGAAGGCATGACTGGAGAATCATTATTATCCACTAAAGGCAACCTCCCCTCTCCCACATGCACCCACCAAGTGGGGTAAGCTGGGGGTGCGGTATATATATATATATATATATATTTATTTATTTTTATTTATTTATTTTTTTTTTTTAAAGGGGTGAAGTTTGACCAGGGAAATTTTTTTTCAGTTTTAAGGGCCAGCACAAATGGAGGGGTGGTATGTCAAGCATCCACAAACCACCAAAGACATTTCCAAGGTGGTGGCCCCAAAATGAGGAGGTGACATTACTTGTTGCTACAACTGGGAAAGCACAGTATTTCTGGCCGTGGCAAGTTCATATGCTTTTTTACTAAAACTGTGGTACTTGGGTTCCACGGTTTAGTAAATTCCCCAGTGAAACAGCACAGAAACTTTCTTTTACCATGGCTTAGTAAACTGGCATCTTTGACAAGAGACATTTCCTTAACTCCTGTATAGAAAAATCCTCATTTCCTTTTTATACACTACATGAAACCGTTCTACTTTGATCTGTCTTTGTTTCCCCATTGCTTCCTGTGGTGGCTGAAGTACAACTAATGTTTTTCTTTTGCTTTTTGCCACTAGGGTGAGCCAACATCATGGTGCACATGCTCTGAGCTGCTTTCCCTGCCTCCATCTCCTGATGGTGTTGGTGTCTGGAGACCAACTCTCCTTAACTGAAGGAGAATAAGAACTATAGCAGGGGCGTTTCTGTTCCCAGATATATAAGCACTCTCCCTTTCCACAAGAAATGTTTCTAGGTCAAGAATTTGAGTGACACTGAACCAAAAGTAAATCTGTGCTTGTTCAAAACAGTCTGTCAAAATGAGTGTGATACTAAAAAGGATACATTTTTGGTTCAACAAATAAGAAAAGCAGTGGAAGATCAAATCATATTACTGTTTCCACATGGACAGAACAGAAATGAACTTGTTCAAAAAATAGTTATGACATCACCATAACCTTGCGGTTTTCATCCATCACTCTACTTGTCTTTTTGTGGGTAGAACGTACATCGCACCACTGTATAAGTGTAAGTTTGCAGTCTACCACTACATTAACCATGGATTTTCCCCACAGGCGCAAGCAAGGCAAACAGACTAAAATAGTTCCCTTCCAGTGTTACAGCAGAACTTATTTCCAAGCAATTCAGCTGTGCAATGTTGCAAAGCAACTCTCCACAGTACCAAACATGGGGAAATTAAGCCAATTTTTGCAAACAGATTTTCTATTTGATGTTATAAGCCACCCAAGAATGACATGACACATGTAGGCAACTGTGAGGCCGACCTAGCATGCTACCACATGATAATCCATGAAAGCTTCTCAAAGCTCATGCAAGTGAGGAACTTGTGTCTGTTATGCCTGGGCATGGGGGATTTCCCTATGTTAAACACTAACTTCCTGCTATTAAACCGTAATCCCGAGACAGCATTTCAAACGTGCCCATTCCACCTTGCGCAGTTGGTGGCAAGATTATGGACTTTCCCTGTGTACCAGTGGCTCCACGCCATGAAAGAAATGCCTTGACTTTTATTACCACCATTGGATTTTAACACACATACACATGTACGCAAGGGTCAACAAGTGTCGGGCACTGCGTTTGTTTTTTTGTTATTCTCCATGCATTTTGTCTCATCAGTGCCCAAGGCCAGCAGCTGTCATCAGCATTCAAGCCTTTTGCTAAGGCTTCCCTTAATCCCCAAAAGGCTTCCCAGCCTATAATTAAAGCCTCAAACTGCAGCAGAGTGTCTCACCTGCTCTCCAGCCTTCCCTGTAGAGTCCCTCTGTTCCAGCGAGAGAGCATATATGCAATGCGAGCACACCACCTCAACAACCCCCCCCCCCCCCACACACACACACACACTCGTTCACCCCGAAATTCAGTAGCAATGCTCTGACCCCCAACAAGGAACACAATTTAGAAAGCAAAGACCTCCCCGATTAAAAATTGGTGCAAGATATTTTTTCCTTCTTTAAAATGGTTTTATCCTTGAATAACCTACAGAACCATTTTTTTTAACTTATTTTCCAGACACTATTCCTGATTTTTTTTTTATACCATGATAGGAGATAAGCAGAAGCCTTTCAGCAATCTACAAGCAAAAAAAAAAACCTCCCTATCCTACCCTGTGTGCCACATGAGTGAGACCCCTGCTGGCCAGAGGCACATTATCTATTTTGAAGGTAATAAACCATGTGCCCCTGGAGCCTATATACCTACATTAGGAAATTCATATTTCTCATTTGCTTCAGATGAAGCACTCCTTGTTACCAATTAATAAATCACACTCAATCTCTCACAAAGCTGGTAAAGAAAAAAAGGTGAGATGCCAAATAAAATCCCAATTTATTTCAAACACCCAAATAAAATGTTATCACCAACAGTAGAAAAAAAAAAAAAAAAGAAAGGAAGAAACAAAATGAAAACCCGTGAAAGTGACATTTCAGAGAGATGGACACAGATGCTTGTTTCTTGATAAATACCGTATGTTTTCCTTTAACAGGTTTCTAGAGTCTGGAACTGCTTAGCACACATCTATTTATTTTTTTTATATATATAACAAATTAGCTTTTTTTCCTTTTAAATTTTTATGTAAAAAAAGCTGCTGGTTTTGCATATATTCCATTTTGTTACCAGCCAGGTAACTTGTGCCTTAATGTATTTATAATCATTAACTGCCAACCTATCCAAATAGGCTGATACACTTGTTTCCAAAAGGAAATTTTTATGGAAATACATTTTCTAAAAAAAAAAAAAAACCCAACAACTTTGAAGCATATATATGTGCTATTCACTATTAAATGTCTAAATCACTTTTTATATCCAGGCTTTAACCAATGAGACAATTCTTATTTTTCAAAAAAGCCAGTCTACGTTTGCAAATAACGAGCGCCACTTTTTTTTTTTTTTTTTTTTTTTTTTTACTGTGGCAGCATGTTTAAATATGAAATTGGGTGTCCAGGAGAGATGGACAGGCGCACATTAAGAGAGAAGGCGCTCAATGATGAGCGTCCGTTTAACTTGCACCAATATTGAATCTGCCTGAAAGTAGGCAAATCTCATCAATTTCTGCCACATTCACTTCTACCCATTTTTGATGTGGGCATTATTTTGGTGCGATCCTGTCTCCAAGTCTCACACCAGCAGCAATTCTGTCTACGAATTAAAATCAAGATCAGTGAATCTCCCACGGAACAAGGGAGAACCAGCCAAGCACAGACACCAATTGGGAACACTCTCCAGTGTAACCTTCCTGACAATCGCCTCAACCCTCATCGGGGCAGGTTGTCTTCAATAATGTTACATGAAAAAGCTTGAGCAAAATAAATATAAAATAATAAATAAAATGCCAGACTATGAGCGATCTTCATCCCAAATCTGACACTGGCCTGTGCAGTTTATGGACAATTAGGGGTAGATTTTCAAAGGGTTACGCCTGTAACCCTTTAAAACCTACCCCTGCACGCGCCCCGGGACATGGGTATGTCCCGGGCTTTGAAAAAGGGGCGGTCCGGGGGCAGTCCTGTGTCCTCCGGCACAGAGGCTGTGCCGGGGGATGGCGTGCCAGCAGCCGACCGGTGCACGCAAGTTACGTCTGCCTCGGGCAGGCGTAACTTTGACAACAAAGGAAGGGGGATTTAGGTAGGGCTGGGGGGGTGGGTATCAAAAGGAAAGTTCCCTCTGAGGCCGCTCCGATTTCAGAGGGAATGGGGAAAGCCATCGGGCCTCCCCTAGGGCTCGGCACACGCCGAACCTGGATTTTATAACATGCGCGTGGCAGCGCACGCATTTTATAAAATCAGGTGTACATTTGTGCGCGGTGGGTAGCACGCACAAATGTACCCCCACGTGCGTAAAATTAAAAATCTGCCCCTTACTGTGCCTCTGGACAGACTGACCGAATCAACCCTCAAGCAGTATTCTGCCACGTGATGAAAAAGTGCTTTAAAAAATGCACAGAAAAATCTTTTTTCTTCTATGGTTAATAAAACAGAACTCTTACATTTTGTCATGTTTTCGCTGCTGACCATAATTAAGTACAAAATACTTTAATATACAGTAAGCATATTAAAATGCGTGATTAATAAGAGTTCAAATCATGTTTCAATACCTGAAAAATATGTATTCTGTGTTTCAAATCTTTTTATTAAACAGCTTTGATATACAAAACTATGCAAACAGTACAAAAAAAAACATGAACAGGTTCATTGGTGTACACTTCCCAATGCCTGTTTTTTTAAACATATTCATAATGTTGAAAAGTATGTATTCTAATTAAAACATTGTAATGTTCAGACACTTATCACATCAAAAAACTAATCCTGTCACTGCAAACAGAATGTGATCACCATACTAGTCAAATTAGATACACAGCAAAAAAAAAAAAAAAATAAAAAGTCAAAAAAGTTGTAGGTGATACTTTTCTCATATATTTCTGACCAGGAGAAGGGTAAAGAACTAGCCGAGAGCACTGTTTAGCCCGCGGTTGAATGATGCGTGTGTAGATGTGCCCACAGCTCCTTATGCTATAAGGGGATTAGCATCTCCACAAGGCCCGTCCAATGCACCACAAAACTAATATCCCATGCAAATGCATGGCGATGAGGCTATTAGTTATTCACCCCACATTAAAAAAAGTGCATCCAATCCGCACATTTTTACGCTGAGCACCCGAAAACATTGTACAGAAAAGCAGAAAATACTGCTTTTCTGTACATCCTCCAACTTAATATCGTGGTGATATTAAGTCAGAGAAACTAAAAGTGCCAGCGGTCAGGTTAGGGGAAACAGCCGCCCAGTTAACCAGTGTCCGTTTCCCTAACATGTGGCTGTGCACTGGTTAGGAGAGCAGGCGATGATGAATTCGGCATCCATTTTATTAAGCCACAGACCACTGGACCCCCCTCTTGGGTGCCCGCTGCCAAGGAGGAGCTAGGGGCATGGCAATCAACCCCTAGCACATATTGGTAGTGTGACCCCTAATTTAAATGTTGCATGGCGCCCACAGGAGAGGTGCCTGGGCGTACGTTAGGAAAGTGGGCGCTGAACACTCAGCACCCGCTTTTGCCACTTTTTTTTTTTTTTTGCATCAGCCCCGAGCTGGGTAGGCCTGCAATTTGGTTTAGAGATAGGAATACGTAGACTAGTCTAGGGCTAGCAGTAGATATTGACAAAGTCTGGGTCACTATATGGCCGAGTCGGGTTCCCAGAAGGAAGTGGCAGGACTGACCAGCACAGAATGATGGCAGAGCTTTGGTAAGTGCTCGGATACTGGGGGAGGGGGGGTCACTAAATAGGTGGCAGGTGAACAATAATGCTTATCATAGGAGCAGGATAACGTGGCCATGTTACACGACAGCAGCAAAACGGATAAGGAATAAACCTCCTGAAGGCCATCAGAGTTTCTTAGGAGGAGAGGATGATGCTAAGAGTGGGGATGGGGAACAGCCAGAGCCAGAGTAGCACAGGCAGGGTCAAGTAGATAGATTGGGTGAGCAGACATTTGTGCCACTCTGTTAGGATATTCAGTCTGAAAGGCAGAGACTAACCAACACCCCTCTCTTTTGTTCTCTGAAATCTGAATTTTGGAGAGCATATAGGGGCGGATTTTAAGACCTGTGTGCGTTCACATGCGTGCGGTTAGTGGCATGCGCACACGGACGTGCAAATTTTATAACATGCGCGTGCCAGCGCACGCATGTGCGAGCGGCCCGCAACACGTGCACACGCGGGGGGAGGGGCGATTTTAAAACCTACACGCGACTACTCAGATCGGTCCTCCCCCAGTTCGCTCCAATTAAGGAGCAGACTGAGAACTCACTATACAATCCCCTCACCCTACCCTTCCTACCTCTTCCCCTGTCCTCCCCGACCACTATCCCCTACCTAACCCTTAGAACTTATTTTTTTACCTTGCTGCTCTCCCCTGGAGCAGCAGTGGATTTTGCATGCCGGCCGGCTGCTGGCACACGCTTCCCTGGGACAGCGTTGAATGGCACTGTCCTGGCCCGCCCCCAGCCCACCCCTTCCTCTTGGCCAGACACTTCAACACACAATGGGGGTTACACGCGCGTGGCCGGGCCCTTTTTAAAATGCACGTGGTGCACACAAGACCAGGCCACGCACGTAACTCCTCCCTCCCCCACACACACACACACCCGGTGGGCTTTTAAAATGTACTTGATAATGTCTGTTCTATAAATGGAGCCTTGTGACATGTTTGATGTTGGTTCACACAACAGTGGGAGCATCCAGGTTTCTCAGACGTGAAAGTAAAGGGTTTGTTTGGTGGCTTGCAGGTAACAAGTTATCCAGACAAACTCTGAGATTTCAATTTCCTCTCCCCCAACAGCAAAATTTAATCTGGTAACTTTTGTTCAACTGGGTAAATGTTACTCAGATCAAGAGAGGGCGGATTAGAGGAGATGGGGCCTGTTTATCCGGGTGATGTCAAAATTCAGCACTATTCTGATAAATTTAGGAGCGTAAGCCTAGTCAGGTAAGACAGATATACTCAGCTGTAGACGTAGCTGGGTAAGTCCCGCAGAGTGTCCCAAGCAGCTTTACCCGGTAACGTCCTGCTTGCTACACTGGAAACCTTCCTGACCATGAATTCCACAAGGTTCCCCCGATTCCAGACTTCCTCAGTTTAATACCTTTAACACCTCTCACACTGCTGGTGCTTCACTTACTTTATATGTAAAGGTTCTTCTGGTATCATTTTTTTTTAGTTTAAACTCAGCTCCTGTAAGGAATGGTTATAATTCATAGAAGCTGATTTTTGCTTATACCAACTTGTGGATCATGTTAATCCATTTTTTTTCTATCAGTTAGTTTGGATTAGCTTTATTTGTTTTCTTCTGCATGTTTTAATTATTGTGTGAATATTTTAATGGCAACTCACTTCAATCATAATGTGTAGCAGCGAGAAAGAAATCAGTAAGTCAAATCACGAGTTTTCAAGGGTTGCACCCTCTTCCATCAGGTCAGTGCAAAATGAGCCAAGGATGCTGCTGCCTACACAAATCCAACAGGACTGAAAATCTGCTTTATTTTTAAATGTGGCTACTTATGTGATTTTCTTTTTTAAAATACACAGTGGCAACAAATGTTCACTAGTCTGCCGAACTGCACAGTGGCATGTGTAATTTTAAGCATGCACAAGATCAACTTGGATTATCAGGCACAAGGTACTCACAAGAAGTAAAGTCCGAAGGTCAGCTTGTGTGGCTAAAAATACAGGTGGAACTTTATCCTTTGCCAAGTGGGGAGTAAAGTTGTAGGCATCCAACTGCACAAATATTAACATGCATATAAACACTTCCTTCCTCATTCCCAAAAAAAAAAAAAAAAAAAAGAGTCAGTCTTCTTAAGGAATTACATGCATAAGTTGCCTGTATGTGCTATTTTTACATATGTAAGTCTCGACTAAGCTTTTGAAAATTGAGGCCATACCGTTTTGTGACCTTGCTAGAACACATCAGGGAAATACACATCTAAGCTTTGGTTTTGAAACCACTGGAACTACTCCTGGGAATTTATCCATGTGTTAACGTGTTAGAAAATAAAATATTCATATCTGCTTATTTAAAAAGAAAAAAAAAAGAAAGATAAAAACGGACTAGCACAAATAGTTAACAGGTTGCCTCTGGGTTACACAGCAACAGGGGATACGAAACTACCTCAGCTGGGTCAGATATACTAAGCATTTTTCCTCATAGGCACTAGGATGTGTTTTGGGCAATTTCCTAGAACCTTTTGAACTAAAGTCCCATTAGTTTCAATTTGTTTTCAGGAAGCTGCACACATAAATGCCGCTCTATGCACATAAAATTCACATTTTATACATGTAAGAAAGTTACGTACACATTCTGAAGACGAACTGGATGAAGGAACAATCCTAACAGACAAAAAAATGGCAAAACTCCCTTCAGCTCATTTGACCCTTAGTAGAAAAGGAGTCCAAACCTGTCCCTGCTGTATTACTTATCCTTCCTGCTGCACCAGAGATGAAGATGGAAGTCAAGCCAGAAATGCAGAAAAATGTTACTGTGGGGGGGGAATATGTAATTCCAGAGCTTACAGTGATTGGATTACTTGTGCAAGCTTTTCTGGCTTTCAAGTTCCCCCTATGGTGTTCTGGCAGAGAGATACGCAAATGGAAACCGATTACTTCTGCAGCACTCTACTAACACGCCCTACAGACACACAAGAAAAACCACCAGCACTGTAGTGTCCTACAGCAATGCAAACTCCCTCACTTTAACAACAAAAGCAAAAAAGGCCAGCGCTACCCAATAAGTATGCAAATAAATGGAAAAATAAAAAGGAGATAAAAAAAAAAAACCAAAACAAAACAACCACCACCTGTAGCTTCCTTTCAATGCCTTTGGTACAACTAAAAGCTAGATATAAGATTTGTTTTCCCTACAGACACTTCCTGGTCACGAATATTTGGAAAAGTTTTAGAGATTAAAATTGCAACTAGTCCTTGCTTGGTACCTAAAGCTAGTTCTTGGTCTACCCAACAGACTTTTGTACTTTTAAGAAAGCTCCACTCGTGTTTTGGTAAAGCTTGTATTTTATTTATATACACTTTTTATTTTTACTCATAACAACTATTTAAATGCATATATTTTGGCATACAGAAAAATAGTTGCTGCTGTATTTGACTGCTTGTTCTCATCCCTCACTGTACTAGTTCCTCCCTAAAAACTGCAGGAGTTAGCTACCTTCAGGCCAACACTGTAAACGGAGAACGGGCGCTCAGGAAAGCGGGCACTCAACACTAACACGTGCCCAGCCACATCCCCTGGGTGCGCGCTAGTGGCAACAACGTGCCCCTAGCACCTCCTAAGCAGCGGAAGTCCAGCAAAGGTGGCTGCCAGCGGGTTTGGAAAATAGACACCCATAAAACTGAGCATCCATTTTCCTAACCTGACCTGCCAACACATTTTGCAATTTTTTTTTTTTTTTTAACCGTTTAGGCCCTCCGACTTACAGAAAAGCAGTATTTTCTGCTTTTCTGGCCACTTTTTCGGGCTGCTCATAAATTAAATGCCTGCCGCCCCTGGGTAGGCACTAATTTCTGAATCTAAAGTGTGCGGATCGGGCGAACTTTTTTTTTCTGTATCTCGGACAAGTAGTTAATAGCCTCATCAATATGCTATTAGTTTCAGGAGGGGGGAGATCCGTTTTGCGTGTGCAACCGTGGGTAAAAACCGGTACGCTGTAAGGTAAGCTGTTTATTTGATGGATCGCTTTTCTTACATAGAATCAAGGAAGGAAACCTGGCTACCTTTCATGACTCACTCACATCTGGAATGGGGGCATGGAAGCTGAAGAAGTGTTTCTCTGTGATATAAACACCCATGGCCAATGAAGACAAGAAGCAAGTTAGCAAAGATCTCAAGTAATACGATCAAGTCTATCACCCTTCACTGTCAGCTGAAGTCCTGGTGCATGTTCTGTGTAATCCAATTAGGATATACATAATTTCATTTGATTCTCTGACTATGCTTGCCTTCAAGGGCACATTAACGCTGCAGTGTTACTAGCTAGCTTATTTTTGAGGAAGAGGAATCATTTTATTTTCAGCATACAGCCCCCTTCAAGTAACAGGCTGCTTTCCCAGGAACTGAATGTAATGGGTGTTGTATACTGCAGGAATGATTCTTGTGTGTGGCTGGAAGGAATATATGTGCCTTCAAACTGCTTCAACAGACCATCTATAAAAGATAACCACATTTTGAGATGATTTTACAGTACTAACTCATCTCAAGCAGGTCTCCAAATTTTACAGACCCAGCAATTCACACATCTGAAGTAAAACGAGGAGCAATGCTCCAGATAATTTCAAAAGCCTACAATACTCAATTCCAAAACCTCAGAAATGGGGACAGTAAATTAAACAGAGACAGTTTGCAAACCAATAGAGAACAGCACATTAAAAAAAAATATATATATGGCTCAGTTCATTTGCCATTTTCTGTTATTTTCTTAGTTTTGGTTCCAAAGTAGTTCCACTATGTTGTTTAAATTGTTTCCATTAAAAGTCAATGGGGAAAGCAATACATCTTATTTTGGACTCTAACACTGGAGTTTTCAATCCATGTTTCACTAAACTTGCAGGCATCAGCAGTCTAAGACACCAAAAGTGAGACAACACGGCACCAACAGTGGAATGAAGGCACCATGAGGGGAAAAAGCAGAACTAGCTATAGCAGAACACCCAATTCACTAGGCATGCACGGATGGTGGGAAGGAAAGGAAATGCTAGGCAACTTTGTGAGATCTGACCAGACCATGGCCTTTTGTGCTCAATACACCAATGGTCTGTGGGCATGACCTTGATGGGCTCTTCAAGGTACCGCATAACAGATGTGTATGGGAAGCTCCTTTGCTGAGGAGGGGAGGAATACTGGTCTTTGTTACCAAGAGAGCCTGTTCTGTGGTGGATTAAGATGTGGGAGGAAGCAATAACTGAAATAATGCTGCTCACACTGACAGCATTGTATGGGGAGCCCATTCTCTCCACCACTGTCCTCCTACCTTTTCCATTCCTGCACCCTAGCCACCAGCTTCTCCTTCCAATAAACTAAGACAGTGGGCTGAAGAGCAATACTTCCTTTCACCTGTGGGTTACACAACATGGCTAGCATGTAAGGATCCAGCTGGATGAGGGGTTTGAGATGCTGCTGCAACTACAAGGAGACTGCACTTGCTAGAAATCCTATAATTTCTCCTCCAGGATACTGACTATGGGAATTAACTCAAGCAGGGTGCCCATCCTTGAACTCATAGCTTCTATGACATCCTTGAAGGACTTTAGGAGTTGTGCAGCCTGTATCCAGTGTACCAATGCTAACACCCCAGGGAGCAATCCAAACCTACATCATCCAGAGATAATTCACACAAGCATGTCTGTTGCTCCACTAATCTCTGCATCAGATAGGAGGCATTCCACTTGGTGCCTGCATCCATCCTGAATATGCTGGTGCAGAGGTGCCCTCACTGCTTTCTGGCTTCTCACTAAGCTGCTGCCCAACCTTCACACTGCAGTTAAAATGCCCTGTTTTCTTGCAGTTCTATAGGGTCCCACAGGATAAAGGTACTGCCTTCCTTAGTCCCCAAGCCCTACAGTGTCCCTTACCACCATCATGTTCCTGCCACCATCTGGAGGGAGAGAGGGAGACACACAATCATATCTTGCCAGCCTAGCCACCCGGCCCCGGTCATTCCCTTTATTACTGCTAAAATATAGGCCAAGGTATGACTGCTCCATGCCCTACTGACTCTGGTCATCCAGCTACCACTAGTATGCCATCAGGGAGAGGTATGCATACATAGCATTCTGGCTAGTCTAGATGCCACAGGGGCAAAGGATGTTACTCCCCTCTGCCTTGACCAGCTGTGGCACCAAGTGTACAGGCTGGGGATCACCTGCCAACTAAATGTTGTTCTAAAGGGCACTTTGTAAGTAAATGGGGGAAAAAGTGAAGCAGTTGCTCAGATCCCACATTCTCAATCACCTGTTTATCATGGGGTGAGAGCTGCTGGCTTGACAACTCACTATGGAAAGGGGTCAAGGGTCCATTTGGGAGAAAGACTTCTCTTTTGCTGTGGTTTTCCTGCTGCTGCCTGGAGCAGGTGACAGCATCATCAGATTAGTAACAGCCTACTCTGAAACCAGCACAAATAGATTTTTATTTTATTTTTTTTTGTTAAAGTAGTGATGCTGCATAATACCGTTCAAAAGATGCCCAGTACCTGTCCTCTATTGATGGCCTTCAGACAATGAAAGGCTGAACCTCCATTACTCTAAAATGCCTCCACACCTGACACGCCTTGCTGGATCCACTCTCTGAATTCTTGGGAGGAAGAAAGATCAGGAGGTAAAACGCCAGGGGCTGGGGTCTCCAAAACCTCCTCTGCAGGAGTCTCAATATCCCCTCCCACTTATTTATTTTATTTAGAGGTTTTACATACCATCACTCCATGTAAAAATCACTAGGGTTTACATGACTTGACCAAGTGATTTCACTCTCAAGTGATTCACCTGCTACAGACAGTAAGAACAAATAGGGAACACTGCTAAGTCTTTAGCTGTTGCCTTCTCTTTGCCCCCTGCACTGCTGCTGCTACCTTCCTCCACAGAATCTGCCTCCTTCTGACCCAGAACCGCACTAACAGCAGAGATGGGAGCAGGTGTCTGCTGTTCTAGTTTCTCACCCAACCCTGCACCTCTTTGCTGGTTTTCACCATGCTTTATATATAGATCACGAGATGATGATGAAGGGAGCTCCTAGTTCTCATGATCCCATGCTTCATCACCATTCCTACCAAAGCAATTTGCCACAGGTTAAAAAGGTTCTGGGTCAGCAACACAACAGTTTCAGGTCAGTGACCTAACAGAAAATCTCCACTGTATATTCCTCCATGAATTATTATCCAGTGTAGAAAATGAGAAGAAGGGATGCTGCACTGGTGAAATGAGTCACGATGTTATGGACCAGGAGCAGCCTACACAAACTGAAGATAACAGAAAGGTAATACTTTGGTGAGGGGGAGGGAGTTAACAGGTTTCCTGGCCAGGCCATCACGCCAAGGACTTTGAACTTCAGAACAATCCATAAACGTAAGACCTTTGACATTACAATGAATAAAAACTTCAAAACACAGGGAAGGATTTAATAGGGTCACTGGTCTCACACTGGCCTGCAAACGCATCAGCCCCCTTGGCTCCCCATCCCTCTTTTTACGTTACACAATCATTCATGGTCATGCAACCAGTAATTTACTTGGTATATTTGAGCAATATCATTCTTGGCATTAACCTGCTCATTTTGTTTTCACTTCATACATAGTACCCTAAAGCTTTTCTGAAATGCATCAAGTCAGTCTAATGACCACCTGCAACTTATTCATTGACCTTTTGTCTACTTAGGTCTATATAACAAATTTCAGTGCAGCTTCACTATGCATCAGGATGAGAGTCTGAAAAATAATGGATTTTAGCTCACAGTCCAACTCTGCCTATAATCTGGGGAGATTTTCCAGCAGGTGCAGAGTTGATCAAATCACACTCATTCATCATGACAAATATTTTTTCTCCAAGAATTTATATCAGGCTGGTAAAATGGCAAAGTCCCCACTCACATTCCAGAATCGTGCTACAATATATTTTCTCTGTGGAAAAATCTCTAGGATTAAACATTTTGGCCATATATCATAAGGATTCTTCAATACATTTTAAAACCACAAGCACTTTGTTTCAAGAGTTTTCAAAGAGCATATAATTTACACACACACTAAAAAAGGAAGGACAGACAAGTATACTTTGGTCACCCAAAATTGACAAAGTCTTTTTTTTTTTTTTGTCGAGTCATTCAATTTATGCTGGAGGAGATCAAAACTAGGTGTGCTTCCAAGTGTTTCATTTAGTGCACAGCAAAAAAAAAAAAAAAGAGAAATTAAACACTCACTAATGCAATTTATTTAACATTAAATCATGATAAACACACTAGCTATACATCTAGTATGTAATGTTTGGTCAAGTCATGTAAAGAGTACAGGGATCCTACCCTAGAGAAACCTTCTGGGGCCACCAATAATGCCTTTGCCCACAATGTTGCCTGTGCTCTGGTGGAAAGCACCCACATTCCAGTCGGCACCCGTTTTCCTCTGAGAGTGCAAGTCAAGGGGAACGTTTACTTAACCCTAGGCTTGGAAGCAGTCTCATGTGGATTTCCATGTAGCATAAGAACATAAGAAATCGCCATGCTGGGTCAGACCAAGGGTCCATCAAGCCCAGCATCCTGTTTCCAACAGAGGCCAATCCAGGCCATAAGAACCTGGCAAGTACCCAAACACCAAGAAGATCCCATGCTACTGATGCAATTAATAGCAGTGGCCATTCCTTAAGTCAGCTTGATTAATAGCAGGTAATGAACTTCTCCTCCAAGAACTTATCCAAACCTTTTTTGAACCCAGCTATACTAACTGCACTAACCACTAGAGATGTGTTTCATTTAAAGGTATCAGGTCGGGCTTCAGATCGGCTGCTCCGTGAAAAATTTCATTTTTGCACGGTTCGCTCTGCAGCTGTTGCTACCTCCATTACTGCACCCACAAGGGGCTCCCCTCCAGGACACCTACTTCCCTGGGTGGAAGAGCTACAGCTACGTCTACCTAAACCATTTGTTCCATGTCTCCACAACTGAAACAGTGGGAGCCAGTCACTGTGAAGAGCCTCAGAGTGTAATAGGTCATGCTTCTGTTTCCCCCTAATTATTGTGACAGCCTATTTCTTCCCCCCCCCCCCCCCATCAGAAAATGGAAACCAGTGATGGCAAGGACAAGGTCTGCACTGCCAAGATAGTTGGGCCCTTACTGTAGATACTGTGGTCCTCTAACTTTGTCTCGGCTCCTGGATCTAGTTATGCTGCCAAGGCACTCAGGACCTAGCACGATCCCTGCTAGTTGCTGTTGCACACTACTACCTTCCATATAACAAAACACTGCTAAGGCTACTCCACATTGTCAGGGTTTGAGCACTGTCATGGTTACTCCTGGAGCGCTGTTGTGGCAATTTCACACCACCGCAGTTGGAGCACTATCACAGCTGTTCCGTGCTGCCATAGTTGTGGAGCTGCTATGGCTCTTTCACGCTGCCACAGCTTCTCTACAAAGACTGCTGTGTCTTTCCCCACGCTGGATACTCACCACGCCGCTACCCTGGTAGATTCTCTACTATGCGAACCATTAGGCTTCCAACTTATCCTCTTCCCCCTAGCCCGAAGACCTCCATTGGGGGGGGGGGGGGGGGAAAGAATACTCATCACCTCTGGGTTATGAAGTGAGTGTAAGTAGACCACTCAAGACCCTGCAGATTTTCCCTTAGTATGGGCTCCTACATATTCCAGCACAGGAGCAATGGAGGGAGAGGGGAGGAAGAAAAAGGAAGGGGGAAACTCAGTCCTACTCTATCAATCTCCTAGGCTCCATAATCCTTAAGAGGAAGGAGGGAACCCCCTACAAGGACTATGCCATCAGACCCCCTAAGGGAACTGGAAGCATGCCCAAAGGAAGTTCCACCAAGAGAAAAATAAAATTGTATCCACTCTCTGAGAGCAGCTACCACTGGGAGAGAATCAGCCCCTGGATACTGCTGCCCCAAAAGCCAATAGGCTCAACCAGGCCGAGGCCAAAACAAGACTTTGGGAGCAGATGAAAGATTTGTCCTCATTAGTTCACAGTCTGCTGTAGACAGAGACTTATGGGCAACTGTCTAAGGTTACACCTCTCTTACAACTTGACATGAAGTCACAAGGAGGAAAGAAAAGATGATGGGGCCTCTGTCTCCAGCAGCTATGGAGAGGAAATCCCATAGGTAATGACTGGTCTAGCAGAAAGATAACGAAAGATACCACGTGCCAAAACAAAACCAGAATGACACAAATGAACATTTTTCGACTGCACACCCAAACTGTCCCAATTTGTTATCCGGTACTGGAGACCGTCAAAGCATGAGGACTGACTTGCGCATTTCTTACTCTCATGCAACACTGAATAGCCAGAATCTGGGATACGTTTATGTGGGTAGTGGGAGTCCAGGAGTTGTTTAGTTTTGCAGGGTGACTATGGACCCTCTTCTGCTCAAATAGTTTAAAGTAAATGAGAACTTGAAAGATAGAGTAAAACATCCTGTCAAAGAACATGGGAAATTTTAATAAAAAGTAGTCAAAATATCAGAGACATTGTTTGCCTCCCTAAAGACCTCCAGTCAAAAATTCCCAGGCCCACGCCAACATCGGCATTTCAATGCAAACCTGAAATCGCCACCTCCTGGATCAGTTTCTAATAAGGGTGTACATGGCGCAAAAAAATAAAGAAAGAGTTCATTTTTCATTTTGGAGCTTAAGTTTACTTTTTAGTATAGAGTAACAAATTAGTGTGCACTAATAATGAAAGAAAAAAAAAACCACCACCAAAACTGGGAGGGGTTGGGGAAGTCATTTCATTTAAAAATGATAGAAATGTCATAGACAATGTTGACTGTCTACATCATGCCAAAGGAAAGCACCTCCCTAGTTTCTAAATGATCTTGTATTCTCGCTAAGAAACGCTTTGAGTTGATCTTTGTTCAAGGACAGTCATCTGAAAATTCAAACAACATTAACATATCAACAGCTAGTCCAACACGCTGTATATGATCCAATTCAGACATTGTAGTTTTGATATAAATTCAATATGGATTTGTTCTCTAAATCACATCAATTGTACAAAACCGTCATTTAAAAAAATAAATAAATGATGAATGCACCTATCCAGCTGTAAGTACTTCACTTGGATCCCTGTCAGTTCTCAGAAATGAATGCTTGATGAATTTTCTTTATTTTCCTGTAGGAAAACACTTGAGATGATAAAATAGGGGGAAGGTAGAGCAGGATACAAGAGCAACCCAGAATCACAATACCTGTGACCACTGTCGTAAAGAAAGAAGCAGGTGAATGGGAGGAAACCCAGGCTACCTGTCACAACAGATTTACAGCAGCAGTTTGACACAATCAAATAACCCGAAAGTGCTACTGAACAATACCACAGACATTGAGAAAAAGCGTACAGCTAGCAATGCAGCACAGCAGTCAGAACACATGCTGACAAACCTGAAGAGCGCAGATCACTCACTTAACTTCTCTTCTCAATCAACACAGACAGACTACACACTCCTTGCAGCAGGTATATGAGAACCCGTGAGATAGCTTGCACAGAGCTGTGTATAGTGATGAAGATATACATCAAAATCACTGCGTGTAATAGATGTACAGTACTGTACTCTCCACGTCTATGTCAAACTGTCTCTGGTCATGCCACACTCTAATAGTCAAGGGCAACTCAGAGAGAGCAAGCCAAGACAGCAACCATCACCTTGAGTACTCCCAGCCCTTGGGCTTTTCATCTGGTCCCTCTGGGACTACTCTTTGTACAGTCTCCTGCCAGCTCCAGTAGTAAGTCTGGCATACCTGTCATTCTGTGCGAGAAAGGCAAGATCTGAGCAAGTCTTATCTCTAGAAGAACATAAGAAATTGCCATGCTGGGTCAGACCAAGGGTCCATCGAGCCCAGCATCCTGTTTCCAACAGAGGCCAAAACCAGGCCACAAGAACCTGGCAATTACCCAAACACTAAGAAGAACCCATGCTACTGATGCAATTAATAGCAGTGGCTATTCCCGAAGTATAATTAATTAATAGCCATTAATGGACTTCGCCAAGAACTTATCCAAACCTTTTTTGAACCCAGCTACACTAACTGCACTAACCACCTCCTCTGGCAACAAATTCCAGAGCTTTATTGTGCGTCGAGTGAAAAAGAATTTTCTCCAATTAGTCTTAAATGTGCTACTTGCTAACTTCATGGAATGCCCCCTAGTCCTTCTATTATTCGAAAGTGTAAATAACAGAGTCACATCTACTTGTTCAAGACCTCTCATGATCTTAAACACCTCTATCATATCCCCCCTCAGCCGTCTCTTCTCCAGGCTGAACAGCCCTAACCTCTTCAGCCTTTCCTCATAGGGGAGCTGTTCCATCCCCTTTATCATTTTTGTTGCCCTTCTCTGTACCTTCTCCATCACAACTATAACCTGTTTGAGATGTGGCGACCAGAATTGTACACAGTATTCAAGGTGCAGTCTCACCATGAAGCGATATAGAGGTATTATGACATTTTCCGTTTTATTAACCATTCCCTTCCTAATAATTCCTAACATTCTGTTTGATTTTATTCACTGCTGCAGCACACTGAGCCGATAATTTTAAAGTATTATCCACTATGATGCCTGGATCTTTTTCCTGGGTGGTAGCTCCTAATATGGAACCTAACATCCTGTAACTACAGCATGGGTTATTTTTCCCTATGTGCATACTTGCTGGACAGTCCACTTTTGAGTATCCTGGGGTTTAATATTTTTGGATCAACCTGTACCCCCCTAAGGTGCTTGATCCTAGTGCAAGGGAAGTGCAGTTTGGGAACACAGCTCAAGTGGAGTGAGCAAAGGTTTCTCAATGGCTGATGAAGGACCAGCTTGGACAGGTAGATCACATCTAGTCAGTATTTACCTCTACATGTCACTTGTCCATCATGACATGTCCTGCATTATTTTTTATTCCTGTGATGTCTTTCTATGTCACAGGCTGATTTGGCACCCGCTGTGTTTCCCTGACTTGTTTGGGCGCACCATTTGGTCCATCTTTTCCCAGATTGCTACTCCCGATTTCTGGTGTGTGTGCACGTTTTATTTCTTCTCTCTGCTTTAGGCGAAGGTATGTTACTTTTGATCTGTCCCGAGTACGACCTGCCATGTTTCTTGTATTTATTTGCCACTCTCGGTTACGTTGCATGTCTTCTCTGCAGGTGCATGCTTTGTTCATGCCTACAAGTGAACAAAGTCAAGCACGGAGGGGGGATTGGAATGGAGGAAGAGGCAAGGGAAAAGAAGGGGGGGATGATAGGTAGGGGAGGGAAGAACAGGGAAGGAAGAAGGTGATAATGCCCAGAGGGTGCAGGAAGAGGGAAGGGAGAGAAGGCGATGGTTATGCCAGAGATTGGGTAAGGAAGGTGGTACATGATGCCAAGGGGTTAAGGAGAGGGTTGGGGGGAGGGGGAGTTGGAAGGTGATAATACCAGGGGGGGGGGCAAAAAAGAAGGGAAGAGAAGAGAAGAAGGTGGCAATGATACTGGGAGGGAAGAGAAGGGAAGAAAAAAAATATGGTGTGCCACAATACAAAAAAGGTTGGGAACCACTGCGCTAGAATTCACCAGAGTAACTGCATTTAGCTCTGAAGCCCCCGGCTTTATGGAACGCCCACCCCTAAATATTCAAACTGAACTAATTGTTATGAATTTTCAAAGACGGGTACAACACGACTCTCTAGTCAGGCTTTTGACTGTTAAAATCTCACTGCAGATTTTGTTAGCCTTACCTGTCATGCCATGTCTCAGTAGATGTTAAACGTGCCATATAATGTTTGGTTTTAGCCTGCATGTTTTCCTGCTTGCATTCAATGTTCTTTTTTACTGTAAGCCACCTGGATAAACTGCTTTACAGGCAATATATTAAATTCAATAAATAAAGCTGGAAGAAGAGAAGGAGGTGGTAGCTGCCAGAAAGTAGGACAGGGCATGCAGACACCCCCCCCCCCCCCCCCCCAGCCCTTTAATGTTGTACCATGGCAACCCCATCCCTTCCTCGAAGGGGGAGGTAAGCTTTTTTTTTTTTTTTTTTTAATTAAAAAGTTTTATTGGATAACTCCTTTCTTTCTTTCCTTCCAAAGTGGTTGGGGATAACCTGCACAAGGCAGCCAGATATTTTGGAGAATAGCCTCAGTTTTGGTGGCTGCTGGCAGTGTTATAAAGCTCAGTGGTAAGACACGGGAGATGGCCCGAGTGTTGGAGGAGGACTGTGCTTGGCACGGATATAAAGAATAGTGACGGGAAAAGAGTAGAGAGGTTGCGTGAAAAAAAAAAAAAGGGACATGGGATGATAGGAAGGAAAAAAAACAAACAGGTGGCTTTTTTAGAATAAGAAATGCTACGTTCATCTGTCCAAATTGGTAGAAAACAAGAGAGGAAAACAATTGAGCAGAATGAATGGGTCACGTGGTCCTTATCTGCCATCATCTACTACAGATTTGTAGCACCTTAACAGATCCCAGCTTGCTGGTGTCAAACATATGCAAAAGAAATCTTTTGATGAGCCCTTTTAATTAAAAATGTATATGATGAAGTTTAAATCTAGAACTGAAGGAAAAAAGCACGCAAAACAAACAAAAAAAGTAGAAAAAAAATCTGAATTAGATGTGAAGTCAAAATGCCAAATGCAGAATAAATGGGAAGAATGTCTTGAAATATAAAACTTTCTATTCTGCAATACCAGATTTCAGAAAGCACCACTGTTTGACTTCAGGACTCAGGATTAGTCATCTCTCACACAATCTTTTCTTTATTTTATTTAGATTTATATTCCACTTTTTGCACTTTCTTTTTTTTTCAGCGCTTCAAAGTGGATTACATTCAGGTACTGTAGGTATTGGGAAGGCAATGAGTCAAATACAGTCAAATTCTGGGGAGTCAGGCATGCCCTGGGAAAAAAGTCTGAGCATTCTGTATTTTCTCTCATATTTAGGATTTTCTGAAATTGACCCAAGACTCAAACTCTTGATTTTCATGAATGCGCAATCTACCTCCCAAAGGGTCACTGCACATGCACACCCTATGGGAAGGGGAACTCTGGCTCACCAGCCAATATCTTAGTACTTAGCTCTAGTTTTCAGGATAACCAAAATAAATACATTTTACATATACTCAATCTAAAAATGTTAAATTTCTTATGCATATTCACTTTGGTTCTTCTTAGTGAATGAGGATGAAGACCGCTCTGATGTACTGGAGCAGTATTTTCTAGCCTAAGGCACATCTACTTTAACAAAAATGTGGGACGGGCAATGCAGACATGGAGAGGACTCATTTGGTCAAAAGATGACCTAGGGAAGCATTGAAAGCCCCACCAGTCTCTCTTTTAAATTTTAAAGAAAGGGGACAGAGAGAGACATTAACTTCTCACAGTGAACCAGTTCCCGCTATGTATAAGTGCAGGAGAACGGAGAAGTCTATATGACTTGGGCAGTCGGTTACCTTGGTTGCCACATGTGACTGCCAGAACACTTCCACTGCTGCGTCTCCCAATATTCAGAAAGTGCTGCAAACAGTGCTCAATGCACACTCTACTTGTCTCACTCATCCTGGGGGGTGGGGGTGGGGGGGGGAGAACGACACGTGAGGAAGTGCTGCCAATTAATAACTACACTCCAGGGCTCAGGTTGTAGTTGGGAAGAGGAGACATGCACAAATATAAGTGCTCACAGACAGCAGCCCTTACATTTTTAAGAGCCCCTTATTACTAAAAGGTACTGGTCTGGATCTAAGCAGGCAGCAGTGGTGACTTTTTTGTGGCACAGTTGATCAGGTCTGAAAGCACACTGGTTGGGAAGTCAAGATCTAGAGGACATCCTAGTGGCATCAAGTGCAGAATCAGGGTAATAGTGGGTGGGTAGGGTTACTATCTAGCCGTAAACCTCATACAGGCATGTCAGCCAAGACCTTTGACCACAGTAGATTTAAGCTGTAAAATAAAATGGGAGATCAGAGCCATTTGTGACCAGTGCTAAAGCATACAAGTTATGGGCTGGAATACTAGTGCCAAGGGCCAAAGAAGTCGTGTTTCCACAGGCCCCATGTCGCCAGTATATGTAGGAAGAAGGAAAAACACTTCAAAAAGTGCTTAATACTCAGCACACATTGCTGTCTCTCTTATAGCTGCTCTAAGAGCTCGGCAATTACAAGAGAAAAAAAAAGGCAAAGAAAGGGCATGAAAGAAGGCAGTTTCTATAAACCACATTAAAAAATATCCCAGCCTTTCATGTACTGTGCTTATTACATCAGCTCAAATTTCAAAAGCCCTCCATAAGGAGAAATGAAAAACATCTCATATTTCACCCTGAGCAATGCTATCTCCCTACTGGGGAAACCATACCTTGTCTACATGGGATTATATTGACAGTTTTGAGGACATGACAAGTTACTAAATACCTCAAGTTACAATTCCTTTCCCGCTACAATTTATTTCTGCCAAAGTGGAAGCCACAACATAATTGGAGAGATGACTCAGCATGGATTATAAAAACTCCTGCAACAGAAAGAGCAGCGCACAGGAGTCAGCACAGCGGCTGGGACGGGGCAAAATGAAAGGAAATGGCAACAAGCAGAATGAAGGGGCCACAAAGAAGCCCGAAACGCTCTGTCACAGAGCATATGGAGGAGGGAGGCTGGAGGTAAGACCAAGCCAGACAGGGGAGGCAGGCAGAGTGGGCCCAGCTAGGCCCACCGCTCACACCATCTCAGCGATGGAACTGCTGCAAGTACTCGAAACAAACAAACATCGCACCTCTCTTTGATAACGACATTACAAGATTGGATATTATAAAGGAAAAGCAGGTTAGAAATCAAGGAACACTATAGAAAACATCTTCATTAAGAAAAAAAATGTACTAACCTAAAAAGGCCTCTTAGAAGAGCCAGAGATGAGACAGGTCGCTCCTTAAGTACACACAAAGCGGCTGGCTAAAACCTTAGCAGGGTGTCCCTGATGCTGTACTTTCTGTAACCTGTACCTTTATACTTATTACTATATTGTAATTTTTCCCCTTCTTATTACTCTGTATATTACTTTGGCAGCACGTGTAAACCTGTCATGCCAATAAAGTTGTTTGAATGTAAATCCAAGTGACAGCCACCAGGCTCTGCTTCAAACCTTCTCGTTCAGGGCCCACGTCAGGGCTTGCTAGTCAGGTATGCGAGCTAGAGTCAGGGCATGCCCAGACTATGAGAAACGTCTCAGCAAGAAAATGAAAATAGCGGGTGCATTTCACCAGTGCCCCCACAACCGCTGGAGAGCGAGAGAGAGACTAAAAAGGACTGTCCAACCAGTACTTCAGAATGACTACCCCAGGCACATGAAAGCATGGCAGCTCGTTTTGTGTTTTCCAACTCTTATGAAGGACATAATGAAGCCATTTCAGTTCACTTAAAACATGCAGAATTTCACCGAGTCTATGAATAAATACGGGAGGAAAACTGAAGTCTGGGCCTGCACCGCTGCTTGCATCAACTGAACCTGCAAGCCAGAAAGTCAGAGTGGCCCAGGACTGTTTTGGCTCCTCTTGCAACAGAAAGCAAGAACCAACTCCCAGAGCAGGACTTCCTAAACCTGTCCTGGGTACCCCACAAACAGTAGGGTTCACAGGATATCCACTATGAGCACAGACGCGAGATAATTCTGTACACACTGGAGACTAACCTCATGCCTCCTCACCTCAGAGATCCTGAAAAGCTGACTGGCTGCTTAGTCCCCAGGACAGGTTTAGGCAGCCCTGCTCTAGAGCAATTTAACAAATTGAAGATGCACAAACATGGAAAAGAAAACAGTGTTAAGGGGTCCACAAACTCTGTCCTCAAGGGCCACAGCCCAGTAAGATTTCTTGCATGTTCATTTTGGAAATCCTATCTGCATAGTAAATAGAGGCAGCACATGCCAACAGATCTCAATCGTATTCATTATGGAAATCCCAAACTCCAGCTCTGTCGCAGCCCTCCAGTTTGGAATGCTGTTGGATGCATTTTGTTTGCCACAGTCAGGTGAGTTTCCAGCCATTGGAGACCATGCTGTCTATTTTACTTTGGCCAATGTACCTCTGTATTTAAAAAAAAAATGAACAGGGGTGGTCAGCGGAGGAATAGCTGAGCTGCACAGTTAACATTTGTAGCCGACATCAAATGAAGGGGTACATCAGGACGGGCTCCTGTTTCACATTAAAAAGAAGGGCTGGTTAAAAATACAGTCTATATTTATTAATGGGACAGGGGATGTCCCCTGCAACAAAAATAAAGCACTTCAACCTAGGCGAGCACCGAACCAGAAACCTGAGAAATACACAGCCAGACGCAATCTTATATTACCCTATTTAACAAACATTGAAAACTTCACCTTGGGCATTCTCGCTAGGATTGATATGTCTTCCAACCTCCAGTGTCCTCCAGCTCTTTTAAGCTTCCAACTCACTCAGAACCAACCCCCTACTGAGCTATGGTGCCCTGAACCAATTCATTTGCAACGGGAATGTCCCTACCTCTGCCTTCATGCATGTTATAAATAAATCACAGCATCTCTCAGCCTCTGTGCTCACACAGACACGGGCAGCTTTGAAAGGAACACTGCTTGTCCAAGATCTCAGTAAATGCACTGAAAATTGCTGCCGTACTGACTTGCACAAATTCACCTCCCATTCGTTTCTCATTAACTGTGCTGCAGCGCCCAGGGTAGGGCCAGGTCAGTAGATCTGAAGACAAGTCTCTGAAGACCCTGCGGCCGGCCTGGTTTTGCACTGCCCCCCCCCCCCGCCCTGATTTTCCTTGTACTGTGGTGACATCGCACCATAAACCAAAGCAAAGACTTCACCAGTCCCAATATAGAAACTTTTTTCTGACCAAATCCTTTCCATTATATCAAATGGAAAGCACACAAACAAGCCTAAGTATTAGGTTTACTCTTCTGTAATTCTTTGAGCATTTTGAAACGGTCGGCTGCTTCTTTGGGGGGGGGGGGGGGGGGGGGTTAAGCATTTACCAAAGCATCTTAAACTGGAAGCTACAAATTTGAAAACACAAATGTGTTGTGAACAAATCAGATTAGCTGAATCTATAAATGAACCAAGGCCAATAGTGCCGTTTCTTTCTATTCCTTCCATACCGCAGTGTGTGGCTGGCAAAAGAAGAGTACAAAGGAACCTCCTGGAAAGCATCAATATCCACACACATGAAACTTGCCATCTTTTTCTTTATCATTTCCAACTACATACCACTCATGCTTTGGCTGCTCCATTCAAGTTCACCTCCCACTTACTGATTACCTCAAAATTAGCAACAATGATGCATCGGAAAGTGAAAGTGCTTCCAAAAAAAGAAACACACAAAAATATACTCTTTTGTATCCTTGAACGATACAACAGATGTTACATATTAGTGAACAACAAAATGTTGCAATAATTAATGCAAAGTCTGAGAGATCAACCAACATTGCAGCTTTTTTAAATGTGAGCAAAACCTAGGTACAGTAAGTGAAGGCAAACCAAAATACACCCCCCTTTTAGTGAAAATGAACAAAGGTAACATAGTGTAGGGCTCCCTACAACACAGTTCACCAGTGACCTAACCCAACATGACACCTCTTCATATGCTGAATGCAAGCAGCTCAGTCTTCCAACTATAAACACTTTTTTTTTATCATTGCTCAGCAGAAAGATTTGATTGCGCTTACACAGTTACACTTCACACTGATAAAAAAAAAAAGGCTGTCTGCTCTGGCTCTGAATATTCATTTGGATGCATAGGCGATACCTTTACATTGGAATAATGTAATACATGTGTGGCGAGCTTCCCAAAGTTATAGCTTTGGAAAGTTGGTCACAAATGCATTAAGGAAGTCCAAAGGAAAAAGGTATCACCTACAACTTTTTTGGGTCTGAAATGGTCCAGAGTAAAATTGGGAAAAAAGTTCTGTTTTACTGGACAGAATACATACAGTTTGAAGATACATGCAGCATAAGAAAGGAAAAGCCAACAATGTATTTACATCATAAACAAAATATTTAAATTAAAAGCACAGTTGGTACAAATGTTTAAAAGGATGACTGACTTATCTACACATAAAAGTAACTTCCTACCAGAAAAACACCACGACTTTCAAAACACAAGATTCCTTTTCTATATTTACCAAAATGTGAAAGCAGTTATGCCATGATGCCTAAAGAAATTAGTTTGACACAAATAACATGCTCGCCCCTCAGACTTAAAGGAAGAAGCTAGATAAGATGCTCTTTGTGAGCAATTCCCCCTGCCAAAAAAAAAAAATATATATATATATATATATATATATCTCCAGCATTTGGCTGTTAGTTTAAATAAAGCTTTGCACACGAAATACTACCTACTGATTTACATTAGGCAAAGTAAACTTCGGCCAGTCCCGTAAAATCGTCCTCGGGCTGCCTTAACAAAATGAAGGCAGCATCTTTAAAAAAAGGACAATTCAGCAAAATAAATCTGTAACCAGACACCAGGCATCAAATGTCTTGCTCCAGAAAGTAATGAAATTTCAAGCCTGGAAACACAGTCCCTAGCCCTTAATGATTTCCATTGCCCTTTCTCCACCCTACCCCCCAAAAAAAAAAAAAAGTCTTCCAGCTCCCAGTCTGATGAATCCAATCTGTTTCCTGCAGACTTACAGGCAGATTTCAAAAGCCCTATGTGTGCCAAAACCAGGAGATATCTTGGGCCAGCACGCGCCGTGTGGATTTTAAGAGGCGCTCAAGTACGCACGTATCTCCAGGTACAAGCACAAATCGGAAAGTCGAAAAAGGGGGCGAGGAATGGGTATTCCATGTCTCCAATCTGAAGTATGCGCCTAAGTATAGACATGCACAAGCACGAACCAGTGCCCCCTACATCCTAACTTTACTTCTCCTATAGATGGTGTGTAAGTTTAAAAAAAAAAAAAAAAAATCAGGGCTAGTCAGAAGGGCTGGAGCTAACAGAGTAACAGGGAGGCCATCTAGCTAGGGGCCGTAGGAAGTCTTATCCTTCTCCGGGACGAACCAAGAACGAAATGGGGAAACTGATATTTGTGTCTGTGTGCATACGTAGCAAAATTCCATCACTTATGCGGTAGAGTCAGCATTTACGCGCACGCACAAGCGAGTGTCCATACAAAATTGCGTGCACATGTATGCACTTACTGCAGATTTTATAACGTGCACGCATATGCTATAAAATGGCCACATCTGTCCATGTGAGCCGGTGAACTTTAAAAGAGTACATGCATGTCTGTGCGGCAGTTTAAAAAAGTTACTGCCTTACTGTTCAGCATGCGAGAAGCCCCTCTTTGCCCACATTTCAAAAGCTGACCAAAGCCTTAGGAGCCGGCAGATCTGGGAATGAGCATGCGAAGCTGGGAGCCAGGTCGGGCACTGCAGAGGTCCGGAGCTCCAGCTTCCTATGGAGCCACACCCACCGCATTGCAGAAGCTGCCAGACGTACCATGCTGAGCGAGGGGCTACGACGGTGCTCCCGTTCACGCGGTCGCTGGCCCCATCATGCCATGCACCAATGATTAATTCCCCCCCAAACTGCCAGGAAGGTAACCAGAATTAATTTTTGTTTTATTTCCCCCCCCCCCCCCACCCATACCTTCTATGCTGAAAGAGCAACAGCACAGACGCTCCAGGAAAGCAGAAGGGGATGGAGTGCTAAGTTGTGTGGCAGCCTTCCAAGCTCTGTCTCCTGTTTTGCTTGCAACTAATGGGTGGGGCTATGGCTTGTTGTCCACCGTGCCTCCTGCAGTCCTGTAGAGCACATGCTCTCTCCTCCTCTTCGTAGTCAATCAATCATCTGGAAACCAAGGCAGTTTGGTTAGCATTGCGGCATTTCCTCTCGTTGTTGCAATCGAGAGGTCAGAGTTCTGTCTGACAATGCGTCGACAGTGGCCTACATCAACTGTCAAGGCGGCACCAAAAGTCAAACCGTAGCTGACGATGCGGAACAGCTCATAATGATTTGGGCAGAGAAACATCTCGTTCTGCTTGCGGCGTCTCACATCGCCGGGTCAGACCACATTCAGGCGGATTTTCTGAGTCAGAAGCGACTAAATCCAGGAGAGTGGAAATTGTCAGACCAAGCAATGGATCTCATCTCACAAAGGTGGGGAATTCCCCACATGAACTTGATGGCAATGAAAGAATGCCAAGGCTCCTCATTTCTTCAGCCACAGAAGAGATCACAGAGGATGTAGTTGTGGCTGAGTAGTTAAGGCGAGTGATTAAGGCGATGGACTAGAAATCCATTGGTGTCTCCCTGTGCTGGTTGCTGGCAGGTTCGAGTTCTGCCAACTACAAATGTTCATGCTCCATGACGGCAAGGACAGATTTAAATTAATGATTTGGATGATTAGTGCATGCATTCAGTGTGCTGCGGCAGTCAAAAAAGCAAACAGAATGTTGGGAATTATTAGAAAGGGAACGGTGAATAAAATGTAAAATGTCATATTGCCTCTATATTGCTCCATGGTGAGACCACACCTTGAATACAGTGTACAATTCTGGTTGCCGCATCTCAAAAAAGATATAATTGCGATGGTGAAGGTACAGAGAAGAGCGACCAAAATGATAAGGGGAATGGAACAGCTCCCCTATGAGGAAAGACTAAGAGGTTAGGACTTTTCAGCTTGGAGAAGAGATGGCTGAGGGGGGATATGACAGAGGTGTTTAAAATCATGAGAGGTCTAGAACGGGTAGATGTGAATCTGTTATTTACTCTTTCGGATAATAGAAACACTAGGGGGCACTCCATGAGGTTAGCATGTGGCACATTTAAAACTAATCAGAGAAAGTTCTTTTTTACTCAACGCACAATTAAACTCTGGAATTTGTTGCCAGAGGATGTGGTTAGTGCAGTTAGTATAGCTGTGTTTAAAAAAGGATTGGATGGAGGAGAAGTCCATTACCTGTTATTAATTAAGTTGACTTAGAAAATAGCCACTGCTATTACTAGCAACGGTAACATGGGATAGACTTAGTTTTGGGGTACTTGCCAGGTTCTTATGGCCTGGATTGGCCACTGTTGGAAACAGGATGCTGGGCTTGATGGACCCTTGGTCGGACTCAGTATGGCATGTTCTTATGTTCTTAGAAGAGGATTGATGCGCATTGGTACTCCCATGGCCTACCTCAGTTCTCCTGTATGTATTTCCACTGTGGCCTCTGGTGGGCAAGGTTCTATGCAGGATAGTTTACCCAGTGAGTGTAATCCTAGTTGTTGCAGAGTGGCCCCGATATCCATGGTTCACGGATCTAGTCAATCTTGCAGTGGACGGGCCCCTGAGGCTCGGTCATCTTCCCAATCTGCTTCATCAAGGCCCTATATTTTTCGACAGGCAGATCACTTTTGTCTAGCGGCTTGCCTTTTGAAAGGAGAAAATTAAGGAAGAAACGGTACTCAGAAGAAGTAATTATTATTCTGTTGCAAGCCCGGAAAACCTCTACCTCCCTCTCCTATGTCAGGGTGTGGTGATTTTTTGAGACATGTCGTGACCAAGGTGTACTCCCTAGACAGGCTTTGGTGGCTCATATTTTGGTGTTTTTGCAGGCAGGCTTAGTGAAAGGCTTGTCCTTTAATTACCTCCGAGTACAAGTGGCGGCCTTAGGCTCCCTCGTAGCTAGCTCCTTAGCATTGCATCCTGATGTAGTACGATTCCTCAGAGGAGTGAGGCATTTGAATCTTCCCATCCATCCATCCAGTATGTCCCTCCTGGAACCTTAATTTGGTACTTCGAGTCTTGTGTGATCTGCCTTTTGAACCTCTTAAAAAGGCGACGTTAAAGGATCTCACTTTGAAAAACGGTGTTCTTGGTCACCGTATGTTCAGCTCTCAGAATCTCAGAACTGCAAGCACTTTCTTGTAAGGAACTTTTTTTTGAAAATTTCTGAGTCAGGAGTATCGCTTCATACAGTTCCTTCCTTTTTGCCAAAGGTGGTTTCAAGTTTTCATTGAAATCAGTCAGTAGAGCTCCCAGCCTTTTCCCATTTGTCCTCTGATGAGTCGCACACGAGGGAGATGAGGTGTTTGGATGTTAGACGAGCTATTTTACATTATTTGGAGATCACTAATCCTTTCCGATATTCAGATCATCTGTTTGTCTTGTGGAGCGGACCTAAGAAGGGTCAGAAAGCTTCTAAACCAAACAATTGCACGATGGTTAAAAGAAGCCATTTCGTCTGCTTATATTTGTAAAGGATGACCGGTTCCCAAAGGCTTAAAAGCCCATTCCATTCGTTCCCAGGCGGCTTTGTGGGCTGAATGCCAGCTGGTACCATCACAGGAAATATGTTGAGCTGCTACGTGAAGATGCTCCATACCTTTGCTAGACACTACCGCTTGGATTTTCAGGCCCCAGATATCAGCAATTTTGGTAGTGGGGTTCTTCGCATGGGTTCAATGTCCCACCCTGTTTAGGGAAGCTTTGGTACATCCCAGAGTCTGGACTGATCTGGGTACATACAGGGAAAAGAAAATGGCTCTTACCTGCTAATTTTTGTTCCTGTAGTACCACGGATCAATCCAGATGCCCACCCAGGAAAGGGTTTCATGATGAGTCCACGCTGATGTTCACTTTTATTGCAGAAAGCTAAAGAAGAAGAAGGCTACAGGTTGCTTTCTTGCTCACAGGGAATTAATTCACAAAAGTTCTGTTTTTTACAGTTATTGCTTGATTCATTGTTATGGTTATTATTATTATTCCTGTTCAGCTTGGATATTCTTTATACTGAAGGGATGCAGTGGGCACGCCACTGCATCCCTTCGAGAGGGCGCCCTCCGAGTTTTTCTCCGTCTCCATCTGCTGGAAAGGAGGCATACTATGGAAAATCCATTACAAGAATTTTCCCACCTTCCAAGGAATCAGGATCCGTCTCATCATCCATGCCATCCAAGTCCCTACCAGGAATACCCATGGCTAACCGAAGCATGCCTCGGCACTTAACTGTAGGAGCGGAAGAGGGAGGGGCCACCAGCTGAGGGTCCGACTTGTCATAAGTAAATGAAAAGGAGGAATAAATCTGAACAAAGGCCTGCAGACCCTGAAAAAAACTCCACCCAAGAAAAAGCAGCCAGATCCAAGCCAAGCCCAGAGGATACTGGAGCAGGTCCAACTGAACTGCCATACCCTGCGGAGAAGCCAGTCAAGGGAATACCAAGATCTGGCGTACTTCTACCAAAGCCATAACCATACCATCATCAGAATGGGAGGATCCAGGCTTAGCAAAATCCAAGGAAGACAACTTTCCCTGAGCATCTGAACAGTGCTGACACACATTGGAAGGACAGGTCAGGCTGAGAAGCCCTAATATGACAGGCGACGCAAAGAGAAAGGCGCTTAGGCATCAATACCAGCAATAACTGATCAACCAAATGGCACGCATTTAAAAAAAGGTTACGCATACAAATTTTAGGCGCCCTGGAAATAAGCATGCAAGGTGCACATACAACTTGCGTGCCAAGCTGGAGCATATCACCACGCTTAAAAATGTTATGCACACAAAAGCCACTTAACACTGAATGCACACCATGTGCACAGAGCCAATGCACTGCACAAACCGATGTCCTGTAGAGAGCAGAAGAGCACACACAGAAGCACGGAAAAATGCCACCACGGCCCACCACATGGCTCACAGGCAAAAAGCCTTACTGTGGGGCCTAGACCAGAGTTGCTCAACCCGCCAGGCTGTCCAGTTCCCCTAACCCCAAACGGGAGTGGGAATGAATGTCGGGGTGATGAATTGAGCACGGAGACCGGAGGCCAGTTCTAAAAACCCCTCTGTCGCTGAAAGTAAAGGGTTTTTTTTTGGGGTTTTTTTTAAACTTACCTGAGTTCAGCACTTACCAGTTGAGTACAGAGCTGGTTCTCCAGCTGCGGGGGAGGGGGGGGGGGGGAAGAAGGCAACTCCATCACCGCCATGCTTTGCCTCCTGCACTCGCTGCCGCTAAGTCCACGCCGGGAAACCGGTTACCAGACCAAGGAAATCACCTCAGGAATTCTCAACTGGGGGAGGGACCTTTCGGTTATCGCCGCAGGAGAGCAAGGCCTTTTGTTTCCTCAATTTAAAATTCTCCTTCCAAAATTTACAGCAATCCCCTTAGGGAGATGAGTGTCCACCATCTGCTGTAGACGGAGAATACTGGCAGGCTGGGGTCACTGCAGGAATATATATATACTGTGAAGTCAGCTTGCTCCATCTTCATCTACCGGCAGGGGGGGCATAACCCACTGGTCCTGAGTCCATCTGTCTACACGCTAGGAAAATATAGTTGGCTTTAGAGGAAAAACTTTTGAAAATATATATGAAACAGGAAACCTGTAAGGGAGCCAGTTGGACCATTAGATGAAGGAGGGGTTAAAGGGGCTCTTAAAGGAGATAAGGTCATAGCGGAAAGACAATTAATTCTTTGCTTCTGTATTTACCACTGAGGATGTTGGGGAAGATACCAGTTCCGAAGACGGTTTCCAAGGGTGATGATTTGGATGAAATGAACCAAATCGAGGTGAACCTGGAAGATATAGTAATCCAGATTGACAAAGTAAAGAGTGGCAAATAAACTGAACAGGATGGTATACACTCCAGCATTCTGAAAGGACTCAAAATTGAAATTTCAGATCTATTAGTAACTTATCATCAAAATCATCCATTGTAGCTGAAGACTGTATGTGCGAATGTAACCCCAACATTTATAAAAGGCTCCAGGGGTGATATGGGAAGCTACAGACCAGTGAGCCTGACTTCAGTGCCGGGAAAAATAGTGGAAACTATTCTAAAGAACAAAATCACAGAACATATAGAAAAACATGGTTTAATGGAACACAAACTAGCATGGATTTACCCAAGGGAAATCTTGCTTCACAAAATCTCCTACTTTTTTTTGAAAGGATTAATAAACATGGATAAGGTGAACGGTAGATGTAGTGTATTTGGATTTTCAGAAGGCATTTGACAAAGTCCCTCATGAGAGGCTTCTAAGAAAACTAAAAAGTCAGGGGATAGGAGGCTATACCCTTTCATGGATTACAAACTAGTTAAAAGACAGGAAACTGAGAATAGAATTAATAAATAGTCAATTTTCTCAGTGGGAAAAAAGTAACAGTGGAGTGCCTCAAGGATGTGTACTTGGGCCGGTTGCTTTTCAATATATTTATAAATGATCTGAAAGGGATACCACAAGTGAGGTGATCAAATTTGCAGATGAGACAAAAATTATTCAGAGCTGTTAAGTCACATGTGGATTGCGATAAATACAGGAGACCTTGCGATACTGGAAGATTGAGTGTCCAAATGGCAGATGAAATTTAATATGGACAAGGGTAAGGTAATGCATATAGGGAAAAATAACCCATACTGTAGTTACACAATGTTAGGTTCCATATTAGGAAATATCACCCAAGAAAAAAGATCTAGGCTTCATGGTGGATAATACATTGAAAGCATCGGTTCAGGGTGCTGCAGTGATCAAAAAGCAAAGAGAATGTTAGGAATTATTAGGAAGGGAATAGTGAATAAAACTATTGCTGTATTGTGAGACTGCACCTGGAGTATTAAGTGCAAGTCTGGTCACTGCAATCTCAAAAAAAGATATAAATGCCCAAGAAGGTACACTGAAGAGCGACTAAAACAATAAAGGGAATGGAACAGCTCCCCTATGAGGAAAGGCTAAAGAGGTAAGGGCTGGTTCAGCTAGGAGAAGAGATGGATGAGGGAGATCTATAAAATCATGAGAGGACTGGAATAGATAAATGTGCATCGGTTATTTACTCTTAGATAATAGAAGGACCCTGGGGCACTACATGAAGTCAGCAAGTAGCACATTTAAAACTAATCAGAGAAAATTCTTTCACTCAACACATAATTCCAACTCTAAGTTCATTGCCAATGGATGTGGTTAGGGTAGTTAGTGTAGCTGGGTTTAAATAGGTTTGGATAAGTCACTGGATTGGCCATTGTTGGCAATAGGATGCTGGGCTTGATGGAACCTTGGCCATACTGGGCCAGACCACTTCTTATGTTATGTTCTTAAGATGTGTATCTGTCTTCCAGGCTCACAAGTCTCTGTCTGCCCTCTCTGAGGAGAGAGACAGGACTCCCACAGAGATTGAACTGTTTTTCTTCCCCAGAGAAATAAATCCAGCAGCTTTTTCTGGATGTGGATGAGGAACTCTTGGGGCAGGCTCAGAATGGTGAGGTTGCACCACAGCATGCTGCTCACCAGCTAATTCACCATTAAGGCAGTTGCAGCAGTTCCCTCCAATACCTGAGGTGAGCTTTCACCTTCTCTCCAAGCTCAAGCCAAATGATCAAGGCTGCAGTTTCCACAACAGAAAGGTGTACTGCCAGATTTCAGGGTCTCCCTGCCCTATGACAGGTTAGGGAGAACGTCCACCCTCTGCATCTTACAGAAGACCAGTTGATCTTGTCTGAGGATGCTGCTAAATAGACCTGCTAGCAGTTCTGCACATCTCCAAATCCAGCCATGAGAAGGACGACATCAGAATAGGCTGACAGGGGACCCTAAGTCAGGCTCTCTTAGCACTATCCCAGGCAGCCGCCTGTGCAGCAGACACAGAACAGCTTGATGCTAGTGCATACAGCTGATCTGACAGGGGACACCCTTGAAATGCTCGCTGCCTGAATGTCAACGGCACTTGCCAAGGACCAGTTTACCTTAACGAGGCACTCTGCCCTGGAGTACAAAGAGGCAGAGGCACCTACAAACTCCGGGCCAAAGCTGAACACCCATAAAGTCCTCCAGAGACAATTGTGATCTACCTTGTCGAAGGTCTTCTTCTGATCTAGGGGCAAAAAGGCCACTGGCAAACCAGTCCTGTTAGCCAGATGGAAAAGATACCAGACCAAAAAAAAAATGTTATCAAAATGGTTCGTCCTGGGATCATGTAGGTCTGGTCCAGGTGAAGCACCCTCCATCAGCACACGGGGACAACCAGCCACAGGGAGGGTGCCCTTTGGCCAGGATCTTGTAGTTGAATATAGCAGTGAGACCCGGCAACAGTTCTTTAGGTCAAATTGGTTACCCCCCCCCCCCTCCCCTTGGGCAGGAGGGTCAGCACTGGGCGCCAGCGGGACAGGGCCAAGTGCCCAATCTCTAGGACTTCATTTAAGACCCTCACGGAGATCAGGTCATAGTGTTGTCAAAAAATAAGCTGACAAATTCAGTAGTGAACCCATCAATACCAGGGGACTTCCCTTTGGTGTCTGCCCGAGGACCTTGGCAAGATCCCCCAGACACAGGGGGCAAGTATTGCCACACCCAGCTGCCCTTGCTCACCACATCAAACCCCTCCCACAGGGATCCCGCAGATGCCCGGGACTGCCCAGTCTAGTGAGAAGAGAGCTGCATAGAAATTGCAGACCTTTGTCGGGATCCTATCCAGCTCAGTAAAAGGGGTGCCACCACCAGACAGCATGCATTCTACTAGCCTTCCTGTCCCCCTTCGCTTCTCCAGCCCCTATAGAAGAAGCATGAGCCATAGTCCATCTCCTCCAGGAACTGGATCGTGACCTCAAATAGGTCCCGTGGTCCTGCCACTCCTCAAGAAAGCACAGGGCTTACTTCTTCTCTTCATTATAGGAGCACAGCTTGGTCTGCTCTCTGGTCCTGTGTGTCGCAGAGGCGGGTCCTCAAGCTTGAACACTTCCCCTGAAGCTGCTTGAGTGCATGGTGCTGCCCATGTATATGCCCCTGGTGTACTCTTGACAGGAAAACATCAAGATAGACCTTCCCCATATCCCACCACTGACAGACTGAGGAGAAGTCCACCTCCCAGCAGTACCAGTCCACCCAGAACATTTGCACTGTTGCCACCAACTCCTCATCATGAGAAGCAAGTGTAAGATAAGGTGGTTACTGTTAAGTTGCTGGAAATTGGTTGCTCTTTTGGTGTGGGATGTTTACCGTTTTATGGCAATTTCTGTTCAAGACCAAAATATGTATCTTCTTCTTGTGTCATTCTCAACAATAAAATAATACTGGACCTTTATTTTTTATTTCTGTCGTAATTGTAATGAGCAGTGTGTCACAAATGTGAGCGTGATCTGTCAGGTGTGTCACGATGGGAAAAGGTTGAGAACCACTGGGTTAGAGGATAAGGGAGGGGCAAAAAATTAAATCAGGGATGGGTAAAGAAAGGAGGAATGGGGCAAGGTTTCTCTGGCAGGGAGGGATTTCTCCAAGTCAGAGGGAATGCCTGAAAGGGCCAGGTCAACATTTTCCACCTGGGGGTGGGGATCTTGCTGAGGCAGGGTTTTGTTGGTTTAAGGCTGGGCCAGTGAGGTATTGACATCACTTCCGGTTGCGGGTGAACTGGTATCTATCGATGGCAGTAGAAGTCTGGGGATGTGGTCCCTCCAGCAGAGATGCCTCTGGCAAGAGGAGAATCTCCTCAACTTGAGGGTACCCTGTTTCCTGTGGAGTCACAATCTCCACAGGAAACAGGGTACCCTCAACTTGATGGAAGTACTGTCCGTCCCTAGCTCTCCTGAACCTTCTACCCCCTTATCTGGTGGATCCACAAGTTCCACACTCCTCAGGAGATGTTCAGAGGGGAAAGCCTCCGGGCTAGTCCCCAGGGTCAAACCCGGCTCCCCACCTTGATCACTGGCTCTGAGCACCAGGGGGCCCCGTTTCTCCCCGCCCACAACCTCCATGGATACTGCTGCTTCTTCGGATGCTAACATACTCGAGCGGGTGCCAGAGCCACCTCTGGGGCAGGATGGGGATCCCTACTGCTGTCTAGTGGAAATAGGAGGGGTGGGGGGAAAGGCAAAACTCCACACTAAGGCAGAGAGCCTGCCCCAAGTACTTGGCTTTCCTTTCTGAGGTCTGAGAAAGCGTGGGTTTTCCACCCATCTCCTGCCATTTTGGCTGGAGGGGGTGAGCCTGTCTTTGCTCTCTCTCAGAGCTGATAGGGGGGGGGGGGGGGTGCTTCTCTTTGGTGGGATCCCTACTTCACTTCCTTTTTCTTCAGAGGTGAGAATGGTACCTGGACAGGTGGTGGATTAGGAAGAGTGGATCCATCTGTTCACCTTCTCCCTGCGAGCATTTTGAGGACCCAGAGGCAATGGATCTAGCCGGTGAGGCCTGAAAGGGAAGCCCTACTTCGCTATCTATGGGGTCCACTGTCCCTGACTTTCCAGGGGTTCCCTTCCAGTGGTCCCTACCTCTGGGTCAGGGGTATCGCTGTTGCCTTTGGGTGGGAGAGGAATGGTGGGGATTCCAGTGCCTCCCGGCTGACTTGTCTCGGCTTCTCATCTGTGAACTTTGCATATTACCCTGGCATCGGGCAGCCATCATGTCCTCAGTCTCTGCAGTCAGCCTTTCTGTGAGTGGAGGGGGGGATCAGGACCCCTCTTATAGGCCAGGTGGGTTCACAAGCCCCTGAGCTGGGACAGAGGAGGCAGGACCAAAGAGCAAGGGTGGAGCAGGTGGATTGGGGGGAGGGAGCTGTTGGAGGAGGGCAGCTAGGTGCTCTTTGTTAATTTGCAATTCACGCCTGGCACTGCCTTCTGGTGCGCCCTACTTAGTGGCAGAAGCAGCACCTGGTTTCTTCCCCCGGAATAGTAGATTTTAAAAATGCCTCCCTCATACGGAACGGTTAGTGACTGCCGTTATCTCCTCTCCACCAGAGGAAGCGCACCCAGGCCGGCCTCTGGAATGAGGTAATATGCCTCGGTTCTGGCTCCTGGTGGCCTGCGGGGAGCGCAGAGATGGATATGTAAAGTCCCCAAGGCCACAGAGATGAGCTTTTAGCAGGGCGTCCAGGTGAAAGGGCAGCACATTGGACAGCATGACTCATGTGCACGAGAGGTGCAACCTGGTGCTGGACCCCTCTGCCTTCCTGGACCACTTTATTCACCGCCTGAGGTGAACTAACAAAGGACGGCCTTTCCATATATTTTACTTACTGAGACTATTTGTCTAGAGCTGACCAATTTTGCCAGGGCAGCACTATAATGCAAAATATTGGAAGATGCCAGCAGGGGGCACCGTATTCCGCATTTCATAGATAGTCCTGACATTCCCCCGGCAGCACACGAGAAGTCAATAACTGAGCCTAGTCCCTTGGGTGGGGGGAACTAGCAGCAGCTGCCGTGTATGTTGAGGGCGGAGTGGGGGAGGCGGCAATGGTGCCACTCTCTTCTCGCTGACTTCCGGTACCTTATTTAGCCAACAAAGCTGCTGGGAGGGGGGTGACAACAGACACCCCCCTTCACATACATCTCTCCGGGGAAAAGGGGTAGGGATGGTCTTGATGGCGGCGGCAGCTACATGCGTGGTAAGTGGGGTGGTGGAGATGGTGGCGATACCATTCCTGCCCTGCCTAGTTCTAGTACCTTCAGTCAGTCAACGTAATGAGCGATGATTGCAATGCCCCCTTCGCACACAACTCTCTGGGGAAATAGGGGTAGGGGTGGAGGCAGGGCCTGGCATCATCATGCCAGCTCCTACTGGCTGGTTCTCCCAGAGAGAGGCAAGTTATTATGCTTAATTTTCTTATTTTCTTCCCTGGAGATTTCTCTGAGGAAGAAGGAAGGGTTTTGGTGATGGGCTTCGTCCCTGTACCTAGGGTGAACAGGGGTGGCTCGAGGTTTACCTCTCACCATACCTATTGCTGGCTGCCTCGGCAGCCTTACTTGCTGGTACCTGAACCGGCTGAGCTGTGCTGGAGCGATTG